>NW_026606182.1:1795000-2395000 GCF_029834395.1 Sorex fumeus | reverse complement strand
GCTGACTCCTGGCTCTGTGCTCAGGGCGCACTCCTGGGAGGGGTCTCAGGGCGCCGCAGGGGGTGCCGGGAGGTGCCAGGCAAGCACCTTAACCCCTGTTCTACCTCTCAGGCCCGCCCTCCCTCTTTTGGGCTACACCCAGGAGTGCTGGGTTACTCCCAGCTCTGTGCTCAGCCTCTTGGAGCCAGGGATGGACCCAGGCGCCCAGTATAAACAGTACACGCGCTTCGTGGACCCTTCGCACCAGACATCACACCCAGAGCCTGGAGCATGCGCCAGGAAGGCCCAAATGCCAGCGCCAGCCTCTGTCCCGGCCCTTTGGGGACCCTCCTGCCCCCCCACCCTGACGGCGGCTCCGTGGGCCACTGGCTTTAGGGTCCGGGTGCTGCAGGTGTGTCTGGCTGTCCCATGCCAAGCCCCCACATAAGACAAGGCCCAGCCTGCAGTCAGGGGGAGACCTTGGGTCGCCCGGCCCCTCCTACCCTCCTCTGTCCCCCTTCGCAACCCCCCGTGCACTCACTCCTCCGGGCCGTGTCCTCCGCTGGGCTGGCCGCATCCGGGGTGGCCCTGCTCACCCTGGGGGAGGCCGGCCTGGGTGGAGGCGCAGCCTCTGTCCTGCTGAGTTAGGCAAAGGTCAGTCATCAGCATGCGGGTGTCCCAGCCCGCAGGCCGTCCGGGTCCTCCAGGTGGTGACTCTCCATCCCCCTGAGCTCTGCCTGGGGTCTGTCCCCCAAAGCGCCTTCCCGGACGCGGATACCAGGATAGCACCCAGGCCCCGGGTCCTCCGAGTCCCTGGCTCTGTGCGCCCCCACGGGCGGAAAGCAGAAGGCAGGGTCCCGGGCACCCCATGCAGGACATCCCGTGGGCCCGAGTTTCCGAAGCACACAGGGTCCCAGCTCCCGCCTGCCTTTCCAGGCCCCTAATTGGGAGGTCTTGTGTGACCACACGGCTGATGCTGTCACCCCATGGGACCCTCAAATCTGCCTGAGGCTCTGTTACGAATCAACTATTTTTTTTTTCTTTCTGGTTCGATTCCTCCGCCCCTCTCGGAGAGCCTGAGAGTATCTCGCCCACACGGCAAAGCCTGGCAAGCTCCCCGTGACATATTTGATATGCCAAACACAGTAACAAGTCTCACAATGGAGACGTTACTGGGCCCGCTCAAGCAAAAATCGATGAACAACGGGAGGACAGTGCTACAGTACAATGCTTTCTGGGTTACACCCGGCAATGCTCAGGGCTCACTCCTGGCTCTGCACTCCTGGCGGTGCTCGGGGACCATCTGGAATCGGACCTGGGCCGGCCGCATGCAAGGCAAACGCCCTTCCTGCTGTGCTAGCGCTCTGGTCCCAAACTTATTCTTTCTTCTTGGGCAAGGAAGACACAGAAAGTGCCAGAAATCAAGCCAGGTGTCTCCCACAAGGCGAGCACTCTACCTCTGAGCTACCCCATGTCCCCCAGAAATGGACTCTCCACTTTTCTCCCCCACAAGGGCTGGGTTTGGCCTGTGGTGCTCGGGGGGTCACTCCTGGTGTTATCTGGGTGAATGTTAACATGCCGGGTATCAAATGGGGTCAGCCTCATGTGAGGTCAGTGCCTTCACCCCTGGACTATCGCACTTCTTTGGGGGGGCCACACCCGTTGGTGCTGGCAATGGAATCTCCTGCCCCCAACCTCCCCCCAGCCCTGCATGCACTTGGCCCACGCGGGTGCCCTTGGGGACATCCTGCTCAGAGGAAACTGGGCAGAGCCACGTGTGTCGCCTGGGGGAACGCGCCAAGGAGAGGCAGGTGGGAGGTGCCCTGCCCATTCCAGAAGGATCCCCCAGACACCCGCCCAGTGGCCTCAATCACCAGCGGCAGAAACAGCGCCCCCTGCTGGTGCGAGCTGCCATCACAGGTAAGGGATGCATTTGGCTCCCTTCTCCGGGGCTCCTGGCCCCCCAAAGCTGGGAAGCCGGGTCAGGGTGGGTCCCCCAAGGAGCCTGAGAGGTGAGCCTTGGGGCCACGTGGGGGTAGGCCCCGGGCCCTCCGCTGCCGTTCCCTACCTTTCCTTGGCCGGGCCTGACACATCAGCGGCAGGAAGCTCCCCGGAGGCTGGCCGGTCGCTCACCTTGTCCGGGGGGCCCAGGGATGAGAAGAGCCCAGACACGTCGAAGGTGACATCTGCAGACAGGGTGGGGGACGACACACGACGACGTCCTTCACTCCCAGCCCTGCCCGATTAGGGTCCTGGGGCCTCCCAGCCGCCCGGCCTGACGTTCCCATTTCACAGCCCGGAAAAACATCTCCCCCAGTTGCTGGGGGGTTTTGGCTGAACCCCCCCAGGAAGGCACCCAGGGCCACGCGCGCCAGGGTAGATGCTCACCTCCGGGGAAGAGGGTGTCCGCGCTCTGGATCAGGGCCTCGACCACGCCCACCACCTGGATGGACGACACGGATGCCGCGTCCAGCTGGGCCTGGTCCCTGGGCGGGGCAGGAAACGAGGTATAAGGCCCTGAGTCCCCACTGTCCCCTACAGCAGGTGGCGGCCCCGGGGTGGGGGGGGGTGACGGGACCCGGGAGCTCCAGGCCTGTCTGGGAGGGGCTGCTCAGCGATGTGGTCTCCAGCCAGGCACGACACTGGGGTCTCCAGAGAAAGCACCACCAGGGTGACCCCTGAGCACTGAGCCGGGAGAAGCGCTGAGCACGGCTGGCTGTGGCCCCCGAGCCAAAAGAAGAGAAAAAAATCTCTCCAGCTGCACAGAGCCTCCAAAAGGAGGCATTTCTCCGTTACTGTATCACGTTCCCAAAGCAAAAATCCTGCAGCGTGTGTCATTTCCCTCTGGCGAGGACTTGGGGCGCTGGTGGCCGGGAGGGGGAGGGGCGGGGTGGAGCGACGTTTCTGGGCTCCAAGAGCAGACGCCCAGAACACCCCATCCAGAGCCCCCGCCACCCCCCGGAGCGACCCCCACAACCCTCCCCCGAGCCCCCAGGTCTCATTCCTTCACCCCCAAACCTGTCCCTCCCCAGGAATCACCACCCCACCCCTCCCCCGGAGCGCCCCTCCCCCAGAGAGCCCCGCCCCGCCTTCCCCAGCCCACCCCTCACCCTTCCTTCTCGGGCGGCCACAGCAGGTTGGGGCCCAGGACGATGGCGATGTTGCTGGGCGTCATCTTGTTCACCTCCTGCTCCTCGGCCAGCCGTGCGAGGAACTTGAGCAGGTACCTGGGTGGGAGAGTCAGGGGGTCAGGGCCACGGGGGACTTCCGGCACCCCCCACACCGCTCCAAACCCACGGGGGCTGAGAACTGCCCAGCGGGGGCTTCCACGGACAGACAGCGACCATACAGGGGGGCTTCGGGCGTTTCAGAGTCCCGGGGAGATGCCCAGAGAGCTGAGGGCACCGGGATGCCAGGTTTGACCCCCCGGTGACAGCCACCCACTGGACTGCCAAGAAGAAAAATAATCGTCGGATACTGGTGCCAACTGCATGCCAGGTGCTGAAGACCAGCCAGTCACCCTGCAGATGGGCACAGCTGTGCCCGTTTCCAATGAGGGGGCTGGGGCAGAGAGACGGGGGTCCCTCAGGACCACCCGGCCACAGAGGCAGGGTCTGGCACCCCATGGCGCAGGTACAAGCGGGCTCCTCCCTCCCCGCCCCCACACGGCTGGAGAGTGAGCGCAGGGCAGGACACTTTGTCTGCTTGTGGCCGAGCCCCGTTTGAAGCCCTGGCAGCACATGGGACCCCTGAGCACTGCCAGGAGTGACCCCCAAACAAAATAAACCCCTCCCCAAATAAGACAGCTTTCTTTTTTTTTTTTGCTTCTTGGGTCACACCCGGCGATGCTCAGGGGTTCCTCCTGGCTCTGCACTCAGGAATCTCTCCTGGCGGTGTTCAGTGGACCCTATGGGATGCTGGGACTCGAACCCGGGTTGGCTGTGTGCAAGGCAAACGCCCTCCCCGCTGTGCTATCGCTCCAGCCCCAAGAGGGCTTTCTAAAACAAAGGACCATAGAGTCCTGGTTTCATCATCTCGGTCACACCAAGCGACAGCCCAGCCCAGGGCCCTGACCGGGGAAGTGGAGGCAGCTTGGGGCTCACCTGAGGTTTCTGAGGTTCTCGGGGGGCAGTCGGCCGCACACCTCCTTCAGGGCCTCCAGCCGCGGGCCGGCCTCCTTCAGGCTGGGAAGGGGGACGGGGCGGGGAGCTGAGCCACCTCTGTGGCCGCCCCCTCCCCTGACCCTCCCCCAGGCCCACTGTCCCCTCACCTGGCGGCCCTCATCCAATCGTCGTAGAGGTCAAAGGTCATCAGGGGCTCCGGCAATTCCCGCAGATAGGACTTGAGGGCGCCTGGAGGGAGGAGTGGAGGGGTCAGAGCAGCCCCCAGCCCCAACCACCCCCGGACTCTTCTCTCCTGGGAAGAGTCCCCAGTCTTCCCTCTTGCTCATGTTTCTATGACCGACTCGATTCTGGGGGGCTCCTGGCTCTTTGGAGAAAACGAGCAAGCCAGTGGCCATCTGCCCCAAGTGCACAGCCGTTTCGGGGGTCTCCACCCCACAGGGGCATCCCTGGGCTGGGGCCAGAGAGAAACTACGGTGGCAGCAGAGATGGTCACCTTGCCTGCGGCCGGCCCACATTTGATACCTGGCACCGCCACCGGCTCCCCTGAACCCCGTGAGGAGTGATCTCTGAGCACAGAGCCAGGCGGCAGCCCTGAGCACGGCCAAAATCCAAGAGATCAAAATTCCAGAGATAAAAAGTCCAAATAGGAGCTGGAGCAATAGCACAGCGGGGAGGGCGTTTGCCTTGCACGCGGCCGACCCGGGTTCGATCCCCAGCATCCCATAGGGTCCCCCGAGCACCGCCAGGAGGAATTCCTGAGTGCAGAGCCAGGAGTAACCCCTGAGCATCACCTGGTGTGACCCAAAAAGCCAAAAAAAAAAAAAATAAGATCCAAATATGAAACTACTAGTCAGTAGTCAAGGTGCTTGCTGTGCATGTGGTCAAATGTAGTTTGGTCCCTGGCGCCTGGGAGCGGTGCCCTGGGTACACCAAGAAACAATCCGAGAGCCAGGCAGATGCCCCCCAAAACCCAACGTTTTGGGGCTGGAGCCATAGTACAGCAGGTAGGGCATTTGCTTCTCATGCAGCAGACCGAGGTTCGATTTAGGGCATCCCATAGGGTCCCCTGAGCACCGCCAGGAGTAATTACTGAGTGTGAAGCCAGGACTAACCCCTGTGCATAGCCGGGGCAGCCCCGGGGAGCAGCCCTGGAGACTCCCCCCCCACCCAGTTGTGACTCACGTACCTGCCACAGCATGAGGGTCGGAGCAGAACTCCTGGAGGCCGAGGGGGTCTGAGGACAGGGTCTGCCTGAGGCGCTTCATCACAGAGGCCCCAGCGGCCAGGCGGAAGAGGCCCTGGGGGGGACACGCGGGGTGGGAGGGGGATGTCAGGCACGGCGAGGGCTGGGAGGGCACCCCAGGGCTGGGGGGGCCTCAGTGGCCCCGCGGGACGGAGGGCAGCGTGGACAGTGGGGTGCCCTGTGCTGGAAGGATCTGGAATTCTGAGCTGGTGGGAGAAGTTGGGAGTTGTGGGGAGAGGGGGTCTGGCTCGGGGGGCCGCAGGGGGCGCGTGTTCTGCCTCCTGGGTCTGATGGAGCCCAGCTAAGGTGCACAGGACAGGAGCCCAGCTCGTGAGGGTCCCATCTCCCCTCTTATAAGGGGCTATGAGGGGGTCCCTCAGTTTATCACCCCAGTGTCCACCCGCTAGTATCTTTTTAAAATATTTTTTTAGCTTTTTGGGTCCCACCCGGCGTTGCACAGGGGTTCCTCCTGGCTCTGCACTCAGGAATTACTCCAGGCGGTGCTCGGGGGACCCTATGGGATGCTGGGAATCGAACCTAGGTCGGCTGTGTGCAAGGCAAACGCCCTCTCCGCTGTACTATCGCTCCAGCCCCCACCCGCTAGTATCTTAAGTGGTAGCCGAGGTCAGTGCAGCCGGGAGGTCCTGCCAAGCTTTGGGGTTCACTGCTAAAAGTTTGAGGGTCATCCCAGTGCTAGGGGCAAGGGTGTGTGTGTGTGTGTGTGTGTGTGTGTCTGGTGACCCGTGTGTGTGTGTGTGTGTGTGTGTGTCTGGCGACTCCTGGTGGCGGGCAAGGGTGTGTGTGTGTGTGTGTGTGTGTGTGTGTGTGTGTGTGTGTGTGTGTGTGTGTCTGGTGACCCGTGTGCGTGTGTGTGTCTGGCGACCCCTGGTGGCGGGTGTGGGCACCAGCCCCGGCTGCAGTGTGTGGCCCAGGCCAGAGGGGGGCGCTACCTCCTCCTTCATGCCCTCCGACAGCAGCATCAGGACGCAGGCCTCAATGGGCAGGGCGATGTCCCGGCCCAGCTCTTGCAGGTGGGTGCCCAGCGACACCCCATACACCCTGGAGAAGGGGGTGGCCGTCATCGAGGGGGAGGGGTCTGCGGGGACGAGACAGATCAGGCTCCCCGACCCCTGGGGTCCAGAGTCTCACCCCACCTCCCGGGCTCATAATCCACAGCACCCCCCTCCCCCGGCGCCCCTCACCCTCCCACGCCCCTCATTCCAGCTAGGGTCCCCCAGGGCCCCCATGACCACCCACCTGCTGGACTGTGGTTTTCTCTCAGCTCGGCCAGGGCCGTGTCCAGCGAGCTCAGGGACTTGCGATGATAATCGGCCTGAATCTCCATGAACTGTGGGCACGGGGGCATCCCCCAGAGGGAGTGAGTGAGGGGAACCCAGCCCCGGAGCTCACCCCCCATCCCCCACCTCCCACCTCCCACCTCCCACCCTGAGGCCTGGGGCTGGGCTCACTCACGTGGATGAAGTAGTTGGCGTATGTGTCCTCCTTGGTGGCGAAGTGGTACAGGTCGGCTAAGTACTCGTCCTTGGGGCAGAGAGGGGGGTGACTCAGGGGGGCAGAGAGGGGAAATAGGCCTGGGGGGCCAGTGGCCTGCTCAGACTGACCTAGAGAGGGTCCCGGCCAGCTCGGCCACTCAGCCAGCACTGAGAGACCAGCTCCCGGGAAACCTCTCACACTTTTTTGGAGGGCCACTCAGTGCTGGGGATCAAACCCAGCCCCGCACGCAAACCAGAGGCCTTTGAGGCCAGCCACCTGAACTCAAGTGTGAAATTTACTTATTTATGTGTTTTGGCTTTTGGGGGTCACACCCTGCAATGCACAGTGGTTACTCCTGGCTCTGCACTCAGGAATCACTCCTGGTGGTGCTCAGGGGACCATATGGGATGCTGGGAATCGAACCCGGGTTGGCCGTGTGCAAGGCAAACGCCCTCACCGCTGTGCTATTGATCCCGCTCCCCACAGTAACCTTTCTTTCTTTTCTTTTTGCCTTTTTTTCTTTTTTTGAAGGGTGGGGAGGGTATGCTCAGGGGTTCCTCCTGGCTCTGCACTCAGGAATCACTCCTGGCGGTGCTCAGGGGACCCTATAGGATGCTGGGAATTGAACTCGGGATCAAAGTGCATGCTAGGCAAACGCCCTGCCCGCTGGACTATCCCCGAGTGTGGAATCTACAGCTCCCAAAACCAACCTGTGTCCATGCGTACCCGGCTCAGAGCATAGGACCAATCACCGGATTCACTGACCCCCTCAGTGAGGACAGCCCAGGGCCCCGGCTAGGTCCAGAGCTGGATTTCACGCTCTGTGGCCCCGGGGCGAGCCCTGGCAGTGCTCAGGAGTCTGTGACCTGGGAATGCGACTCAGCCACCCCCTTCCTGGGCCCGGACCCCCAGCCGCCCGCCCGGGCACCGCCCCCAGCCGCCAACACACCTTACACTGCTCCACCTTCCTCTTGAGTTCCTCTTCCTCCTCCTTCAGCGTCTCCACCTTGTTGGCAGTGGCGGTCGAGCTGTGAGCGCCCTGGCCACTGCCCGCGGCCTGGCTGAGCCTGGGGACAATGCCGGGGAAGTGCGGTCACTGACCCGCTGCCGGTCAGAAGCCCCATGTCCCCTCCTTGTGAATTCACACATGCAGAAAATCCAGGGTTGGAAGGGGGACTCTGCAGGAAAGCCAAGGCCTTGCCCTAGGGCAGACCCCGGTTACTCCCCGGCTCATGGACCCCAGAGCACTGCCAGGTGGAGCCCTAGAGGCCCCGAGCACTGCGAAGTGGGACTTCGGTGATCCCGGCAACATATCCCAGGCCTTCCACTGAAGTGTCTAGTCCAGCAGGCTAAGAATCACCGGGAGGGGTTGGTGTGATCGCACAGTGGGGAGGGCGTTTGCCTTGCACACAGCTGACCCGGGTTCGAGCCCCAGCATCCCATAGGGTTCCCTGAGCACCGCCAGGAGTAATTCCTGAGTGAAGAGCCAGGAGTGACCCCTGTGCATTGCTGGGTGTGACCCGCAAAGAAAAAAAAAAGAAGAATCTCCAGAGTGGCCCCCGAGCCCCGAGCACTGCCTGGGAGGACCCCACCTCCACCTCCCAGACATGGATTCAAGAGCTCCAGCAACGGGCCAGAGAGCTAGAACCACAGGTAGGGCGTTTCCCTTTCAAGAGGCTCACACGGCATCCCACATGGTCACCCGAGCACCACGTGAGTGCAGAACCAGGAGTCACCCCTGAGCATAGCTGGGGATGTCCCCAAAAGCAATAAGTAAAGTCGATGGAAGAAAATAAATACTATTAAAAAAAAAAAAGCTGCATGGAGATCCGACAGTGCTCTGGGGCGCCCCTGGTGGTGGGCTTGGAGATCACAGCCATCCTGCAGCATAGAGGTGCCTGGGTGCGGGAGGGGGTGGGGATAGCACTCAACTTCCAGGGGTCCCCCCACTGGCACAGATCCACGTGCACACATGTCTGCCCAGAGCTCCCTCACGGGCAGCTGCCCACACGGTGCTTTCGGGCCCAGCTGTGGCACCAGCCCGCCGGGACCCCCCCACCGTCGGAGGCCACTGCGCCCACCTGCTCTTGAGGGCGCTCCAGTCAGACACCAGCTTCTGCAGGCCCTTCTTGTGCTTGAGGATGGCGGGGAGCTCCTCCTAGGGGCAGCGGGGAGGGCGTCAGGGGCGGGGCAGGCGCTGCAGCGTCTGGGGAAGCGTGCGTGTGTGCACGCGTGTGTGTATGTGTGCATGTACACGTGTGAGTTTGCATGTACTTGTGAGCATGCATCTGTGTGCATTCGTCTATGTCTGAGTGCATGCGTGTGTACGCGCAAGTGTGCATATATGTGCATGTGCAGATGAGTCCAAGTGTGCATGCATGTTTGTGCGTGTATATTCGTGTGCATGTGTGCACGTGCATGCGTGTGCATGTGTATATTGTGTGTATATATGTATGCATGTGTGCGTGAGTACACATACCTGTGCACGCATGTGTGCATGGGTCTGCATATGTGCGGGTCTGCATGTATGTGCGTGTATACGTGCATGAGTATGTGTCGGCATGCATGCGTGTATATTCGTGTGCACGCGTGTGCCCGCATGGACGGCAACACGTCACCTCGCTCAGCCTGCTGAGCGGCTGCAGGACGTCCTTCTCCAGCGCCATCTCGAACTCGGCCAGGATGCGGGCCAGCTGGTTCTGGATGACGCAGCTCATCTCCAGGGCCTTCCTGTGGGCACGGCCAGCCGTGGGCTTCCCCCAGCCCTGCACCCCGCTCAGGGTACCCCCCGACCCCACCCCAGGCCTGGACACCGAGACCCCGGCCAGCTCCTCCCGCCCCCTCAAGCCTCCAGGGGGCCCGTGCTCACCCCAGACTGGAGTCCGGGTCCAGCTCCTTGAAGCTCTCGGCCATGGTGGTGGACAGAGCCATGAGAGGGAGTTTCTTCTGCAGAGAAGGGGGGAGGGGGCCCAGCCTGAGCGCGAATGTCCGGAAGCCAGCAGGCACACACCTGAGTCCCTTGGGGCAGAGCAGGTCCCAGGCCCAGGAGGACAGACTGGGGTGTGTCACATCATGTCATAGGTGGTGACAGAGCTGGGGGTGGGACCTCCCTGCGACCCTGTGCAGGGCCCCACCCAAGTGGCCTCCCCCTCCCAGGGGCCACTGGCAGGGGCAGGAATGTCGAATCACATGTCAGGCTGGAAGAGTGTGTGTGTGTGTGTGTGGGGGGGGGGGCTGGCCCAAGGTCACGGCTGTGCGGCTGTTCCTGAGGCTGAGTCCAGCCCCTCCCGGGCTGACTCCTCTCTCCTCCCCAACCTCCAGTGCTCAGCCAGACTGCCTGAGCTGCCAGCTCATTCCACACCACACCTTCTCTCCCAGAGAACACAGCTGCGGGCTCAGAGACCTGGGTTCGACTCTCGGCCTGGCCACTGACTCCCTGAATACCTCACTGAGTCACTGGATCCAAGCCCCTACTTCCTTGGGGAACTCTGCGCTCGTCGGGCCAGGACTGGCATTCTTGTGAAAGCAAGTACCAGCGTGTCTTAGTGACACATGAGCCATCATCGCTCCATGAATGCCGGGGGTGGGTTAACAAACCCCAGGGAGAGACAAGCCAAGACCAGCTAGCTCGGTGCCACTTCCTCCAGGGAGTCCCCTCGGGTTGTCTGGGCAGAGGCGTCTGCTCCGCACCGGGTGCTGACTGGCCAGAGATGTTCAAAGTGCTGTCCCAGGCTAGGCCGTGGGTCAGGGGTCAGGAGACCGGTGGACGCAGCAGGGGGAGGGTACCCAGGAAGATGAGGCTGCCTGAGGGGGTGCCCCTGGGGGGACGCAGTGGTCTTCATGCCCTACTCACCACCCGCTTGTCCATGTCCGCTCCACTCTGGCCCTGCAGGCAGGCCTGCAGTCGCTTGTGGACATTGTGCGCTGCCCGCTTGGCTGGCTCCAGCCGCTGCTCCACCTGTGATGGGATGCGGGACACCGGGTCACAGGAACAGTCACCCCACCCTGGCTGTCCTTGCAGGAGGTGCTTGGGGCTGACTCCGGAGGGCTCGGGGGACCCCGGGGGATGCCGGGATGGAGCCCGGGCTGGCCGCATGCAAGGCCAGTCAGCCCCTGGCCGCTGTGCCAAGGCCCCGGCGCCTCCCCTGCCATCTCTCCTCCTTTGGGGACCCATAAGCCCACAGCTTGGGGATGACTCAGCCCGGGGCCCCCGACACTTGTCCCGCCCAGCGGACGGCACCTGCGCCAGCCTGTCCTGCCACCGGCGCATCGCCCAGGCACGTACCTGCTGCAGCTCCTCTCCCAGCAGATCGGCCGTCTCCGGGGTGCTGCGGGGGGCGGGGGAGCCTGTGCTGAGCCGGGGCAGTGGCCCCCCACCAACAGGCCCCTGGACCCCAGTTTCTTCCAGGGCCTCCCCGGACCGGGACCTGCTTGGGGGCCGCCCACCAGCCCCTTCCGGTCCCAGCACATCTGTGCTCCGCCTCTTCCATAGTCAGGGCTGAGTCCCCGGAGGGGCCCTGGGGAGCCCCCACCCTGGGGTCCGCCCTCTCTCGGCACGGCCCCCCAAGAAAGCCTCCAGGCACGGAAGTGTGTGAGCTCAGCCCCCGACTCTGCAGCGCGGGGGTGGCCGGGACGAGGGGGCCACTGAGACCCGGGGGGCGCAGGGGTCGGGGGTCCCGCCGGCCCAGGCCTCCGTGCAGGGCGGGGTAGCGAGACTCGGGCCGGATCCCCCCAGCCCGGCGCTCAGACAACAGGAAGCGCACATGCTGGGAGGTGGGGGTGGGGGTGGGGGGGAGAGGGGCGCGCCCCAAACTCCCGGCTTCCGCTCCAGCCTTGCAGGGGCCTCCTGGCGGGAAGCGGGGAGCCCAGAGCGGGGCTGTTCCCATCTGAGCGGCGCCAAAAGCAGAAGCAAGATAGAGAAGCAAGCGGCTCCGGGCTGCTGGCGGGGCGGAGGGCCGGACCCCTCCCCGGCCGGGGCCCCGCAGGGCTCCTCCGCTCCCCCCGCCCCCGCCCGCAGCCCAGACGGCCGTCCCCTCCCCCACCCGGCCCCCAGAGGGGTCGCTGTCCCCATTGCGCCGGAGGGACAACTGAGGCCGGCCAGGCCCTCCACGCAGAGGCCTGATCTGCGCCGCGCCCCTCCGGCACCCCTGCGCTCAGGGGGATCATCGGGGGCGCCCCTGCCGCTGGACGGGGCGGGCAGGCCCGGGTCGGCGCGGGGCCCGGCCGGGGGGCTCCGGGGCGAGCGGGAGGGGACAGCGGGGGTCACTCACCGCCCCAGGCTGCCCGTCTGGGCCAGCTGCCGCATGCGATGCAGCTGCCTCTTCATCATCGTGGGGCAGCGGTGGGTGGCGCGTGGCCCCCCGGCCCAGCCCGCTGCGCCCCGGCGGCTCGGCCCGGATGGGGGGCGGCGCGCGGCGCTTCCTGGGCCCCGGCGCGGCTCCCCGCCCCGGCGCCCGCGGCTCCGCCCCCGGCCCCCCGGTCACTCCTCTCCGCCCGGCTTCCGGGCCCCCCGGCCGCCCCCGGCCGTCCGTGGCGCGCGTGTGGCCGCGCCGCCGCGCCCGGCCCAGGTTGTGCGCGCCGCGCCCCGCCCCGTCCCGCCCCGCACCCGGCCCGACGCACCGGCCGGGCGGGAAGCAGGTAGGGGGCCGCGCCCCGCGCCCCGCACCCGGGCCCGGCCGAGCCCCCACCCGGCCCCACCGCTGCAGCAAGGGCTGGGGGCTTCTGCTTCCGGCCGCGCTCTGCAGCGACGACCCCCGGACAGGCCCCCGTGGGCCACCGTCGGGGCTCCGTGCGTGCCCCGGCCCCGCCCGCACCCAGATTTCCAGCGCCCTGCTAGAGGGGGCGTCCACCGCGACCCTCCAACCACACCAGGGCTCCCGGAGAACCGCCCCCCCTTCCGAGTTTCTTTCCCCCTGGGGGCAGCCCTGGGGAGAACTTCCTTCCTGCAGGGCGCGAGGAGGGTGCTAGTCCTCTGCTCCCCCCCTCCACCCGGGTCGGGAGCCTCGTGAGCACTTTCATGCACCCTCATATCTGCACCCCAATACCCCTGCACCGAAATACCTTGCACCTCTGGTCCCAAGGGAAAAGCCTTGAAAAGCACTTCCCTTGAACCACCTTGGCCAGCTGCCTGGCCCAGGGTCTGGCACTTCGGGGCCCTCCGCTCCTGAAGGGCACCTAGGGAGAAGCGCTGTGGGGAACCCCCAGTTGCTGTGGGGGAATCAAAGACTCAGTTATGGGGCTGGAGCGGGGAGGGCGTTTGCTTTACACGCGGCCCACCCGGGTTCGATTCCCAGCATCCCATAGGGTCCCCTGAGCACCGCCAGGGGTGATTCCTGAGTGCAGAAGCAGGAGTGATCCCTGTGCATCGCCGGGTGTGACCCAAAAAGCAAAAAAAAAACCCCAAAAAACCAAAGACTCAGCTATGGGGGGAGGACTGGGCCAGGCTCCTCCCCCACCCCACTGGGGGCCCCTGCCTTGCAGGGGTCTCCTGCTCCTCTTCCTCACTGCACGCGCCCCCAGACGTGGTGGCTGGTGACTGTCTCTGCGGCTTGTCACCTTCTCTGCAGACTCCCGGGCTGCCGAGCAGAGCTCAGCGTCACGTGCCCCGGGCCCTGCAGCCCTGGTTGCAGGCGGGACAGACACCCCCAGGTCCCAGCCCGCCCCCAGATCGGCCCCGCCCCCTCCGCACGGCCCCGCCCTCCCCGCTGCCCCAGCCAAGCCTGCTTTTGCTTTTGGGGGGTTTGCTTTTTGTGTTGGGGGCCACCCTCGCCGGTGGTCTGGGCTTTGCTCCTGGCTCTGCGCTCCGGGATCGCTCCTGGCGAGAGGCTCTGGGGACCAGATGAGATGCTGGGGATTGAACCCCGGTCGGCAAGGATGTGCAAGACTTCTGAGCTTTGCACAGAGCCAGCGTTTGAGGGGGGGCTCGTCCCAACCTGGCCCTGGGGGGGGGGTAGAGGGCGGGGCCCTGTCCCTGGCTGCTGGGGAGACCCCCCCCAGCCACAGGTCACCTGGGTCTCCCCTCTGCCCCCCCCCGCCCCCCACCCAGGGCTACGCTGTGCTCCCTGCAGCCCGGAGTCCCAGCCAGCCCTTCCTCTGCTGTGGGCATCTGGAACATGCCTGCTGCCTCCGGAGGCGGAAGAGCCTGAACATGGGTTTCTAGAACATTCCTTGGGCACCTGGGAAGGGTTTGGAATCCCAGCCTGGAGGCTCTGCGGGCTCCTGTCATTTAATTGTTCTGTTTTCTGCTTTTTTTGGCCACACCTGGGAATGCTCAGGGCTGACTCCTGGCTCTGTGCTCAGGGGTCACCGAGGGACCAGATAGGGACAGAAGGGGCCAGATTGAACCTGCCAGGCACAAGGCAAACACCTTAACCCTGACCTGCTGTGGGGACTGGAGAGAGACAGCGGGACTGGGTTGGATCCTGGGGGTCTGGTTCCCTGAGCCCCACCAGGAGGGATCCCTGAACCCTGCTAGGTCTGGCCCCGAACCTAAAAAATAATGTCCTTTAAAAAACGACAACAACAACAGGGTGCTGGAGTGATAGCACAGCTGGTAGGGCGTTTGTCTTGCACACAGCCGACCCGGGTTCGATCCCCAGCATCCCATAGGGTCCCCTGAGCAGCGCCAGGAGTAATTCCTGAGCGCAGACCCAGGAGTAACCCCTGAGCATCGCCGGATGTGACCCAAAAAGCAAAAAAGGAAAAAGGGGTCCTCATTGGTCACCCAGCAGCACCTCCCAGTCCCTGTGTCCTGGGCTAGAGGGTCCCGCTCAGGAAGCCATAGTGTGTGAGGTGTGAAGGCGCCAGCCACAGTCCCTCCAGCCCAGACTGTGGGCGGTGAGGGGGCGGGGCTGGGGCTGTGGGTGGCCGGTCTAGGGGCCCCAGGCTGCTCACCCGGCCTGGGGACAGCCAATTAGGGGGATAATAGCAATTAGGGGCAACAGTTGCTTAACTGCCTAGTGCTTTTTGTTCTGGAGGCCACACCTGGCAGTGCTCAGGGGTGACTCCTGGTGTTCAGGGGACTGTAGGGGATGCCAGGGACCCGGATGCCAGGGATGGGACCCAGGCTTGGTTGCATGTGAGGCAAGCGCCTACCCACTGTCTTATGAGCCGTTTTTTTCAGTTCTTTGTTTGTGGTCTGTTATCTCTGCAGTGGCCTGGAAGCTAAACAGGGGGCCCGGGCCGGGGCATCAGCAGTGGAGGGCGAGGGCTCTGGGGGGGCTGGCCCTGGCCCTGCGTCCACTTTGCAGCTCAGCAGTCGCACCTTCCGCCCCCTGTGGCTGTCCCTCCAGACTGCAGGGGCCTTGGTGGCCTGCCCGCCTGGGAAGTGCCGGCTCGCAGGGCCCGAGCAGGATGTGGGCAGGGCGACAAGTGGCCAGGCGCCGAGGCGGTGGGTGGCAGCTGGGGTCAGTGGCGGGCAGCGGCGTGAGGCAGAGACGCGGCCCTTTGACCGCCGGCCATTCAGTGGTCACACCGCCCCGGGCATGGCCGTCTGGGCTCTGCACGGTCCTTGCTTCCTCCTCAGCTAAAAAAGGACTTTGCAGGAAATCTGAGGCGGGGGAACCGGCCATCTGGACAGGCCCGGGGCGGTTGTTCGGGGGGGACTTCGGGGTTTGGGGACTCCCAGGCTGGCGCTCCAGTTCTCCAAGCTGACCTGTCTTCCCAGGGGAGGCGGCAGCCCTGGGCGGGTCCTGAGCTGGCACCTGCGGCCCGGCCTTGGGGTCACCCCAGGGCACCTCTCCAGCCACTGAAGCCGGGGTGACACTGTGCCTTCCTGCAGGCGTGCCCATCCTGAGCGCTGAGCTCTTGCAGGTGGGCAGGTGGGGGTACAAGAATGCAGGGACCCCCCGGGGTACGTCCAGCCCGGCTCTGTGCACCTGATGGCAGGTCCTGGGGATGCTGTGCTGGGGGTTGGACTCAGAGACTGGTCCCCCGAGCTTCCATCCTGCCCACCCCCCAGGACTGTTGAGGTCTGAGGGGCCTCCACCCCGTTACAGGGCCCAGCAGGACCCAGGAGAAAGCGTCGGCCAGGGCGCAGCTGCCAGCTCCCGGGACCCCCGAGGGGAGTTATGGTCAGCAGGGCTTGGCTCAGGGGCCGGAGCAACAGGACAGCGGGGAGGGCACTTGCCTTGCACACAGCCGACCTGGGGTCCCTCCCCGGCACCCCACAGGGTCCCGCAAGCACCACCAGGAGTGGCCCCTGAGCACTGAGCCAGGAGTAAGCACTGAGCCCGTTGCAACCCACCCCCAACAAGACAAAACACAACACAAACAGCAGCCTTGGCTGCCCTGCCCAGGGGGAGGCTCCAGGCAGGGACTGAGTCTCCAGGCCCCCAGGCTGCACCCCCAAGGCCTTCAGAAGCTCATCTGAGGAAGAGAAAGGTGGGGTACAGGGAACCCCACAGACCCCTGGTCCTGGGGTAGTGTTTGAGGCTGAAGGGGGGACTTGAAAGGGTTGCCCCGTCTGTCACTCCAGACCACAGCTGTGACAGAAGGCTCCCCCATGAGGAGACACCCCAAGTGGGAGGGGAGACGCCCCGAGTGGGAGGGGAGATGCCCAGATGCCCCGACTGTGAGAGAGGAGAGGCCTCGAGTGCGTGAGGAGACAGGCCCAAGTGTGCACACCTGTTACATGCAGTTCCCCTGTGGAATCAGGGCTCAGTGCCCAGCTCCAGGCGCCCTCTGTAGCAGGAGCCCCAGAGCCAGGCCCTCCAGTCTGTGTTGCGGCCCGGTTGCGGGCTGGCCAGGGGAGGACGCAGCGAGGCGTGCTGCTGCTCTGTCCACACAGGCTGGGGTGCCCTGGACCCCCCAGCAGCCACGGGCCCCCGAGCCAGGCCAGGGGCACAGCAGCATGTGACCCGGCCCCGGGGAGGCTGCAGTGCCGCACCCCACCCCCCGCTGTGGGGCCCCGCCGCCCGGGAAGGGCCACAGAGCAGCGCTCCAGGAAAAAGGACGTTTATTTCCATAAATACTCCTGTTCTCACGCTCGCCGATCCCCCCACTCGGAGCGAGAAGAGCAGTGTGGGCCCCCGCATTCCGGGGGCTGGGGAGGGAGGAGGTGGGACCCCCTCCCCCGTCCTGGGCGCCCCGAGACAGGACCTCAGAGCCGCCCCTGCGCAAGGAAAGCAAAGAGTCAAACCACACACCAGAGTGCAAAGACGGGGTGCGGGCAGTGCCAGCCCCCTGCCGGCCCCCCGCTATGGCTGGGCCTTCCCGTAAGGCATCAGAGACAGGCAGGGCCGGCCGCACCCCGAGGGGGCCGGGCTGCCCGCGACCAAGCTTCTCCCCGGACCCCAAGTCCCGCGGGGGCACCCGGCGGTCCTGCCTCCAGGCTCCCATCAGGTTCCCACCAGGGGCCCCCTCGGCCTCTCGCTGGGCGGGTGGTGGCACCGAGTCCCTTGGGGGCCACAGGAGGGAGAAGCACCGGATGGGGGGCGGCAGTGGGGACGCAGGGTCTTCCTGGCCCCCGCGGGCGCCCCCCCGGCTCGCTGGGCCCCCGCCGCCCCCGGCCTAGAGGCTGCCCCAGGTGTCGGGCGGGGGGAACTGGTCCACGTCGCCCATCTCCGTGAAGGTCCGCTCGCCCATGGTGAACAGCAGCTTGTAGCGCAGACGGACCTTCTCCTGCGGGGGGCAGGAGGGTCAGGGGGGCGTCGGGGGGGCCTCCCCGCACCCCCCGCGCCCGCCCCCCGCCGCGCCTCTTACCTTCTGGGGGTTGGCGAGGAGCAGGACCTGGGTGATGGCCGAGGGGTGGACGATAGGGTTGAAGGCAGGCAGCTCGGTGCCGGATGGCGGCTGCAGCTTCACCTTCATGGCCTGCGGCGGGGACAGCGGTGAGCTCGGGGCTGCTCGGGACTGCCCTGGGCACCCACCCCGGGCCCCTACCCTGGCTCCCCCCACCCCGCACCCGGGCTTGCCTTGGGCACGGCCGACTGGAACACGATGTTGCGGATGGGCTGCGGGGCCGTGCTCAGCATGGAGACCACCACCACGAGCAGGTCGGCCCGGCCGGGCAGCGGGTCACGCGCGAAGTGGAAGAGGACGCGGAAGCCATGCTGGTCGTACACGGTCACCGGCAGGACGCTGCCTGCGGGCACGCAAGGGCGAGGGCGCTGGGCCGGCTCCCCGGCTGCTCGCGGGGCCCCCACCCGCCACTGGAAAACCGGGGGGCACAGGGGCACCCCACACTGTGTCTTTCTTTTGCTTTTTGGGTCGCACCCAGCAATGCTTAGGGGTTCCTCCTGGCTCTGCGCTCAGGAATCCCTCCTGGAGCTGCTCGGGGGACCCTATGGGATGCCGGGAATCGAACCCGAGTAGGCTGCGTGCAAGGCAAACGCCCTCCCCGCTGTGCTATCACTCCAGCCCCTCCCCACGCTGTCGTGGCCAGGACTGCACTGTCCCCACTCACTGGGCTTGATGGACTCCAGGGGCACCGTGACGTGGGCCAGCGAGAGCTCAGGCGCCGCGGGCTGCTGCGGGGGTCCCGCGGGCTCAGGGGAGCCGGAGTGGAGGGGCCCAGGGGGCCCGGCGCTGGGGGCGCCGCTACTGCCCTTGTTCTGCAGATCCCGGAGCGTGAGGCGCGGGGCCGGCTGTGGCCTCTCCCTGCAGCCAGGGCGGGGAGGGGCGGGTTACTCGGGGACCCTCGCCAGCTGCCGGTGTCCCTCCCTCCGCTGCTGGGGGGTCCCCGCCCACACGCGGGCCTCACCATCGCACTTGCTGGGCCTCAGGGGGCAGCGACTGCTGCAGGAGGGTCTTCCCCAGGAGGTCCAGGTCATCCAGGCCGCTGCTGGCCGGAGCGGGGGGCGGTGCGGGGGCCTTGCTGGCCGCATCGGGCACAGGGGTCGGGCCGGGGGCTTCGGGGCCCTCGGAGGACTGTGCAGCAGAGGGTGGGTGAGTCCCGACGGAGGGGCGGGGGGCTCTCCCCGACACCGACCCCCCGCCGGCCACCCTACCTGGAAGCTGTACCAGCCGGCACCGTCCAGGCTGGGACCAGTGGGCGGCGTGGGGTCACTCAGGCCTGCGGGTGCGGGACAGGGACGCCTCGCCCTCAGCAGCGGGGCAGTGCTGGCCGGGGCCTCCCCCCTGCCGTCCTCCTGGGCAGCCCCACTGCTAAGGATGGGAGGAGGGGCCCAGAGAACAGCAGGGGACTACGGGGGCCCCCGAGCAGCGGTGTGCAGGTGACAGGGACTGCCCAGCACCCTGCAGGGTGTGGCTTCCCGTGCCCGGCACCCGCAGGAGGGTCCTCTCAGGGCAGCTCACACGCGGCTGCTCTCGGGGATGAGGCTGGAGCCCACAGATGACTCTCCCCAAGGGCCCTTAGCCCGCTCCCCGCCAGGACCACTGTGGGCCCCCGGTGCTCCGTCCTCTGGGTGAGGGGAACAGTGCCACGTGCCTGGGCAGCTCTGACTTCAGGACTTTTCGAGAGTTCCTGAGACTTCCCAGTTCCCCTAGACACCAGGGCCAGGAAGCCGGTGCCAGGCTGACCCTATGCGCTGTCCCAGTGTGCCCTGCCTGCCATCACAGGCCCCTGGCTTCCTCCACACTGTCCCCTGGGCCTTCACACTGTCCCCTGTGCGCTGTCCCACCGAACCCTGGGCCGTCCTACCGTCTCTGTGCGTTACTGTCCATGGGCCTGCTGCCCTGCCCGCTGCCCCCTCCCCAAGCCTCCCTGCACAGTCGCCCCCTCACCCAGGGCCATGAGCTCGTCGTCCAACAGGGAGACGGAGGCGCTGGGCTGCTCCGGGCTGCTGGGGTCGGAGGAGCGGGTGGGCACGGCGGGGCAGGGGGTGCCCGCGGGAGGCAGGTCCAGGCCTGACAGGTCCAACAGGGCAGAGGAGCTGCCTGGGGGAGGAGAGAGGCCATGCTGGGGGGCGTGGGGAGCCAAGCGCCCCACTTCCGTCCCGGAGACCAGACCCTCCCGTCCCACCTCTGCCCTTGGAAGCTCTGTGCAGGCTCCACCTCCAGGGCCAGTCCCCAGTGAGAGAGAGAGAGAGAGAGAGAGAGAAAGAGAGAGAGAGGAGAATAAAGGAATAGGAAAGAGAGAAGAAGCGGAAGAGAGAGGAGGGAGGAGAGGGAGAGGAAAGGAAAGGGGAGGAGCACAGCGGCCCTGAGCCCGCCGCTCACCGGGGATGGGCCCGGCCGTCTCGCCGTTCACCTCCTCGCCCCGCACCAGCTGCTTGTACAGGTTGATGGCCTGCGTGAGGCTGTCGTTGGCCTGCAGGATCTCCGCTGGAACAGGCAGGGGGCAGGCTGAGGGCCACGGGGTGCAGGGGTGGGGGGACTCGGGCCCCAGGGCCAGACCCCTGATGCCTCAGGCCTGCCGGCTCTTCCCGCTCACTCCCCACTCTGCCCCCACTCAGGCCCAGTGCTCAGAGCATGGGGGGGGGGCTGAGTGGCGCTTGGGGAGGCGGCACCCGGCTCGCTGCCCCTGTGGGCCTGGTGACAGGAAGGGACCTGCGTCCTGCCGCGCTCCTCCCCTGCAGGTCCTCCCTCTCCCTCCTCCAGAGAGCCAAGGTCAGGAGGCACGGGGCGGCCCCTAGCGGCGGCTCCTACCAACTGCACCTCAGGGACCGAGGAGGACCTAGGACCTGGGGTGGGGGCTGGGGGACGGTGGAATAGGGCCTCTCCCGGGGTCTCACCTAAAGCCTCATCGTTGTCCTCTGTGTCGCTGGCCAAACGGAAGAGGGTGGGTCGCATCCGCTCGCAGCGCTGGTACAACTCCTGGAGGTAGTGAGTGGGCCGCGGGGATCAGGACAGCAGGGCCAGGGGGCGGGGCTACACGCAGGGGGCGGGCCCAGGGGCAGGGCCACAATGAGGAGCCAGTCTGGCCAGGGGGCGTGGCCAAGGGGCACATGGGCGGGGCTACACGCAGGGGGCGGGCCCAGGGGCAGGGCCACAATGAGGAGCCAGTCTGGCCAGGGGGCGTGGCCAAGGGGCACGCGGGCGGGGCTACACGCAGGGGGCGGGGCCAAGCGGGCCCGGGGGCGGGGCGGCCGCACCTTCATCAGCTCCTCGCTGCTCTGCGCCGCCCCGCCGCCCTGGCTGTGGTTCATCACCATCTCGGTGAGCAGCTTGACGTTGTTGTTCACCTCCTCGATGGCGCTCACCCGCTTGGAGATCTTCTCCATCCGCTTCTGGTCCTGCGGAGGCATCGGCACAGCCGCTGTCAGAGACGGGGCGCGCCGAGACGGACCTCCAGGGGCGCGAGCGGCCGCGGCCGGCCCGGGCCACCTTCGGCCAGCTGGGCAGCCGTCCTCCAGCCACTGACGGACCTCTGCGCCGGGCCTCGGCGTCGGGGAGGCGCAGGGACCCCAGCTGGAGCCCGCCCACAGGGCCCTGCCCCGGGGACCTGACCCTCCGAGTGGCCTCTGTGCCCAACGACAGGAGGCCCCGGCTGAGACAGGGCTCGGAGCTCAGAGTCCTTTGCAGGCAGGAGCCTGGGCACTGCGCCCCCTTATGTGTGAGAAGCGACAGGGTACAGCCCGTAAGCCGTCAGGGCCGGGACTCAGGCCTGGAGAGGCACAGGGGGACCGCGGGCTGCTGTCCACCCGGCTTCCCACTAACATCCTAAAGGGGTCTGGGGGATACACACACACACACACACACACACACACACACACACACACACCACGACTTTCGCCTGCCCCTCGAGCCCACAGCTTATCCTCAGACAAAGCAGGACCACCCCTACCTCTCCCCCCCACCCCCTCCTGTCCTGGGGCTGCAGTCTCTGCAGTCACACCCGGCAACACTCAGGACTCACTCCTGATGGTGCTCAGGGGACCCTATGGCGTGCTGGGGATGTACCCAGGTCCTCTGCATGCAAGGCGAGCGCCCTCTGGCCCAGAGAGTGCTCGTCTAGGCACTGAGGCCTGGGTGTGCACTGATGCCTGCACCATCCTTCTCCACAAATGCAGAGCGCGCGTGTGCAGACGCAGGCCTGGTGTGGTCCCTGGCACCACACAGGCCCGAGTGCCACAGGGAGTGAGTCCCTCAGAGTAAGGCCTGACTGCTTCCGACTGGGACGGGAGAGCCAGTCCGCCAGGTAAAGGCAGACCCGGGCGGCGTGCTCAGCGGCGGGGGGGCCCCCCCACCCCGGCACCCCGGCTCCCGGCGGGCATCACCTCCTGCACCATGTCCTTGATGAGCTTGTTGGCGGCGCGGAGGTCCTCGGGGTGCGAGCTCTTCAGCAGGCGCGCCAGCATCTGGGGGCACAGAGGGGGCACTGACTCGGGGTGCCCTGACCCCCAGCAGGGGCAGCTCAGGAGGTCACCCTCCAGGAAAGCGGCCTCCGTGCAAGGCCCCTACTTTCTCTCACCCCTGGGGCTGACTCTTCATCTTGCCTTTGTGCACTTGGGGGGCCCCCGGAGGGGGAAAGGCCCGAAGCCGCCGTGCTTCTCCACAGGGGCGCGGGGCATCCCCTCTGCACCCGGCCCGCGGGGGCCTCACCTTGGATTTCTCCTCGTCCTCGAAGATGACATTCTTGGGCCGAGGGGGAGGGAGGGCGAAGGCGGTGACGGCGTCATCCGGGAGCTTGGGGTCCGCCTTCACGATCCCTGGGGAGAGGGGGGTGGGCAGGCCGTGGGGGTGGTGGCAGGCTCTCTCAGCCCGCTCGCTGGCTCCGGACCCAGTGGGCGGCCGGGGGATCTGCTCCTGGGGGAGACCGGCTAGGCACCGCTTTGGGGCCCCCCCGCACGGAAGTGTGACCCCGACCCACCTCCTCACCCCCCACAACAGCTGGGGCCGCGGGCTCACCCTGCTTCTTCAGCATCTGGTAGGCCTCTGCGATCTTGGCCTCCTGGGGCAGCCCGACCGTCCAGCTGTACAGCAGCTCCAGGACCTTGTTCTTCACCTTCTCCGACGTGCGCGAGCCCTGGTACTTGGGGCACGGGGAGAGAAGACAGGCGGGTCGGACTGCGCCGCCTCCCTTCGCCCTAGGGGGACCCCCACGAGCCTCCAACCAGCTTGGTGCTGACCAAGCTCGCCCCCTGGCTTGGGGGCGCTCACTGTGCCGGCCCTGTGGGCCTCAGTTTCCCCCAGAAGTGGGGGTGACTGTGGTGGCCTGTGAAGCATGGGGCCCGGCTGCCCGTGGACCCCTCTGGCTGGACCCCAGGAGGGAGGAGTGGCCGGCTGGGGGGAAGGGGCGTGGGGAGGGGCGACTGCGCCCGCGCCCTGGCACCTCGAGGGGGAGGGGGGCTCCGGCGGGCCGGGCACCCACCTTGGGCGACACCACCTTGATGAGCTCGTTGAGGAAGCGGAACTTGCCCACCTCGTCGTGGAACCTCTTGCCGCAGCTCTTCATGCACGTCTCCAGCACCTGCGTGAGGTGGGGGGTGAGGGGACCCCGCGCGGGCCGGGCGGCGGCCGTCCTCCTGCATCTCGGCCGGGGACCGGCCCCAGGGGTGGGCAGGAGAGGGAGGGAAGAGGGTCCCGAGGTCACAGAGGCCCGGGAGACCCCGCACTCCCCGGGGAACAGGGCGGGCGATGGGGCCCCGGGGCTGCTCGGCGACACGCCTGCGTCGCCTTTACTCCTCGAGGGTCACGCGTGGCGCTACTCGGGGCTCACTCCTGACAGGCGAGGGGGACCCTCAGAGAGGCAGGGGCTCGAACCCGGGTGCGCCGTGTGCAAGGCCTGCGCCCTCCCCGCTGTGCTCCGGCTCAGCCCCTGTCCCCATATGGACCTTCCACGGCCCCCCGCGGGCAGGGACCGCCTTGGCCCTCCCCCTCAGTGCCGGAGCTGTGTGACCCCGGAACTAGGATTTGGGGGGACACACACGCACAGGCGCGCAATTCCGACAGGACCACCTGGCTCGCCTGAGCGACATCAGCTCCGTGGAGACCGCCGTGCACAGGGACAGACAGGTCGCCAGCCGGCCTGCACTGGCCCACCCAGGGCCCCCCGCAGAAGTGGGCCTGCGCCTCACTGCAGACAGGGGTGGGGGTCCAAAGGCCCCTCCTACCAACAAGAGGCCTGCCTTTTTTTTTTCTTTTGGGTCACACCCGGCGATACTCAGGGCTGACTGCTGGCTCTGCACTCAGGAATCACTCCTGGCGGTGCTAGGGGGACCCTACAGGATGCTGGGGATCGAACCCGGATCGGCCGTGTGCAAGGCAAATGCCCTACCCGTTATACTATCGCTCTGGTCCAAGAGGCCTAACTCCTGTGGGGGCAGGGGGCTGGACGCTGGCTTGGGGGGGTCCTGGGGGGCTGGCCCCGTTCTAGGCTACCCTGGCTCCGTGCCCGCGGGCCCTGCAGGGTGCCGCCACGCCTCACCGTCAGAGCCTGCACGGCCTCCCACTCCTGTGGGGACTGGATCTTGTGCGCCAGCAGCCGAGTGGCCAGGGGAGGCCTGCGGGAGAGAGGACGAGCGGATGGCGGGAGCCCCAGGAGCTGTCCCGGGGGGCCCGGCAGGGTGAGACCCCAAGGCCAAGCAGGGAGGGTGGGAGGCAGGTGGGCGTCTTGGGCAGGCTGGAGCCTGAGCCCCTGACCCACGAGGGGGGCCCTGGGCACAGGGCCTCGAGACAGGCCGAGGGAGCACCCTGGCCCTGCCCGGCCTCCCGGGGGGAGCACCATGGAGCCGAGACTCCCTAGTGCCAGCCCCGCCCAGGGCTCAGCTGACCCGGGGCCCCCCAACGTGTGGGTCTAAGCCCAGGTTCCCCCTCCCATCCTGTTGGGCATGTGGAGACCCCCACTTTGGGGGCCCCCAGAGTGTCTCCTGGGGTCCCCCTGCAGGGCCAGAGCCAGCTCAGGGCTACTCTGCTCTGTGACCCCGGGACCGAGTGCTGAGGGTCTGAGCACCCGGCCGGCACCTCCCTGAGGCCCATGGGCCGTGCAGGGGGACTCGTACCCCTCGAAGTCCTCGTTGAGCTGCTCGCAGAAGCCGTTGATGCCCGCCCAGTTCAGCTCCTTGTTCAGGGGGTTGGTGGCCTTGTCTGCAGGGGAGAGTCGGGGTGAGCAGGGGGCAGGGCTGAGTCCTCACTGCTTCTTGCTGTGGACCGGCTCTGGGGGACCTGCTCAGAGCCCAGCCCTGACTCCTCGCGCCACCCCGCCCCCACGCTGCGTCCAAAACTAATTCCTGGGGACCTGCCCAGAGGGTGCCCCCTCCCCGCGCAGGAAAAGAACCCCCCCTACACAGCTTGCCCCGTCCGGGCTGGGTCCAGGAAGGAGGATCTCGGAGCCACGAACGGCTGCCTGGAGGAGGCGACCGGGCAAGGTCTCGAGGTCTCGAAAGCGCTCGGCTCCGTGGCCAAGGAGGCGAGTGTGGCCACCGAGCTGCGGGCAGGGCAGGAGGGTGGGGGTGGGACTGTGGCCTTCCCTGGGGGCTGGGGGGCCAGGCAGCTCTTCTCCCTCAGGAACAGCTCAGCTGCCGCTTCCTCCAGGAAGCCCACTGGGTCAGCTCTCTCCTGTGACACTCAGATCCCATCCTGACTACATCCTGGCAGGGGGCAGGGGGGCCTGGCTTTGCGGGTCCCAAGTTCAGGGACAACTGTGGTCCGAGACAGGGAAGTGGGGCTATGGGAGGGGGCGTCCCACTGTGGCGACACGGCAGGTCCGTCTGGGGCCCCTGCTGTGGAGGGGGTACGAGCCCTGGGACCCAGTCAGTGCCCGAAGGCTGCTCCTTCCTCTCCCGCAGATTCCAGAAAGCCCCACGCAGCACAGAGCAGACAAAACCCAGGCCCACCAGGCCAGTACAAATTGGCCCGAGTTCCACAGAGACCCCCAGACCCCGGGACACGAAACTCCTGCCAGCCCCCAAGGGGGGCCGAGGAACTGCCCCCATGTCCAGGGTTAGTAGGGCTGGCTCCAGGAGTCCCCGCCTGGGGGACCCCAGGCGGAGCAGGCAGATGGGACCCCGCGGTCCATCAGCTCTGGGCAGCAGTGGGTGGACCCTAAAACAGGAAGTTCCCTCCAGTGTGGGCGCATGACCCAGAGGAGACAGATGCGGGCTCTGGGGAGCGCCTGAGTCAGGGTCCGGGGGGAAGGTCAAGGCATCACGAGACAGCTCGTGTGTCCCCCATGTGTCCCCTGCATGTGTCCCCTGCATGGGGGGGCCGGACCATCTTCCCCGTCCCCAGTGACAGGTGGACCCCCTCTACTCAAAGCCGGAGGGAGGGGCTTCAGGGGAGGGCCTCCACACCGGCACCCCCGGGGGCCTGCCAGTGACCCTCAAAGGAGCTCCCAGGCAGCCTCGGGTCCACCCCCCTCCCCACCCCCCAGACGCTGACCTCCAGGGCAGGGCAGGGCCCACACTTGGGGCATTCCAGAACAGCCCTGGTGGCCGCAGGGGCCTCCTGGCCACCCCTTCCTGGGCCAGCCCGGCCGGAGGCCTCCCAGGAGCGCGGGATCAGGGTCCAGGTCTGCCCAGGACCGGAATCAAAGGGCCCCTAGGGGCCGCCAGGGCCCGTGGGAGCGCCCAGGGCCGCCGCCTGGGCCGAGGGCAGCGCAGGGGGGAGTCGGGGAAGCCCCCCGGGTGCGAGCTGCTGCGTGGCCCAGGGCCTCCGCGGCAGGAAGCCGCGTCTGAGGACCCGGGACCCGGGTGGGGGGTCGCCCAGGGTCTGGGGGCGTCTAGCGAGAGAACCCTAACTGACTCCCGGGCCTTTGAGACTGCAGGGTCGGGGGAGGGACCCCGGAGTTCCAGGGGTCAGGCAGGCCAGCTCGGGGGACCCTGACTTAGTGTCCACCTCTGCGGTCCGCGGGGGACGCGGGGACCCGGGGTCAGGGGGTCGGCGTCCCCCGAGGGCCACGCGCGTGCGCCCCCCGCCCCAAGGAAGGTAGGTGGGGGGGCGCTGGGCCTGGGGGCGCGTGGCGGGGCGCCGCGCGGCCCCTCCTCCCCGGGGGTCGCACGGAGGGGAGTCGGGGGCTCGGGGCGCCGCCCCTCCCGGGCCGGGGGCGGGGCGTGAGGAGGGGGCGCCCCCCGCAGCCCGCCCCCGCCGGCCCGGGGCCCGCCTCGTCCCCCCGGTTCCGGTTCCGGTCCGGCCCGCGCCCCTCCTGGACACTCACTGATTCGCGCCTCCAGCGTCTCCGGCTCCATGGCGGGCTCCATCGGCCGCGGGACCCCCGGCTCGGCGCCGCCCCCCGCCCCCGCCGCTCTCGCGGGACTCCCCGGCGCCGCCCTCGGCCGATTAAAGGGGCAACGTCCGCCCCGACGCGCGGGAGCGGCGCACCTGACCGCCGGGGACCATCGAGTCGCGCGCGGGCGCGCCTAGAGCGCCGCCCGCGCCCCGGCCCCGCCCCCCGGCGGCGGCGCGCTACGTCGTCGTCCGTCGCGGGCGGTCCCGCCCCCTCCCCGCCGCCGGCCTCCCTCGTTCACGGCGCTGCGGCGGGACAGGACGCGGAGGGGCCGGGGGCCGAGGGCGGCGCTATGGAAACCCGCCCCCGGGGACGCGCTCGCCCGTTCCGCGTCGTCACGGAGGGGCGCGTGACCGCTTCCGGGAGCGCGCGCGGCGGCCATGTTTGTGAGGGGCGCGGGGTCACTTCCGGGGATCCGGGAGCACTTCCGGGGCGCGCCGACCAGGCGCTTCCGCTCGGCTGCCGAAGAGGGAGGGGCTCTTAAAGGGGCCCTGACGTCGGCAGCCGGCGGTGAGAGAAACGACCGGTCCGCGAAGTTGTGCTGAGCGCAGAAGGCTGTCTGGGGCTTTGCACACGGCCCAGGCCTCGCACATGAATCTAGTCACTCCCCACTTCACACGCAGGAGCCAGATGATTGCTTCTCCTGAGATTGCGCAAGAGGCAGGGGCTGGGTGCCCGCGCATGCATCCTGCAGTCATTGCTGCAACTCGGCCTCTGCCCTTCTCTGCGGCCCTAGGGGCTCGAGGCCAGGTCTGACATCTGCCACACAAAGAAGCCTCCACGCCCGCCCCCAGCTCAGAATGGACGGAAGGCTGAGGCAGGTGTTGCCAAAGAGCGAGACGGTGCTCTTAGCGGGAAAAAAGACGGTCTGGTTTCTCCTTGTAAATCTGCGGAGGATAAAAGCTATTCCTGGTCCAGGAGTTGAAGGAAATCACTGATCCGAGCTCAAGCTATTTGCCCTGCCTGGGGAGCTGGCGGGTAAGGCGCTGGCCTTGCACGCAGGTGACCCGGGTCCGTACCTGGCACCGTGTATTGCCCCCTGAGCATCATCAGGGACGATCCCTGATGGGGTAAACCCACAGACGGCCAGGGGAGGGTTTCTGCTGGTTGCCAGGGACCCTCATGGGTAAGGGGTAAGGGGAGGAAATAACTGACAATTTCTTTTTCAGAAAGTAGCACACGGTGCCCCAGAGGGGCAGCTGTTTGAAATGAATTTCCAGATTACATGCGAATAGAAATAGATCTGAAATCTCATGCAGGATTCTGAGAAGAGGAAAGTCTTTTTTTTTTTTTTTTTTTTTTTTTGCTTTTTGGGTCACATCCGGCGATGCTCAGGGGTTCCTCCTGGCTCTGCACTCAGGAGTTAGTCCTGGCGGTGCTCGGGGGACCATATGGGTTGCTGGGAATCGAACTTAGGTTGGTCGCATGTAAGGCAAACGCCCTACCCGCTGTGCTATTGCTCCAGTCCCAAGAGGGTAGTTTTGAGGGTGGTGATTTACCAGTTAGAAGAACACCTGAGGGGCAGAGGGTGGGTTTAGTCTCCAGTGGGTGTGGCCCCCAAACTTTCAAACCCTTTTTTTTTTCTTTTGGCTTTTGGGTCACTCAGGGGTGCTCAGGGCTTATGCCTGGCTCTGGGCTCAGACCACTTCTGGCGGTGCTTAGGGGACTATATGGGGTTCTGGGGATCAAACCTAGCCTCGAGGCATGCGATACAACTGCATTACCGGCTGGGCTATCACTCCCTTCCCCAAAAGTCCTGACTTCTTTTTGGTTTTTTTTGCTTTTTTGGGTCACACCCAGTGATGCTCAAGGGTTACTCCTGACACTGCACTCAGAAATTACTCCTGGTGGTGCTCAGGGAACCATATGGGATGCTGGGGATTGAACCTGGGTCGGCTGCTGCAAGGCAGATGCCCTGCCCTGCTGTACCACTGGCCACGTAGAATTTGGCCCCCACCTGTACTTACCATTAGTAATTGAAAACTGTCATGGTATGAGCAGGTGCGATATTTAAAAATGATGCGTGTGTATGAATACAATAAAGTACGGAGTTATCTACCGATCACTTGGTCCTTTCATCTGGTTTTAAAGAGTCTCGGACCTTATTGTTTTCATCGTTTTTGGTGTCCAGTGTTTGTAACTCATTAACTGTTGGCAGAAACGCACCCGGCTTCCTGGCTTTGTGTCCTGCAGGCTTGCAGGAAAACCTTGATCACAGATGGGTACAGCACAAAGAGAAGGAAGTGGGCCCAGCGCACAGCTCCTGGTGGACTGAAATCAGGGAGGGCAAAGCAACTTTTTTTCTTTAATTTTATTTTGGAGGTAAATTTGATTTTATTTTTATTTTATTTTGGAGTTCTTTTATTTTATTTTATTTTATTTTGGAGTTCTTTAATTTTATTTTGGAGTTCGATTCCTCCACCCCTCTCGGAGAGCCCGGCAAGCTACCGAGAGTATTCGATATGCCAGACACAGTAACAACAAAGTCTCCAATGGAGACGTTACTGGGCCCGCTCGAGCAAATCGACGATCAACGGGAGGGCTAAAATTTTAAATTTTTATTTTGGAGGTCACACCCAGAGTAGCAATACAGGGACTGTATTCCTGGCGGTCCTGGGAACGTATGGGGATCGGGGGAGGACCCGGGTCAGCTGACCGGGGTCAGTCGCGTGGAAGGCAGCGCCCGAACCGCTGGACTGTCTCTCCAGCTCCCCAGTTTTGGGCAGATCTTGACCTGGTACCGGGGATCAGCCTAGTGACGTCAAGACCAGGGACCGCAAGGGAAACCGCCTTGCCCCGACCGGTTACTCTCTATCGCCGCCTGGTGGTCGGCCGGGGAACCTGCCGGTGGCGGCGTCTCCAGCAACCCTGGGCTTTTATAAAGGCACAGAATTTGCGGGAATCTGATTCTGGAATCTGGAGGATCCGATTCCTCTGGGCAGCCGCCCTGACCAACGACCTCGATTCGCCTTTGAGAACCGCAGTGACCTCGTCTGGGAGAGCCAGGGGTGGAGCGCGGTCACTTTCCCCCTTGAAACTCAACCAATTCAGCCCCCTGGGGTCACTTTCGGAATTCTGCCCCGCAGGCCGTTAAAATGATACAGCACAGTGTATCCTGTTTACTGTATTCCTCAGTAAAAGCTGCAACATAATATGTACTGGGAAACTCTTTGCTCGCTTTCTTTTATTACTGAAATGAATTATTACAGTGAAATGAAACCCCATTTCCTGTGTGGCTTTTAGGGCGACTATGGGCTGGCAGGAGTTCTTGGGGGGGTAGTTTTGGTTTGGGGGATCATACCAGCTCCTAGTTCTGTACTCAGGGTTCATTCCTTTCAGTGCTCGGGGACCATATGTCGTGCCAGGGTCAGCCACAAACATGACAAGCATTTTAACCTCCAGTCCCTTGGTGTGACTATTTATTTTTTTTGAGGTTTCCTTTGTGAGTCTTTTTTATTTCTTTTTCTACACTGGAGGTATTCAGGGTTTACTCCTGGCTTTGTGCTCAGGGATCCCTTCTGACAATGCTCAGGGGAACAGATGGGGTGCTGAGGGTCAAACCAGGGTAAGCCATATGCAACGGGAGCATCCTCCCCGTCTCTTTGGCATATTTTGGTTTTTGGGTCACGCCCAGTAATGCTCAGGGATTACTTGTAATTACTCTTGGCAGTACTCGAGACCGTATGGGATCCCGGGGATTGAGCCTGGGTGGGGTACATGCAAGGAAAACATCCTACCCACCATACTATCTTTCTGGCCCCTCTACAAAGCACACTGTTTTGGGCTTATGTTTGTGGCCACATCCGGTGACGTTCAGGGCTTACTCCTGGCTCTGCCTACACTCAGGGATCACTGCTGGTGGGCACAGGGATCCGATATGGGGTGCCGGGGATCAAACCTGGGTTGGCTGTGTGCAAGACAAGCACCCTCCCGGCTGTACTATTATTCCAGCCCCAGTCCTCACGGCACTTCAAAGCAACTAGAGCCTGTTAACCCAGGCTGACCTCTGGGGACGTCAGCCTCGACCCCAATCCCTGTAAATCTGTAAGAATAGGTACACGGAGACCAGAGTGATAGCACAGCAGGTAAGGCATTTGCCTTGCATGCGGCTGACCCGGGTTCAATCCCAGGCATCCCATCGGGTCCCCCGAGCACCACCAGGAGTGATTCCTGAGTGCAGAGTCAGGAGGAACCCCTGAGCATCACCGAGTGTGACCCAAAAGACCAAAAAGAAAAATAATGAGTGGGTGATCATGAGGTTGGGGCAAGAGAAGACATGGGGATTGCATTTGGGGAGACCTGTGGGAGGACACTTGAATCTTTCCTGGGGGGATTCTAGAAGGTCTGGGGAACAAGTTGACATCCTAGGACCCCAGCCAGACTCCAGTGTTCACATCTCTCCTCCAGGCTGGCCCCTTGTGTGGGAAGGTGGGGGACATCGAGGACCATGGCCATCACCAGCTCCTCTACTCATCCGGCGATTCCCAGAATTGGGATCTTTCTCCCGATTTAATTTATTTTTTAATTTATTATTTGGTGGGGAGCGGCTTCCAGTAATGATCGAGGACCTGGAGGTCATCCAGGTGATACTCAGTCAACCAAGCCAGATGGGTCAATGTCCGAACATTCCAGCCTCCGGTTGATGCTTTGATGCCCAACATTGCTCGGGGGAGCCAGAAGTTGGTCCTGGGGTGAGCGTGTGATGCTGGGGATGGAACTCGGGGTCTCCCGGACGTGACGCACACGCCCCAGTCCTTTAAGCCAGCTCCCCAGCATTTTTCTATCCCTGTTTGAGGGAGGAGAATTTGGAGGTCCAGAGCAGGGAAGTGATTGGTGGCCGGCGGACCGAGAACATAGAAGCTGACCAATCCCAGAGCCGGTGGGCGGTGTCCCAGGTCCGCACATAGAAGCTGACCTTTCAGTGGATTTGGATCAACATTCAGGAAATGAGCAGACAGGCTGTTTCCAGTGTCACCTGAGTGAGTGGGGTGAAGGTCAAGGGCTGTGGGCCCGAAGATCCGCGGACTAACTTAGTACAACCGTAAAGAATGGAGGGTACCTAAATTTAGACACGGCTCCAGAAATAACCTTTGTTATCAGAAAAAAAAAAAAAACGCTCTTCAGGCAGAGCGAAAGTCCAGAGGCAAACTTGGTCGCATGGAGCCATTTCTTCTGATGCAAAGTTTCCCTCTCCTGAACCCCCATTCCCACCCCAACCTCCATCCTGTTTCTCATTATATAGGTGCTAACACCCCCTCCTCCATCATATTTGATTTCCTTTTGAATTTACAGACATAGCGGGTAGGGCGTTTGCCTTGCACACGGCTGACCCAGGTTCGATTCCTCCATCCCTCTCGGAGAGCCCGGCAAGCTACCGAGTGTATCCCGCCCGCACGGCAGAGCCTGGCAAGCTCCCTGTGGCCTATTCGATATGCCAAAAAACAGTAACAAGTCTCTGGGGCTGGAGCAACAGCACAGCGGGTAGGGCGTTGGCCTTGCATGCAGCCGACCTAGGTTCGATTCCCAGCATCCCATATGGTCCCCTGAGCACCGCCAGGAGTAATTTCTGAGTGCATGAACCAGGAGTAACTCCTGTGCATCGCCAGGTGTGACCCCCCCCAAAAAAAAAAAAACAGTAACAAGTCTCACAATGGAGATGTTACTGTTGCCTGCTCGAGCAAATTGATGAGCAAATTGATGAGGACAATGCTACAATGCTAACAGCTATTCACTATCCATATTCATACCCATATTCATTAATTGGGTCCTTTTCTCCTACTCATCTATCTGATTTTTGTTGTTTTGGGACCAGACCCAGCAGTGCTCAAGGGGTAACTCCTGGCTCTGCATTCAGGCATCAATCCTGGCAGGCTCAGGGGACCATATGAGATGCCAGGGATCAAGCCCAGTTTGGTCACATGCAAGGCAAGCACCGTAGTCACTCGTCTATCTGTTATTGATTTCTTTGCTTGTCCAGCCCAAGAAGAACTCAGGGTAGGAGAGGGAATGTCTTCCCCCGGGCGCTGACCCTGAGTGGGAGTCAGATATAAGCAAAGGGTCTGGGTGGACAGAAGAGCAAGTGCAAAGGGTCTGTGGTCAGCTAATAAGACTGAACTCAAGTTTAAGTGTCTTCACCCAAAGACTGGGCTTGGATCTGGGAGCACCAATTCCAGGTGATGCTCTGAAGGAGAGAACAACGCTGGCCCAGGGCACTGATGCAGGGCTCAGGGGAGCTTCAGTTTCTTAATCAGAACTACAAGGTTTGGGGGGAAAAAAAAGATGAGTGGTCAGTGAGTTTAGTTCAACAAGATGAGAAAGTATTTAAATTCAGATAGTGCAGTGGGTAAAGTGCTTGCCTTGCATGCCGTCAACCCTGCTTAAATCCCCAGCACTATATGTGATTCTTCGAGTAATGCTCAGAGTGATCCTTGAGCACAGAACCAGGAGTAAGTGTGGCCAAGTGCGTCCCTCCACACCCCCCAAAAAAGTATTAAAATTTAGTCTTTGGGGCCGGAGAGATAGTACAGAGCTTGAGACACTTGCCTTGCACACAACCTTCATGGGTTCGATTCCTGGTGCCCCCCCCCCGCCCCCACCCATGGGAGTTAATGAAAAATGCAGTTTCTGGCGCACCCTCCTATTAATCCGGGACTCTCAGAGAAGGGAGGGGATTTGTCTCAGGAAATCACAGTGCACAGCCCGGAGAGGTGGTACAGTCAGGAGGGCGCTTGTCCTGCACGCGGCCAACTCAGGTTCTGTTCCATCTCCAGCATCCCATGTGATCCCCGGAGCACCGCCAGGAGTAATTCCGGAGTGTAGAACCAGGAGTAGCCCTGGAGCACCGCCGGGCATGGCCCCACAGAACCAGCCAGCCAAACAAACCCACCCACAGTGCAAAGTTATCCTTACCCTGTACATTAGGGGATCCCAGGACCTGCTCCGGCTCTCCAAGGGGCTAAGAGGAGACCCTCCCAGTGTGGAGGATCTCCCGATTCTGGGTGCTCAGGTGCATCAGGCTCGCTGGTGCAGGAAGAGGCTGGTGTGTGACCCCCTCCCACCGCGGACCCTCCATTCCGCATCCCCCCCCCCACCCCCGCAGCCCCCGATACCCTCCTTTACCAGATGGTCAAACGCTCTTCGTGGCTGTAGGTGTGGCCTCAGAGACCGATACCAATACCCTCACCACATTGGCTGGGAGGAGACAAGGGCCTCCAGACCCCGCCAATCAGAAGACGGTATGCAAATATCACCTCCGCTGATTGGCTGGTTGGCGAGGCGTCCCCTTCATTCATGTGCTCTAGGACTTGCGAGCGGGCGACCTAATTTTGAGTCCGAGGTTCCCCTTGGGACAGTCATTACCGCGCGTCCCTGCCGGTGCCAAGTCCCGTGACCCGGGATGCAAGGTTGGCGATGCAGACATCGCCCTCACGGCAATTACGTTTTCGTCAACAAATAAACTCCTAAACGAACGCTCTAATTTCAGGTCGGAGCGGGGCGGGGAGAGCAATGAGCCGGGCGCAGAAGGCGCCCTTGGGTCGGGAAGGTCGGGAACGTTCTAGGAGCTGCGGCCACCTGGGGGCGGGGTGAGGGGTGGGGAGCTGCCCTCGGGCAGGGAGCCGAAGCATGCTGCCTGCGAAGCATTTTTTTTTTCTTTTTGGGTCACACCTGGCAATGCACAGGGGTTACTCCTGGCTCTGTACTCAGGGGACCATATGGGATGCTGGGAATCGAACCCGGGTGGACTGCGTGCAAGGCAAACGCCCTACCCGCTGTGCTATCGCTCCTGCCCCGGAGTACTGCTATTTATTCAGCCACTGAATATTCAGCTGATTGAATTGGGCATGAATTCCACTTCTTAGCAAATCCTTTAGGAATCCGGGAGATTCCATGCGAGGATGTCACCTGGGCACTCTTGGCTGCGGTGGGGTGGGGCGTGGGGGTGAGGGTGTGTGTGTTGTAGATCAGAGATAACAGGAAGAAGCCCAAGTAGTGACTTGACTATGACCCTGGGAGAGTCCCTCAGCTTTATAAGCCTAGACTGGGTCAATCAGATCCACCCCTTCTCTCGCCTCCCCCCCCCCCAAAAGCTTATCTCAGCAGATCATTGATTTCCCCTCCCCGCCCTGGGTCTCCCACACTGGCACTTTGTTTCCAGAGCCCCACCTAAATTCCAAGGGCAGCAGGAAAGACTTGGGTCGGCTCCAAGAAAGGACTTCCTGGTCTTTCTATCAGAGTCTCAGATGCTGCGGGTGAGGGGGTCAGGGCGTGCTCAGTGCTGGAGAATTCTGGAGCTGAAAGGAATCTTTGAAATCTTTTATCCTGCTGAGAGCTTTTCAGTATTTTTTTTTTCCTTTGACAGGTGCCCAGAATTAAAAAAAAAAAAAAGCCTTCTACTTCAGGACCAGGTGAACCTAAGCTTTTTTTTTTTTTTTTTGCTTTTTTTGGGTCACACCCGGCAATGCACAGGGGTTCCTCCTGGCTCTGTGCTCAGGAGTTACTCCTGGCGGTGCTCAGGGGACCCTCTGGGATGCTGGGAATCAAATCCAGGTCGGCCGCGTGCAAGGCAAACGCCCTACCCGCTGTGCTATCTCTCCAGCCCCGAACCTAAGCTTTTATGGAATATAAAGTCGCAAAACTTGCAAGTGTGTTTTGGTACAATTGCAGTTTGGGAACAATAGGGGAGTTCCCCCGACCACCGTCAGAGCAATGAGATGTTTTTTATTAACTATTTAACACGCCTTTAAAGAGTGTGTGAGTGTGTGTGTGTGTGTGTGTGTGTGTGTGTGTGTAGTTTTGGGGCTGGAAATCATGACAGCTTATCCCAAGGACTATATTTAAGGGCAATGTTGCAGCTTTGTAAAAGTCCCAGATGAGAGGCCAGGAGATTGCTCAAAAATTGCTTCAACAATAGCACAGCGGGTAGGGCATTTGCCTTGCACATGGTTGACCGGTCGACCTGGATTCATTTTTCAGCATCCCATGTGGTCCCCCAGCACCACCAGAAGTAATTCCTAAGTGCATGAGCCAAACCCCTGTGCATTGCTGGGTGTGACCCAAAAAGCAAAAAAAAAAAATTGCTTCAAGGATTGGAACAATAGTACAGCAGGTAGGGTTTTTGCCTTGTACAGGGACCAACCTGGGTTCGATCCCCGGCATCCCATGTGGTCCCCCGAGCACTGTCAGGAGTAATTCCTGAGTGCTGAGCCAGAAGGAAACCCTGAGCATCGCTGGGTGTGACCCAAAAAGAAAAAAAAAATAGCTCCAAGGCTGGAAAGTCATGCTTTGCGTGCAGAAGACCCAGAACTGACTCTAACACTGCATGAACTTCTGAGCGCCTCCGGAAGTTATCCCAGCCACATGCAGACAAAGCTCCCGGAATAGCAGGGGGTATGCCCCCAAACCCAGTGCCCCCCCCCAAAAAAAGAATAGTCTCAAATTACAAGCAACCTAACTGTCGACTAGCAGCAGATTTTCTGAAAGCTGTAGGTGGAACAGAAAGTAGCTTTTAGAAAGGAACGATCAGAGGTCAGAACGATAGTCCCCCCCGCCCCGCATCCTAAATGGGGCTTCCGGCCCCCCTGTACCTTTTTTCTGGGTCACACCCGGCAACACACGAGGACTACTCCTGGCTCATGCACTCAGAAATTACTCCTGGTGGTTCTCAGGGGACCCTATGGGATGCTGGGAATCGAACCCGGGTCGGCCGCGTGCAAGGCCAACACCCTCCCCGCTGTGCTATCGCTCCAGCCCCCAGCCCCCTGCACTTTTTAAGTATTTATCTTCCCTTCTGTTTGGTTCTTGTTTTTAATCACAGGCCTGTGTAAATTTTCTTCCAAGTTCAGATCATTCTGCCGGCGGCCAGTAGGAGGAGGCAGATTCTTTCTCCAATCACCCTTCTGGAAACCACCTCAAAACGTCTGTGGCTGGAACCCAGATTCCAAGTGGAGTTTCAAAGGAAAATAAGTGAAATAAATTACTATTATGAGCGCCAGGAAAGCTCTGATGTTTTTTTTTTTGGGGGGGGGGTGTTAGTTTTGGTTTTTGGGCCACACCCAGCAGTGCTCAGGGCTTATTCCTGGCTCTGCACTCAAGACTCACTCCTGGCATGGCTGGAGAAGTGTATAGGGTGCTGGGTGTTGAACCCTACCTGCGGTGCTTTCTCTCCAGCCCGGAAACTGATTTTCAAGTTTTCATGGCTTTATTTCTTGAGGTGAAAGGCATGTGCTATTTATTTATTTATTTGACTTTTTGGGTCACACCCAGCAATGTTCAGGGGTTCCTTCTGGCTCTGCACTCAGGAATTACTCCCGGCAGTGCCCAGGGGACCACATGGGATGCTGGGAATTGAACCCGGGTCGGCTGCGTGCAAGGCAAACACCCTCCCCGCTGTACTATTGCTTCAGCCTGGCATGTGCTATTTAAAGTGTACAATGCTGGATAGAGAAAGGGGGAATGGGGGCTGGAGCGATAGCACAGCGGGCAGGGCATTTGCCTTGCATGCGGCCAACCCGGGTTTGAATCTCAGCATCCCGTAGAGTCCCCTGAGCACCTCCAGGAGTAATTCCTGAGCACAGAGCCAGGAGTAACCCCTGAGCATTGCCGGGTGTGACCCAAAAAGCAAAAAAAAAGGGGGGGGATGGGTGAATGGGTGGGTGCACCGATGGATGACCAGGGACCACTCCTGGTGAACTCAGTAACATCAAGTAACAAGCCTCAGGGACCATGTGTGGCTGAAGATCAAACCTGGGATGTCTTCGTGCAAGGCAAGTGCCCCACCCGCTGTGCAATCTCTTTGGCCCCTTGGCTATAAACTTTTTTGGGGGATTACACCCAGCAATGCTCAGGGGTTCCTCCTGGCTCTGCACTCAGGAATTACTCCTGGCAGTGCTCGGGGGACCCTATGGGATGCTGGGAATCGAACCCGGGTCGGCCGCGTGCAAGAAAAAAGCCCTTCCCGCTGTGCTATCGCTCCAGCCCCTCTTCAATGCTTTTTAAAGTCTGAAACTTTATTTAAGCACCTTGACCTACAAAGTTGTTCATAATACACTTATTTTGCGTATTTATGTTCCAACCCCAAACCCAGTGTGACTGTCCCTCCATCCTAGTCCCCAGTTCCCCCACTTACCCCTTCAGCCAGTCCCTTTAGCTGGCGCAAAATCATTTACTTTATAGTGCTCGTTACAACATATATTTCACAATGGTGTTACTGAAGCCCATGGTCCGAGGGGCTGGAGCGACAGCACAGCGGGGAGGGCGTTTGCCTTGCACGCAGCTAACCGGGGTTTGATTCCCAGCATCCCACAGCGTCCCCTGAGCACCACCAGGAGTCATTCCTGAGTGCATGAGCCAGGAGTAACCCCTGTGCATCGCTGGGTGTGACCCAAAAAGCAAAACAAAATAATAATAATAAAGGTAAAGGTAAAGGCCCTCCCGTTGATCGTCGATTTGCTCGAGCGGGCCCAGTAAGGTCTCCATTGGAGACTTTGTTGTTACTGTGTCTGGCATATCGAATACGTCACGGGGAGTTTGCCAGGCTCTGCCGTGTGGGCGAGATACTCTCGGTAGCTTGCCGGGCTCTCCGAGAGGGGCGGAGGAATCGAACTCGGGTCAGCCATGTTGGCCGCTTGTAAGGCGAACGCCCTACCCGCTGTGCTATAAATAAAGCCACGATCCGAGGCCTTCTGTGCCGTTGTTTTAGTTCCCTGAGCTTCCAATGCAACTTTCCCACCTAATTTGCTGTGCTCCTCCCGGCCTGTCCGTCCTGTGAAATTTGGACGTGTCCTAAGGCCACAGCGTGCTCCAGGCCTGTGGCGCTGGGTCGATTCACCCAGCCGAGGCTCCTCATATGCAGACGGAGGTGGGGTTCGGGTGTGGATCTGGGCTTCCAATGCGGCTGTCTGCCCCCACACTGAGAAGACCCCCGAGATCTGGGCCCGCGGAGTCCAGGCCTGGCCAGGTCGTCTCGGCTGTGGCACTCTTCAAGACCAGCCCTGGAGCTGGGCCGCTTACGTGCAGGCAGAAGTCAGGTGTCCCCCATCTTTGATTTAAGACAAGATACGCTGCAGGGCAGAGCAGGGTAAGAATTCCGCATGACGCAGGCCTGAGGCGAGCACCTCCCCTGTGAATTAGAAGGTCAGAGGGGCCAGCTGGCCAGGGGCCATGTGGCCCAATGAGGTCACCCGGTGGCCAGGAGCAGCCGCAGTGGCCAAGAAGGAAGTGTGGATTTTGATCTCAGAAGCTCCTGGAGGTGAGGGCAGGCGGGTGGGGCAGGAGAATGGGTGATGATGCCGTGGAGGACCCAGCAGATGGGCAAAGGGGCAAGAGGAGCAGGCAGAGGAGTGTCACCAGCCCATCCCTTCCTCCCTCTTGTGCACATTCCCTCCAGGACCTCCCCAACTCCAGGTGACCCGAGAGAGCTCGGCTGGGAGCACAGCCAAGGGCTGGGGTTCAGAGTGGGGCAGAACCTGGAGAGCAGGTTAAACAGGAAGATCCCCAGACAGGCGGGCGGGCGGGCTCTCAGTGACAGTGCCTGAAGGTCAGAACTGGAGAAGCAGGCGGGACACCGGCTGCCGCATGGTGCAGGCCTGATAATGCCACATCAGTGACATGACCGCCGCAGTGCCCAGCGGCAGTGGACGCGTGCCTGATGCTTTCCGTCCGCTCTCCTTTCCAACTGCACACCTCATTTTATTTATTATTATCATTATTATTATTATTATTATTATTATTTTCTTTTCTAGGCTGGAGCCATAGCACAGCAGTAGGGCATTTGCCTTGCGCACAGGCAGCCCGGCTGAGCCGGGTTCGATTCCTCCGCCCCTCTCGGAAAGCCCGGAAAGCTACCGAGACTATCTCACCTGCACGGCAAGGCCTGGCAAGCTCCCCATGACGTATTCGATATGCCAAGCACAGTAACAACAAGTCTCACAATGGAGACGTTACTGGGCCCACTTGAGCCAATCGATGAACAACAGGAGGACAGTGCTACAGTGAAGTGCTTTCTTTTCGGGTCACATCCAGCAATGCTCTGGAGTTAATCCTGGCTCTGCACTCAGGAATAACCCCTGGCGGTGCTCAGGGGACCCTATGGGATGCTGGGAATTGAACCCAGGTCGGCCGTGCAAGGCAAATGCCCTACCAGCTGTGCTATCCCTCCAGCCATCTCCCCCATTGTATTTATTGATTGTTTTGGGTTTTTTGGGTGACTGCACCCCATGATGCTCAGGGGTCACTCCTGGCTTTGCTCTCAGGAATCACTCCTGGCAGTGCACGGGGGACCCTACGGGATGCCAGGGAGCCAACGTGGGTTGGCCGCATGCAAGGCAAAAACCCTCCCCGCTAGGGGCTGGAGCGATAGCACAGCGGGTAGGGCGTTTGCCTTGCACGCAGCCAACATGGCCGACACGGGTTCGATTCCCAGCATCCCATAGGGTCCCCCGAGCACCTCCAGGAGTGATTCCTGAGTGCATGAGCCAGGAGGAACCCCTGAGCATCGCCGGGTGTGACCCAAAGAGGAAAAAAAAAACCCTTCCCGCTCTATTATCGCTCAGGCCTCTGGTTTGTTTTGTTCTGGAGTCACAGCTGGTGATGCTCAGGGATGACTCCTGTTTCTGCACTCAGGGATCACTCCTAGTGGGCTCAGGTGACCATGAGGGATGCCGGGGATCAAACCGAGGTTAGGTTGACTGTGTGCAAGGCAAACGCCCTCCCTGTTGCACTGTCACTCTAGCCCCATACATTCCCCCATTTTAGAGCCCAGAGAGGCTGTGTGACCTGCCATAGGTCACACAGCTTTACCAGCCCGAGATAAACGACACTGAAGAACTGTGGGGATAGAAGGGGGTTAGAGCAGCCTAGTTGTGAGAGAACAGGGCGCAGGAGACCCAGTTCTGACCCAGAAAAGGGGGTGGCTAAGTTGCTGGCATCTGACCCCCCTTCCTTTATTTTGCCTTTTTTTAAAGTCACACCCAGCGATTCCTCCTAGCTCTGCACTCAGGAATTATTCCTGGCGGCGCTCAGGGGACCCTATGGAATGCTGGGAATCGAACCCGGGTCGGCCACGTGCAAGGCAAATGCCCTACCCGCTGTGTTATCGCTCCAGTCCCAGCATCTGACCCCCTTGGCAGCAGACGCCTGCTTCCTTTCCTCCCTGGGCTCTGGGTCCCGGAAGGAGGAGTTCTGGCTTCACCCAGAGGGCTGAACTGTCTGTTGAGGGCAGGGGAAGGAATGGGCCCCCCCACATCAGAGGCCCAGCGGTGGGAGGCTCTTCCCAGCTGCTCCTCATTTGCAAATACCCTTGGAACCAGGGCTAGTGATGCTGGGTTCCGTGCCAGGATCGAAGCTAGGCACACATAAGGACTTGGGCTTCATTCCTAGAACAACAAGCTTTGCATGAGAGAGCCCTGGGTTCGGTCCCCAGAGTCTCAGGACTAGCAAAGACGCACACAAGGAAACCAAACCAGACGTGCCAGACAGCCTTCTGGGGACCGCTGAAATCAATCTTTTTTTTTTTTTGGTAGCATCATTTATTTAGCCAATCCTGTGTTATCGATTTCCTGACTCTCTCCTGATAAGGATGAAAAATTGCTGGGGAATTCAGTGAGCCTGTCAATAGCCATTTATAACCGACTTCCTGAGGGCTGGGAACACAGCCCTGACCAGGAGGTTTAATTCAAGGGCTATGTTTGGAAAATTGAGCAGAACATCGCAACAGGACGACGGGATGTGGCTGGGGGGAAACGCGGAGCCTTGAATGTGTGCACGTATGTGTATGTTGGTAAGTGAGGAAGGGGAACAGTGAGGGCCAGATGGGTAGTTCAGTGGTTAGGGCACTTGCCTTGCCTGTAGTAAACCTGGGTTTCTTCCTGGCACCCTGAGCAACACCAGGAGCGATTCCTGAGTGAAGAGCCGGGAGTAAGCTTTGAGCATCGCATCACTGGGTGTGGCCCAAAATAAAACGAAGATGACGAAAAGTGAGTGGCTAATGCGTTCAGATCATTATTACTCCCAAGCGCCCCCGGGAGTAATTCCTGTACAGCAGAGTCAGGAGTCACCCCTGAGCATCCCGGGAATGACCCAAAAAGCCAAAAACAAAATCAAACCAGCCTCTGAGTCATTAAACAGCACCTGGGCATGTGGCTTCTTGGTAGAGCACATGCTTTTTTTTTTCTTTTTGGGTCACACCTGGCGATGCACAGAGTTACTCCTGGCTCTGCACTCAGGAATTACCCCTAGCGGTGCTCAGGGAACCACATGGGATGCTGGGAATCGAACCCAGGTCGGCCGCGTGCAAGGCAAACGCCCTACCCGCTGTGCTATCTCTGCAGTCCCCCCCCCACCCCCCGCACACACTTTTTAAATCTCCAAGCACCACACAAACAGGCAGGTGGGGCAAGAGTGAGCTCAGGATTCAGGGGTGCATGCCTTACATATGTGCGAAACTAAGTTTGGCCCCCTGAAGCACAGCCAGGTGGAGCCCTGGTGGCCCCCAGCCTTGCTGAACCCCAAGCAGCGTCTCATCCCTGAGTTCAGACACAACCCCCCCAGCCCATTTGGTCAAGTATCTCCAGGAATGACCCCAGGACCCCCAGACACTGCTTGGGCCGTGCCCCCACCCCTCAAAAAAAAAGAAACACAAAAAGATCAATAAGGTGGTGAATCTAGTTTGACCCGGGTTCGATTCCCAGCATCCCATAGGGTCTCCCGAGCACCTCCAGGAATCACTCAGGAGTAATTCCTGAGTGCAGAGCCAGGAGTAACCCCTGAGCATTGCTGGGTGTGACCCAAAAAGCCAAAACCAAAACAAAGCCAGCCTCTGAGTCATTAAATAGCAGCTGGGCATGTGGACAGACTACAAATTCTTTCTGGTTTTTTTTGTTTGTTTTATGGGGGTGGGAGCACACTTGTTCACGCTCAGGGGTTACTCCTGGCTCTGTGCTCAGGAATCATTCCTGGAGTGATAGTACCGCGAGGAGGGCATTTGCCTTGCATGCATCCGACCCGGGTTCAATTCCCAGCATCCAATATGGCCCCCCAAACACCGCCAGGAGTAATTCCTGAGTGCAAAGCCAGGAGTAACCCCTGTGCATTGCCAGGGGAGACCCAAAAAGCAAGGAAAAAAAAACTCCTAGCAAGCTCAGGGAACCACATAGGATGCCGGGAATTGAACCCGGTCAGTTGTGCTCAAGGCAAATGCCCTTCCCGCTCTCCTGACTCTCAGACCTCTGTTTTGTGGTGCTTGGGAACCACACCTGATGAGGCTCAGGGGTCACTCCTGGCTCTGTGCTCAGGGATCACTCCTTTATTTTTATTTTTTATGGCACTAATAGCTATAATATTTAATTGGACGTGATTATACATGATAAAGACACTGTGAACTGAAATTGCTGTGGAAATCATCTTTTCGGTTTTTTTTTAGGATTTTTTTTTTTTGCTTTTTTTTTGGTCACACCCAGCAGTGCTCAGGGGTTGCTCCTGGCTCTGCACTCAGGAATCACTCCTGGCGATGCTCAGGGGACCCTATGGGATGCTGGGATTTGAACCTGGGTCGGCTGCGTGCAAGGCAAACGCCCTACCCACTGTGCTATCACTCCAGCCCCCTTTTATAGGATCTTTAAAAAAAAATTTTTTAATTGAATCACCACGAGCTACAGTTACAAAGCTTTCATGTTTGAGTTTCAGTCATCCAATGATCGAACGCCCATCCCTCCACCAGTGTACATTCTCCACCACCAATATCCCCAGTATGACCTTTCCCCCCATTCCACCCTCCCCCCGCCTCTATGGCAGGCAATTTTCCTCTTTCTCTCTACTTTTGGGTATTCTGGTTTGCAATACAGATACTGAGAGGCCATCTTGTTTGGTCCTTTATCCATTTTCAGCACCCATCCCCCATCCTGAGCAATCCCTCCAACCATCCTTGACTTAGTGACCCCTTCTCCATCCCAGCTGCCTTCTCCCCCAGCTCAGAAGGTTGGCTTCAGGGTTCACTCCTGGTTGGCTCAGGGGACCATATGGGGTGCCGGGGATCGAACCCAGGCCGGCCGTGTGCAAGACAAGCGCACTCTTCTCTGTGCTGTCTCTCCCGCTCCCAGACTGAAGATTCCCTGGTCCAGAGACGGTTTGTCCCAGAAAACTTCCCGGCAGTGGTGGTTGGTCCCAGTTATCTGTTGCTATGCAACAGATAGTGAGCCAGAGCTTAGGAATGGAAGCGTCATGTTTCCCGTGGTTTCCATGGGTCGGGACTCAGTGGGGGCCTTCGGGCTCAGGGTGTCTCCAAGGCAGCCGTCAAGGGGTCGCCCTCTCAGCTGGGGTGGCGGTGGGCTTCCAGACCTCTGCCAAGGTCATGCTCAGGCTGCTGGCGGGCCTCAGTTTGGAGCTTGATTGGAAACAGGACTTCCAGGATACATACGAGGGCCTCTCTTGGTGGAAGGAACCCCCAGAGCTAGTGGGGATGGGGGGGGGGAGTGAGAGAGAGAGAAAGAGAGAGAGAGAAAGAGACAGAGAGGAGAGAGAGAGACAGTGAGGGAGGGAGAGAGGAAGAGGGGGGAGGATCTCTTTATAATTAACTGTATTATTATTACTATTATTATTGTTGTTATTATTATTATTCAGTTTTGGGTCACACCCGGCGATACTCAGGGGCTCCTCCTGGTTCTGTACTCAGGAATTACTCCTGGCGGTCCTCGGGGGATCCTATGGGATGCCGGGGATTGAACGCAGGTCAGCCGGGTGCAAGGCTAACGCCCTACCTGCTGTATTATCTTTCTGGTCCTATAATCTCTTTTTTATCTTTTTTATTTTGGTTTTGCCTTTTTGGGTCCGGCTAGAGCGATAGCACAACGGTAGGGCATTTGCCTTGCACGCAGCCAACGTTGCCGACCCGAGTTCGATTCCTCCGCCCCTCTCGGAGAGCCCGGCAAGCTACCGAGAGTATCTCGCCCGCACGGCAGAGCCTGGCAAACCCCCCGTGACGTATTCGATATGCCAAACACAGTAACAACAAAATCTCCAATGGAGACGTTACTGGGCCCGATCGAGCAAATCGATGATCAACGGGAGGGCCTTTACCTTACCTTACCTTTTGGGGTCACACCCGGCAGTACTCAGGGGTTCCCCCTGGCTCTGCACTCAGGAATTACTCCTGGCGGTGCTCGGGGTACATTGTGGGATGCTGGGGATTGAACCCGGGTTGGCGACTTGCAAGGTAGACACCCTCCCCGCTGTGCTATCGCTCCGGCTCGTCTTTTTCATCTTTTAATAAACGACCTTTTCGGAGCTGCAGAGAGAGTCTGTCGGGCCGGGCGTTTGATTTCAATGTCCCTGACCCAGGTTCAGTTCCTGGTGCGGAGCCACTTGAGCGCGGCCAAGGTTATCCCCCCCCCAAAAAGGCCCTCCCTGTGCAGTGACAGGAGTCAGCCTAAGCACAGCTGGCTATGGCCCCAACTAAGCCCCAAAGCAGTTAAGTTAGTTTAGTTTTGTTTTTTATAACCTATTACTTTTTTGTAGGGAGCACACCACGATGAGTCCCACTGCTATACTCAGGGCTCATTCTGCCAGTGCTCAGGGGACCGTGGAATGCCGGGGATGGAACCCAGGCCTCCCTGCACGCAAAGCCTGTGCTCCAGCCATGGTGCTCTCTCCGGCCCCACATTGATTCGATTTTTTAAGAATCAAATCTGAGGAGCTGGAGCGATAGGGCGTTTGCCTTGCACGTGGCCAACCTGGGTTCGATTCCCAGCATCCCATATGGTGCCCTGAGCACCACCAGGAGTGATTCCTGAGTGCAAAGCCAGGAGGAACCCCTGTGCATCGCCGGTGTGACTCAAAAAGCAAACAAATAAAATAAAATAAAAACAAATAAATAGAATCAAATCTGAACCTCATCGTCCTCAAGGGGGTGAACTCCAGGAGGTGAGACTGACGGGCTCCACCTTTAAGGTTATCCCTCCCAAAAAAGGCCTTTCCTGGAGCTCAGAAAACCCTGTTACGAAGCAAGGGCATGTCCTGGCACTCACCTGAGGCAGCTGTGCATAGCCGGGCAGCCCTGCCATGGACAGGCTGGGACCCCCTCATTCCCATCTGGAAAAAAGGGAGGATCATCAAGGTCACTTTGATCATTTGTAGTGTAATGAGGGCCTGAAAAAGTGCTTTGTATAGTGGGGGGTAAGGGCCAGAGAGATGGCACAGTGGTTAGGGCACATGCCAGTCGTGCACCCAACCTGGGTTCGATTCCCGGCACCCACAGTCCCTGGAGTATTTCTGGGTGGTCTTGGGCATCCCTCACACTGCAGGGCCTGAGCAGCGCCACATCCTCAGACTGTCACATTTGACTGGCAGCCAGGTGGGACACCCAGACCTCCTGAGTGGTGGTTGGGGAGTCCTCAAACCCCCAAACCCCACCAAAAACAATGTCCCAGAGGGCAAACAGGAGGCAAGTGTCCGTCTCAGAGCTGTGCTCACGTTCCCCGCCTGCCAACATTCTTCTAAGATCCGCCCACTTTAAAGCTCTTGTTTACTGTGGGCACTTTCCAGAACCTTCTACAAGGAGCTAGAATGACTCCTCTAGTCAGAAGCAACCTGCCACCTTTAGAAGCCATTGTTTCTGCGGAGGAGAGGTTCTGTCTAGAAACCGCAACAAGCCTCTTTATCATTTTGAGGGCAGGTTCGGGCCATACTGGGGTGTGCTCAGGGCTGACTTCGGGCTCTGTGCTCAAGGCTGACACCCGGCTCTGTACTCAGGGCTCACTCCCGGCTCTGTGCTCAGAGCTCACTCCTGGCTCTGTGCTCAGGGATGACTCCCAGCTCTGTGCTCAGGGATGACTCCTGGCTTTGTGCTCAGGGCACACTCCCCGCTCTGAGCTCAGGGATCCCTCATGGTGGGGCTTAGGGGACCCTCTGGGTAGCCGGGGAGCCAATTGGAGCCCAGCGCACACCAGGCCAGTGCCCTACTCTCAGTGTTATCTCTGAGGCCCCCCCCAAGCCTTATCCTGTTTGGGCTTCACCCTGGCATCAGCCAGGGGGTGTGGTGAGGAAACCCCGGCTTGGGGGAGGGAGGTGCCTGGGAGCTCCTGGCACCGTGGCCAGTCACAGGGGCCAGGCTCCCCGCCCCCGGCCCAGGCTGGTCTCCTCCAGCCTTGGTGGAAAATGCCTCAGCTGGCCAAACCAGCGGTCTAGAAAAATCTCACCCTGGACACCCGCCCCGAGGAGGCCAGCGGACGCGGCCAGACTTTCTGCGCGCGTGATTTAACGCATGCGCAGCAACGTCGCTAGCAACGCCGCTGCCTCGGGCTGAGAGTGACGCGTTGGCAGCAAAAAAAAAAGAGGCAGAGAAAAGAGAGGGGGGACCAAGCGGTCCCATTGCACTGGTCTTTGCCGAGCATCCTGAAATGCAGACTTGGAGGCGGCCCCGTTTGCTGAAGGATACAGTTGCAGGGGCCAGGGGCCCGAGAGACAAAACAGAGACGCAGGCACATACTCTGCGCGCAGCCAACCCCGGCTCGATCCCGGACACCAGGGGCTGGAGAGATAGCCCAGCGGGCAGGGCGCTTGCCTTGCACACAGCAGACCCAGGTTCGATCCCCGGCATCCCACGAGGTCCCCCACCAAGTCCTGCCAGGAGTGAGTCCTGAGTGCAGAGCCAGGAGGAACCGCCCCTGCGCATCGCCGGGAGTGCCCCCCCCCAGCCCCCCAGTCAAAAGAAAGAAAGATCTGATCCCTGGTACTACGCAGGGTTCCCGGAGCACTGCTAAGAGGGATCCCTGAGCACAGAGCCAGGAGTCCGCCCTAAGCACTGCCAAGTGTGGGCTCCAAACCAAACCCAAAAGGAATTTGCGCGGACAGAGAGGCGTCTGTTATAGAACTCTTAAAAAACCGCTGGGGAGGAATCCAGCCAACACAACACAGAACCTCCGCCTGGCGGGAGGGATCGGGGCGATTGTGCCTCGTCTGGCTAAATCTCTAGTGACCCGTGACTGGAGGCCAGGGGCAGAGCCCCTCACTGCAGGGACCCCCCCTCTCCCCTCCTCGGCCTTCCTGCTCCAGGTCCACTTCTGTCAGATGACACTGGGATGTCCTTGCTTAAGGGAATTTAAGGTTTATTGAGACACGCCCACAACAGAGCAACTGAGGCACACCCAATTCCATCAGGCACTAATAATCCTGTACTGCTCTTCTCTTTCCTTTATGTTTATTTAGCAATGTCCTTTTTGTATAGACACAGGAAGACAGTTGATGCTCTGCTATGTAACGTGGGAGTTAATTGACTCCAAAGCAATATTTACTCCTGGGCATCCATATTTACTTGACTTAAGCCTCAGTTGCCCTTAGTTCCTGGCACTCCAAGAGCAGGGTCCTGACGAGGGACTGGTTGGACCCGGGGCAAGCTGTGAGCTACCCTGGCATCGAAATGGGCCTGGCCAAGTGCCATAAGACTTAACTATAAGTTAAGAGCATGGTCATGGACACACTTCGCTTTTGTTTGGGGGCCACCACTGACAGTGATCGGGGTCACTTATGGAGGGTAAAGGGAACCGTGTGTGGTGCAGGGGGTCAAATCCAGGTCACCCGCATGCAAGGCAAGTGCCCTGCTGGCCGGAGTGTTGCTCTGGCCCCTCCGCTGGAACTGTTGGCTGGGGACCCTTCAGGATTCACCAGGAGTGTCCAGACACGAGGACGCTTGCCTTGCGTGAGGCTGACCCAAGCTCCATCCCCAGTTTCTGGTCCCCTGAGCACCGGCAGGAGGGACCCCTGAATGCAGAGCCAGGAGTCAGCCCTCAGCACGGCTGGGTGTGGCCCACCCAAACAATTAAATCCTAAAAAAGTAAAATAAAATGGAGTTGGAAAGACAGTGGGCGGGGAGCTTGCTGACACAGGGCGACCCAAGTTCGATCTCCCAGAACCCCAGAGGGTCCCCCAAGCCCCGCCAGAAGTGATTCCTGAGCACAGAGCACCGAGCCAGGAGTAAGCACCGAGTAGCACCGGGAGTGACCCCCAAACAAAAGAGTAAGTTAAATTAACAATCAACTCAGGAAGTAAAAAGGGGCTGAAACGGTAGTCCAGCAGGGAGGGCGTTTGCCTTGCACGCGGCTGACCCAGGTTCGATTCCCAGCATCCCATAGGGTCCCCCGAGCACCGTCAGGAGTGATTCCTGAGTGCAGAGCCAGGAGGAACCCCTGAGCATCGCCGGGTGTGATGATACTGACAACATTCCCCCCCCCCCGAAAAAAAGAAAATTTTGGCGAATCTTGGGGTGAGAGGAGAGAAAGTCAGGGGCTCAAAACGGACCCCAGAGCCCAGAGCCCAAGGGGAAGTCATGACGGTTCACGGGCCGAGTGCCTGGCTAAGGACGGGCGTGGGCTTCTCCCAGCTTGAGGGGGGGCAGGTCACCCCAGGCCAGCAGGACGCCCTAGGCGGGGTGGGGAGAGGACTGGGAGATGCTGCGATGGGGTCAAAGTCCCCATTTACGGCGTCAGGGAGTTAATGTGTAATATTCCGGGTCGCGAGCGCAGGGACGCCAGCGCCAGGCAGAGGACCCAAGGCCACAGAGTCGCCGCTGCTGGAGTCACTGCCGGACGGAGCCGGACGCGCCATCGTCAAGCTGGTGAGAGGGCTGCTGGGTAACTGGGCTGCCCGCCGGAATAGGGACACGGCTGGACAGGTCAGCTGGGCTCTGGACGCTCAGCTGGGAAGAGCATTCTAAAGAGGAAGAAAGGAGAAACTGAGGCTCAGAGGTGGAAGCGCCCGCAGCCGCCGGCTGTCAGGCAGGGGTGTGCTCTCCGGGACCCCTCTGAGTCTTTCATTCCCTTCCTGGCTCTGCCTTTTGTGCCCTGTGTCCTGGGTCAGTGGCTGACCCTCTCTGAGCTACAGTCCTCCCAGGCCAGCGTTGAGGGCCAGATGCGGAATCCTAGTCTCGGCCGTCACGATTCATTTCTGCACAGTTTTTCGGGGGCCGAGGTGCGGACTCAGGAGAGTGGGGTGCACTCAGGGGAGGGTCCATGTTCGTTGCCCCTCGTTTCGGGGACTGCACGCTGCTCCTCCTGTGTCCCATTTCCTCTCCCCACAGGAGCTGCACAGGCCTGAAGCCCCACCTGTGCCCACCCACAGCCCGAGGGGCCCGTCTCCAGCCCTCACGCGAGTGTCCTGGGCACCTGTGGCTTTGGAGGGGGGACACGGTTCAAGCTGGCACAGGGGCAGGCACAGGATGGGAGGGGTGTGGCCCCTCCATCTGCGGGGGCCCAGACCTGCCCCCCCACCTTCTCCTCCCGGGAACCAGCAGGCCCAGGCTCCACGCTACAGTTGGGGGCGCTGGGGCGAGAAGGGGACACTGGCCCGAGGTCTCTCCACCAGCTTTGGGGCCCCTTCCTGCTGCTCCCCCTCCCCTCTCCCCACCTCGCTCCTGGCATCAGCTCAGGGCCCCCCCCACTTCCCATGGGGGCTGGCTCCTTCCGGCAGATAGGGAGACTCTAGGGACGCGGGGCGGGGGTCCCCACTGACTGTCCCAGGTGAGGGGGGGCAGGTAACTGCAAGGGACAGGGAGACTGGCCCCACGTTGGCATCAGATGCCGCATGTGCACATATGTGCCTACGTGGGCACGTGGGCATGCGTGTTCGAGTGTGTATCCAGACGTGCGTGTGAGTATACGCGCGTGGGTGTGCACACGTGTGAGTCTGCGTGTCTGTTAGGTGTGTTTGCACACACAGTGCGTATGCATACACGTGCCTACGTGTGTACACAGGCATCGCAAGTGTGTGCAGGCGTGTCATTGTATGTGTGTTCGTGTGTGCACAAGTGTAGGGCATGTTTGTGAATGTGTGCATGCATGAGTGTGATATGTGCACGTGACCGTATGCATGTATTTGTATGTGTATGCATTCCTGTGTGTGCCTGCGTGGCTGTGCATGGACAAGTGTACGTTGTACATGTTTGTGTGTGTGCATGCCTGTGTTGTGTGTGTGTATGGTAAGTGTATCTGTGAGCATGAGCGTATATGACATTTTTCGTTCTCAGTTTTAGTTTTATTTATTTATTTATTTGTTGCTTTTATGGGTCACACCCGTTGATACACAGGGGTACCTCCTGGCTCTGCACTCAGGAGTCACTCCTGGCAGTGCTCGGAGGAGCATATGGGATGCTGGGAATCGAACCCAGGTTGGCCATGTGCAAGGCAAACGCCCTACCTGCTGTGCTATCTCTCCAGCCCTGCATGTGTGCATGTGTGTGTGTCAGGACACACACGAGAACCACCGTGTGACTGGAGCCCCTCAGTTCTGCATCTGAGCTTTTCAGGCGTCCCTGTGCCCCCTTCCTGGGTGGGGGTGGGGCTCCCTGTCTGTCGGGGGAGGCCGGAGAAGCCCCTGTGCCATCCCCAGACAAACCGGAAGGAACTTTGCTGAAGGCCTGCAGCAGCCCCGGGGCAGGGCCGGGGTCCGGGGACTGGCTTATCCCTGGGGAATAAAGGCTGGTGGAACAACAGACATGAGGATGGGTCCACCCGGACACTCCACCGCGACCCTGCTTGTCCCCAGTGCTGCAGGCTGAGCGCTGAACCCCCGACCTGCACTGCTGGGCTGACCGGGCCCCCAGCACCATGTGGGAGCTGTGGAATGTCGGGGTCTCATCTTCTGACTGATCTTCCCAAAGGCCGCCTTGGTCTGGTCTGTTCCTGCCATAGTCCACCCCTCCCGCCGGACACAGCCGGCGGTGCTCAGGGCTTACTCCTGACTCCACACTCAGGGGTCACTGCTGGTAGGGTTCAGGGGGCCACAGAATCCCCGGCTGTCTCTGCAGCCCCCACCCCCAGGCTTGAGCAGAGCAGGAGACCCTCAGAAGGCTTGGCTCAGGCTCTGCATGGGAAGCCCCCGCGGGGTGTGGGGGCACCCTTGGGTCTCAGTAGTGGCCTCCAATCGCTGCTTGCCACGAGCACCCCCAGAGACTTCAAGTTATGGGTCTCGATGCTCTGGGCTGCGGCTCCTGCATTCCCCCCCCCCCCACTTTCTCTCAAGCGGGGCGACCTGCCCTCTGGGAAGACAGGCCCCATGGGGGACATTTCTGGTCCTCATGATAGGGTGACAGAGGAGATGCCACCCGTGCACATGAGGTGGCTGCAGCGGCCCTGGCGACAGGTCAGGGTGCGGCTGAGGTTTCGGGCTCCGACCCACCTGCTCGGGCGCCCGGCGCTAAGCTCCGCCTCCCTGGCTGCTCCGAGACTCTCCATTGGCTGGAAGATCGCGCGGAGCTTGTGTTTCCTTCCTGAGCAGTCAGGAAAACCATTTTGAAAATGATTTTTATTCATCTATCTATTTTTTGCTTTTTGGGTCGCACCCGGTGATGTACAGGGGCTCTGCACTCAGGAATCACTCCTGGTGGTGCTTGGGGGACCCTATGGGATGCCGGGCATCGAACCCTGGTCGGCTGCGTGCAAGGCAAACGCCCTACCCGCTGTGCTAGCTCCAGCCCCCTCATTTATTTTTCTTTGGGGGCAGCCACACCCAACTGTGCTCAAGGCTTACTCCTGGCCCTGTGTCCAGGGATTACTTCTGGCCAGGTGCAGTGGACTGTGGGGAGTTCTGGAGATGAACCCCAGGCCCGTTGCATGCAAGGCACCTTATCTGCTAATACTATCACTCCAGACTCCTGATTTATTGGGGCCCTCTTCAGGGTTGCCGAGGGTTCCAGAGGTCAAACTCAGGGCTTCGCACACACTAAGCATGTTTCGTGTCCGCTCTTGGACTTATCTCTCCGGCCCCAAGAAAAATAGTTTAAAAACAAAAGGCAGGGCCGGGGAGACAGCACAGCAGGGAGGACGCTTGCCTTGCATGCGGCCAACCTGGGTTCCATCCCCAACAGCCTCAGCCCCTCCACGAGTAGCTCCTGAGTGCAGAGCCAGGAGTGACCCCTGAGCACTGCCAGGTGTGGCCCCCAAGCCAAAAAGAAATAAAACAGGATAAAAATAAAACACACCCCGGGAAAGGGGTCCCATTTGGAATTTGAACCGAGGGGGTTGGCAAGTCTCGAGTCACTTCGGACCCTAGGGAAAAAGACTCGAGGCTTCGACAGGAAGATAATGCCCCCTTGCTGGGGTGGAGGGGGCTTCTGCCTGCACCCCTGGAGCAAACGTGGGGGGGAGGGAGAGATCAGTAGGGACCACTGTGCCCATTTCCCAGCTGGGTACGTGGAGGCTCCAAGGTGGGTGGGTGCCACACTCAGCTCAGTGCTCTTGGTGAGAGGGACGGGTGGGGGGGGGAGGGTTGACTTGGGGCTTGCTGGGGGCAGCTGGGGGACCCAGAGCACCCTCCCCACACTCCCCCTCCCCCTTCCCACGGTTCTCTGTCCCTTGGTGCAGGGGAAGTTGGAGCTTAAGAGCATGGATCTGAAGCCGGGGATGGCCCTGAAACTTAAGGGCAAGATTGCGGATGACTGTCCCGGGTGAGTCGGGGTGCGGGGGGGCGGCGTGGTGGGCCAGGAGGATGGTGGTCCTCGCTCCCCCCACCCCCAGCCGCCTTTAGCTCCTGCCTTCACCCCCTGACCTAGGGTGGGGGTCACAGCCCAAGCTGCGGCCTCGATTTCTTGGCCCCAGCAGACGCGGGAGGGACAGGCTGGGGAGCCCAGGAGGTCCGTGCTGGGATCCGGTGCCTCTGTTGACAACCCGATCCCCTGGGGGGCCCCCCATGCGCCCCTTCCCTGGGGAAACGCCCCAGTCCGCCTCTCACGCGGGCGCCTGACCAGAGGCAGCCACCAGGGGGCGTGTGCTCCCTCCGCAGGGGCGTTGCCCGGAGTTTCGGCAATTTCAGCGTTTCTGGGCTCTGGGCTGGGAACGGACTGGCGGGGTGGGGCGGGCTGGGATAGGAGCCCAGAGAAAACTCCGTTTCTCCTGCTTGGATCTCTCGAGGGTGCAGGCTGTGGTCGGCAGGAAGGCACCCCTGAGCCAGACTTCCAGCCGAGGGAGCACCCGGGGCCCCCGCACCCACAGTTCCCTCTGAGTTTAGGACTGAGCCCCGCTGTGGTCCAGGCAGTTAAGGGCCGCGGGTCTCTCCTCCAGATGAGACACCTCCAATTTCTTTTTCTTTTTTTTGGAAGAGGCACACCTGGTGATGCTCAGGGGTCGCTCCTGGCTCTGCCCTCAGGAATTACTCCTGGCCGTGCTCGGAGGACCCTATGGGATGCCGGGGATCGAACCTGGGTCGGCTGCATGCGAGGCAAACGCCCTCCCTGCTCTGTTGGTCTATAGCTTCGGCCCTCACACCTCCATTTTTTTTCCTTTTTGGGTCACACCCAGCGATGCTCGGGGGTTGCTCCGGGCTTTGCGCTCAGGAATCCCTCCCGGCAGTGCTCGGGGGACCCTATGGGATCCCGGGGATCGAACCCGGGTCGGCCGCGTGTAAGGCAAACGCCCTCCCCACTGGGCTATCGCTTTGGCCCCACACCTCCAATTTCTGCCTCTATCGCTGACCCTCCGGTGGATAGCCTCGGTGTGTGCCCCCAATCAGACACGACCCTGCAGAACCCAGTCTGATATTCTGATATTGCGTCCCCTCCCTCGTCTGAAGGCTTCCACTTCGATTAATACCACCTTCCTGGGGGAAGTCTTCCAGTTCCTAGCCGGCCCAGCTCCCAAGACAGCGCCCCCAGCCGGACCCGGCCCCTCACCCTCACCCGTACCCCGTCCCCTGACAGCTTCGCGATTAACCTGGGCCAGACGGCTGATCATCTGAACCTGCATTTTAACCCGCGCTTTGGGGAGAACACCATCATCTTCAACAGCAAGGAGGGCGGCCACTGGGGTCAGGAGCAACGGGACAGTCACATGTGCTTCAGCCCGGGAGACGAGGTCAAGGTGAGATGGGGCTGATGTGACAGCACAGCGGGGAGGGCGTTGGCCTTGCACTCGGCCGACCCAGGTTCGATTCCCGGCATCCCAGAGGGTCGCCCCGAGCACTGCCAGGAGTAATTCCTAAGTGCAGAGCCAGAAGTAATCCCTGAGCATCGCTGGGTGTGAGCCAAAAAAGGGAAAAAAAAAGAGACGGGGGTGGAGAAGGAAGGGGGTGCACCACCCTCCGGGGCTTCCTCCCTGCAGCTCTCCCTCCCCCATCCCTCCGCAGATCACTGTGATCTTTGAGAGCGACGAGTTCAAGGTCAAACTTCCTGACGGGCACGAGCTGAGTTTTCCCAACAGGCTGGGGGGCAGTCACCTGACCTACCTGGGCGTGGAGGGTGGCCTCAACATTTCCTCCATCAAGTCTGAGTGAGCCCCCGGCCGCGTGCTTGGCAGGAGACCCTGGAGCGAGGCGGGATCAGGGGCATCCACCCTCCCCCCCATCCTGACCCCCTCCCCCCTCCCCGAGACGGAGCAGGGACAGAAAAGTGCCTGGGGGCTGGAGCGACAGTCCAGTATGTAGGACGCTGGTCTTGCACGCAGCTGACTCAGGTATAATTCTTGGCACCCGCTAGGGTCCCCTGAGCCCCGCCGGGAGTGATCCCTGAGCGTCGCTGAGGATGGCCCGAAACCCAAAGGGAAAAAAGAAAAGAGAAAGAGAAAGAAAGCGCCTTAACCCAGTTTAACTGAGCCAGTGTGGTTTGTGCTGGTGGAAGTTTCCAGCGATCTTAGGGCACTGCAGGGGAAACTGAGGCAGAAGACTTCGAGTGGGGCTGGAGCCATAGCACCACGGGGAGGGCGTTTGCCTCGCAGGCGGCCAACTCAGGTTCCATCCCCGGCATCCCACAGGGTCCCCCGAGCACCGCCAGGAGTGATTCCTGAGCGCAGAGCCAGGAGGAACCTCTGAGCATCGCCGGGTGTGACCCAAAGAGAAAAAAAAAAAAGAAGAAGACTGCGAGTGTGCATGGGAGGAGGGAGGGGCAGGAGTGCTCCCCAAGCTGGCTCTGCACCCAGGGGCGGCTCCGGGAGGCTCGGATCCCGGAACTGCAGATAAGGGCCCCCACCTGGGTCTCTTATCTTGGGGACATTCTGGCCGGGTTACTCATTACCCCCTGCCCGGCCCCGCCCCTCCCGGGCCCCCTGGAGATGAAAGGTGTGGGGGGGGCTTGGTTTTCCAAGCCAGGTTTGGGGAGCCCCTCTCAGCCCCCTCAAGCATCTTGCAGGACACTTTTTTTTGGTTTTGTTTTGTTTTTTATCAAAAAGCCTTTATGAGCAGGACCCAAGGCAGCTCCGGGTGGCAGGAAGTAGGGCCTGTCCTGAAGCCCGCCCTGACTTTCCTCTAAGGCTTCGGGAACAAGTGTGTGTGTGAGGGGGTGTCGGGGCCTGGGTTCTGGGGGGGCTCGCGGTGGGGGCCTGCAGGGAGGGAGACAAAGCCACTGTATAATTGGCTCCCGCCCCCACCCCACCCCTCGTCCCCCCTGCCAGGGCCACCGGACACAAAGCCGGTTCTGTGATGCTGGGCCCACGGCAAAGGGAGGTGGTGCTGTGAGTGGGGGCAGTGGCGGTGAGTGGGAGCAGGTCACCCAGCGGGGTCCACAGGGGGCACCCGGGGACCCTGGCATCTCCCCCCTCAGTCTGCCTGCACCCCTGCGCCCCTAGACCTTCACCTCATCGTCTTCGTCCTCAGCATCAGCAAATGCGAAGGAGCTGGCCTGCACGGCGTGCGGCACTGCCGGGGGCCTGCCCGCGCCCCGCGGGGACCCCCACTCTCCGTCCAGGCTCTCCCAGGAGCCCCCCGCCCGGGGCGGCCCAGCGGGGTGTTGGCTGCCGGACCCCCAGCCCGCCCCCCAGTGCCGGCTGGGGGCTCCCCCCACTTCAGCGGGGGTTCGGGGGCCTTCGGCTCCCTCCGCTGGGGCCTTGGCGCCGACCCCGGGGCCCGAACCCGCGCTGACCCCGTTGAGGCAGCGTCCGCGGGTGGCGGGGGTCGGGGGGCAGGCGGCGGGGGGCGGCGGGGCCGGGGTTGGGGGTCTCGGCGGCGGTGGCGGTGGGGGCTCCGGAGAGGCTCATGACCCCCAGCAGCTCGCTGAGCAGCGAGGGGCCGAGGTCTAGGTCCAGGCGGAAGGACAGGAGCGAGTCGGAGCGGCGCAGCGCGGGGGGCTCCGGGCCGAAGCCCCCCTCCCGCTCCCGCTCGCGCTCGCGGGCCTTGTCCTGGGGGGGCAGGCGGGAGATGGTGCAGAAGCCCGAGTCCAGGCCTGCGGGAGGAAGCGGGGACGGGTCAGAACCGAGACCCCCGGCCAAGCTGGGAGATGCAGGACCAACCCTCCCCCCACCCCCCCAGGGAACCAACCCCAGCATCCCCGGGTCCTCGCTCCCGGGACCCAGAGCTGGGGGCCCCCAACCCCTGCTCCAGCCCCAACGCCCCGTCTCGCCTGGTCCAGCCCTGGGGGGCCAGCGCCTCCCAGCCTACAAGTCACACTGTCCTCGGTCCTGCTCCTGGCTCAGGGACCACCAAACACCCGAGAGGTTCAGTGGGGATCCAGAGCTGCAGGGCAACGAACGGCCACCAGGGGGCAGCAGGGGCGTGGCCCGGTCACCGGCCGCCTTCAGCTAGGAGCAGGAACCGGTTTTTTTTTTTCCCCTTTTCCCCCAAATTTAATCAAGTTTCAGGAAGCTGTTCAAACAACAGCACAAAAGAGCTCCCCTGTCCTGAGCTACCTACTGTGTGCAGGGCACGTCTGACGCTGAGACTCACAGAGGCTGGGAGGGAGAAGGCAGCCAAGCTGCAACTTTCTCTCTGTGTTTTTTTTTGGGGTCACACCTGACAGTGTTCAGGGGTTACTCCCGGCTCCGTGCTCAGGACTTACTCCTGGCGGTGCTCAGGGAACCCTATGGGATGCCGGGGATGGAACTGGGGTACACCAGTGCCAGGCAAACACCCTCCCCACTGGGCTATCGCTCTGGGCCCCTCTCAACCTGGCGTTTCTGAGAGGATGCTGAAATGGGGTGGGGGTGTCCAGCAGGGGTCTGGAGTGTGTGTGGGGGGAAGTCTGTGAGTTAGGGGCAGAGATAACTCAAATTCTCGGGGCTGGAGCGATAGCACAGCGGGGAGGGCATTTGCCTTGCACACGGCCAGCCCGGATTCGATTCCCAGCATCCCATAGGGTCCTCTGAGCACCACCAGGAGTAACTCCTGAGTGCAGAGCCAGGAGGAACCCCTGAGCATCGCCGGGTGAGACCCAAAAAGAAAAAAAAAGAAAAAAGATATTTGGGGCCGGAGCGATAGCACAGCAGGTCGGGCGCTTGCCTTGCACGCGGACGACCCGGGTTCAATTTCCAGCATCCCGTAGGGTCCCCCGAGCACCGCCAGGGATAATTCCTGAGTGCAGAGCCAGGAAGAACCCCTGAGCATCGCTGGGTGTGACCCCAAAAAGCAAAAAAAAAAAGAAGAAAAACCACCTCAAATTCTCTCTCCTGGGTTTGGGGGTGTGGGCGAGTTTCTCTCCCACCAGGCACTCCTCCCGCCCCCAGGATGGATGCCTCCGGGTTCGAGCCCAATCCCCCGCTCTGGGTGCCCACCAGCGACACGCAGGCTGGCACTGCCCCCCACCCCAGGGGCTCGCCGCGGGCCTCACCGTAAGCCGAGTGACCGTCCGTGGAGCTGGCGGAGCCGGCGTCGAAGCTGATCTGGCCCACCACCAGGCTGTCGTAGGTGGCCTGGTTGAGCTGGGGCAGGGAGATCGCGTTCTTGATGATGGGTGACACAGCGGGCGGCGCGGGCGATGGGGCGGGCGGCGAGCCCACACGGCGGGGTGGTGCCCCCGCCCGCCGCACCTGCTGCAGCTTCCTGGCCAGAAAGCTACGGGGGGAGCGGTGGGTGCCCCCCGCCCCGCCGCCGCCGCTGCCGCCGTGGTTGCTGAGGAAGGACGTGTCCCCGAAGACGTCCCCGCCGCGTCCCACGTGCATGGTGTGACGGAAGTCCCCGAGTGGGGGGCTGATCATGTCCGCGGTCAGTCGCCTCTTGCCCTGGGAGCTGGACGCCCAGCCCACGGGGGACAGCTTGCCCAGGCTCATGGTGGGGGCCCCGGCAGCCCCTTGGGCGCTCGGCATTGGCTCACGGGGGGGTCACAGCGGCCGGGCCATGGGCCCACGCGGGGCCTGGAGGGGTCGGGGTGGGCTGGGCGGGGGGGGTCGCGTCTCAGCTTCTTTCTTCTCGGAGGAAGGCGGGGACAGCAGTGGCCTCCTACGGCGTCACCCCCAGGTGCTGAGGCTGCGTGGGGTCCATGGGGCGCCCCTCCCCAGGGCCTGGCCCCCCTGGTGCTGTGTCCAGGACACACGCGGCTTCAGGGGTGCCTCTGATGATGACAGCCAGCTCCGGCCCGGGCACACCTGGGAGAGAGAAGGGGCAGGGGTGGTACCAGCCAAGAGGGGCGAGTCACGAACCCCCCGCATCTGGGGTGGGGGGCGCTAACGGAACCCAGGTGGCTCCTGCAGGGCGTGGGTGGAGTCCTCTGTCCACCTCTGGCCTCACTCAGAGACGGCTTGGGTCTCACGGGCTCCCCAGGACTCGGGGGTGGGTGACCCATCCACCACACGGGCACCCAAGCCGACGCGCCACCTCTGTACGCAGCAGTGACGGGAAGGGAAGAAGGGAATCGCTTAAAAAACAAAAAAGCGGGGCTGGAGCATTTATAGCACAGCAGGGAGGGCGTTTGCCTTGCACGTGGCCGACCCAGGTTCGATCCCCGGCATCCCAGACGGTCCCTCGAGCACTGGCAGGGGTAATTCCTGAGTGCAGAGCCGGAAGGGACCCCTGTGCATGGCCAGGTATGACCCGAAAAGAAAAAGCAGGGGCTGGAGTGATAGCACAGTGGGTAGGGCATTGGCCTTGCATGCGGCCGACCCGGGTTCGATCCCCAGCATCCCATATGGACCGCTGAGCACCACCAGGAGTGATCCCTGTGCATCGCCCGGTGTGACCCAAAAAGCAAAAACGAACAAACAAACAAAAAAGTGAACGAGGGCCAGAGATATGGCACAGCCGGGCCGGGTTTGAGCCCCAGCACCACAGTCAATCCTTCGAGCCTGCTAGTACTGAGCACAGAGCCAGGAGTCAGCCCTGAGCACTGCCAAACGAGCACCCCCCAAACACATGCTGAGAGCAGCCTGGAAAGGCCTGGATTGTGGATTGTGGATCAGGTAGAATGAGGGGTGCTGTGGACAGTCTGGGTGTCACCTCGGAGCAGGTATGAAACGGACGGGGGGCCCCGAATTCATGGAACCGTCCACGAAAGGGCTGAGCAGGACACAGAACTTGTTTCTCAAGAGTCAGCAATTTAGTTTCCCCAGAGATATTGCTCGGGGAGGGGAAACCGAGGCACACGACAGAGATGACTGGCTGTAAGCCACACAGCAGGCCAGGTCCCCCCCCAAAAGGAGCCCGGACCCCCCTGCCCTCCCCCACCGTGCGGCAGCAACTCTGCCCCATCTCCTTCAAGGTCCCGCCTGGTCAAAGCACCAGGCGGCTTGCAAGACGCTTTCTGCAGCTGCCACCAGCAGGGTCAAGGCACTGAGAAGGCCTGCAGGGAAGAGCCTTATCACTGCCTATCAAGGGGATGGAGGAGTCTGCATCCGAAACTGCCCCGCCGGATGCCAGGAGCCCGTGTGTGCCCACTTCCTCATTTCCTGACCACCCCCTCCCCACTTCCGCCCGGGCGTCCACCGGCTCTGGTCACTTCCAGAAGCAGAGACACAGAAGTCCTGGCTGTGGGGCCCCTGGGAATGCATCACTTCCAGAATCGCAGACAGTTGGGGCTATAGGGCCCCCCACCCCAGGAGCCCAGGTTCCCTGGGGCCAGAGAGCGGCTCGCGGGACAGGGTCTCGTCTCTGGGGTCCACCCCCCAGGGCCGGGGGCAGCCGCCTGGCCTGTCCCTGCAGCGGCCTCCCTGCCCATACCAAGGACCAAATCAGTTCAGCTCCGTCACCGGCCACCTGGGGGGCGGTCACCTCCGGCCCCCTCCCTGCCGCCCTGCAAGGCGGGAGCTGAGGGTTGACACCTCGGGGCCTGACCTTGAAAACTCACCTGCCCAAAAGGTCTCAGCGGATGAGACCCTTGAGCTGCAGTCCTCCTCACCAGGACGATCATTATCAGATTTCCTCTCTCCTCTTGACCACCCCCAAGTGTCAAAATCTCAACACTGGCCTTCGAGTGGCATTTGAAATTCAAAATAGGTTCAATAACCAGATGCAAACAAAGGCGGCCTCCACACAAGGCTGGCTTTGTCCCCACGCAAGACATTCCCTTTCCAGCCCACCCTCTGATCTTCCCTGGCCCTAACAACCCCCTACCACCCCGCCCCCACCCCCGGGGGTGGTGGTGGGGTTCTGAATCACCCCTTTCTCCCTGGCACCCCCAGGACGGCTCCGAGAAGCCCCGGGCTGTCCCGTGTTCGCGGAGTTACCGAGTTCCGTGGCCTGACGTCACCCGACCCCCCACCCCCCACCCCACAGCCCTGCAGGCTGAGCTCATCTGGGGGTCACGTGGGCTGCACGTGGCGGGCCGGTTCTCCAGATGCAGATCTTGGGGTAAAATGTCAGGTAAAGGGAGGGGGTGCTGTGTCTGCCCACAGTGAGGGCGCACCCGGCTCCTCTCCACCCCACCCACCCCCCAACTCCTGGCTTTCTTTGTTTTCATTTTTTTCCTCTCTATTTCCTCCACATCTGTTGCAGGAGGAATAGGAGGGGGTGGAGTGTGAGAGGTGTTGGTTCTGGAACCCCAAGTGCCACGTGCCAAGTCGGAGCTCGGCGACTTCCGGCCCCTCCACAGTTCCCTGAGGCCATCCCCACCCTCTCAGCAAAAGGGGTCCTCTCCGCGGCCACCTTGATGCCACTGGACCCCGTCCCCCAAAGAGGGCAGGGCAGGGCTCCTGACTGGGCCCTGATTTCCTGTAGCCGCCAAAGCTGCCCCTTCCTGGGGAGGGGGGAGTTATGACCACCCCAGGCCCCGGGGCAGGGCCGTCCTGAAGTCAGTCCCAACCTCGACCCCCTTGTGGGCACAGTTCAGCACTGCCTCCAGCTCCCTCGGTACAGACTGGAAGTGACGGGCAGGGGAGGACTGTCTTGGTTCCCCGGGTCACGGAGCCCAGAGGAGTGAGGCGCGCTGGAGGCAACCCCCAATCCACTAACACCCCCCTGCATGCCAGGGCGAGTGGGCAGGCTGAGGGGGGCAGGAGAGACTCGGGAGGTGCCCTCGCTGCCTTCCCGGGAGGCTATTTACGTCCCGGAGAGCAGTCGCCCCCCCCCCCCCCAAGCCCCACCCCCAGGTCGCTGCCCGCGGAGGGTCAGGTCGGTGCCAAAACCCGCGAGTCCAAGCCTGGGGCGGGAGGCCGGCGGGCGCTCCCAGGGGCGGTCGATAGGGGTCGCTGTGGAGGCACGGGCGAGCCGGGGGGCTTCCTGGGCTCTGACAGCTGAGGGTGACAGGGGCGGGGGGGTGGGCGCGGGGCAGCACTGGAGAGGGTTGCCTTGGGGTGCGGGGGGTCCCCCCGAGCAGAGCGGGTGGGGGCAGTCCCGGCCTCCACTGAGAATCAGGGGTTCGTTCTAGCCTTGCGCGTCCAGACCCGGGCTCGAACCCGGGCACCCCGCAGGGTCCCCTGGGTCCCGCCATGAGTGACCCGTGAGCTCAGACTCGGGAATGAGCCCTGGGCACTGCCGGGTGTGGCCCAGACAAGGGGCCGCGCTCCCCAGGGCTCCCGGGGTGAAGGTGGACAGATTGGAGAAACTGAGGCAGAAGGGCCAGGCCTGCCGGGGTACGTGCGCGGGGGGCGGGAGGCGGGGGTGGGACACCCACCCACCCTGCCCCCACCCCGGGTTACGGCTGAGTCAGCTCTGACTGGGCCTGGCCGGGCGCCGGCGGGGACAGTCCCGCGTGCTGCTTCCAGCCCTGGGTGGGGGTCGGGGGGTCCTGGCCTCCTGTTTGCCTCTCCCCTCCCTGGGCCTCAGTTTCCCCGCCTTGAAAATGGGCTTCAAACTCGGGCTGGGGGTGGAGCGAGGAGGGGGGGGTGTCTCGCATATTCGGGCCATCCAGAAGGGTCCGGCCTGCCTAGGGCGCCTGGCCAGGGAGGGGGCCGCCCCGCCGAGTCTGGGGGCGCACGCGGGCAGGAGGGGACACAGGACTCTGAGGCGGGTGGGGGGCGTTGGGGGGGTCCCGGAGGAAGGGGCGGCCGGCCGGGATGACCTCATCCTCGGCCGCACGGGCTGGAATGCGCGGTCGGGAGGGGGCAGGGTGCCGGGTCCGGCCCCCCGGCGGTCCCCCCCATCCCCGCCCCACTTCCCGCGCTCCGCGGGGCCCGGCGCTCCCACCCCTCGCCCCCTCCCGCCCCTTCCCTTCCTTCCCCGAAGCAGGAAGGAGCCGAGACGGCCTCGCCGCGCCCCCCTTCCTCCCGCGCGCGCGGGCCGGGGGACCCCCCCACCCCAATTCCCCGCGCGCGCGAACCGCCGCGCCGGCCCGCGGCTGACGCTCCGGGCACCCCGGGAGACTCGGGGCGCCCCCGCGGGACCCCGATCGGGGCCTTCCTGCGGGCACCCGGCGCGCCCCGGGGAGGCCCCGCGCCCGTGCCAACCCGCGTGCGCCCGGACGGGGCGGGCGCGGCGCCCCCCCGCCCCCGGCCGACCCCGACCCCGCGCCCCGGCGGGGACCCCGCGGCCGGGCCGCCGTTACCTTCCGTCGGGGCGCCCCGCGCGCGGGGGTGGCGGCGGCCGTGGCGTTGGCGCTGGTGGCGCGTCCCGGCGCGCAGCCCGGGCGAGTGGCTGGGCCGGTCTGCGCCGCCCTGGCCGCGGGCTCCGCGGGCCGCTCCGGGGCGGGGGCGGGGTGTGGGGCGCGCCCGCCCCCCGCCTCTCCCCTCCCGCCCGCGGGCGGGGCCCGGCCCCCTCCGGCCCCCTCCGGCCCCCCTCCCGGCACCGTCCAGCCGACCCCGCGGAGCGCGAGCCCGGGGACGCCGGGGCCGCGGGGCGCCAGGCCGGGTCTCCGCCCGCCCCCGGGGTGGGGGGACCGCAGGGGGAAAGCGCCTGGCCGGGCCGCTGGCCTCCCCCGGTGGTCCCCTCCTCCACTCCCTGAATCTCTCCTAGATGACCGCCCTGTGGGTGTCAGACGTACCAAATTGGGGCGCAGGCCCCTGGGAGCCTGGCGCACTGGTGAGTGGCCAAGGACTGCTCGCTCGGCCTCCACTCTGCGCCCTTCTGAGCCATCCCGGGCCTCAGTTTCCTTGTCTGTAAAATGGGACCACAGACATGGATGTTGGGTTTTCACCATTCGCACCCCTTCAGCCAGTGCGTCTGAGGGGGGCGCCCAGCGGGCTGGGTTCAGCGCTTTCTGGGGCAACCCCAGCCCCGTCCTGGGGGGGTCAGCGGAGGTGTCCCCCAGGAAGTGGGGAGAGAGAGCTCCCATCCAGCTTGGGCTGCCCCCACCTGGACCCCTCACCCAGCATTTGGAGGAGAAGAAGAAGGGTTGGGGAGGGTTCCTGGGGGTGACCCCTGAGTCGGGCAGGAAGGGGGCTCATGCATGGAAGGAAGCCAGGACCTGAGGGTCCCTGGCAGGGCCCCGGGGCGGGAAGCAGGCGACCAGACACCCAGGGGCTGCAGGAGCCAGGCCAGTGCTGTACCCGGGCCTGTGCCTCTTTCTGGGGCTCCCTGAACCCCCACCACCAGCTGGAAAAATGGGGAAACAGAGGCACCACCAGCTGGAGAAAAGGGGGAAACTGAGGCACGGGGCATTCCAGCACTTCCTCGGGTGGCCCCCTGGCCAGGCTCGGGTGTCCTTTTTCCCCGGTGGAATAGGGAACTCTTAGGGGTGGGGGTGCACAGGCTGGATAAGGCCCAGATGGAGGGGCGTGACCTCCAAGCGCCCCCCAACAGGCAGAGAAGGGGAGGGGGCAGGAGCCAGGGAGCTTGCAAACTCTCTGTGGTGCCTGAGCCGAGGGGTGCAGGGCCCTCACCCAGTGGCCCCAGTTTCGTTGGTACCTAGTGGGGAGACCCCCGGGAACCCACCCAGCACCTCCTCCTCTGCAGTTCCTCACGAGAACCCCAGATGGGGTGACACCCCGTTTGGTGCGCTTTGCGGACGGCTGAAGTGATTTGTTCCAAGCCTCGTGCTGTGTCAGGGGACCCCGATTCCCCCTGTTGCCCCCCCGCCCTGTCCCGTCACCAGCACTGACTTCTGCACTCCTGGGGGTCCGGCTGGTTCCCAAAGTTTGCATCAGCCGAGGGGGCAGTTCCACGGCCGTTGGGGGCTCAGCCCAGCCCCTGCCACTGTTTCTCCTGAGACAAAGCCATGGCACGTGGCCTCGGTGATCTCACTTCTCAGCTATAAAATGGGCAGGAAATTCACTGCTTGGTCCTTATGAGCACCGGGGAGATGGCCGAGAAGCTGGCTGCTGTTGGCTTTCTCAGTTCCAAGGCCATCCCCCCACAGCTGTGCTGGGGGGGGGGGTGCTCCCAGCCGTGCTGGTGGTGGGGGATCGTGCCATGTCGGAGAGTAAACCTGGGCTCTCAACTAACAAGCAGACCAAGAAAGACCCTCCGGGACCCACCAGGCCCACCAGCTCCCCTGTGCCTTGGCCTCGGTGGCGGCAGAAGTTCTGCTGACCCATTGTACAGACAAGCAAAGCGAGGCCGGGAGGGACCTTCAGCCTGCGCTCACCTCCGCCTTTCTCCAGGCAGAAGAGTCAGACATCCCTCTCCCTGGAGCTGCACCCCTGCTCTGCGCTCTTGGCCTGGTTTAAGGCTCCAACTGGGTTTTCTCTCTGAAGGGGGACGGGTCCACGCGGTCCGGTGAAGGGGACAGTGACGGGCAGTCCCGCCTCTCTCTTCCCCCCGTTTCCGGCCAAGAGAACGTGGAGGGCGCCTGCGTCTGACTCTGATTCTGACTCTGTTTACAGCCCCGCACGGATGGAGGCAGCCCCAAGCGATGCTGGGGTGGCCCTTGGGTCCCCCAGCCTGCAGGCCCCGGGCAGCGCTGCCCCCTGAGGCTGAGTCACAGCCCAGCAGCCCAGAGGTGCGGAGAGGCCCGAGCACCCTTTGGGAGCACCGCCCAGCCGCCGCCCCCAGCAAAGTGCCCAGCAGCGCAGGGGTTAACTGGACACAGAGGCAGTAATCACCGTGTAGAATGCAGAACCAATGCTGCCCAGCTGGGCCCTGGGGAGGTCAGGGCCCCCCACCCCTCCCCTGTCTGGACGGAGCCAAGCCATCATCAGGGAGCTCAACTCCTCCCCTTGGCCCCCTGCCCCACTCACCCCTGCAGGCCGGTGGGCAGAGGCCAGGACTTCCCGCAAGGAGGGAGTTTCTGTTTTTCTGTTTTTTGTTTTTCGGGTTTTTTTTTTTTGCTTTTTGGGTCGCACCCAGCGATGCACAGGGGTGCTCATACTCTCAGGAATTACTCGTCCTGGCAGTGCTTGGGGGACCCTATGGGATGCCGGGGATCAAACCCCGGTCGACCGCATGCAAGGCAAACGCCCTCCCCTCTGTGCTATCGCTTCCTTTCATGAGAATGGAACCTTTTTATTTATTATTATTTTTGGGGTCACACCCGGCGATACACAGGGATACAGGGGTTACTCTTGGTTCTGCACTCAGGAATTACCCCTGGCGGTGCTCAGGGGACCCTATGGGATGCTGGGAATCGAACCCGGGTCGGCCGCGTGCAAGGTAAACGCCCTCCCCGCTGTGCTACCTCTCCAGCCCCAAGGAGGCGGTTTCTGGATGGCGCTCGCGGGGGACAGGGGTACAAGATCACTGCCCCCTCTGGGCACCCAGGAATGTTCGTACCGCCCACCAGGCCCTGTGAGTCTTCAGGGGAGGCCTGGCCCGGCCCCCTCCTCAGCCCCCAGACCGGCCTCCCCGCGGGCCACAGTCTCCACTTCCCTCCCGTGCTGGCCGCAGAGCAGACGCCTCGCTGGGCTCCCCCGGCCTCTCCCCACTGCACCCCTGCCCAGTCTTCCCCCAGCCCCCCAGCTGAGCTGCGTCCCCCCCTGGTGCTGACCAGTGATCCACCCTACCCGTCCCAACACTCAGCCACTTCCCGACCCGTGGGGACCCACAGGCGTTCCCCTGCCCACACCCCACTGCCCTGCCGTCTGCCCACTCACCCCACCCATGCCCGCCTAGGCATGCGCCAGCCCACTCAGCATCCTTCACCCCCCCGTGTGGCCCTGTGGGGTCACTCTGGGCCCTCACGTGGTGCCCCCAGAGGTCACCTCCCATCTGAGTCTCCGAGTGCATCTCTCATCCCTCCCTCACACCCCTATCGCCTCTGTCAGGGTGTTGCTCTTTGGTGACAACCTTGAAGGCAACCTTGAGATGCCCCCTCCTCCGGGAAGCCCTCCATACTCCCCCATCCCTCCTGCTGTGCTCCTCCTCCATAGCGGCACTGTGTCTGGGGAGGGCTCCTGCAAGTGGGGGGGGCGGGTCTGTGCTCCTGCAGAGGGAGGGGCTCCTTGTGCCCACCCCCTCGGGCTGTAGCCACTATGAGGGTACCAGCCCCACTTCTAGGACCTTTTCAGAGACCCGCTCTCCAGCTGGACTCCTCGTGGGGTGCCCCGTCCCCAGCATCACAGGGAAGAGAGCGCTCTGCATCCCTGTCCTCCTGGCAGTGCTCAGGGCTGACTCCTTGCTCTGTGCTCAGGGCTGACTCCTGGTGGCATCCAGGAGACTGAGGATCAGACCTGGGTCGGCCGTGGGCAAGGCCAGCACGCTGCCCACTGTGCTCTCCTGCCCCGGTGGCCTGTGCCCTGCCGAGGGGACCCTGCGATCTCCCCTTGGCTGCAGTTTCCAAGTCGGACAAACTCAAATTCGAATCCCCCCCTCTCTTGGCGGCTCCTTGGCCGCCTGATGGGTCGGGCTGCTTCCTGGCCCGGCCCGGGGCCGCATCCCTGGAGCCGCACGGCTCCGGCCCAAGCTGCCCTCACCCGCGAAGGAAGGGCGGCTATTGTTCGGCCGCCGTTTCTCCTTCCTTTCCGCAGGAGACTTCGGTTAATACACATTACATGTGTGCCGGCTTGGCACACGGCTGCCGGGGGGCAGGAACGCGGCTCCAGGCTGAGGAGACAGGGAGTCTGGCGGGGAAATCGGAGGCCGCTGGGGCTTGGTGGGTGATCAGGGTCCAGCTCAGTGGTAGAAGGGGTTAAGGAGGCAGAGGGTGGGTGGGCAGCCCGGCAGGCTTCCCGGAGGAGGTGCCTTGGATTGTGAGCTGTGGCTGCAGGCAGGGAGAAGATGAATGAGCCGAGGAGGGCTTCCTGGAGAGGGAGAGAAGCCTTGACTGGGGGGCGAGGTGGGGGGGAGGGGATGGTGGTGGGAGAGGCCCTGTCCCCCCTTCCAATGCAGTGGGACAAGGAACAGGCTCGCAGATGTTGAAGGTCCCGGCAGAGCACGAACTTGGCAGGGCTCACCGGGCGGGCTGCCTGGAGGAGGAGGCACCAGGCTCCGCCGGGCTAAGCCCTGTGAACCAGCTGGCGTGGACGGGAAGCCAGTGCAGCTGGCAGGGCCGAGCCGTGCGGGCCAAGGGGCGTCAGAGAGCCTGGGGACGCTGGCCCGGGACAGGGGTGGCCGGCTGGTCCCCGCTGCCCTGTCCTGGGGGTGCCCCCCGGGGGCGAGCATGTTCTGGGGAGCGGCTGGGCCGGGTGGGATGAATCCCCCCGGGAATCCGGAGGGCGGAGCCGGGGGCCCAAGCCGGGGCCGAGCCGCAGCTGTCGGGGCGGAAGCCTCTGGAATTCTTGGCTCCGGGGACAGGCCCGCGGCTGGCCAGGCGGCGGGAGGAAGAATTTTCCAGGCGCAGTGGCGGGTGGGGGGGGCGGGCGGGCGGGGGCGGGGCCCTCACCTGCGGACGCCCCTAACCCTCGAGCAGGACAAGACGCTGGACGGGGCTCAGGAAGGATGTGGGGTCCGGCTCCGCGGCCCACCCTGCAGGGACAGATGGACGGACGGACGGTGGGGGCGGGTCTGAGGGGGGGGTCGTCCCTGCAGGGTCACCACCACTAGGGGAGCCGTCAGTGGGGTGGGGGCAGGTGTCTGGGCGGGGGGGGGCGGTCAGGGGTCCTGGGGGGGTCCAGGGGTCAGGACAGGAGTGGGGGTGGGGGGGAAGGGCTTATTTGCAACAGGAGCTGGAGGGGGGAGGGGGACGGAGGGGGGGCGGGGACAGGAAAAGTGTCTGACGCCGAAACAATGGCCCATTCTCTGCCGTCCAGCCTGGCCTGGGAGATAGGCCGAGCCGGGGGCCAGCCTGCCCGGCCCATCTCCAGCCTAGCCCCCTCGAGGGGCTGTCCATGGGGAGGGGCTGCTTCCTTCACTCCCCCCTGACGACACCCACGGGACACAGCTGTCCCTCACCGGGGCCGCTGACCCACACCTGCCCGTGCCTGGGGCCCCAAGGTGCCCCTTTCCCCCCACTGCTCCTTCCATTGACAGACGGGGAAACTGAGGCAAGGACGTGTTTCCTGGGCTCCTGCCGCGCAGAGGGTGGAGCACTGGATTCGAGTCTGCAGCCTTGAGCAGAGGCTCTAAGAAGTTTCTGGAAGGGCCCCCACAGGCCACCCCAGGCTGGTGCCTCTGTGACATTCTTCCTCACGTCTCTCTGGTGCCCAGGCCTGGCCGCCTCCGCGTGTCCCCCACAACGGAGCCCACCCTCTCTGCTCTCCCCCTGGCCCACCCGTCCGGTCTCCGGACACCCCTGGGCGTCCCCCACCCCTCCCCAATGCCCTCCGACTCTCCACACTGCCTGTGAGTCATGTAACCCGGCTCCAACCGCTCTCAGCTCTGGCTTCGGTCTGGCCCGGCCTGCAACCCTGGTGGGGCCTCAGTCTTCTCATCTGCAGAATGGGGCTAATAACTCCGGTCATCAAAGACACGGCTTGGCCTGGAGAGAGCGTCGCCGCGCGGGCGGGGCCATGTGTCATCTTGGCGGGCGGCGGCGGGCTGGGCTCTTTGTACTTTTCTGGGTCGCTTTCCCGAACCCACGGGGCACCGTGGGGCCCCACTCGGCCAGGGTGCTGCCTTTGGCCTCAAGGGCCCCGGGCAGGGCCGACGCACAGCCGGGATGCAGTGCCTGCGCCCACCCTTCCCGAAGCCCCCCATCCCGGACCCCCGGCTTCTCCAGGGGCCGAGGGCAGGGAGAGGCCAGCCTTGGGGGCAGTGACCCACCTGCACGGTGCCCTGAGGCTCCCAAGGCGGTGCCCCCCCAGGCAGGGGGAGGGCCTCCGGGAGGGGGCGGTCACCCCCTGCTCTCCGCCTCCTGCTTGAACCCCGGCCAGGGCCTTGTTGACGCGGCCGCCCGGCTCCTGCCAAGCCCGGCCAGAGCCGGCCCTGGACAGAGCACATTCCTCGGCCCGGGGTGGCTGGCACCTCCTGGCGGAGTCGGGTGCCGGGCAGGAAGGGAAATGTGGCGAGTTTTGGGGGGGAGGGGGGAACTGGGCGTGGGGTTAGCTCCTCCATGAATGGGGTGACCTCAGCCAGCCTGGGGGCACATCCCCCCCTCCGGGGGCCCTCCCCTCAGTTTCCCGTCCATGAAATGGGTACAAGGAGAATGGATCACCCTGTCGCCCCATTGCACAGCGGCTGGGCGGATCAAAGGGGAAATTAAAAAAAAAAAACACAAAGGAGTTGGGTCAGTGTGCTTGCCCTGTGGGGTTCCGGGCCCCACACTGGCGCTGGGCAGCCGGGCATGGTCTCAGCATGGGGGGAGGGGTGCGGGGGTACCAGGCCAGTGTGCCCTGGGAGTGTTGCCCAGTTCCCTTCCTGCCTGGGCTGTTTGGCTCTGACCTACCTGCCCCAGGGCCTTTGCACAGCTCGTCCTTCTGCCCTGACCGCTTTCTCCCAGAGGGACAAAAGGCTCCAGCAGCCACCAGCCCACCCACCCGCTTAGCTTGTCTCTGACCCCACTGCCTCCCCGGGTCTCTCATGGGCGAGACCTTACTGGGGGCGCGGGCATGTTCCCCAGGCCTGCTGAAACTCCCTGAGAACCAGGGCCCTGACCTGCTCATCGTCACTGTTCTGGAGACCCGGCGGGGCGTGATTCACTTCCCAGCAACCTTGTCAAGGCTTCAGGGATGAGTCTGCGGCTCAGAGAGCCCAAGACACTTGCCCAAGGACACACAGCCCTTCAAGGAAGGACCGGTCCAGTGGGGAGTTTCCTCTTCTTTGTGTTTTGGGGTCGCCACCCCAGGCAGTTCTCGGGGCCAAATTCTGGCGCAGTGCTCAGAAGTCACCCCCCGGAGGGGATTACAGACTGTGTGGTGTTTATGACGAGACCCCAGCTACCGGCTGTGGGAGTCCGAATCCCCCAGGCCTGGGTGCACCCCCCAGTGTGGGGCTCTGGGGGGCTCTTCCCAGACCTGTCCCCGCGCTCCCGTGTCTAGTGCTGGGCCCAGGGCACAGGCTGCTGGGGGCCGGGGGGCAGGCTCCGGGTCACTCAGATCCATCTCCGCCTTGGGGGGTCCCAGGCAGACGTCCCAGCCCACGTGCGCGCGCGTGTGTGTATGTGTGTGTGTGTGTGTGTGTCAGGGGCCCGGGGCCTCCTTCCTGGCCAGGCAGCCTGGTGACCCTCCAGGAATGGCCCTGGGCAGCTGTGCGGTGGCCGAGGCCCCACCCTGGCGCCTCTGGGCCCTGCGCCCAGCTGCAGGCGGCTCTGAGGCTGGCACGGCTCCGGGCCGGGAGGGACGGCCACAGGGTCTTAAAAATAAAGGCCTCGAGACAGTGGCCTGGCCGCGGCAGCGTGGGCGGGCGAGGGGGTCCCGGCCCGGACAGTGGGCGTCTCCGGAGTGGCCAGGCCTGCAAAAGCGTCCCCGCCGCCCCCCACCGCCCCAGCCGCCCCCACTGCCCTGTTCTCAGCACTCTGGTCTCACGGCCTCGGCGGAGAGGGCAAGGGCTGGGCCGTCAGACTGGCCTGCACACACACACACACACACACACACACACACACACACACATGCACACACACATGCGCACACACATGCACACATACACATGCACACACTCACACACGCACACACGGCTATATACTCACACATGCACACACACATGCAGACACACACTCACACATACGACTGTGACTATATACACATACACACACACGCACACACGACTATATACGCACACTCACACACACTCACACATGCACACACATGCACACATGCACTCACACATGGCTACATACACACACTCACACATCCACACATGCACACATACTCACACATGCACACACACTCGGCTACACTCACACATGCACACACACATACTTAAACCCACGTGCACACATACACTCTATCACACATACACACACTCACACACACACACATGCGCACACACACACCGCACACACATACTTAAACCCACACATGCACATCTACTCAATCACACTCTCCTACTCACACACACACAGACACACACACACACATACACACTCACACAGGCCTGTCTGCGGGGACAGGCACTTCCTGTTTATGAGAACTGCTGGACCCCGGGGGTGGTGCCCTGGACGGCCCCGTCCACCAGCTGCCCGTCCCTCCCGAGAGGGCCCGCCCTGACTCCCTCGGAGCCCCGGCAGTGCTCAGGCCCCGTCCTCGGCCTCCCCCGCGGTGGCCGCCGGGAGTGCGGATTCTCTGGAATGGCCTGGAATGTGGGAGTCCAGAGCCCACAGGAAATGCCCTGACTGCAGCCCAGCTGCCCCGAGCCTGGGTGTCCTCGGGGGAGGGGCAAGGGAGCCAGATGGGGGAGGCCGCCCCGCCTCCCGCCCCCGGCCCCCTTCCCGGGGTCCCCAACCAGCTTCCTCACTCCCGGCGCCCCCCGTGCTCCAAGGGTCCGGCGGGTGCTGAGACCCGGCCCGCACCCTTATCTGCAGCCCCACAGCCAAGGTGGGGGGCAGGGCTGGTCAAAGGTGTCCGGCAGCAAACCAACCCCCTCCCGGGCCGGCCCTGGCCAATCTGCCCTCTGGTTGCCCAACTGGTATTGACACAGGCCTGAGGGTCACGGCTGCCCGGAGGCCGGAGAGAGATACCCGGCCCGGCCCTCTGTCCCCTCCTAATCCAGCAGGTGAGCCATGCCTGTCCTCACGCCCGTCCTCCGTCAGCCCTGCTGGACCTGGAGGACAGCTGCCCTTAGTCCTGCAGGCTGTTGTCACCCCCTCCCCCCAGAAGGTAGAGTGGCCACTGCATTGCCGGTTCACCCTGAGGGGTACAGCCAGGGAGGACTTCCTGGAGAAGGCGGCCTTCTAGTCGCATGGGGAACACGTGGGCCTGGCGGGTGTGATGCCTTGGTCAAGGTGCAGTGTTTCCTGGTCACTGAGGAGCAATGCTCAGGGAGCGTGTGTTTAGGAGGGACCGGAGGGGCAGGAGATGGTTTAGTCCAACCCTGCAAGCTTTGTGCGACCCTGGGGCGCCCCCCTCTGACCTGGGCCGGAAGCGGAGGGGGAGGGAGGGAAGGGCCGCGCTGTTCCGTGGTGCTGGGAGGGGGCAGGTGCCCGAGCTCTGTCCCACTGATGCTCCCGGCTCTGTTCCTGAGTTGTCACATCTGGGTCCCTCTCCACGGCTCGTGCAGGCCCGGCCAGGCCATGTCGGGGAGCCCCTGGCAGCCACGGTCCGAGGGGGACGGTGGGCCAGTGATGAGGCTCTGGGCCTCTGTTTCCGCATCTGTAAAATGGGCTGGAGAGAGGGTGTGCCTGTCTGGGGTGCTGGTTCCCCTCTGCTCAGTGTCAGAGCTGGGGAGGATGGGGGTGGGGTGAGTTGGCAGCTGGGTGGCCGGGCTGGACGGCAGGAGGGTCCCAGGAGGGTCCCAGGAGGTCCCAGAAGGGTTCCCGGGGGGTCCCAGGAGGGTCCCAGAAGATCCCAGGAGGGTCCCAGGAGGGTCCCAGAAGGTCCCAGGAGGATCCCAGGAAGGTCCTAGGAGGTCCCAGGGTGGTCCCAGGAGGGTCCCAGAAGATCCCAGGAGGGTCCCACGAGGTCCCAGGAGGTCCCAGGAGGGTCCCAGGAGGGTCCCAGGAGGTCCAAGGAGGGTCCCAGAAACAACATTCGTCCTGCTGCTCTGAGGCTCGCTGTGGGCGATCTGGGGTGCCAGCGGGAGGGGGGCACGGAACACAGCCGCTTTCCTCCCCACGTGGGGTTCCTCGGGGGTGCAGGGCACCCCCTGAGGCTCCCGCCTGCCCACGCCCTCGCTCAGAGGGGTCCTCACCCGCCTCCCCGGGTCCTGCAGGGAGCAAGTATAGGAGAAGCTGCCGCCTCACTGATGGGGAAACTGAGGCCCCCAAGAGCGTGGGGGCTTGCCCGGGCCCCCTGCTCCCTCCCACCCAGGGACGCGCGTCCGTCTGAACTTGACGCTGGGCCCGGCCCTCAGGCCGCTGATAAGGGGCGCCTGCTCGTCTGGGAGCTGGACTCTGGCTTGACCTTCACGTTGGTGAAGGTCGCGGCCCTTGAATGGGGGGGAGGGGAATAGCTCGGGTGGCCAGAGCCCAAGGCCAGTCCCTGGCCACCCAGTGGCCTTGGGTTCCCCCCCAGCACTGCAGGGTATGGCCGCCAGGAGCCCCCTGCCACCCCAAGTTCTCCCGGGCTCAGCAGGGCACGGCTGCAGTTTCCTGCTGAGTCGCTTCACCCCTGTGGGTGGCCCTTGTAGGTCTTCCTGAGGCGCCTGCTCTCCACGCGGCCGACCCGGGTTCAATCCTGGCATCCCATAGGGTCCCCTGAGCACCGCCAGGAGTCATCCTTGAGCACAGAAGCCAGAGTAACCCCTGAGCATCGCCAGGGTCCCCCCAAACAACCACTAAATGGGGCTATGGTGCCTCCCTGGTTTATCGGGGGAGGGCGGGGGGGGGAAGCCCCATGCCTGGGGTGGGGGGAGGACGGGGAGCTTGGCCCCCGCCTGGCACCCCAACACGCCCAGCCGGCGACTGTGATTCACCCGCTCTAAGCCCCAGTTTCATCTGTAATCCGGAATGGGGCCCGGAACTGGGAGTGTCTGGGGGCGTTCCTGGTGCTCCCCGAGGCCTCCCCGAAACTTGGCGTGGGGGAGGGGGGAGGGGGGTCCCACAGAACCACAGGAACTGCTGCTCCCTGGACGGGCGCCACGTCCCCAGCCCGGCCCAGAGAGCCCCGGATAGGCCCTTTGTGCTAACTTCCCTCGTCCTGATGCAGAGCCCATATGCAGGATGGGGGCGGAGGGGGGCGTCTTCCGGACACTTCCTTAGTGGGGAGCTCCCCCTCCCCCAGGGGAGGTCAGTTGAGAGCATGAGTTTGGGCTCTGGTGAGGGGGGTTGGGGAGCTGAGCCCAGCGCTGAGGAGAGACCACGCGGGCTGGGGGCCGGCTCTGACTGGACACAGGCCAATGCCCTCCCAGCGATGTGCTGGGGATTTAAAGGGTCTCCACAGGGGGCTGGAGCGATAGCACAGCGGGGAGGGCGTTTGCCTTGCACACAGCCGACCTGGGTTCGATTCCCAGCATCCCATAGGGTCCCCCGAGCACCGCCAGGGGTAATTTCTGAGTGCAGAGCCAGGAGAAACCCTTGAGCATCGCCGGGTGTGACCCAAAAAGCCAAAAAAAAAAAGGGTAAAGGGTCTCCACGAGAGAAGCATCAAGAGTGGACCCTGGGGGGCGGGCAGCTCTGTCAGCATGTGGGCAGAGTGAGAGGGACTGCCCAAGGGACCCCAGGTTCCCATCATACAGGTGGTGATGAGAAAAGACCCATGTGCGTGTGCGTGTGTGCATGTGTGTGCATGTGTGTGCATGTGTGTCTGTGTGTGCACACGTGTGCATGTGTTTGTGCGCATGTGTGTGCATGTGACCTCGGTGGGCAGGGGGTTGAGAGGTGCGAGGGGCCTTCTGAAGTCTGGGGGGCTCTTGAGCCGGGAGGTGACCTGGCGTGTCTGAGCTGTTCGAGGGTCCGAGGGCGGCAGGGAATGAGGAATACTCAGGCTCCCGGCACCCTGATTCAGAATATTCTAGCACACTGGGATGTCTCAGGCGGTCTGTGAGGGTTTGTGGCCGCGTCCAAGGGTCCCTCCAGGGCACGGAAACTGTTCCAGCTGGACCCTGGGGGTGCCGGCGGGTCTGGGTTTGAAAGCAAGTGTGGATTTGCGGGGAGACCTTGAGTACCAGCCTGGGGGCCAGTGGGGTGCAGTCCCAGGGCAGCCCAGGTCCTGTGGAAATGAGCTCCGGAGGGGCTTTGAGGGGGGTAGAGGTCTGCGGTGGGAGAAGGGCAGGCTGTGCTCGCTCAAAGGCACCCAGGGTCGGGGCTGGAGCAATAGCAATAGCACAGCGGGGAGGGCGTTTGCCTTGCATGCAGCCGACCCGGGTTCGATTCCCAGCATCCCATATGGTCCCCCGAGAAACTCCAGGAGTGATTCCTGAGTGCAGAGCCAGGAGTAACCCCAGAGCATGCAACCCCAGAGCATGCTGTGTGTGACCCAAAAAGCAAAAAAAAACAAAAAAACAAAAAACAAAACAAAACAAAAAAGACCCAAAGGCACCCAGGGTTGGCCAACCCAGGCGGGGGGGGGGGGTGGGGGGGGGGAGGCGCCTTGTCCCGCCGCCCCCCGCGAGGGGGTCACTGCCCTTCGCTCTCGGGCCTCGCCCGGCCCTCTCCGGCCTGTCTCTCAGCGCCGCCGCCGCCGCGCCCCGTGCCCGCCCCGGTGTCCGCCCCCCACCCGCATCCCGGGGCGCGCGCGACCCTCCCTCCCTCCCCCGCTCGGGCCGACGCGCCTCTCCGAGCCGGAGCCCGGCAGGACGCGCGCGGCGCGGGCGCCACCGTGTGTCCACCTTGGGGAAGTGCAGGGGCGCTTCGGAAGTTGTCGCGGGTGGGGTGCTGGGGTGTTGGGGGGCGCCCTCTGGCTACGTGGCAGGTCCGGTTTGTGCGCCTCATAACCCCGCGTGAGGTGGGACTTATCAATCACTCCCATCCTTTTTTTTCAGGCTGGGCTTAGAGTAGGGGACCCCCTTCCCACCCCCACCACCCAAACCCCCCCACCCAGGGCACTGAAAAAAATTTTTTTTTCTTTTTGGGTCGCACCTGGCGATGCACAGGGCTTCATCCTGGCTCTGCACTCAGGAATCACTCCTGGCGGTGCTCAGGGGACCGTATGGGATGCCGGGAATCGAACCCGGGTCGGCCGCATGCAAGGCAAATGCCCTCCCGGCTGTGCTATCACTCCAGCCCCCAGGGCACTGAAATTTTTGCTCTCAGCAAAAATTCGCCTTCTTGTTTGCTTTCGATTTGGGGGACACACCGGCGCGATGCTCAGGAGTAACTCCTGGCTCTGCACTCGGGAATCACTGGCGGTGCTCGGTGCTCGAGGGACCCTTGGGATGCGGGGATCGAACCCCGGTCGACCGCGTGCAAGGTCAGCCCCCTTCCCCTCTGTGCTCCCCCTCCCCAGCCGGTCAGCCTTTATCTAACATGCAAACCCTGGCTGTGCCGGGTGCGGGCTGCCGCCTTTGCTCCATCTGTACGCCCCACACCCCACTCTAAAGAGGACACACTCAGCTTCTCAAGGAGCGACCCCCACCCCCCAATCCCCACAAGAGCCCCGAGACCCACGAACAGCCTTGGAGCAGGCGCTGGGTTTGTGGGGCGGGGGGAGTCGAGGCTGCTCCCGTCCGTTCTTTCCACAGCCGACTCTTTTGAACTGTTTGTTCATTGTTTTTCTCTAAAAGCGTTTTCCTATGTGGGAACTATGTGATCATTTAAAAACTATGTGATCTGGGTGAAAGCGTCGTGCTGGGCTGCGCCCCGCCCCCCCCCCACCCGCCTGCTGCAAGCGGAAGTTTCTTCCACATTCTTCCCGCGCTGGGCGCTGCATCTGCGTATCTATTATTTATAGCTGTGTGCAGACACACACACCCCCACGCGTGTCTGTTCTTTTAATTTCATTTATTATTATTTTTTGAATCTTCGTTCCCCTGGTGGAGGTTCATCTCTGGGGGCTTTACCTGCATACTTGGCTGAGCCCCAGTTCTCTGGGTTGGGAGGGGGCCCACTCTTTCAGCCTTGGTGCTCACATGTGTGCTTGAGGGAGGGGAGCTGGTTTTGGGTCCCACACTAGCTTTTGTCCAGCCCTGACTGCAGCTGCAGGGTTAGAGCCGTGAGGACTGTCTTGGCGCATGTGGTGGCACTAGGCGTTGGACTTGAAACCGTATGTGTTTGTGGCAGACGTGAAGGACTGAGATAATCTCCAGACCTTCCCTCTACTTTCTCTCTCTCTCTCTCTCTCTCTCTCTCTCTCTCTCTCTCTCAGCCACATCTGGCAGTGCTCAGGGCTTACCCCTGGTTCTGTTCAGGGATCACCCCTGGCAGACTCAGGAGCTGAGAGTTAAACTTGGGTCGGCTGAGTGCATGGCAAGTCCCTTAACCACGGCACTATCTCCCCAGTCCCCATGTAAAATGACTTTGAACTCGTCTGTGTTTGAATATAGATTTTTCATTTGACAGTAGTCCGACTTACCTTTTCTTGTTTTAGTTTGCGATAGCAGGGCTGGAGCCATAGCACAGTGGGTAGGGCGTTTGTCTCGCATACGGGCGACCCAGGTTCGATTCCTCTGCCCCTCTCGGAAAGCCCGGCAAGCTACTGAGAGTATCCCGCCCGCATGGCAAAGCCTGGCAAGCTCCCTGGGATGTATTCGATATGCCAAACACAGTAACAACAAGTCTCACGATGGAGACATTACTGGTGCCTGCTCGAGCAAATCCATGAACAATGGGAGATCAATGCTACAGTGCTTGTTTTAGTTTGTGGGTCACACCCGCCACTGCTCAGGGATTCCTCCTGGCTCTGCACACAGGAATCACTCCTGGCGGTGCTCAGGGGACCATATGGGATGCTGGGAATCGAACCAGGCTCAGCCACATACCCGCTGTGCTATGGCTCCAGAGCCTCCAATTGTATTTTTTTTCCTTTCTTTTGGGTTTTGGGCCACGCTGGGCAGTGCTCAGGGGTTGTTCCCAGCTCTGCGCTCAACGTGTCTCCTGGCAGTGCTCAAGGAGCCATATGGTCACGGTCCTCCCGTTGATCATCGATTTGCTCGAGCGGCCCCAGTAACATCTCCGTTGGAGACTTTGTTGTTACTGTGTCCGGCATATCGAATACGTCACGGGGAGCTTGCCAGGCTCTGCCGTGCGGGCGAGATACTCTCGGTAGATTGCCAGGCTCTCTGAGAGGGGCGGAGGAATCGAACCCGGGTCGGCCATGTTGACCGCTTGTAAGCAAACGCCTTAGCGCCCTTCTCGGAGAGCCATGTGATATCGGGCATCGAACCCAGGACCTCACACGTGCAAGGCGTATGCCAGTCAGAGCTTCTGATTTTGTTTTGCCCGGTGCAAGGTTATAAAGAGGTTCTCTCTCCTTGTTTTAAGACTTTGCTCTTTCTGCCACACCTGAGTGAGGTCAGGGTTACTTATGGCTTGGTGCCTGGGGACCTGCACCCACCCCATTGAGAACTTTATTGTGGCATCATTCACGCTGAGCTGGGAATTGCCTTCTGGACTGTGGAACTTAAGATGTTTGTTACTTGGGGCTGGAGCAATAGCACAGCGAGTAGGGCGTTTGCCTTGCACACGGCCGACCCGGGTTCGATTCCCAGCATCCCATAGGGTCCCCTGAGCACTGCCAGGAGTGATTCCTGAGTGCAGAACCAGGAGGAACCCCTGTGCATCACAGGCTGTGACCCAAAAAAGCCAAAGGAAAAAAAAAGATGTTTGTTACCTCAGATGCAGAGTCTGCCAGAGACGGGGATGATTCCATAGATGCTTAGACAAGAAAAACAAAGAGATTTCATATGAGCACTCTGGCAGGCACACACACACACACACACACACACACACACAAACACAGACATGCACTCACACACACTCACATTCACATGCACACAGCCAGAAGAATGTAGCCCTTCCCCCTAGGAGGGCTGCAGCCCCCAAACTTCAAGGAAACCCCGCCCCCCCCAGACCACGAGAGAGGGTCCTGCTGGGACCTTGATATGGGTCCGTGGGACAAGGAGCGAACTTCTGGCCTCCAGCGTGGGAAGCAGCGGTCTCCTGACTTTAGCCCCAAGTTTGCGGTCACTTTTGACCACAGCCATAGGAAGCTGTTAAGAGGTCAAGCATTCTTTCCTGCACGTTCTGTTGGGCTGTTCATGCCCTAATAACAGAGCAACAGGGCTGGAGCAATAGCACAGCGGGGAGGGCGTTTGCCTGGCATGCGGCCGACCCGGGTTTGACTCCCAGCATCCCATAGGGTCCCCCGAGCACCGTCAGGAGTGATTCCTGAGTGCAGAGCCAGGAGGAATCCCTGAGCATTGCCGGGTGTGACCCCCCACAAAAAAAAAGAAAAAAAAGAAAAATAACAGAACAACTTGTCCTGCGCGCACGTGCTGTATGTGTGTGCGTGTGTGTACATGTGTACATGTGCGTGTGTGTGTCTGTGGGACCTGGGCAGAGACGGGGGCTGCCCTATGTGCTGGTCTCAGGGTCTCTTCTCTGCCTTTGCCGACTCCCACAACATCGTCGTCTCCCGGGGGGAGGGGGGCTGAGATCTGCTTCCTAAAGTCACCAACTCCATTTTTGACTTTTGGTCCTTTATGGAAATGGCTCCCACCCCCCAGCCCCCGCATCTCTACAAACCACGTTAGAATCAGCTTCATTTAAGGAGGAGCAAAAGGTCCCAGTTTGGTTTTCTTTTTTTTTCTTTTTCCTTTCTGGGTCACACCCGGCGATGCTCAGGGCTTACTCCTGGCTCTGCACTCAAGAGTTACTCCCGGTGGTGCTCAGGGGACCCTATGGGATGCTTGGAATCGAACCCGGGTTGGCCGCGTGCAAGGCAAATTCCCTACCCACTGTGCTATTGCTCCAGCCCCAAAAGGTCCCAGATTTGAGGTCTGCCTGGCCCTGAATTCCGATCGAGAAGTGATTCATTTTTTTTTTTTTTTGCTTTTTTGGTCACACTCGGCAACGCTCAGGGGTTCCTTCTGGCTCTGCACTCAGGAATCACTCCTGGTGGTGCTCAGGAAACCTTATGGGATATCAGGGATCGGCTGTGTGCAAGGCAAATGCCCACCCGCTGGACTATTGCTCTGGTCCAAGAAGTCACCCTGAAGAGGGCAGTGTGGAATCTGGGGTCCCTGAGAATCACTGATACCTCCATTGACATCAAACTTTTGTTGTCGAGAGGAGCGATAGCACAGCGGGGAGGGCATTTGCCTTGCACGCGGCCGACCCGGGTTCGATTCCCAGCATCCCATAGGGTCGTCTGAGCACTGTCAGGAGTAATTCCTGAGTGCAGGGCCAGGAGGAACCCCTGTGCATCGCCGGGTGTGACCCCAAAAAGCCAAAAAAAAATCTACTCTTAAGGTGATGCACCTGACACCCCCATCTGATGTGACACACTTCAATCGCTCCCCAAAGAAACTCTGGTTGCTCACAGTTACTCTCCCTTCCCTCCTCTCCTGGTCACTGGGGTACACTTGTCCCGCATGGCTCCTGTGAATGGCATAGCTTTCTATCATGTTTTACTATTTTTGGTTTTGTTGTTTTTTTGGGGGGGATTGGGTCATATCTGGCGATGCTCAGGGGTTCCTCCTGGCTCTGCACTCAGGAATTACTCCTGGCAGTAGCTCAGGGGACCCTATGGGATGCTGGGAATCGAACCCGGGTCGGCCGCGTGCAAGGCAAATGCCCTCCCTGCTGTGCTATCTCTCCAGCCCCGGGTGCTTAGTCTTGACTGCACTTAGTGTTCACTCCTGGCAGGGCTCGGGGAACCCTAGGGGGTGCCCGAGATGGAACCCAGGCTGGGTGTGTGCAAACCAAGTGCCCTCCCCACTATATAATCACTCTGATGTCTTCGTTTAACTTTTTCTTTTGAGGGGGTTGCACTCCAGACGGTGCTGGAGGAACCATGCGGTCCTGGGGTCGGAGCCTGGGGTTCTCACGTGCAGGCCCTGCACTCAGCCCTGCATCCCTGGGGTCCCTAGATGGCTTCTCCCAGCCTCAGCCATTACTGGCTTGGGCGGTTTCCACTTTGGGCCCTGGGGGAGATGGTAATGACGATGGCGTGTGTCAGTGTGTGCGCGCAGGGGGCTGGGGGTGGCGGGCGTCGCCAATTGTCTTCGGGTGTTCTGTACCTAGGGGTGAGGCTGCTGGCTCATGTGACACCCCTATATTTAACTGTCGGAGGGATTAATCAGCCGTTTGCCCAAGTGCCTGCAGCCCTTGTTTCCACCAGCGGTGGCAGAAGCTTCTAATTTCTCTGCTTCCTGGCCACTGCTGACGCGCGGATCTTTCAGAACTTCACTGGGGGTGGCGGGTGGGGGGTTGGGGGGGAAGGGGGGGCCATGAGCTCATGGTGGCTTCGACGCGCATTTCCCTAATGACTAACACCAGTGATACCTCGTGGTTTGCAGTGTGGGGGGTCTGGCCTGCTTTTGGGGGGACTTAGTCACAGGAAGGTGTTTTTTTTATGTTTCCCCAAAGAGTGTCTCTGTTTTCTTCCTGTGTCGCTTACCCCTGTCTTATAGATGAACCCCTGTTCTGTCACCAGCACCCACCCACTGATGGGAATATGGTGTCGGGGGGCCCCAGAATATCTAGTAGAGAAACGTTGTTCTAGATGGTTTCGTTGTTTTAAATAGTTTACTTTTTCTGGGGGGTGGGGGGCACACCCAGCAGTGCTCAGGGCTTGCTCCTTGCTCTGTGCTCAGGGATCCCTCCCAGAGTTGCCCAGGGGAGCCTCTGCTGTGCCAAGGATGGAACCAGGGTCAGCTGCGCATGTAAGGCAAGTGCTCCTCCCCCCGGACTATATCTCCGGCTCCTTATATGGACTTTTGTAGGTTTTTTTGGAGGGGGCTTGTTTTTGGTTTTGGGTCACACCCAGAGATACTCAGGGGTCACTTCTGGCTTTGTACTTCGGAATTACTCCTGGTGTGCTTGGGGGGTCCCCATGGGATGCCGGGAATCAAAACTGGGTGAGCCGTGTGCAAAGCAAGTGCCCTACCCACTGTACTACCTCTCCGGCCCCTGCAAGGAGCACCCTTGGAACGGCACATGCTGTGGGTTTGGAGAAAGGAGGACCACCACGGAGGGAATCGCATGGGAGAGTCCACCAGCTGAGCTCTGCCCACCTCCCCCCCCCCCCAGTTTCTCTCCTCCCAGACCTTCCACGGGCCCCGCCACTCTGCCGTTCCCACGGGGCTGTGGGGTCGGACTCAGGACAAAGAAGTTTTCTGAGCAGCTCCTGGAGTCTCTGATCTCTGTTCACATTTTCTCCAGGATTTCCTTGGCTTGGACCTCCTTTTCCTCCCCTCCCCTCCCCCCTTCCCTCCCCTCCCCTCTCCTCCCCCCTCCCCTCTCCTCTCTTCCCTTCCTTCTCTCCATTCCCTCCCCTTCCCTCCCCTCCCATTCCATTCGCTCCTCTCCTTCCCCCTCCCCTCCCCTCTCCTCTCCTCTCCCCTCCTCTCCTCTCCTCTCTTCCCCTCTCCTCTCCTCTCCCCTCCTCTCTTCCCCTCCCCTCCCCCTCTCCTCTCCTCCACTCCCCTCCTCTCTTCTCCCCTTCCCTCCCCTCCCCTCTTCTCTCCTCTCCTCGTCCTCCCCTCCCCTCTTCTCCCCTCCTTTCCTCTCCTCCCCTTCCCTCTCCTCTCCTCTCCTCTCCTCTCCTCTCCTTTCCTCTCTCCTCCCCTCTCCTCCTCCCCCTCCCCTCCCCTCCCCTCCCCTCTTCTCTCCTCTTCCTCTCTTCTTCCTCTCTTCCCCTCCCCTCCCCTCCCCTCCCCCTCCCCTCCCCTCTCCTCTCCTCTCCCCTCTCTCCCCTCCCTCTCTTCCCCTCCCCTCCTCTCTTCTCCCCTCCCCTCCTCTCTTTCCCCTCCCCTCCCCCCTCCCTCCCCTCTCCTCTCCTCTCCCCTCCTCTCCCCTCCTCTCTTCCCCTCCCCTCCCCTCCCCTCCTCTCTTCTCCCCTTCCCTCCCCTCCCCTCCCCTCTTCTCTCCTCTCCTCTCCTCCCCTCTTCTCTCCTCTCCTCTCCTCCCCTCCCCTCTCTCCCTCCTTTCCTCTCCTCCCCTTCCCTCTCCTCTCCTCTCCTCTCCTTTCCTCTCTCCTCCCCTCTCCTCTCCTCCCCTCCCCTCTCCTCTCCTCCCCTCTCTCTTCTCCCCTCCCCTCCCCACCCCTCCCCTCTTCTCTCCTCTCCTCTCTCCTTCCTCTCCTCCCCTCCCCTCCCCTCCCCCTCCACTCTCCTCTCCTCTCCCCTCCTCTCCCCTCCTCTCCCCTCCTCTCTCCCCTCCCCTCCCCTCTCCTCTCCTCCCCTCTCCTCCTCTCTTCTCCCCTCCCTCCCCTCCCCTCTTCTCTCCTCTCCTCTCCTCCCCTCCCTCTCTCCCCTCCTTCCTCTCCTCCCCTTCCCTCTCCTCTCCTCTCCTCTCCTTTCCTCTCTCCTCCCCTCTCCTCTCCTCCCCTCCCCTCTCCTCTCCTCCCCTTCTCTCTTCTCCCCTCCCTCCCCTCCCCTCCCCTCTCTCTCCTCTCCTCTCTCCTTCCCTCTCCTCCCCTCCCCTCCCCTCCCCCTCCACTCTCCTCTCCTCTCCCCTCCTCTCCCCACCTCCCCCCTCCTCTCTTCCCCTCCCCTCCCCTCTCCTCTCCTCCCCTCTCCTCTCTCTTCTCTCCCCTTCCCTCCCCTCCCCTCTTCTCTCCTCCCTCTCCACCCCCTCCCCTCTCTCCCCTCCTTTCCTCTCCTCCCCTTCCTCTCCTCTCCTCTCCTCTCCTTTCCTCTCTCTCCTCCCTCTCCTCTCCTCCCCTCCCCTCTCCTCTCCTCCCCTTCTCTCTTCTCCCCTCCCCTCCCCTCCCTCCCCTCTTCTCTCCTCTCCTCTCTCCTTCCCTCTCCTCCCCACCCTCCCTCCCCCTCCACTCTCCTCTCCTCTCCCCTCCTCTCCCCTCCTCTCCCCTCCTCTCTTCCCCTCCCCTCCCCTCCCCTCCTCTCTCTCCCCCTTCCCTCCCCTCCCCTCCCCTCTTCTCTCCTCTCCTCTCCTCCCCTCTTCTCTCCTCGCCTCTCCTCCCCTCCCCTCTCTCCCCCGTCCTTTCCTCTCCTCCCCTTCCCTCTCCTCGCCTCTCCTCTCCTTCCTCTCTCCTCCCCTCTCCTCTCCTCCCCTCCCCCTCACCTCTCCTCCCCTCTCTCTTCTCCCCACCCCACCCCACCCTCCCCACTTCACACCCACCCTCCCTCCCTCTCCTCCCCTCCCCTCCCCACCCCCTCCACTCCTCTCCTCTCCTCCTCCTCTCCCCTCCCTCCCCCCTCCTCTCTTCCCTCCCCTCCCCTCTCCTCTCCTCCCCTCTCCTCCTCTCTTCCACCCTTCCCTCCCCTCCCCTCTTCTCTCACTCCACTCCTCCCCTCCCCTCACCCCACCCTTACCTCTCCTCCCCTTCCCTCTCCTCTCCTCTCCTCTCCTTTCCTCTCTCCTCCCCTCTCCTCTCCTCCCCTCCCCCTCTCCTCTCCTCCCCATCCTCTTCTCCCCCCCCCTCCCCTCCCCTCCCCTCTTCTCTCCTCTCCTCTCATCCTTCCCTCTCCTCCCCTCCCCTCCCCTCCCCCTCCACTCTCCTCCCTCACCCCTCCTCTCCCCTCCTCTCCCCTCCTCTCTTCCCCTCCCTCCCATCCACACCTCCCCCTCTCCTCCTCTCTTCTCCCCTTCCCTCCCCTCCCCTCTTCTCTCCTCTCCTCTCCTCCCTCCCTCTTCTCCCCTCCTTTCCTCTCCTCCCCCTCCCTCTCCTCTCCTCTCCTCTCCTTTCCTCTCTCCTCCCCTCCCCTCTCCTCCCCCCTCCCCTCTCCTCTCTTTCCCTTCCCTTCTCTCCCTTCCCTCCCCTCCCCTCCCTCCCCCTCCCCTCTCCTCTCCTCTCCCCTCCTCTCCCCTCCTCTCCCCTCCTCTCTTCCCCTCCCCTCCCCTCTCCTCTCCTCCCCTCCCCTCCTCTCTTCTCCCCTTCCCTCCCCTCCCCTCTTCTCTCCTCTCCTCTCCTCCCCTCTTCTCTCCTCTCCTCCCCTCCTTTCCTCTCCTCCCCTTCCCTCTCCTCTCCTCTCCTTTCCTCTCTCCTCCCCTCTCCTCTCCCCCCCTCCCCTCCCCTCCCCTCTCCTCCCCTCCCCTCCTCTCTTCTCCCCTCCCCTCCCCTCCCCTCTTCTCTCCTCTCCTCTCTCCTTCCCTCTCCTCCCATCCCCTCCCCTCCCCCTCCCCTCCCCTCTCCTCTCCTCTCCCCTCCTCTCCCCTCCTCTCCCCTCCTCTCTTCCCCTCCCCTCCCCTCCTCTCTTCTCCCCTTCCCTCCCCTCCCCTCCCCTCTTCTCTCCTCTCCTCTCCTCCCCTCCCCTCTTCTCCCCTCCTTTCCTCTCCTCCCCTTCCCTCTCCTCTCCTCTCCTTTCCTCTCTCCTCCCCTCTCCTCTCCTCCCCTCCCCTCTCCTCTCCTCCCCTCCTCTCTTCTCCCCTCCCCTCCCCTCTTCTCTCCTCTCCTCTCTCCTTCCCTCTCCTCCCCTCCCCTCCCCCTCCCCTCTCCTCTCCTCTCCCCTCCTCTCCCCTCCTCTCCCCTCCTCTCTTCCCCTCCCCTCCCCTCTCCTCTCCTCCCCTCCCCTCCCCTCTCCTCCCCTCTTCTCTCCTCTCCTCTCCTCCCCTCCCCTCTTCTCCCCTCCTTTCCTCTCCTCCCCTCCCCTCCCCTCTTCTCTCCTCTCCTCTCCTCCCCTCTTCTCTCCTCCCCTCCCCTCCCCCTCCTCTCCTCCCCTCCCCTCCTCTCTTCTCCCCTCCCCTCCCCTCCCCTCCCCTCTTCTCTCCTCTCCTCTCCTCCCTTCCCCTCTTCTCCCCTCCTTTCCCCTCCTCCCCTTCCCTCTCCTCCCCTCCCCTCTCCTCTCCTCTAGCACTAAATGCTGTTCCCTCCTCTGGACACCATCCCGGTGGCTTCCATGTCCTGGCGACGAGAAAGGCTGCCTGCTGTGGCATATCTGCTCTCGGTATGGGCTTCTGTGTGGATGGGAATTTTCAGCCCCTTCGGGTCTGTTCCAAGGAGTGTGGTTGCTGAATCACAAGGTGGGAAGAGGTTTCACTTGGTTTTTATTGTGATTTTTATATTTGAAAGGAGGGTCAGGTCTGGAGGCTGCACCCAGCGGTGCTCAGGGCTTACCCCTGGCTCTATGCTCAGGGAGCACTTCTGGGGAAGCTCAGGGGACCATACGGGACGTCAGGGATCGAACTCTAGTTGGCTGCATCCAGATTTTATATCCAAATATAGAAGAAAATCATCCAGATTTTCTCCTATATTGAGGCTGGAGCGATAGCACAGTGGGTAGGACATTTGCCTTGCAGCCAACACTCATTCAAATCCCTGGCATCCCATAGGGATTCCCAAGCACCGCCAGGAGTTATTCCTGAGCGCAGAGGCAGGACTAAGCCCTGAGCATCACTGAGTGTGGCCCCCAAAACAAACAAACAGGGGCCAGAGCGACAGTACAGTAGGTAGGGTGTTTGCCTTGCACGTGGCTGCCCTGGGGTTCAATCCCCTGCATCTCATAGGGTCCCCTGAGCACGACCGGGAGTAATTCCTGAGTGCAGAGCCAGGACTGAGAATCACCAGGTGTGACCCAAAATGCAAACAACAACAACAACAAAAAGACAAAAAAAAAACACCCCAAAAAACAAAAAACAAGCAAACAAACCAAACCGGAAGAGTTTTAAGTAGGAACTCAATGCTTTCCTTTAAACTGTTACTTTGTATCTGCGGCTGTTACTCTGTATCTCAGCTAACAGCTACCTCCTAACTGCTTTTGCCTATTGGTCCGTAACTTGCGCATTTTTGCTCCACTGGGCTGAGAGGTGCTCGCCTGTCCCGGCTGGCTCTGCCCGGCCTGTTCATTCCGGCAGGGTTTGATCCTTTCTCGGATGCTCCGCTCCTAGGGACAAGCTTACTGGGACGCGTGACCCCCTGAGCCCAGCGCTGCAGCTCGTCTGAAGAGAGATAGCGGGTTGCCTGGTTTTGTCAACTGTGGAGGTGTCTGTCCATCCTTGCCCACCGGGTCTTTTTGAGCTTTCTCTCCGCAGGTCTCGGTGAGTGAAATCATATGGCAGGACAGAACACGTAGTTTATTAGAACAATAGGTATATTAACAATTCAAGGGGCTGGAGTGATAGCACAGCGGGTAGGGGGGTAGGGCGTTTGCCTTGCATGCGGCCAACCTGGGTTCAATTCCCAGCATCCCATAGGGTTCCCTGAGCACCGCCAGGAGTAATTCCTGAGTGCAGAGCCAGGAGGAACCCCTGTGCATTGCCAGGTGTGACCCAAAAAGCCAAAAAACAAAACAAAAAAAAAACCAATTCAAATCAGTGTCATGTATCAATAGTGAATCACTTTTTTTCTTTTACTTTTTTCTTTTTGGGTCACACCCAGCGATATTCAGGGGTTCCTCCTGGCTCTGCACTCAGGAGTTACTCCTGGCGGTGCTCAGGGGACACAATGGGATGCTGGGAATCGAACCCCGGTCGGCCGTGTGCAAGGTAAACGCCCTACCCGCTGTGCTATCTCTCCAGCTCCAATAGTGAATCACTCTTTAGAGTTCTTGCATGTTTATTTTATTTTTTGCTTTTTTGGTGGTCACACCCAGCAGTGCTCAGCGGTTCCTCCTGGCTATGCACTCAGGAATTACTCTTTGATGGTGCTTGGGGGACCATGTGGGATGCCGGGGATCGAACCCGCATCGGCCACATGCAAGACAAACGCCCTCCCTCCCTGCTGTACTATTGCTCTGGCCCAGTTCTTACAAATTTTTTGGTGGGGTGTGACGCCCAGCAATGCTCCTGGCTCTGCACTCAGGAATCACTGCTGGCAAGACTTGAGAAATCTTATGTGATGTTGGGTTACTGCATGCAAGACATGCGCCGCCCCCCCCCACTATCGCTCCAGCCCCTCCCTCCCCCCCCCCGGGGTTGTAGAGCAGGGCTGGTTCCACTTCCAGTGCCACTGTTCTCAATCTCTCTCTTACGGCTCTTGGGTAACACAGTTATAGTAGTGTTGATATTTCTGTTTTTGACGTACAGAGATGCTTCACCTCCGCTCAAGCTCCAAAGCGCCCACACACTGTTTAATGTCACTTCTCGTCCTCCCCCACTTCCCAGGGACAGAATTCTCAGCCTCAACATTCCAGGCAGATCCTACCTCTGAGCCGCTTCCCATGGCTATTGGTGACGAGGATGTAGTTTACATCACACCCAGTGGTGCTCAGGGCTGACTCCTGGCTCTGCACTCAGAAATTACTCCTGGTGGTGCTCCTGGGGGACCCTACGGGATGCTGGGGATCGAACCCAGGTCGGCTGTGTGCAGGGCAAACGCCCTCCTTGCTGTACTATCGTGCTGGCCCCCAGTCAGTCTGGCAATTATAGCTCTGACTTGGAATATTTGCTTTTTTTTTTCTTTTTGGGTCACACCCGGCGCTGCACAGGGGTTACTCCTGGCTCTGCACTCAGGAATCACTCCTGGTGGTGTTCGGGGGACCAAATGGGATGCTGAGAATTGAACCCGGGTCAGCCGCGTGCAAGGCAAGCGCCCTCCCCGCTGTGCTATCACTCCAGCCCCTGACTTGCAATATTTGGAGTGTTATTTTTTAAAAGGAAAAAAGATAAGTATGTTTCTATTTCATCAACATGGACTGTCTTCTTGGAAATAAAAGATGAATGCGCTCTTTCACACCCGCTACGGGCTACCATGGTTTCTCTGAGTTTTTAGCATTTGAATTCTGAGGGTGTCACAGAAGCGGGCAAATCAATTGCATTTTAATTAAGAAAAAACGCATCGAAACTCCGTCTCTCTGCCCTCGCAGCTGGCCCTGGCTTCTGTGAATTCTGCCTGCATGAATTCGGTCTTTGATCAGTCGATTCCCACCTCAACCCTCAGTCTCAAGGGCTGCCTGTCCCTGGCTTCATTCATTGACATTTCTGGGGCTTCGAGGCGCTTAAGGTTTTCCTTTTCTTTTACACAAAATACTTTATTTTACAGAAATAACGATCCAAGTTTATGGTGACGAGCTTTTTTATTAACCCAATCTATGGCATGAGAATGTGCCAAAAGCAACTTCTTTCTTAGGAGATTCGTTGGAATCACTTATTATTATTTTGGTTCTCTGTGACATTCTCTTTCGAGATGTTATTTATTTATTTCTCGGAGGATCACTGTGAGATACAGGGATGCTATTTTCGACCATCCAAAGTCACCTCCACAAAGATCTGACGCACCAGACGAAGCAGGAGCAGATGACACAGCAGCCGATGGGGCCCTCAGCGCCCGCGGGAGAGTTTCTCCTCATTGCTGCCTTATTTCTCTTAGCAAAGGGAGCGTCTTGGAGATTTTTTTTTCTTTTTGGGTCACACCCGGCGATGCACAGGGGTTCCTCCTAGCTCTGCACTCAGCAGTCACTCCTGGCAGTGCTCTGGGGACTATATGGGATGCTGGGAATAGAACCCGGGTCGGCCGTGTGCAAGGCAAACGCCCTCCCTGCTGTGCTATTGCTCCAGCCCTGGAGAGTGTCATTCTTTTTTTAATTTAATTTTTATTAGTGAGACACCATGAAGTACAGTTTGTAGACTTACAAATTTTTGTGCTTGGGTTTCAACTACACAATGATCAAATACCCATCCCTCTACCAGTGCCCATTTCCCACCATCACGGATCCCAGTATCCCTCCCACCCCCCATTCCCCCCATCCCACCCTGCCTCTGTGGCAGGGCATTCCCTTTTGTTCTCTCTCTCCTTTAGGGTGTTGTGGTTTGCAAAAGAGGCAATGGGTGGCAATAACGTTTGGACTATAGTCTACTTTCAGCATGCTTCTCCCATCCTGGGAGGATCCTCCCAACACCCTTTATTTGGTGCTCCCTTCTCTATCTGAGCTCCCTTTCCTCTAGAATGAGTGCCTGGCCTCCAAGCCATGGAGCAAAACTCCTGGTACTAATCTCGGCCGAGAGTGTCATTTTTTGAACTCACCTGGGGAACAGAGGCGTGTCTTTGTGGCAGGGCACCCCTTGCATGAGGCTATAAATTTGATCCCCAATACACAGGACCACCGCCTCTCCAGAGTGACTCCTAGTAAAGGCGTCGGCGCGATACTGCAAGTGTTGAAGTGCTCGCTTGCTGGACCAGAGCGATAGCACAGCAGGGAGAGTGTTTGCCTTGTACGCGGCTGACCCGGGTTCAATCCCCGGCATACCATATGGTCCCCTGAGTCCCGCCAGGAGTAAGTCCTGAGTGCAGAGTCAGGAGTAACCCCTGAGCATCGCTGGGTGTGACCCCCAAACAAACAAAAGAATAAAGTGCTCGCTTGCCTAGAGCGAACCCCAGACCCATCTCCGGCACCCCACATGGTCCCCCTAGCCGAGCCAGGAGTCAGCCCTGAGCACTGCCAGCTGTGGCCCTATTGCCATCTCTCTAGAAAAGACTCCAGAGCACATGAGCAGTGACATTAGATCAGGGCTGGGAGCTGACGTGAGTGGCTGAGTGCCTGCTTGGCCTGTGCAAGGTCCTGGGTTCAAACCCTGCACCCCAGGGGCCCCCTGAGCACTGCTGGGGGTGGCTTACACACAATTAGGAAGAGAATTTGCAGAGCTAGAGGATCGGACAAGGGGGAGGGCGCTTGCCTTGCACGGCCAACCTGGGTTTGATTCCCGGCATCCCATAGGATCCCCGGCGCTCTGCCAGGAGTGAGAACTGAGTGCAGAGCCAGGACTAAGTCCTGAGCACTGCCGGATGTGACTCCCCAAACCCCCTTTCCCCCTAAGAAAATTAGGGGCTGGAGCGATAGCACAGCGGGTAGGGCGTTTGCCTTGCACGTGGCCGACCTGGGTTCGATTCCCAGCATCCCATATGGTCCCCCGAGCACCCGGGGAGTAATTCCTGGGTACAGAGCCGGGAGGAACCCCTGAGCATCACCAGGTGTGACCCAAAAAGCAAATAAAAATAAATAAATAAAATTGAACAAAAGTAAATTAAAAAATGTATATTTTGGGGGCCTAAGGCCAGGCTCCAGGATCCAAATCTGTCCCCCTAACCCAGCCCCCATCCCGCGTCTTCCACACTACCTGGACCAGCTGTCCCGCCACAGAGCCCCCTGGAACTCACTGCTGCTCCGTGGAGAGGCCCCTCTTCTCTGCGCTGCACCCCAACCCCCAGATGGTGGTACAGCGGGTGCTGGCAGGCCCGGGCTGGCCTGGCAGGGAGCTGGGACCCCTGGGGACTCTTTGGACCCGTGGGTTTGGAGCCACCCCGTCAGCTGTTGTGCGCAGAGGGGTGCCCTGCGTCCCGGCCGACCTCTCACCCCTCCGCCCTCACCCCCAGCGCATGAGCAGGTCTGAGCTGCCGCCTGCAGAGGTTTGAGCCAGGTGACCCCATGCTGTGTCAGCAACTGTGTTTGGCTTGGATGATGCCACCCCCCAGCAGATGCCAGGTTGCCCAGTGAGCTCACACCACCCCAGCCCTCTGTACCCGGGGTCACCCTGCTGCCCACCGGATGTGGTACACGGATCCCTTCCTCTCTCCTAGGTCCTGCTTCTTTCATGCTGCCTCCTCCAGGAAGTCTTCCTGCTTTTGGGGTTGGGCAGAGCTTTTCGTTTTAGTCTAGTTCGTTTGTGCTTTTTTTTTTTCTATTCCTGGTTCAGTGTTTGGGGGGAGGAGGGTCACTCGTGCTGATGCTCCGGGGAACACACGGAGCTTCTGGGGATCCAACCCTGAAGCCCCAGGGAAAGCCCGTGCCCTGTCCCTGGAAACTAGCCCCCTTCCTTGCTGGTGTGTCGGGAACAGTGCTCCAACAGGCTGGCACACACTGGCATCGCTGTGTGAAGAGGCTGGCGTGCAAGGCTGAGGTCAAGGCTGCAGCCCCAGCCCCGCCCGGTAAGATGGAAAAACAAATCCTTGCCTGGCCTTGCAGACAGCCGGCCCGATCTGGCTCCGGCCACGGGGATTGAGCTCAGTGTTGATTGTGGCCAGGGGATCACATCCCGCTGGAGGTGAGATACAATGTACTGATTGGAAAAGCTTGGGAGGGGCCGGGAACAGGGGGTGGGGGGGGTGGGGGGGGTAAACCCAGGTGCCGGCAGCAGCTCCTGGGCCCAAAGGAAAAAAACAGAGTTGCAGATTACTGTCTTCAGGACGTGCCAGAGAGTTTGCGGCCACACCTTGCTGTGTGTGGGACTTGCTCCTGGCTCCGTGCTCAGGAATCACTCCTGGGGGGGGGCCTCTGAGGACCCTTTGGTATCAGGGATCGAACCCAGAGAGGTCATGTGCGACACCAGTGCCCTACCCATTGCTCCCACCTGTCAGAAACTTGTTACCTGGGGCCAGAGCCAGAGCACAGAGGGGAGCATTTGCATGCGGCCGACCCGGGTTCGATCCCTGGCTTCCCTTAGGGTGCCCCAAGCACCGCCGGAGTGGTTCTTGAGCCCAGAGCCAGGAGTCAGCCCTGAGCACCCTCAGGTGTGGAATCCAACCTCCCCCCACCAAAAAAAAAAAACAACAACAACTATATATTAAAAAAAGAAAGTCATTGGGGCTGGAGCAATAGCACAGCGGGGAGGGCGTTTGTCTTGCACGTGGCCAACCCGGGTTAGAATCCCAGCATCCCATATGGTCCCTTGAGCACTGCCAGGAGTAATTCCTGAGTGCAGAGCCAGGAGGAACCCCTGTGCATTGCCAGGTGTGACCCAAAAACAAAAAAACAAAAGTCATTGAGGACCAAGAAGGTGCCTCATCGGGTGCCCAGCATGCATGGGGTCCTGGGGTCCAGCCCTGGTACCACGTGAACGTTGAGGGCCGCCAAAAACGACCCCCCAAGCATGGCGCCAGGGATAGCTGCCAGGCACCTCTGGGTGTGGCCCCAAAACAAACAAGAAAAGTTTCCGTATCGACCTCTCTGTTTTGGCACCCAAAGGGTCGGCCTTGGAGTCCCCCGCCCCCACTTTTATGCAGTTCACTTCCGGGAGCCACTCTATCCGGCCTCCCGCCCCTCTAGCATTCTCCTGCCAGTCTCCATGGTCTGATTGTTAGTTTGCTCCTTCGTTTGGGGCCACGCCTGGCCGTGCTCAGGGCTGACTCTTGGTTCCGTGCTCACTCCTGGCAGGGTTTGGGGGGTTTGCCTATGCAGTTCTGAGGCTCAACCTGGCGACAGCCACATGCAAGCCAAGTGCCTTCCTGACCAGACTAACTCTCCAGTGTCTGGGTTTGATTTCACTGGTTTGTACCTGTGTTTATCTTCCACACCAGGGGCGTGAGCCGGCCTTTGTCTCTTTCTGCTGATGTGTCTCCCTGGGTTGAATTAATTTCCCCTTCCCCCGTCACTGCATGGTTTTTGGGCTCACACCCTGCGATGCACAGAGGTTACTCCTGGCTCTGCACTCAGGAATCACTCCTGGCGGTGCTCGGGGGACCCTATGGGATGCTGGGAATCGAACCCGCGATGACTGCGTGCAAGGTAAACGCCCTACACGCTGTGCTATTGCTCCAGCCCCGCGAGATGGGTTTTCACTGTGTGTGCATGTTTCAGCTTTTTATTTGATTGGGGGTGGGAGCAGAGACCCCCATGTGACATGTGGTGGCACATGTCCCGTGACCAGCCGCCTGCGATTCTGTCTATATGTCGACTTTTGTGGGTATGTTGCCGTGAGCATAAGGTTCATTACAGAGATCTTTAAAATTTGTACTTTTTAAAACTTTGGGGCTTGGGGGTCACTCTCAGCAATGCTTGGGGTTACTTCTGACTCTGCACTCAGGAATCACTCTTGGCTGTCCTTGGGGACCATATGAGATGCCGGGAATCGAACACCGGTCGGTGGTGTGCACGGCAAGCACCCTCTCTGCTGTGCTATTACTCTGACCCCAAAACAGCCCCCAAATTTATACTTTTTTAGGGAGAATCTGGCAGTGCTCAGGTCTGCACTCTGCTCAGTACTTGGAGGTCACTCCCAGTTGTGCTTGGGGGACCATTTGATTTTGGGGACTGAACCCCAGCCTCCCACACACAAACCAGCTCTCTCTCCAGCTCCAGAATTTGTGGGGTCTATTTGGGTGGGTCAGGGAATTTGGGGCCACAGTCAGCGGTGCTCAGAGACTACTGCTGGTTCTGCACTCAGGAATTACTCCTGGCGGTGCTCGGGGGACCCTATGGGATGCTGGGGGTCGAACCTGGGTCGGCCGCGTGCAAGGCAAACGCCCTCCCCGCTGTGCTATGACTCCAGCCCTTGGTGCTGGGAATTGAGCTCAGGGCCCCATCGTGCCGGGCAGGTGCTCTGCCTTTCCCTGAATCCCTCCCCAGCCCAAGGGTGTCCATTTCCCAGCATCTCATATGGTCCCCTGAGCCTGCAAGGAGTGATCCCTGAGCACACAGCTGGGGATAAGCCCGAGCACAGCAGGTGAGACCCTCCCACCCACCCCTAAAAAAGCAGCAAAATTAAAAACCAAAAAAACAACAACAAACAAAACCAAAAAACAAAGTCGGTGTGGATGCAGGGCGGCTTGCAGAACCTGCGTGAGGTGCAGATTTACTCTGTCCAGTGTCTCCTGCAACTGCCCAGGAGGGGAAAAAAGGTCCATCCCCAACCCCCTGGGTCCAGCACAATTGAGGGGGCAGAGGGGGTTTCTGAAGCCCCTCTCCTCCTTTTTTTTTTTTTTTGCTTTTTGGGTCACACCCAGCGATGCACAGGGGTTCCTCCTGGTTCATGCACTCAGGAATCACTCCTCTCGGTGCTCGGGGGACCCTAAGGGATGCTGGGAATCGAACCCGGGTCGGCTGCGCGCAAGGCAGTCTCCCCGCTGTGCTATTGCTCCAGCCCCTCCTCCTTTTTTCCCTGTGATTTAGATACAGGAGTTTAATTTTTAATTTTTTTTTTTGTGGCTTTTTGGGTCACACCCGGCGATGATCAGGGGTTACTCCTGGCTCTGTACTCAGGAATTACTCCTGGTGGTGCTTGGGGTAACCATATGGGATGCTGGGAATCGAACCTGGGTCGGCCGCGTGCAAGGCAAACGCCCTCCCCGCTGTGCTATCCCTCCAGCTCCATACAGGAGTTTATTTTGACATATAGTTTGCAAGTAACTTCTTCATTTCCATAGACTGCCTTTTCATTTGAACAAAGATCTCTTTCCCTATACACTTTTTTAGTTGTCTAAAAGCAACACTTTTTAGTTATAAACTTATTTTTTTCTATTACTATTTTTATTGTTTTACTGTTTTTTTTTTTAATTTTTATTAGTGAAACACCATGAGGTACAGTTGTAGACTTACAAATTTTTGTGCTTGGGTTTCAGTTATATAATGATCGAGTACCCATCCCTCCACCAGTGCCCATTCTCCACCACCACCAGTCCCAGTATCCCTCCCTCCTCCCATCCCCCATCCCACCCTGCCTCTGTGGCAGGGCATTCCCTTTTGTTCTCTCTCTCCTTTCGGGTGCTGTGGTTTGCAACAGAGGCATTGGGTGGCAATCATGTTCGGTCCAGAGTCTACTTTCAGCATGCAGTTTCCCATCCTGGGAGGATTCTCCCAAGCCCCTCTCCTCCTTATCTGTGAGGACACAGCTTCTCACTGGAGCGAGTTGCCGCCAACGGGTTGGGACAGAGCCACCCTGCCCAGATGCAGCGGGGCTTGGCGTCCACACGTGTGCCCAGAGGTGGTGCCAGTCCCGCCCCTGGCTATGGAGAGATGGCACCGGCAGCCTGGAGAGGGAGCGCCTCATTATTCACCAGTCTTCCAGACTGGACCGCCTACTCACCCCATCTTCCGAGAGGGAGGGGGTGTGAGTCATGGGGACCCCGGTCAGCAGGGTGGATGGTGGCACGAAAGATGGCAAGTTCAAGCAGGTGAGTGGAATGCCAGGCCCTTGGGCCCGTTGAGAGGCTGTGGTGAGCCAGTCTGCCCCCGGCCCTTTGCACATGCTGTTCCACCCGCCCTTCCTTGTCTCTTCTCTAGCCTGGATTTTTAATGCCTTCAGGCAGCCAGGAGAATTTTTTCCTCACTTCTGATTTTATTTTTTTAAATTGGGACATGTCCATTTACAAGGTTATTCGTAGTTGAGGTTTAGACATACAAAACTTCAGCACCAGTCCCCACCCGACAGTGTCCCCAAATCCCTCTCCTGAACCCCCCACCCCCACCCCAGCCTGCTTCTCTAACCGGCACATTAAACTCACATTCTTGGGGGCTGCACGCGGCCGACCCGGGTTTAATTCCCAGCATCCCATGTGTTCCCCTGAGCACTGCCAGGAGTAACTTCTGAGTGCAGAGCCAGGAGGAACCCCTTGCATCGCCAGGTGTGACCCCCCCCAAAAAAGGGGAAAAAAATGAACTCACATTCTTTTTTTTTTTCTTTTTGGGTCATACCCAGCAGTGCTCAGGGGTTCCTCCTGGCTCATGCACTCAGGAATTATTCTTGGCGGTGGTGGTGGTGGTGAGGGGAATCCTATGGGATGCCGGGGATTGAACCCGGGTCGGCCGCACCCGGGTCCGCCGCACGAGGCAAACGCCCTCCTGGCTGTACTATCGCTCCAGCCCCGCCCCCTCGCATTCTAAGGAGCAAGAGTAACTGCAGCTAGAGAGGTTGGCCCAGGGTACCCCAGAGGGGACCCGGCAAGCAGGTGGGGGGGTCATGGGCCAGACCTCCCTCTTTGTTTCCTGGGCGGGGGTCCCCCATAGAGCTTTTGTCTGAAGCACTGGACAGGCTACCTTGCCAGGTTGGTAAGAAGATTTAAGGGAGGGGGGATGGCTCACTGGGGGAACCCCATGTCCCCCGAGGACTGTTGGGAGTGTTCCCCAGATAAAAAAGTCAATAAATTCAGAGCTTTTTTTTTAAAAGTATTGATTTGGGGTCACCCCTGGTTGTGCTCATGGGGAAGGACTCTTTCCAAGTAGTGGTGCTTGGGGAATCTCTCCAGGAGGTACTGGGAATCGAAACCAGGATCTCATCGCATGGAAAGCCAAATCCCGGCCCCCTTTGTTGAAAAAAGAAAAGAAAGAAAATGAAGATTATTTAGGCTCTGGAGCGCCAGTGCAACGGGGAGGGCGTTTGCCTGGCACACAGCTGACCAGTGTTCGATCCCCGGCGTCCCATAGGGTCCCCTGAGCACCGCCAGGAGCAATTCCTGAGTGCAGAGTCTTGCCGGGTATGACCCAAAAAGCCAAAAAAAAAAGGAAAAAAAAAAAAGGTAAATTTAGGAGCGGCGAAAGATAGCACAGGAGTTGGGCGCTGATTTTCAGCCGGGACCTGGTATGATCCCCAGCACCACTAGGGGTCGCTCCTGAGCACAGAGCCAGGAATCTCCCCGCCCCCACCTCCCATTCCCCCCCCAAAAGAGACGCTTTATTGGGGCTGGGGGTGTGGCCGCGGTGCGGGCGCGCGTCCCTGGCTTGTGCAAAGTGCCGTGTTTGCTCCGGGGCAGCGCCAGATGCGGCCCTCCCAGGAACGCAGATGGAGGGACCTAAGCCTGCCAAGGGCCCGCGCCGAGCGTGCCCGGACACCCCGGCCCCGGGCACCGCCGATCTGGACCCTGAGCGCCACCCTCGTGCCAAGCGCTTCACGTGGAAACTGGCACGCGCTGTCACCACCCGCTGCCCGCTCTGTCCGGGGGCCTGGTCTCCCCCAGGGCTGGGGGTGGGGGTGCTGCAAGGGGTCCCCCCGCAGACTCCCAGACCCCGTGGCTCCCCGGGAGGGTGGGGACTGACTCAGCCCAACTGACTCAGCCCTGCAGAGCTCACGGGACTTTCTCTGGAATCTGGGCCCCAGGCAGCGGTCCCGGGGGGCCACCCACCTAGAGCAGAGGGAGGGGGACTTTGCCAGATGGACATCTCTGGGATTCTTATGGGGGTGTAGGGCTCAGTGATGTAGTCCGCATTACAGCGGCACCAGGAAAGTCCAGCTGTTGCTTTCTGGCTGCTTTTTTTTTTAATTTAATTATTGGGCTGGAGCACGTAAGGACATTTGCCTTGGACGCAGCTGACCCTGGATCGATTCCTCCGTCCCTCTCGGAGAGCCCGGCAAGCTACTGAGAGTATCTCGCCCGAACAGCAAAGCCTGGCAAGCTACCCACGATGTATTCACATGCCAAACACAGTAACAAGTGTCATAATGGAGACGTTACTGGGCCCGCTTGAGCAAATCAATGAACAACGGGAGGACAGTGACAGTGACAGATTTTATTATTATTATTAGTATTATCTTTTTTTTTGCTTTTTGGGTCACACCCGGCAATGCTCAGGGGTTACTCCTGGCTCATGCACTCAGGAATTACTCCTGGTGGTGCTGGGGGGACCCTATGGGATGCTGGGAATCGAACCCAGGTTGGCCGTGTGCAAGGCAAATGCCCTCCCCACTGTGCTATGGCTTCAGCTCCGATTCCTGGATGCTTCTGAGCCCAACTCCAGAGGGATGCGTTGGCCCCATCTGCACATACCCCCTGGCCAACCTAAGACCAGGGGTGGACAAACATCTAGTTGATGGGACTTGGGGTGATTAGCTGGTTGGTTTGTCCCAAGGCAGTGGGGGAGAGACATGAAGGAGAGCAGAGTGGGGAACAGCTGCACCCCTCTTTCCTCTGTTCCCCCAGATGCTGGGGAGGGGGCCGCCAGCAGCCCCTCCTGTGCCTCCGTCAGGTGCCCCCCATTTTTTTTTTTTGCTTTCTGGGTCACACCCAGCGATGCATAGAGGTTACTCCTGGCTCTGCACTCAGGAATTACTTCTGAGTAATTCCAGTGCTTGGGGGACCCTATGGGATGCTGGGAATCGAACCCCGGTCAGCCCGCATTCAAGGCAAACGCCCTCTCCCCGCTGTGCTATGGCTCCAACCCCTCTGTGTTTGTTTTGGTTTGGGGGCCACACCCACAGGTGCTCAGGGCTTACTCCTGGCTCAGGGATCGCTCCTGGCGGGGCTCAGGGTACCCTAAGTGGTGCCAGCGATAGGACCAGGGTGAGTCGCGTGCAAGGCAAGCGCCCTGCCGGCTGTCCCATCTCTCAGGCCTGCTGAGATCGGATTGATGAGTTACTGCACGTCCGTTCAGCCCGATCCATAAATATTTTGTTGGACCGTCATGTTCTTCCGCACCCACTCCCTCACCACCCTTCCAGGGCTATCACCCTTCCTTCTGCTGATAACCCAGGGATCCGTTGTCTTGGCTACTTTGAAGCCGACCAGGCCGTGGGGCTGTTATCCGAGGCCACGGGAAGTCTGCCCCTTCTCCCCGCCTTCCTCCTTCACACCCCCTGACACCCCCGACTCGGCAGGGGGGAGTCTAGGTTTCGGTGGGTTTCAGACTTGGGTGAGAGGAGAGAGTATTTGCCTGCTGGGTCTGGGAATTTCACAGTGCATCCCGGATCCCAGGCGTCTGCCTGCAGACTGACCATCTTCTAGCTCAGACCCCCCGGATGGGGTGGGCAGGACCTCTTAGACCCTCTCATGCCCTCCCCCCCGCCCCCCCGCACCGCCCTGGACCCGGGGAAGGGTTGCCTCTGGCTCAGAGAGGGCGGATGGGAAACTGCTGTCCAGGATGGATGGGTTCAGTTATGGGAAGGCTGGCTGGGCGCCCGGCCTCTGATAAGGAGAGATGCGTGTTGCAACGTGACTCCCAGCACAGGTTGTTCTAGGGTTTGTTCGGTTCTTTCTTTCCTTTGTTTGTTTTCCCTTCCCCACTCCCAGAATGTCAGATGTCTGTTTCTTTTCTTTTTTTTTTGCTTTGTTTTTATGTCACATCGAGCGATGCGCAGGGGTTACTCCTGGCTCTGCGCTCAGGAATCACTCCTGGCGGTGCTTGGGGGACCTGGTGGGATGCCGGGGATGGAACCCGGGTCAGATGCATGCAAGGCAAATGCCCTACCTGCTGTCATATGGCTCCAGCCGCCGTCTTTTTTTTTTTTTTTTTTTTTGCTTTTTGGGTCACACCCGGCAATGCACAGGGGTCACTCCTGGCTCTGCGCTCAGGAATTACCCCTGGCGGTGCTCAGGGGACCATATGGGATGCTGGGAATCGAACCCGGGTTGGCCGCATGCAAGGCAAACGTGGCCGACCTGAGTTCGATTCCTCCGCCCCTCTCGGAGAGCCCGGCAAGCTACCGAGAGTATTCGATATGCCAGACACAGTAACAACAAAGTCTCCAATGGAGACGTTACTGGGCCCGCTCGAGCAAATCGACGATCAACGGGAGGGCCTTTACCTTTACCTTTATGGTTCATTTAACGGAGGTATCATAATACATAATAGAATTGAAGTTGTGGTAGTGGTTGTTATTATTCCAAGTTTTGAGGCCACACCCACTGGTGCTTAGGGCTTACTCCTGGCTCTGCACTCAAGGACCACTCCTAGCTGTCTTGGGGGACCATATGGGGTGCTGAGGATTGAACCCACGTCTGCTGCGTGAAAGGCAGGCATGCAATCTGCTGGACTATCTCTCAGACCCCCTGAAGTTGTTCTTTAAATACATATACTTTTTTTAAATAGTGCCGGAGATTTTTTTTTTTGCTTTTTTGGGTCACACCCGGTGATGCTCAGGGGTTCCTCCTGGTTCTGCACTCAGCAGTTACTCCTGGATTTGCTCAGGGGACCATATGGGATGCCGGGGACTGAACCCGGGTCAGATGCATGCAAGGCAAATGCCCTACCTGCTATACTATCGTTCCAGCCCCTGAAGTTGTTCTTTTCTTGTTAATTATCTTTGGGGGCACACTTGTTGGTGCTCAGGGATCACTCCTAGCAGTGATCAGGGGGGACATATGCAGTGTCAGGGATTTTTTTTTTTTGCGGGAGGAAGGTTTATTTGCCCGGAGATGCTTGGGGGTTCCTCCTGGCTCTGCACTCAGGAATTACCCCTGGCGGTGCTCAGGGGACCACCTGGGAGCGAACCTCAGGTTGGCCGCGTGCAAGGGAAAGTGCCCTCCCCACTATACTATCGCTCCAGCCCCAATCGTTATTTTGTTTTTACAGTGCCAGGGATTTGAACTGGGGTTGGAGGGATGCAAGGCAAGTGCCTCACCCCTTATACTACCTATCCAGCTTCTGGAGGTTTTTTAAATTTATTTTAATTTTTTTTGGAAGAGGCACAACTAATGGTGCTCCAGACTTACTCCTAGCTCTGTGCTAGGGATCCCTCCTGGTGGGGCTTGGGGGGCCCAGTGGGGTGTTCAGGATTGCACCCAGATGAGCCATGTGCAAGGCGAGTGCCCTCCCTGCTGGCCTGTAACTTGGGCCCCTGGAGTTGTCACTTTATTATTATTATTTTTAAAAAGTCGTTCACAATAATTTATTACATTCAGTACTTCGACACCAATCCCATTACACCTTCCCACCACCTGAATTTTTCCACCATCACCCAAGCCTGCCCAAAGGCAGATACTAAATAATTTATTTTGTATTACTTGTTATGAATAATCCACTAAAAAGGATCCAAAAAAGGTTTCCTTAGAGGAAAGTGTGTGAAGATTGTATCTCACCTTGGAGACATTAAGCCCCTGTATAAGAGATTAGTAACATGTTGATTAGTAAGATGTTAATTAGTTACAGGTTGAGCCTTGTGTGCTTTTATATATATATATATTTAATCAAGATCCGTTGTCTTCTACTACTGGAATTGTCACTTTATTTATTTATTTTTGCTTTTTGGGTCACACCTGGCGATGCTCAGGGGTTACTCCTGGCTTTGCACTCAGGAATCACTCCTGGCAGTGCTCAGGGGACCCTATGGGATGCTGGGAATCGAACCTGGGTCGGCCGCATGCCAGGCAAACGCCCTACCCGCTGTGCTATCTCTCCAGCCTGCCACCAATGTTGCCTCATCCCTCCACTGTTTGTTTTATTTTGGGGGCCACACCCAGTGATGCTCAGGGTTTACTCCTGGCTCTGTGCTCAGGGATCACTCCTGGGTATGCAGTGCTGGGGATCGAACTTAGGGTGGCTGTGTGCCAGGCAAATGACTCACCGAGGGTGTCCCAGAAACGCCCAGACTTGGCCTCCCCGCTTGGCGGCAGAGGGTTGAACGCAGCGGAGAATGTGAAGGGGTGAGGTGTGGAAACACACTCCCACCTTGGGGGCTGGATGCCCAAGAGGAAAGCAGGGAGTCTGGTCCCTTCTCTCTATCCCGTGGTCCATTTCCCTCACCTGGCCCTTCCACCCCACCCCGGGCGAGGGTTTGAACCCCTGACAGCGGGTGCTTGTGTGACTGAGCAAAGCAACTCTGGAGACCAGAGAGAAGTTCCTGGGTCGAATCCCTGAAAGCTGCTGGTTCCCTGAGCACCAAGCTGGGCGCACGCAGCAGCCCCTCGGGACCACCAGAGGTGGCCCCCAAAGCAGTTCTGGGGTCGGGAAGATAACTCCAGTGGTAGAGCACATGTCCTTCTGTATGAGGCCCCGAATTTGGTCCCTGACTCGGCAGGGGCCCCCTGAGGTTCGCCGGGGTGGGTCCTATGAAAAGAATCAGTTCTGCAGCTAGGGAGATTCGAAGGCAGTTTCCCTCACATGTGGCTGGTCCGGGTTTGATCCCCAGCACCTCCTAGGGTTCCCCTTGCCCCACCAGAAACGATCCCTGAGTGCAGAGCCAGGAGTGAGCCCCAGGATGTTGGCGGTGACACCTCCAAATCCAAAAGTCAACTGACACATAAAACGGTTCTCTGGGGGCTGGAGCGATAGCACAGCGGGTAGGGCGTTTGCCTTGCAAGAGACCAACCCGGGTTCGATTCCTAGAATCCCATAGGGTCCCCTGAGCACTGTCAGGGGTAATTCCTGAGTGCAGAGCCAGGAATAACCCCTGTGCATCGCCAGGTGTGACCCAAAAAGCAAAAAATCCCCCCCCCCAAAAAACAAACAAAAAAACCAAAACGGTTCTCTGCAATCTGCACCGTTGCTGCCTCCCTGTCATGTGCCAGCTCTTTTGGACCAAAAACACTAGACAAAGCGACAGTGACAGGGGCTCTGGGGGCCAAGGGGCCCGGACCCCCAATTTCTGTTCGTCAGGAGGGTTCAGTCCAGGCACTGACATGGCCTGAGATGCGACCAGAGACTTCCAGGGGAGGTGTGGGGCTAGGAGCATCTTGCAGAGAGGGACAGAGGGACCATCCTTGTCCAGTCCTGAGGGCTTTGCAGCCCTTGTGGGGACCCTCCCAGCCGACAGCATCACTCCTGGGGTCCTGGGAAAACCTTGATCTCCCATGAACCCACCCACCCTCTCCACGACACGACAGCCCCAGTCAGAGGCAGGTTCCTGGAGAGAAACACGAGACAGATTCGGAAGTAGATGGGACCGGGTGTCCAGCGAAGAGAAAGCAGGGTTGGGGAAGGAGACAGCAGAGTCACAGCTGGGCACAGGGCACCACCCCGAGGACCTGAGTCACGATTAGCCAGAAGGAGACCTCTGAGTTCCGAGTGAGCGTCAGGGGGCCGAGGGCTGACCCTGGCCAGGGGATGGAAAAGCCGGAGACTTCACGGGAACTGAGTGAGGCCAGAGAGGCCGCGGGACCCTGGGGCAGAGGGCCCGGGCCATCGGGGGGCTCCATTTTAGGCTGATGCGATGCCTCGGGTGGGTTTGGGGCTGGGGACTTGGACCCCCCAGGCTGGCAGCCTGACCCGACCTTGCCCATCGGGGATGGGCTTTGCTTTGGAGCAGAAGCTGACTGCCCTGCTGTGGGTCCGAGGCAGGGAGCCGTGAGCTCTCGCCTCTCACAGATGCTGTTTCCTCTCCAGACACGCGGAGGTCAAATGTAGGTTCCCTTCTCCATCTGAGCTGCCTTTTCCCCTAGCGTGTGCAGCTGGCCTCCAAGCCATGGAGTGAACCTCCTGGTACTTATCTCGGCCATTCTTGGGTATTAATCTCCTATTTTGTTACTTTATGTCCCCCAGATGAATGCAATCTTTCTATGTCTGTCCCTCTCTTTCTGACTCTTTCGCTTAGCGTGATACTTTCCATGTAGTACCACTTGTATGTAAATTGCATGACCATCCTTTCTAACAGCTACATAGTACTCCATTGTGTAGATGTACCAAAGTTTCTTTAACCAGTCATCTGTTCTCAGGCACTCAGGTTTTTTCCAGATTGTAGCTATTGTAAACAGTGCTGCAATGGGTGGGATGGGGGTGGGATGGGGGGGTGGGAGGGCTGCTGGGACCCGTGGTGGTGGAGAATGGGCACTGGTGGAGGGATGGGTACTCGATCATTGTATAACTGAAACCCAAGCACAAAACTTTCTAAGTCTACAACTGTACCTCATGGTGTTTCACTAATAAAAATTAAAAAAAAAATAAGTAGGTTCCCCCGGGCACTTTCTCTGCTCCCAGACAGTCTGGGGAGTGGCCAGGGTGATTCAGAACCTGCCTTTTGCCCACAGGAGATGGAGATCCGGAACCGTTGCACTCAGGGCAGTGAGTGGGGGCAAGCACTCACCCCACCCACCCACCCAGGGGGTGTTTCAGGGATCCCCCGCCCCCCTGCCTTCTGGCGGTGGAGAGCTGCATGCAGCTGAGAATATAAAGGGGTGAGGCTTCCAAGCACGTGTCCACCTTCGGGGCTGCCCTTTCCCAAGGCAGAAAGGGAGGCTGGGGGCTGGAGGGTTAGCACAGCAAGTTTGCCTTACATGCAGCCGACCCGGGTTCGATTCCCAGCCTCCCATAGGCTCCCCCAAGCACCACCAGGAGTGATTCCTGAGTGCAGAGCCAGGAGGAACCCCTGAGCATCGCCAGGTGTGACCCAAAAAGTAAAAAAAAAAAGGGGAGGCTGGTACGTGGATTTGGGGCGTGCATGTGAGCAGGTGTGTGTGGTCACGCGTGCATCAGGCTGTGGCCTCGGATCTTCTCCAGGAGCGTGGGGTGCCCCCTTAGCCCCAGAGCACACAGGTGACCCCCCACTTCTCCGCTGGCCCCTGGCTTCCTGTGCCTTATCTCACAGCCCTGCCCCGGCTCTGTGATGAGAAAATAATTAACCACAGACTCATTTTCCAAGGCTTCCACCCTTCTCTCCTAGCCAAGATAAAAATAGTCACAATGCACAGGGCTGGGGAGGGAGGGAAGAGAGAGGGCAAGGCCATGGGGGCCAGAGGGAGGAAGAGGCGTGCAGGAGGTCGGCTGGCGGGTGCGGGTGCCGGGCGGGCGTGGGAGCTGGCCCCCGGGTCTGCAGGCCCGCAGTGAGCCGGGTGATCGCTTTGACCTGCAGGTTTCAGCTTGTTTTCCTCTAGGACGGGGCCGACTTGGCGCTCAGTTCTTCCTCCGGATGTAACAGGTGATCCCCCAAATACACCAAACAAAGAGAACCCGATCCAGGCTGCCGTGGTTACTGCCCAGTGGGAAGTGACTGGCAGGAGGGATAAAGTTAAACCAGTTTCGGGGCTGCAGGGCAGCTCAGAGCCCAGGGTCGGTTGAAATCTTTCATTTCTTTGCCTCAGGATTACAGGCGCCTGGGTTGGGGAGCCCCCCCCCCCCGAGGCGTCGGAGGGCGTGGGAATCTGGGGGCAGGGGGCGTCCAATCTCTCCAGGGTATAGCTCTGCCCCACTCGCGCGTCCTGGGCACTCCTAGGGCTTGGAGAGACGGTGCCCGGTGCCCGCGAACATGGGCAGGCTTGAGTGTGGTCAGTGACCCCGAGTGTCCCGGGGCGGGCGCAGGGAACTCTGGGTGCCGCGTTCCCCAAACTCGCTTGATCATTTCACCCTGGACTTGCTCCCCAAGCACTCCTGGCTTCGGCACCAGGAAGAAGCGTTTTGGGCAAAGTGGTGGCCCTGGTGCCCCTCATCAGCGCAGCTTCCAGGAGCGGCATCCTAGGTCGCGAGCGCCCCCCAGTGTCTGAGAGGGGGGCTGTGACCTCTGCCCTCGGCTGTCCAGTCCTGCGGCCGCAGGACCCAGTCGGAGCCGGCAGAGGGCCGGGGCCCGGGAGCCGCCCCGGGGAGGGGTGGGGGTCCTGCCGGATCTGGATCCGGTGCTCCCGGCAGTGCTCGGCCACGAGACCCTGTTCCCCCTCCCCGAGACCCCACAGAAGAACAGGGTCACAGGTGGGGCGCGCTGGGACCCCTGGAATCCTCTCCGGGAGGGGGAGCAGGTGGTGGGTGGGGTGAGCCCGGCCTGTCGGGGGTCGGCCGGGAGGGGCGGTGGGCGTGCAGGTGAGGCCGGAGCCCAGCGGCCCGGGGTCCCGCCGGGCGGCGCGGGGGGCGCGGCGGGGGCGCGGGGCGCGGCGGGGACGCGCGCCCGGGGAAGGTGCGCGGCGCGTGCGGGCCCGCGGGGCGGCGAGGGTGCGGGCCCGCCCCGTCCCGCCCGGCCCGGCCCGGCCCGGCCCGGCAGGTGTGGGCGGGCCGCCCGGACCCCGCCGCGCCAGGCCGGGAGAGCCGGCGGGAAACAGGAAGCGGGGGGAGGGCGCGGGCCGGGCCGGGCCGGGCGTGCGGGCGGGCGGCGGGGCGGCCGGACTCGGCGGGGCCGCGGCGATGTGGGGCGAGCCGGGCAGCGCCGGGGGCCGCGGGGCCGGGGGCGGAGCCGGGGGCGCCGCGGACCCCGCCCCCCTGCGGCGCCGGAGCCGACGCCCGAGCGCCGAGCGGGGCGCGCGGGTGCGGGGTGAGTCCGGGAGCGCGTCCCCCCGACGGGCCGGGGGTGCGGCAGCCGCGCGCGCGCGCGCGGGGGGGCGATCCCGGGGAGCCGCGCGCTCGGGGTGGGGGATCCCGGGCCGGCGCCCCCCGACGGGGCCGGGGGAGCCGCGCGCGCGCAGGAGGGGGCCCCCGGGGAGCCGCGCGCGCGTTGGGGGGGTGATCCCGGGCCGGCGCCCCCCGACGTTGCCGGGGGAGCCTCGCGCGCCGGTGGGGGGTTCCCGGGAGTCGCGCGCGCGGGGGGCGGGGAGTCTCGGGCCCGCGCCCCCCGACGGGCCGGGGCCTCGGGGAGGTCCCGGGCGAGGGCGGGCGGCGGCCGCGGCTGGGGGCGTCGGCTGCGTCCCCGGCTGAGCCCCCTCCCCCGGCCCCGCGCGCGCGCGCCGCGCCTGTCGCCTGCAGACCCCGAAGACGCGACCATGCCGGGCGGGGCCGAGGCCGGGGAGGCCGAGGAGGAGGCCGGCGCGGGGTCGGGGTCCGAGGCGGAGGAGGAGGCGCTGTGGGAGCGGATCGAGGGCGTCCGGCACCGGCTGACGCGCGCCCTGAACCCCGCCAAGCTCACGCCCTACCTGCGCCAGTGCCGGGTCATCGACGAGCAGGACGAGGAGGAGGTGCTGAGCACCTACCGCTTCCCGAGCCGCGTCAACCGCACGGGTGAGCCCGGGGACCCGCCGGCCCTCCTGGGGACCCCTCCCAGGTCGGCCGATCGCGGTGCCCGTTCCCCGCCGCACCCTGCCGACCCGCGCTGCCGACTCGGTCGTCTGGGTTTTGACAGACTCAGGGTTCCCTCCCACTTCCTGGGTCCACATTAAAGCCAGGGGGGTGGTGTTGGGGTGCAGGCCTGGTCTCCCAGCTGGACCTGGGGGTCAGGGCCCTCCCTGGACTTGGCGTTTTTCCTGGACCCTCTGATTTCCTTCTCTCACCTCGCCCATGGGTGACCCCGCTGGGAGAGAAATGACCCAGCCCGGTCCTCTGGGGCGGGGGTCCCCTACACTCACAGGGTGTGGCTTTATGGGGGGCTGGCAAAGGGTGAGGGGCTCCTGGTGGGGTTTTACTCTCCATGGGGGAGTGTGGGAGGGGGCTTCTCAGCTGATCTGTGTGTCTGCTGGGGCGGCCAAGGTGGGGGGGGGGGTCTGGGGAGCGTCTGAGACTGCAGGTGCCCTGAGGTGGGCGTCCTGGCTCTTTTGGCTGTGGGGGTGGAATCACCCCCCAGATGTGTTGAGACAGGCCCAGTGTGTGGCTGAAACATCTGAGGAACGTGGGCCCTGAAGTCCGGGGCTGGAGGGGGGGGGGGTCGAGGCGGAGGAACCGGCCTGTCGGTCAGCGCCCACTGCCCTGCGCTCCCCAGGACGCCTGATGGACATCTTGCGCTGCCGGGGCAAGAGAGGCTACGAGGCGTTTCTGGAAGCCCTGGAATTTTACTACCCCGAGCACTTCACGCTGCTCACCGGCCAGGAGGCTGCCCAGCGCTGCTCCATGATCCTGGGTGAGTGTCCCCTGGCCCCTGGACCCTGCACGGGGCCGAACCATACCAGATGGGAAACCCCCCAACCAGACAGGGAAACTGAGCCCCAGCCCCACCTGAGTCCGGGATTCGAACCCTGTGAGTTCAGTTTGAGCCCACCCACTGCCCATGGCTTCTGCAGAGGGAGGCTCTTGCTTTCTCCGTTGTCCTGCAGGCCCTGGTGAGTTTGTAGCCTGATAGTTTGGGGCGTGATACTTTGCGGGTACAGGGAGGTGGCACCGTGGTCGAGCACTGGCCTTGCAGGGGTGAGGCCCTGGCTTCGATTCTGCCCTCCACCCCCCTACCCCTGCAGGGTTCCCAATACACCACTGGGCGCAATCCCAGAGCACGAAGCTGCCGAGTAGCCCCTGAGCATCTCAGGTGCCCACCCCCAGCCCCAACCAAGCAAAACAAACAAAAAATTCAAGAGACTTAGAAAAATTCAAGCAAGTGACTTGAGAATTCAAATCCCCAAGGGGGCTCGAGCTATCTTACAGCAGGGAGGGCGCTTGCCCCCGGTTCAGTCATGTAGGGTCCCCTGAGCACCAGCAGGAGTAATCTGAGTGCAGAGCCAGGCCGGGCGCCCCGAGTCCCATCCCTGGCCCCAGATGACCTCCTGGGTACCGCCAGGCCTGGCCCCGGGCACCTCAACACACCGGAGCAGAGAGAAACGTTCCCGGTCGAATATAAAGCGCCGCTGTCCCTCCGCCTTCGTCCCCTGCTGACAGTTGGGGCGACCTCCCGTTTCCTCTGCGGTTGCAAACACACGTGCACAGGCGCACCCCGAGCCCTCCCAGATTACGCTGGGTTCGGCTTTTTCTCAGCACGGCCGATCCTGCGGTGGTTCTGTTCCGCCTGCCGCCCCTATCGTCAGTGACCCCTGTGGCCTTTTTTTTTCTTTTTGGGTCACACCCGGCAATTCTCGGGTTCCGAGTAGCCCTGCACTCAGGAATCACTCTTAGTGGTGCTCAGGGGACCCTATGGGATGCCGGGGATCGAACCTGGGTCAGCCCGTGCCAGGCAGGCAAACGCCCTCCCCGCTGTGCTATGGCTCCGGCCTCCACCCTGTGGCCTTCTTGACTGGCTGATCTCCCTGTGGACAGACGGCTGGGTTGGGTTTCCACATCCCTGAGGCGCTGCCAGCCTGCATTTTTGTATCAACGTGTGTCTTTGGAGAAGTTCTGGCAAGTCCAGCCTCTCCACGAGGGTGTATATTCTCGGAGTTCACTTCACAGACGCTCCCCTGCCCCTCCAGTGTATGAGAACCCCCCCTTTTTTTGCTTTTTTTTGGGTCATACCCAGTTTTGCTCAGAGGCTACTCCTGGCTCTGCACTCAGGAATTACTCCTGGCGGTGCTTAGGGGACCCTATGGGGTGCCGGGGATTGAACCCAGGTGGGCCACGTGCGAGGCAAACGCCCTCCCCACTGTGCTATCGCTCTGGCCTTGCGGACCCCCTTTTGACCATTCCCTCACGGGTCCAGCAAATTATTTGAAAACTTTTTTTGCCAGACAGATGTGTGGAAATGCTAGATGGTTGTTTCATTGAAGGATCCAGTTGACGGTGAGCTAGTTAGTAAACCCCACAGAATCTTGCTGCCTTCACTTTCCTGTCTCTGAAATGGGTGGGCTGGGAGGGTGGCTCAAAGGTAGAGGCCTTAGCCTCAGTCCTCCGCATCATGGAAGATAAACTTAAAAATATTCGCCTGTGTCCTCCCTCGAACAGATAATTCCTCTCTTTCCTTTCCCTCCCCTCTTTGTAAGTAAGTTTCAATAAAACTATCTAGCTTTACTGAAAAAAAAAATCCAAATAAAATGGATATAATAGTGGGGCTGGAGAGACAGCACAGCGTGTAGGGCATTTGCCTTGCACATGACTGACCTGGGTTCGATTCCCAGCATCCCATAGGGTCCCCTGAGCACCGCCAGGAGTGATTCCTGAGTGCAGAGCCAGGAGGAACCCCTGTGCATTGCCGGGTGTGACCCAAAAAGAAAAAAAATGGATATAATAGTAACTAGCTAGGATTGTCATGAGGAGTCCGAAAATTAATGAATATATCTAGCACAAAGAGAATTAAAGCCCCAGGTAATAGCATTGGTTGGTATCACTGCTAATGGATTGGAGCATGTTATTCTGTTTTTCTGTGTTTGGAATTTTGCCTAATTGTTTTATTCCGTTGTTTGCCTTTTTTTTTTTTTTTTGCTTTTTGGGTCACACCCAGCAATGCTCAGGAATTACCCCTGGCAGTGCTCGGGGGACCCTGTGGGATGCCGGGGATCGAACCCAGGTTGGCCGCATGCAAGGCAAACGCCCTACCCGCTGTGCTGTCACTCCGGCCCCCATTGCTTGCCTTTTGGGGGGCGGGCGGGCATTTGGGCTATGCCCAGTGGTACTCGGGAGCAAGCACAAGCTCTGTTGCTCTTCCTAGCAGTGCTCAGAGGAGCCAGATGCCACCAGTGAATGAACCAGGGCCACCACATACAAGGGAGCACCTTCGCCCATGGTACAATCTCTCTGGACCCTCCATTGTTTGCCCGTTTTCTTCTTTTTTTATTATTATTTTTTATTTAGAAATTTTTTCTTTTTTTTAATTTAATTTTATTTTATAAGATTGTTCACAATAATTTATTTATTTATTTGCTTTTTGGGTCACACCCAGAGATGCTCAGGGGTTCCTCCTGGCTCTGCACTCAGGAATTAACTCCTGGCGGTGCTTGGGGGACCATCTGGGATGCCGGGGATTGAACCCGGGTCGGCCGCATGCAAGGCAAACGCCCTATCCTCTGTACTATCACTCCAGCCCCACAATAATTTATTACATTCAATATTCCAACACCCACCCCACCACCATTACACCTTGCCACCACCATTGTTTTGAATTTTCCCAAACACCAGCCAATAGCAGGCCCTAAATAACTTATTTTGTATTGATAGCACAGCGGTAGGGCGTTTATCTTGCATGAGGCCGGCCCAGCCAACCCGGGTTCAATTCCTCCGCCCCTCTCGGAGAGCCCGGCAAGCTACCGAGAGTATCTCGCCCGCACGGCAGAGCCTGGCAAGCTCCCCGTGACGTATTCGATATGCCAAACACAGTAACAACAAGTCTCACGACGGAGACCTTACTGGGCCCGCTCGAGCAAATGGATGAACAGCGGGAGGACAGGACGGTGCTACAGAGCTTGTTCTGAATAATTGGCTAAAGAGGATCCACAAAAGTTTCCTTAGAAGAAGGGTGTGTGAAGATTGTTTTAGCTCACCCTGGAGCTATTAAACCCTTTGTATAAGAGATTATTAACATGTTGTTACAGGTTGAGCCTCGTGTGCTAATATTTTTTAACCGAGATTGGTCTCCTACTTGACAGCCCATCCAATGTGCAGTGCTTACTCCTGGTAGATCAGTGGTGTTGAGTCTGAATGTTTGCCCTTCTTTTCTTCTTCTTGATTTGTAGATGCTCTTTATATATTATAACTGAGTCTTTAGGTTTGTTTTCCTTCTTTTTTTTTCTTTTGGGGTGACATCCAGCAACACTTAGGGGTTACTCCTGGTTCTGCACTCAGGAATTACCTCCTGACAGTGCTTGGGAGGACCATATGGGATGCAGGGGATCGAACCCTGGGTTGGCCTCATGCCAGGCAAACACCTTACCCGCTGTGCTATCACTCTCATCCCTAGGTCTGTTTTCTTCTACTTTGTTGCTTATTTTTAAAACTTTTTAAAGAAAAATATGGATATAGGGACTGGAGAGATAGTACAGCCAGTAGGGCCCTTACCTGGCTCCTGGCTGACCCAAACTCAATCCCTGACCTCACATATGGTCCCCAGAGCACTGCCAGGTGTGATCTCTGAGCAGAGCCGGGAGTAAATCCTATACACTGCCGGGTGTGACCCCCAAATAGCACATATGGATACATCTATCTTTTTGTCTGGACTATGCACCTCTTTTAGGAAGAGGTTCCCTACCCTGAAAATAATAATAATAATGATAATAATATTAATAATGTAGCACTGTAGCAGTACTGTCCCGTTGTTCATCGATTTGCTCGAGGGGGCACCAGTCACGTCTCCATTGTGAGACTTGTTACTCTTTTGGGCATATCGGATATGCCACAGGGAGCTTGCCAGGCTCTGCCATGCCGGCGGGATACTCCGTAGCTTGCTGGGCCCTCCGAGAGGGGCGGAGGAATCAAACCTGGGTTGGCCGTGTGCAAGGCAAACGCCCTACCCGCCGCTGTGCTATTGCTCCAGCCCAATGATAACAATAATGATAACAATAATGATAACAAAAACGATAATTATAATAATAATAATAAAGTCCTCAGACTTTGCTTCCGCGCCTCGCCGCCCGGTTCCTCTGACCGCCCTTGCCTCCCGCCGGCAGATGAGGAGGGCCCCGAGGGCCTCACCCAGTTCCTCATGACCGAGGTGCGGCGGCTGCGCGAGGCCCGCAAGAACCAGCTGCAGCGCGAGCAGCAGCTGCAGGCGCGCGCGCGCGGGCGCTGGAGGAGGAGCGCGCGGCGCAGGAGCGGCGGCTGCGGGAGCTGCAGCAGGTGCAGGAGCGCTGCCAGCGGCTGCGCGAGGACTGGGAGGCGGGCAGCCTGGAGCTGCTGCGCCTCAAGGACGAGAACTACATGGTGGCCATGCGCCTGGCGCAGCTCAGCGAGGAGAAGAACTCGGCCGTGCTGCGCAGCCGCGACCTGCAGCTGGCGGTAAGCGGGACCCGCCCCGGAGACGGGCACTGCGCTGGGCCCTGGCAGGTGGGCGCGGGCACTGCGGGCGTCGCGTCCTGCCCCGGACCCCGCGCCTGGGAAACTGCAGGTCGAACACACGCTCATCCATCCTTCCCTCCTTCCCTCCTTCCCTCCTTCCTTCCTTCCTTCCTTCCTTCCTTCCTTCCTTCCTACCTTCCTCCCTCCCTCCCTCCCTTCCTCTCTTCATTCCTTCTATCCTTCCTTCCTTTGTTTCTTCCTTCCTTCCTTCCTTCCTTCCTTCCATTCGTTCGTTCCTTCGTTTCTTCCTTCGTTCCTTCCCTTCATTCATTCGTTCCTTCCTTCGTTCATTCGTTCATTCTTTTGTTCATTCCTTCCTTCCCTTCCTTCGTTCCTTCTTCCCTCCCTTCTTCCTTCTTTAGTTTATTCTCTCCCTCCTCCCTCCCTCCCTCCCTCCCTCCCGCCTTCCTTTCTTCCTTCCTTCCTTCTTTTCTTTGGGGTGGGGGTCTACATCCAGATCTCATTTACAACCAGTTCTGCTCAGGGCTTACTCCTGGCTGGACTTTTTCTTTCTTTCTTTCTTTCTTTCTTTCTTTCTTTCTTTCTTTCTGGGTGGGGGTCACTTCTGGAGGTGTTCAGGGGGGTTCCTCCTGACTCTGCACTCAGGAATCACTCCTGGCAGCACTTGGGGGAGCAGAGGGGGTGTCAGGATTTGAACCCGAGTCCGCCTTGTACAACACAAGTGCCCTCCCCACTGTGCCATCTCTCTGGCCTTTTCTTTAGCGGGTTCATCAGTGATCAGGAGGTCTGGGGACCACTTCCGTTGATGCTCATCTCATGGCCTGGGCCTGATGGGTCACTGCATGGACCCAGAGGATGTGGGGTTCAGGTCTGGGGACCATCAGGTGCCACCCTGCGGCGTTCAGTGGCCACTGCTCAGGGCTCACCCCTAATGGTGCTGGGGGACCGTGTGTGGTGCCAGGGATGAGACCATGTGCAAGGCACTTGCCTCCACACCCTGTGCTATTTCTCGGGCCCGCGATTTAGTGTTTGGTGGCCACAGACAGGCTCCGGGTGACCCTCGCTAAGGCAGGTTCTGCTCACCTGCACCCGCGGGGTCTCAGACAAAACTGTGCCTGGTTCTGGGGGTGAGTTGGGGGTTGCTCTGTGGCATTTGGCATTCGAAGCCACCTGATGCTGTGGGCCTTAGCCATTGCTGTGGCGTGGCAGGGGGTGCCAGTGGCTGGGAGAATGGTGGCCACATGTGAAGCTGTGTTTGCGGGGTGCTGTTGTGTGGGGACTGGCAGGCTTCTGGTTGATGGAAGTGACTCCTGCTCCGTGTGCGGGGCCACCGGGTGCAGCAGCTCAGGGGGTAGTTGACCATGAGTCTGTGCTGGCCCTGGGGCCTGTTTGGTGTTTGGTGTGAGGTCAGGCTGTCGGTTTCTTCATCCTCCGGCAGTGTGTGTGTGTGTGTGTGTGTGTGTGCGCGCGTGCGTGTGCATGTGTGCGTGTGTGTATCCATGTGTGCCTGTATGTGTGCACACGCACCTGTGTTTGTGCTCTTTTGTGATGTGCAGGAGAAGGAGGAAACAGAGAAACACAGATGCAGCCCTGGGGACCCCAGACACGTTCCTTCATGTCCCAGCAAACCCCCCTGGGGCTGGGGTCGGGGGTTAGTCACTGTGATTGTCCCCATTTACGAATGAGTGAACGGGGTCACAGAAAGAGGTGAGCGCCTCCCCCAAGCTGGAAGCATTGTTTGTTTTGAGACCACACTTGGCAGTGCTCAGGGATTACTCCTCACTCTGTGCTCAGGGATCAGTCCTAGATGGGCTCGGGTGATGCTGTGGGATGCCGGGGATCAAACCCAGGTCGGCTCTGTGCAAGGCAAGATCTCTCCCCCTGTGGTTTGCTCTGGCCTTGGAAGCATTTTTTTTTTTGCTTTTTGGGTCACACCCAGCAATGCATAGGGGTTACTTCTGGCTCTGTACTCAGGAATTACTCCTGGCGGTGCTCGGGGTACTCCATGGGATGCTGGGAATCGAACCCAGGTCGACTGCATACGAGGCAAACGCCCTACCTGCTGTATATTGCTCCAGTCCCTGGAAGCATTTCTGAAGTAGCGTAAAGGTAAAGGTTAAGTAGCTCTTGACCTTTAAGGGTCAGGTAAGGGCAAGATGTGGAGCGCTGGGTCCCCCTCTCATCACACCTGGCAGCCTTGGGGACGACTCTCAGACCAGGGCTTGGGAGTCACCTCTAGCAGTGCTCAGGAACAGGTGGCACCAGGAATGTTACCCAGGGCCCTACACCTGCAAGGCTGGGGTCTAACCACTGAGCCACCTCTTTGGCCCCTCTTTCTCTGGGCTGGGGAGGTGGCTCACTGCTAAAGTACTCAGCTTGCATGTGGAGGCTCTGGGCTCCCTCCCCAGTCTTGGGTGCTTGCATACGTAACAGTGACAAGTCCAAGAAAGGGTTCTAAGGGTTCTTCCGCTCAGAGGATAGCGAGGTCACACCGGCCCAGGGGGATGTCTTCGAGGTAGTGCTGGCAGGACTGGTCTCACCCTGGGCTTGGTGACTATGAGCTGGGTCACCGGAAGGAGTGGATATGCATGCGTGGTGCCCAGGGTCTGCCAGGGTGGGGTTGGGGGATGATGACGGGGGCGGGGTTCGGGGGAAGGGGTTTCGGTTCCAGAGCGGGTGCAGTGGGCTGGGCTGGGCTGGGCTGGGCTGGTGGCTGCTTCCTCCCCAGTCAGGGACGAGGGCCGGGGCTGAAATTAACCAGCAGAGAAGATCCGCCTGTCCTTGTCACTTTGCAAAAGGAACAAGGAACAGAGTCCTGGCAGACAGGAGGAGAAATAGCGGCAGCCTGGGCCCCTCCCCGCAGCAGGTGTGTGGAGGCTGGGCTGAATCGTGTGTTTTATAAGGTGCAAATTTAATGAGCTGTTATTTCCCACTATAATTTGGTGTTAAGTGAGCTTGTTTGCCGGGATTACCCGCGTCCGTCAGTCCGTCCCATCTGCATCCCCCGGGCCCGTGGTGGCTGCTCCGGGGGTGGGGTGGGGGGTGGGGGGGCCGCTTCTGGAAGCTTCTCTGTGGCGGCGGGGCTGAGCTTCTGGAGGGTTCGGCCATCGGCCCGGGTGAGCTGCTGCGCTTGGCTGGCTCGGATGTGACCACGCTTGACCTCAGGGCTGGCCGGCCGCTCACAAAGCATGTTTTGTGCGGGGTGAGGTGATGAGTCATCCGTTTCTCTGCAGAGGAGGAGGAGGGGATGGTTCATTCAGCCCTGGGACATATGCAGCCCCCAGATGTGCCTGCCTCCCTGTCCCGGACTGGCGTCCAGCTACCCACCTGCCACCCCTGGGTGGCTGCTGGCCACACACCATGGACAGGGTCAGCCTCTGTCCCCGTCCCTGGCCTGCTTTCAGACCTCGGCTCAGCCCACCCGCGGTCTTGTTTGCAGGGCCTGGGAATGCTGGGAGCAGAGAGGGGTCCAAGATCTGCAAGTCCAGGGGCTGGAGGGATAGCACAGCGGGGAGGGCGTTTGCCTTGCACGCGGCCGACCGGGTTCGATTCCCAGCATCCCATAGGGTCCCCCGAGCACCACCAGGGATCATTCCTGAGTGCAGAGCCAGGAGTCACCCCTGTGCATCGCCGGGTGTGGCCCAAAAAGCAAAAAAAAAAAGAAAAGATCTGCAAGTCCAGAGTCTGGAGCGATAGCACAGCAGGGAGGGTGTTCGCCTTAGGCTGACCTGGGTTTGAGCCCCAGCATCCCATAGGGTTCCTCGAGCACCGCCAGGTGTGATTCCTGAGTGCAGAGCCAGGAGTCGGCCCTGAACCTTGTCAGACATGGCCCCCCAACAAACACAAGGTCTGCAAGTCCGTACTGGGTTCGAGGCAGAGATGGGTCGTCCTGTGTCCTGCGTCCCTGACATACCCCCCTGCCCCCCACTGCCCTGTCACGAGTCACTCTGGTACAGGGGGTGGGACATGGGAGAGAACGCCCCCTTCCTTCCTGGTCCCGGGACCCCTCCCTGAGTGGACACACGCCTTGGCCCAGGTGGATCAGCTGAAGCTCAAGGTCAGCCGGCTGGAGGAAGAGTGTGTCCTGCTGCGCCGCGCCCGGGGGCCCCTGCCCGCCGCGGCCAGCGCCACGGACGAGCGGGAGAAGGAGCCGGACGACGGCCCCGACCTGGTGTCCGAGCTGCGAGCAGAGAACCAGCGGCTGACAGCATCCCTGCAGGAACTGCAGGAAGGCCGGCAGCAGGTATGGCGTGATCCGGGAGCAGACGCTGCAGCCTTCCACCGGCTTGGCAGCTCTTAGCCGTGTGTCTTGGGGTGTGTGGGTAGCCCCTGGGGACCCTAAACAGGGCCTCAGTTTGGGGGGATCATTTTTTTCTGGGCAGCAGGGCCCCCTGGCTTTCCCTGGATGTATGGAAGAGTCTGACTCTGAGTGGCATGGTGGCCTCCTGCGGGTCACTGGGTCACACAGGAAGTCGGGTGTGTGTGGGGGAGCCAGGACTTTGGTGTATCTCAGAGACTCGCGGTGCCTGGCTGGGGGCTGGGGCTGGGGTCCTCGGTCAGCCAGAGGCAGGCGCAGACCTGGGGATCGGGCGTGTGCTGCGCTGGGCCCCGCGAGTCAGCCCGCCTGGTTCTCATTTAGGGCCGGATCCTGGCCGGCTGTCCCGCTGACCTCATCCGCACCCCACATGCTCCGCAGGGGACAGCTGCGGGGTGGGTCCACGCCCAGTGTCCACGCGGAGGAGGGGTGGTGTGTGGGGGGGGCGGGGGACACTAGGGTCCAGAGAGGTCAGGGCTCTGGCTGAGGTGGGCGAGCCGGCCGGGTGGGTGAGTGGCTGGGTGGGTGGATGGGGGGGGGGGGTAGGGGGCTGCGCATGCGCGCCCGAGCGTGTTTCCCGGCGCCCGCCCTGGCCCGGCGCGCCCCTGACCTGATATCCGCAGGAGGCGAGTCGGCCCGGGGCCCCCGGCTCCGAGCGCATCCTGCTGGACATCCTGGAGCACGACTGGCGGGAGGCGCAGGACAGCAGGCAGGAGCTGTGTCAGAAGCTGCACGCCGTGCAGGGCGAGCTGCAGTGGGCCGAGGAGCTGCGCGACAAGGTGGGTGACCCGCCCCCGCGCCCCCCGCGTCCCCGCGCCTCCTGCCCCCGCTGCAGTCCTGCGCGCGTTTCAGATACTGAAGGGTGATCAGAATAGGAGAGAGAGAGAGAGAGAGAGAGAGAGAGAGAGAGAGAGAGAGAGACATGGGGCTGGAGCGATAGCACAACGAGGAGGGCGTTTGCCTTGCACGTGGCCCACCCGGGTTCGATTCCCAGCATCCCATAGGGTCCCCTGAGCACCGCCAGGGGTGATTCCTGAGTGCAGAAGCAGGAGTGATCCCTGTGCATCGCCGGGTGTGACCCAAAAAGCAATTATATATATATATTTATATATGTATATGAGAGACAGAGAGAGAAGAGGTCTGGGGATTACCTCAGTCCTTTGCATCTGCCACACAAATGCATAAGGTCTCGAGTCCGACGCCTGGTGCTACCATACACGCCAAAGACAGTCTAGCAGCTCCACCCCTGCAGCCCCTGGACCCACAGCACAGCCAGGGTGTACAAACACCACCGCTCAAAAGCTGTGTGAGACCCAAAGCCACTGAAACCCAGACATGGACAACTCTGTAACTATGTCTCATGGTGATTCAATTGGAAACATACACACACACACACACACACACACACACACACACACACACACACCCCCCAAAAAAACCCACCTTTTAAGGGGCCAGATAGTACAGCAGGGAGGGCGCTTGTTCTGCCTTGCATATGGCTAGCCCCGGTTTGAAACCCGGCACCCGCGTAAGGCCCCTTGAGCACCTTCAGGAATGATCTCAGAGAGCAGAGCCAGGAGTAAGATACACTTCGAGGGGCCGGAGAGATAGTTCCGGGGTAGGGAACTGAAACCCAGTTACGGACAGCTTTGCAACTGGATGTCTCATGGTGATACCTAGAGTTTTTTTTGGTGGGGGGAGAGGCGGGGGTCAACCCCGGTGAGTCTGGAGGCCTCTCCCAGTGACCCTCAGGACCACACAGCACTGGGACTTCTGCGTGTGCAGAAAACGCTCCAGCCCTCTGGTCGCCTGCTTTGCACACAGCCGACCTGGGTTTTCTTCCCAGCACCTCAGAGGGTCCCTGAGCCCCACCAGGGGTGATCCCAGAGCCAGCAGGAAGCTCCGAGGGCCAACGGGTGTGCCGCCCCCCAAAGAAGTTTCGGAGAGATAATAGAGGACGTTAGGGTCCCTGGCTTTGCACACGTCCCCTGCCGCTCGGTCCCTGGACTGCCAGGGGCCACTCCCGAGCACAGAGCAGGGGTGGCCCCAGAGCACTGGGTGTGGGTACCCCCATACGATTTTTGTTTTTTTTTTTTAAATATTGCACCTGTCCTTTTAATGAGAAATAGGTGAAGTAAATATTACTAAATCAGACTCTGCCAAAAATTTGGGAAATTTTTGATAGTCCAGATGCCAAGGTGGCAACTTTTTTCACTCGTTATTATAATACTTTTTAAAATTTAATTTAATTTTTTGAGATTTTTTGAGCGATAGCACAGCGGATAGGGTGTTTGCCTTGCACACAGCCGACCTGGCTGACCCGAGTTCGATTCCTCCGCCCCTCTCGGGGAGCCCGGCAAGCTACCGAGAGTATCTCGCCCTCACGGCAAAGCCTGGCAAGCTCCCCGTGATGTATTCGCTATGCCAAACACAGTAACAACAAGTCTCACATCACAATGGAGACGTTCCTGGGCCTGCTTGTGCAAATTGATGAACAATGGTAGGACGGTGACAGTGACAGTGAGATTTTTTAAATTGAGTCACTGTGAGCTAGACCCTTCCAAAGCTGTTCATGATTCGGTTTCAGTCATACAGTGTCCCACCATGCATTTTGAGATGCATGTCATGGTTTTTTTGGGAGGGGGCAGGGTTCAACGCTGGTGGTTCTGGAGGCCTCTCTCAGTGACCCTCAGGACCAAGCAGCATTGGGACTTCTGCGTGTGCAGAAAACACTCCAGCCCTGCGTGCTTGCTATACTCATAGAGTGTCCCTTAGGGGGATGGAGCAAGGTGGGTTCGGGGGGTGGGGGAGACTTGCTGGTTTATGCCCATTTCACAGATGAGGCAAACTAAGGCCCAGGGCGGAGAAGTCAGCAGCCTGAGTCTCCCAGCTTGGGACATGTGTGGGCACTCGTCCCTGACCAGATGCCCCTGCGGGGCACCCGTGGCTGGGCTTCCTGCCCCCCTGCCCCTCCCCCCACCGCGGCCTGACACCCCCCTCCCCCGCCCACCCGCAGTATCTGCAGGAGATGGAGAGCTTGCGGCTAAAGCACTGCACGCTGCAGAAGGACTGTGACCTGTACAAGCACCGTATGGCCACCGTGTTGGCCCAGCTGGAGGAGATCGAGAAAGAGCGCGACCAGGTGAGGCCCTCGGGGAAGCCGCGGCGGACGGGCCGAGTTTTCGCGTGCAGGACAGAGCCCAGACAGGCCCTCGCGTGCCCTGCCGCACCTGCCCCTCCTGCGCCCCGGGGACTGGGGGGAGAGTCCAGGCCCTCGGCTCATTCCAGAGTCAGACACAGGCCCGGAACAGGAGGTGCTGGCAAGTATTTGCTGACGAGGAAATTTTCCGGAGTCTGGCTCCTGGCCCCGGGCACCACAGGGCCCTCCCAGCCCGGGGCATGGGCTGGGCACCTCGCCAGCTGCCCTAGGCCCCGGCCTCCCAGTACAAGGGGGGCAGGAGCTTTTGTCTGATTAATTTATTTAGGGCAGGAGCAATAGCACAGAGGGTAGGGCGTTTGCCTTGCATGCGGCCCCTGCGGCCGACGACCCGAGTTCGATTCCTCCGCCCCTCTCGGAGAGCCCGGCAAGCTACCGAGAGTGTCTCGTCTGCATGGCAAAGCCTGGCAAGCTCCCCGTGATGCATTTGATATGCCAAAAACAGTAACAAGTCTCACAATTTGTTGTGAGACGTTACTGGTGCCCGCTCGAGCAAATCAATGGACAACGGGAGGACAGTGGACCAGGGACAGTAGCAGACCTGGGATCAGTCCCCAGCACCCTATGAGGCCTCCGAGGCCACCGAGAGTGATTCCCAAGTGCAGAGTCAGGAGTCACCCCTGAATACCACTGGGCGTGGGCCCAAGTGACCAAACACGCAAAACAAATAAACGTAAATTGATAATTGATTGTGTTCGTTATCAGTTTGGAGAGCCGATGCCAGAGATTGAACCCAGGTCAGCCGCGTGCAAGGCAAGCGCTCTCCCCGCTGGTCTATCTCCCCAGCCTGTTTCATTTTATTTCTAAAAATAATTTTCTCGGGTAAGGGAGATAGATAGTACAGGGGTCAGGCGCTTGCCTTGCCTGGAGCCAACCCTGGTTTGATTCCTGACACTGCACAGGAGTGAGCTGTAAGCACTGAGGCAAGAGTCAGCCCTGAGTACGGAGCCAGGAGTGAGCTCTGAGCACCGAGCCAGGAGTCATCCCTGAGCACAGAGCTGGGAGTAAGCCCTGAGCACAGCCAGGAGTGAGCTCTGAGCACCGAGCCAGGAGTCATCCCTGAGCACAGAGCTGGGAGTAAGCCCTGAGCACAGCCAGGGGTGAGCCCTGAGCACAGAGCTGGGAGTGAGTCCTGAGCACAGAGTCAGGAGTGATCCCTGAGCACAGAGGCAGGAGCGAGCCCTGAGCACTGAGCCAGGAGCCAGCCCTGAATACTGAGCCAGGTGTGAGCCCTGAGCACTGCCGGCTGTGGTATCTCCCCGCCCCTGCAAGAAAACAGTGTTTGGGCCAGAGCCATAGCACAGCGGGGAGGGCATTTGCTTTGCACGCGGTGGACGCAGGTTCGATTCCCAGCATCCCATAGGGTCCCCTGAGCACTGCCAGGGGTCATTCCTGAGTGCAGAGCCAGGAGAGACTGACCCCTGAGCAAAAAAGAAAAGAAAATACTTCCCAAGAAAACAGTATTTGCAGCCAGCCGCCGCCGCCCCAGCCAGAGAGGAGGGGGCAGCCCCCGTGCCCCCGCCCCCGCGCTGACCCCGCGCCTCCTGCCGCCCTCCAGGCCATCCAGAGCCGGGACCGCGTGCAGCTGCAGTACTCGCAGAGCCTGGTGGAGAAGGATCAGTACCGCAAGCAGGTGCGCGGGCTGGAGGCCGAGCGGGACGAGCTGCTGACGTCACTCACCGCGCTGGAGGGGGCCAAGGCGCTGCTGGACGCGCAGCTGCAGCGCGCGGTGGGCGGCGCTGGACTCACGGTGGGTCGGTGGGTCGGGTCAGTCGGGTCGGGTCAGTCGGTAGGAGCGGGGGCGGGGCCCGGGACGCGCGCGCGCTCTCTCTCTCTCTCTCTCTCTCTCTCTCTCTCTCTCTCTCTCTCTCTCGTTTATTTTTTCTATTTTTGGGTCACACCCGGCGATGCCCGGGGGTTCCTCCTGGCTCTGCGCTCAGGAATGACTCCCGGCGGTGCTCGGGGGACCCCATGGGATGCTGGGAGTCGAACCCGGGTCGGCCGCGTGCAAGGCCAACGCCCTCCCCGCCGTGCTATGGCTCCAGCCCCACTAAGACCCTGTTAAACTCTCTCTATGTATGTATGTTTTGGTTATTGGTTCACACTCAGCGATGCACAGGGGTTACTCCTGGCTCTGCGCTCAGGAATGACTCCTCGCAGTGCTCAGGGGACCCTGTGGGATGCCGGGGATGGAACCCGGGTTAGCCGCGTGCAAGGCAAATGCCCTACTCGCTGTGCGTCCTACACTCCGGCCCAGCCCAGGATGCTCTTAGCTGGTGCGGGGAGCCCTAGCTGTGGGGCATGGGGCTCGAACACGCAGGATGGGGAGGGAGGCGTCCACATGGGGTGGGGGTAGGGAACCCCTTAGCTGGGCGTGGGGAGAAGCCGGTTGTGGGAGGGAATCTGGGAGGTTCCGGCTGGAAGCCCCCCACAATTGGAGATACTGAGGGGCCAAGTCTTTTTTTTAATACTATTTAGCTCTTTTTTTTTCTTAATTTTATTTTGTAGACTTACAGATTTTTGTGCTTGGGTTTCAGTTATACAATGATCGAGTACCCATTCCTCTGCTGGGAGACTTTTATTGCATGGGTGTGGGGGTTGTTTGCTTTCTGGGGGCCACACTCGATGGTACTCTGGGGTTACTCACTCCTCAGTGCTCGGGAGTCAGTCCTGGCAGTGCGTGGGGGACCATGCGGTGCCCGGGATAGGGTGGCCTCGGGGTGCAGAGCCTGGCTGTGGGCTTTTGGTTCTCTCTCCAGATTAGGGGGAAGGGCTTTCTGTGTGTTTGGTTTGTGTTTTGGGGAGCCGGGGTCCGAGCCCAGGGGAAGGACGCAGATCTCCAGCTCCTGCCCTGGGTGGCCCTGGCGGGGGTGGGGAGGCGTAGGCATCTCTGCCTTTGGGGGTCCCTCCCGGAACCGGAAGGTGAGGCAGACGCTGCTTTGGCTCAGAGGCCACGCAGGTGTCCTGGACGCGGACTCCGTGTCCCTCAGACTCCGTGTCCCTTACCTAAGCCCAATTTCTTTGTCCTTCAGGGCTCGTGTGAGCCTGGAGAAATCCCAGGAAGCATCAATCTGGGATATTGTTTTTCAAAACTCTTTTGTTCTTAGGTAGAGAAAAAGCTCCTCAGCATGTCAGGGCCTACCTCCCCGCTGGTCCACCCACCCTGCCTCCTTCCTGGGTCTCACCATCCTGCCCCAGGCCCTTTGCACATGCTGCCTCTCACGTCAGCTTGTCAGTGCCAACTTGTTCCTGGAGATCTCTGATCAAACCCTTGTTTTATCTGGAACGTGCCCCCATGCCTCTAGACTGGGTGGCCCCTGCCCTGCCCTGGACACCTTCCTCCCTGCCTCTCTTGGCAGCTTGGCCTTTGTTTTCGCCAACCCAGCTTGTAGGCTCGCTGAGGGCGGGGCTCTGGGTACAGCCGGCTTCTTGGGAGGTGGGACATCAGCGCTGGGCTTGGGGCAGCTCTGACCCGACCCCCCCCCCCCGGCTGACCCCCATGCCTCTCCCCCAGGCCTGTACGTCCTTCCATTCCCTCTGCTCCAATCACAGCAGCACCTGGAGCCTGAGCGAGTTCCCCTCCCCCCAGGGGGGCCCGGACGCCTCCGGGGAGTCGGCCATCACGGGGGGCTCCGAGCCCCACACCTCGGTAAGAAAGACCCCCGCACTCCCCACGTCTCGGCGTCGGGGCGGCCTCGGTTTCACTTGACGGCACGAATGACTCACGCCGAGTGTGAGGGCTGCTTCCTGCCCCAAGAGCTCGGGGGGCCACTAGGGTCACGCGCCTTATTTAATACCGCTAATATCTCGGGGCCGCTGGGGAAGGGGGGGGCTTGGACCCAAGTCACATGTGTGCACGGCACATGCTCTGCCTGAGCCTCGTCCCAACCTCCTCATTGTCCCTTTTCTTCTCTGGGGGTCACGTCCAGTAGGGCTGGAGGGGGCAGGTCAGTCCCAGAAACACTCAGGCCTGGTGGTTTGGGGGTGGGCTGGGACCCCCGGTGCTGGCTGGCCACCAGGCACATAACCCGTGGTGCTTGGGGGGGAGGGGGAATGTGTCCCTGGGCACTGAACTCGGGGTCCTGTTGCACTTGTTGGGCTGAGGCTTTCCCACCCCCTAGCACTGTAAGGATAAATTCGTATCACTGTATCACCGTCGTCCCGTGGTTCATCGATTTGCTCGAGCGGGCGCCAGTGACGTCTCCACTGGTCCCAGCCTTGAGATTTTCGCAGCCTCCTGACTCGTCCTTCCCAACTTCTGCCCTAGTGGAGGCTCTTTCAGGGTCAGGGGAATGAGGCCCGTCATTGTTACTGTTTTCGGCATATCAAATACGCTATATAAATATATTTATTATTATTATTATATATTTGCTTTTTGGGTCCCACCTGGCGATGCTCAAGGGTTCCTCCTGGTTCTGCACTCAGGAATGACTCCTGGTGGTGCTCGGGGGACCCTATGGGATGCCGGGAATCGAACCCGGGTCGGGCCGCGTGCCAGGCAAACACCCTCCCCGCTGTGCTCTCACTCCGGCCCCCCCAGCACCATATTTAAGCTCAGCCAGAGCCCCCGCGACCACCCCGCAGAGCCCCCTCCTCAGCCAGGTGTGCAGGGCAGGGGGCGGGGTGCGTGCGGGGTCCCAGGCCGTGCTGTGACTTGCAGGAGGAGGCCACGGACAGCGAGAAGGAGATCAACCGTCTGTCCATCCTGCCCTTCCCGCCCAGCGCTGGCTCCATCCTCCGGCGGCAGCGTGAGGAGGACCCCGCCCCCCCCCAAGAGGTACCTGGATGGGGCGAGCCGAGGCAGAGCTTGGGCAGGGCTGGGGCTGCTGGTCCCAGCAGTCGCCTCCCCGAGAGCCCCAGATGTCCTGGCCCCACTTCAGGGCCCCCCGGGGGCCACCACCCCAGGCCATCAGCAGCTGAGAAGGTCACGGGTCGTGAGGTCGGACCTTGACCCCCCCACACCCCGGAATGCACAGAATCCTGAGGGTTCCCGTGTGGGACGCATGGGGACAGGTCCGGCGTCAGGGGTTTCAGACCAGAAGCGGGGCCCAGGGCAGGGGGGTTCAGCCACACACTAAGGCCAGACCCGGTGGGTAGGTGTGAGGTGGGGTGGCTTCCTGCCTCCCGGGGTCTCCCCATTCCACCCTCACGGCTCCCCTCGGCTCTGAGGTGTCCGAGGCCTGGTGAGATGCGTGAGCCCGCGTGGCTGGGCCGGCGTGTGCAGGGGTGACTGTGGGCCCGGATGATGGGGGTCGGGGGGGAGGGGCCGCACCCACTGAGACTCCTCATCCCCTGCAGGTCCTTCAGCAGCATGTCCGACATCACAGGTGAGGCTGAGGGGTGAGGGGGCTTTTGGGCCCCGCTTGAGACCACCCTGTGTCCCTGGGCCGACCGGAAGGTCCCTGCGGGGGTGGGGGTCACCCTGCGTCCAGCCCAGCCCCTCCCTGCCCCCCCCGCCCCCCACTTCCTCCCCCTCCTCCACCTTCTTCCAGAAAACTGAAGGTTCCCCTGGCCTGGCCTGGCTCTGTCCCCCCCACCCCTGTAGCCCCAGGCCCTGGAGGGACCCCCGCTCCGGCCTCAGCCTGCACCCCTGAACCCCATTCATTCCCCCCCAGGAAGTGTGACCCTCAAGCCCTGGTCGCCTGGCCTGTCCTCGTCCTCGTCCTCCGACAGCGTGTGGCCACTGGGGAAGCCGGACCTGCTCAACAGGTAGGTACAATGAGGCTCGGCCGGGAGGCGTCACCCGCCAGGCCCGGACGGTGGCGGCTGTCCGGCCGAGGGGACAGTCCGTTGGGTTCCGTTTCCTCCCCGACTGCCGTTGGCCGTGCCCGGGTGCCCGCCCCGGCCGTGCGTCCGCCGTCCCTGTCGCCCACCTCTGTCTCCCGTGACTCTTGGTGACGGGCTGCTCAATCCTCTCCCTGCCCCGCCCTGGGGTGCTCGGAGGCACAGCCCCCAGCTCTCTGCTTGTGCTGGGAGGTCACACCCCCAGACAGTGCTCCGGAACGACTCCTGGCCCCGTGCTCGGGCGACCAGGCAGGGCTGGGGATGGAGTCCGGGCCTCTTGCATGCGAAGCCTGTGCCCAGCCCAGCGCGGCCCAAGTCCCGAGCCAGGCGCGCATACAGTAGGTGCTTAATAAGTGCCTGTCCTTGCACCAGCCTTGTGCTGCCTCCCCACTGCCCCTTCCCGGCAGTCACTCAGTTGCTTGGCAGAGCAGCAGGGTAACTGGAGGCCCCCCGGGAACCCGCCCGGGTCGTGGCCTCCAACCCTGAGTTCAGTGTGTTGTGGGTGGGGACTTGAGTGGCCGGAGCGAGAGAGCAGAGGCTGGCCGGGTCCGGAGGTTGGAGGATGAGCGGGCGGAGAGGTGGCCAGGAATGTGTGGACTTTGGCCGGCGCGCCGGACCCACCCGGGGCCGGGCTCAGCTCTCTGGCGCTGCTCTGGGTCTTCCTGTTTTACTGAGGGCGGGGGTGGTGGGGGGAGGCCCAGAGAAGTCAAACCACCTGCCCGAGGTCACACAGCGCAGCCCCGGCCGCCCCCTCAGTTCTCGCCAGCAGAGGAGCTGTGGGCGCGGGGAAAGGGCCTCTAAGCACCAAATGTCAGACCTGCGGAAGGTGCGGGCAGGTCACACGCGACGGGCTGAGCCGGCCTGTTGGCTGGCCACCCCGCCCCCCCCAGGCAGTGCTCCCGGTGAGACATTGTTTCTCCCTGGCGGGCAGGACGTGCTTCTCCGGGAAGGGGCGCGGCGCCTCCCTTCCTGCCTGTTCGGCCCTTCCTCCCCCTGAGGCCGGCTGCAGGGGTCCTGGCTGCTGGCCAGGGGCCTGGCAGAGGTCCAGAGAGAGGGAACAGGATGCTCTGGCCCAGGCCCTGGGGGCTCCCAGGCTCATCCACCACCCACGGTGCTCCTGGGCCAGCGGGGACAGGGGTGATGGACCCGTCGAGCAGGAGGGGTCAGCGCCCAGCAGTGGGTGCAGACTGGACTTCGGAGCTGCCTGAAGTCCTGGCTCTGTCTCAGGCTCCTGCAGGACCCGGCAGGTCAGAGTCCGGCCTCTGTTCTCTGCCCTGTGAAATGGGTCACAACAGCACCAGCCCCCTTGGTGTCGGGTCCCCGGTGGTAGCCATGGTAGGTTCCGGGTTCCAGTATTTCTAGGGGAGTGCCTGGGTGTGTCCTGGGCCTGGGGGGGGGGTGGGGAAGCCAGAGGCGACTCTGCTGGCCAGCGACCATCGAGGAGACTCAGAGTATCCCCCAAGGTGCCTTTTTCAGTCCCATTATACAGATGGGGAAAGTGAGGTCCGGAGAGTTGGCTGTGGGTATCAAGCTCCAAGTGGCACTTAGGACTCCGCAGAGCCCGTCTTCCTTCTAAGTGACTTTCGCTTTGGTGGTGGAGGTGGGGTTTGTTTACCTGGTGGTGCTGGGCCTTGAACCCAGGGCCCCTGCAGGCCTCTCCGCGCCTTGGAGCGTCTGTCTGGCGTTGGATGCTTGCTGCACGCCGCCGGGCCTTTGCAGCCCTTCAGGGGGTACAAGTGAGCAGAGGTCAAGGGCACAGTGCCATGCCGAGGGGAGGTCCTCCAAGTCACACCTCATCCCAGTGACCGCTGATGTTTTGGGGGGCCACAACGGGGGTACTCAGGGCTGACTCCTCGCTCAGTGCTCAGGGATCACTCGGGACTAGGGGGTTCTGGGGATCGAACCCGGGCTGAGCACGTGCTTAGCAGACACCTCCCCTGTCGCTCTGTTGCTCCGGCCCGAGTGTTGTTTGCGGGTGGGGGACTCTTCAGCAGTGCTCAGGGGTTGGGAGTAGCTTTCCCAATAATGCTGAGCCAATCGGGCCCGATCCTTCAGTGCTGACAGACACCGGTGCTGGAGGGGGGGTCCGTGCTACTGGGGGTTCGACTTGGGGTCCTGCCCCTGCACCCCAGCCCGTGAGCTCCTTCCTGGCCCCAAGTGTCTTGTGTTTCTCGAACCCATGATTCTTCTCCCGAAAAGCATCCCAGTGGGAACCCACCTAGTCGTACAACTGGGGGGCTCCGTGTCTCCAGGCAGGGAGACCAGGGATTAGAGCCTTAGCAGCCAAGAAGATGCTTTGCACCCACAGTTCCTTCTTTTTTTTTTATGCTTTTTGGGTCACACCCGGCGATGCACAGGGGTTCCTCCTGGCTCTGCACTCAGGAATTACTCCTGGCGGTGCTTGGGGGACCCTATGGGATGCTGGGAATCAAACCCGGGCCGGCCGCGTGCAAGGCAAACGCCCTCCCCGCTGTGCTATTGCTCTAGCCACCCTCCACCGTTCCTTCTAACTCCTTTTTTTCCAACTTTCTGGCCGCCTCCTTCTGAGGGAAGCCCTGAGTCTGCGCCCAGAGGGTCTCGAGACAGACTGGATCCCGAAGGGTGGGGGGGGGGCTCATCCTTTCTCTCCAGCACCAGTGCTGGTTGGGACCCAGAGAATTGCACAGCCCACTGAGGAGAGGCCTGCAGGTGGGCGGGGGAGGGGGCCAGACCCTCCCTCCCCCCACTCCGGCTGTGTGTGTGTGTGTGTGTTTTGGGGGTGAGGGAGGTGCTGTGGTATTTGCTTTGGGGAGCCCGTGGCTGTGAAGCAAGAGTCTGGTCTTCTACCCAAGTCCAGGACACAGTTCATGTGGCTTTGGGGTGTCCCTGCAGCCCGGCCCAGTCCCGCGTTCCCGGCTCAGCGCAGGCCTGTCCCCAGCACGCCGCCTCCTCGCAGCCAGGATAAACCCGGGCTGAGGGCGCCTGGGGAGCACTGCGCCAGCCCTCCCCTCTTGGGCCCGTTCTCTGTTTTGCTTATTTGGTGTTTGGGGCCGTGGTCCAGCAGGCCTGGGGGCGACTCCTGGCTTGGTGCTCAAGGGACTGTGTGCTGCCAGGGTAGGAGGTCGGGACACCCATGTGGAAAGCCCGAGTGATAGTGCAGCTTGGAGGGCGTTTGCCTTGCACACAGCTGACCCGGGATCGAACCCCAGTCTCCCATGTGGTTCCCCGAGCCCCGCCAGGAGTGATCCCTGAGCTCTGAGCCAGGACTGAGCCCTGAGCACTGCTGGGTGTGGCCCAAACACCCAAAGCAAGCAAACGGGCAAGCAGGACCCAGGTCCTTCGAGACATCCCCCCTCCCCTAGCTCTCTGCTGTTGTGTTTTGCGGGGGGGGGGGGGGGGCTTTGGGGGCCACGCCCAGCAGTTCTCAGGTGCTGGTCTTGGCTCTGGTGTCTGGGATCAGGCCAGAGGTGGCCACATTACATGCAAAGCAGGCGTCTTACCCGCCTACCGCTGCTGGCTGGGTTTGGAGTGAATACATAGGAGCTATGACGGGCTTGCCCCCCCCCCGATACTCCACACAGGGTCCCAAGACCCCCTTGTGCTGACTGGGTAGAGGGTCTTGCCAGCGGGGGGCAGGGCAACTGGGCCCCTTTATTTTGTGCCTCCCACGGCTGGCTTGGGCCGGCTTTTCTGGGAGCTGTTTCCCAGGGTGTTAAATTAGTTAATTAGGACGAGCATCATGGCTTCGTGTCTGGCACATGCCGAGTGCCAGCCAGCAGCGCTATTATTGTCGTTGTTATTAAATTCTTCCGCATGCCCCATGCTCTGCCTTCACACCTTTGCTTGTGCCTGCCCTCCTGCCTAGAGCACCCCCGGCTCTTTTCTGCCTGTTCCAGCCGCTGCTTCCTTGGAGAACCTGTGCCCCTCCGTTCCTCGATGGCCCCTGGGAGTGTCTGATCCGTGTCATGTGCTCATGGTGACCCTTTCTGTAGGCTGGGCAGAACGAGCCTTTGACGTGTCCTTGCCTGGACTCCAGACGCAGTGCTCGGTGTGAGGGCTCAGAGCTGGGTGTGGAGCTGACAGGCTGTCAGAGGGCGTTCTTCCTGCGGGAGGAGACGAGGGGCCACATAACGGCAGTTGACCCTGGTCTGATGCCCAGCACCATCAGATAGAAACAGGCCAGGGGCTAGACGGTAGTACAGAAGACAGAGAGGAGATAGCACAGCAGGTAGCGCACTGGCCTTGCACATGGCTGACCCGAGTTCGAGCCCCGGCAGCCCGTAGGGTCCCCCGAGCTCCTCCAAGGGTGATACCTAAGCGCAGAGCCAGGAGGAAGCCCTGGGCACTGCTGGGTGTGGCCCCCCACAAAACCAAACATGAGCCAGAAAGCAAAAATGGAAGCATCAGATCCCAGGGCGGAGCCTGGGACAGTGGCTTTGGGTCCGAACATTGAAGGAGAAGCAGTATTTTTTGTTTTTGTTTTTTTCTTTTTGGGTCACACCTGGAGATGCACAGAGGTTACTCCTGGTTCATGCACTCAGGAATTACTCCTGGTGGTGCTTGGGGGACCATATGGGATGCTGGGAATCGAACCCAGGTTGACCACATGCAAGGCAAACGCCCTACCCGCTGTGCTATCACTCCAGCCCCAGAAGCAGTATTTTTTGGGATGGGGACGGAGGGCCGGGCTGCAGCGGCCCCCGTGGGCATCGTGGGTCCTGGGGCCATCAACTCCCGTTCCCCAAGAACCACGTCCTGGAGCTCTGAATCCCCATCCTCCACTTTTCTCAGCTCTTTGGCCATCCGCGTGTCCGGCCGGAGCCCCCCAGGAGGGCCTGAGTCCCAAAGCAGGGGTCCTGATGGCCTGTCTCTCCTGGCGGACAGCTGGTCTGGGGCCATGGTGCGGAGGGTGATGTCGGGACCGGGATCTGCCCGCGTGGAACCCAGAGAGGTGAGGCCACGCCCACTTGGGGGGCGGGGGTGGGGCTGTCGCTGGGCACCCTGTGATTGGTGGATTTTTAGGAGTGGGCGGGCAGGGGCGGGTTCAGCAGCGCCAAGTGCGTTCTGATTGGGGCAGGGCCTGGGAGGTGGAGCCGCCTGGGCGGGTCGATTCCCGGGCCTGAGTCTTGAAGAGAAGTGGATGCCCCGAGTCTGGGTGTGTACTTGGGGGTCTGGATTCTTGCTGAGCTCACTGGGGTCCTCTCCCAGCCCCGGGCAGAGGCTGGCCTGGAAGGGGAGCTGCAGCAGAGAACCTTGACCTGGAACCAGACGTCCACCCTCCCCTGCTTGCTGGACTCCAAGGGTGAGTGTCCCGGGTTGCCGCGGGAGGGTCGTGCAGCTCTGGGCCGGGGCCGACCACCAAGGCTGGGAGGGATCCCCCTCCTCCCCAGCCTCGCCTGGCTCCTTGGCACTGCCCCTTTCGCCCTCCGTGGCCCCTGGCCGGGCGTGTGTATTGTTTTATTCTATGCAGGGAAGGGCCGGGCCGGGGTTCAAGTCCTGGTCCGGGCTCCCTTTTGGAAGGGGCTTCCCGGCCCTCGCCCCTCGCCTGACCTACCCCTTCTCGCGTCTCCTCCACCTCTCTGCCCATGCCCAGCCTACCAGTCCTTCCACGAGGCCCTGGACGCCTGGGTGAAGGGGGCGGGCACCGAACCCTTCTACATCCGCGCCAACCTCAGCCTGCCCGAGCGCGCCGACCCCCACGCGCTGTGCGTGAAGGCGCAGGAGATCCTGCGGCTCGTGGACCCCGCCCACAAGCGGAGGCAGGAGTGGTTCTGCGCGCGGGTGGACCCCCTGACACTGCGGGACCTGGACCGGGGCACCGTGCCCAACTACCAGAGGTGATGGGGGTGCAACCTGGGGCGGGGGGTGGGGCGGGCGGCCGGGTGGGCTGGAGGAGAGGGGCGCGGGGCTCCCCTTCTCCGCGTGAACTCTCGCGGGATTTCCCCCCCCCCACAGAGCCCAGCAGCTCCTCGAGGTCCAGGAGAAGAATCTGCCCTCCGGCCGGCACCGGGCCCCCCGCAATAATGTAAGCAGTGGCGCTTTGGGGGGGAGTCAGAGGGGAGAGGCCAGCCCCATCCAGGCAGACGCGTGGGCAGCTGGGAGAAGCGCCCTGTCCTCCTGCCCAGGATAGGACTAATTGCATCCACTGTCCAGGGCAGTTCAGAGGACCCAGGGAGGCTGTGCCCAGTGCCAGGAGCATGCCAGGGACACGCCCCCATCACAGAGCACCCCCTTTGTGCACGCTCTGTCAACACCAGGCTGGGGGGTCAGTGACCTCCAGGCCAAGGTGACGGGGTTGAGATCGGGGCGATTCTCAACCACCCAAAACGGAACCCCGGCCCTGCGGGCTCAGCTGGCTCCTGACCCGCCCCCTGCAAGCTCTTCCGATCTTATTTAATTTTGTTTGGGGGTTACACTTAGCAGTGCTCAGGGCTGACTCCTGGCGCCACACTCTGGAATGACTCCTGGCGGTGCTCAGGGGACCCTGTGGGATGCCGGGGATCGAACCCCGGTCAGCCGCGTGCAAGGCAAACGCCCTGCCCGCTGTGTCCTGGCTCCGGCCCCGCCCCTGATTTCCCGACTTGGAGAGGTTGTGGCCTGCAGTGAGTCCCCCGCGTGTCCGTGTATAGGCATGTGTCCGTGTGCAGTGCGATGTGTGCTGCAGCGTGTGCAGAGGGGCGAGGCCTTGTATGCATGTGGTTAAAGCACGTGTGTGACATTGGGTGTATGTGTTTGACGTGTCTGTTTGTGAATTGTGTGTGTGTGACATAGTGTATACGTATGTTATGAGGTGTAAGTACCTATGTGAGGTAAGCATGTAGTTTGTGACGCGTACACGACAGGTGTATATGTGTGTGAGGTGTGTGATGCAGTGTGTGCCTAGGTAGCAGGGTGCCGGGGTGTATATGTGTGTATGTGACACTGTGTGTGTCACACAGTGATGTGTGTGACATTTTGTGTGTGTGTGTGTGGTGCAGTGTGTGCCTGTGTAGCGGTGTATGTCTGTGTGTGACATTGTGTGTGTACCTGTGTGCGATGTGTGTGACATTGTGTGTGTGACGTGTGTGTGGTGCAGTGTGTGCCTATGTAATGCAGTGGTATAGGTCTGTGTGTGACATTGTATGTGTGTGATGTAGTGTGTGCCTGTGTAGTGGTTGCCATGGTGTGTGTGTGTGTGTGTGTGTGTGTGTGAGAGAGAGAGAGCTGTTGCGTGTGTTGGGATCATGTAAGTTGCGGGAAGTGACCCCAGCATCGTGTCCCCTTGGCCGTTGTCCCCATCTGTGGCCTGTGTCCCCATCAGCTCGGCTCCTCTCACCCTACCCCCCCTCCCAGGTTTCCTGTCCCACCCTCGCCTGCCTGGAGGGCTGCCTCGTGCATCTGGGGGGTGGGGGACCCTCTGCTGGGTTCCGTTTGCTCCTTTCCCAAAGCTGAGTCCTGGGCGCTTCCTCCCTGACCCTCCCCCCACCCCCAGCTGAAGAAGCGAGCCCTGGACCAGCTGCGGCTGGTGAAGCCCAAGCACACGGGGGGCACTGCAGGGGACGCCCCCGAGTCGCTGCTGCTGGAGCCGTGTGCGGGTGAGTGCCAGGCGGGGGCTGGGGCCTGGTCCAGCCGATGCCCCAACGCTCCCCTCCCACACACAAGAAGTTGTGGGGCCCGGGAGGGAGAGGGGGCCCCCTCCCAGCATGCTGGGACCCCGCATGGGAGGCATGTGGGTGTGGCTGTGGGTGGGTGAGTTGGGCAGAGCAGGGTCTTGGTGCTTCTCGACTGTCCAGGGCCCACGTGTGAGGTCCCCAGACCGGGTTCTTGGCAGCACTGGGGTGAGATGAGGCCTTGAGCTGCTCCAGATAAGGGGCCGGGGAGTTCAGAGGCCGGACTGTCAATTCCGGAGAGCAGGAGGGGAGAGGGGCTAGGGATTGGCAGGGTGGGCTTTTTGCCTGGGGTCTTGGAGGATGAAGAGGAGTTCATCGCCGACAGAAAGCACATTGTATGCTTGCTTCCGATGGGAGGACAGCGTGTGCTGCTCTGCCGTGCACCCAGGTGACCCAGGGCCTCGGGTCTGTGTGGGACTCACTGCTCTGTGGTGAGAGAGGCTGGTGCCTGATGCTTAGATGTCCCTAGGAACACAGTTACAGAGAGTGACAAACTGTGGAGGAGAGCTGGGGTGTCCTCCCCCAGGGGAGAGTGAGGTTCGCTGTCCAGAGGTCAGTGCGGGGCTGTTGCCACCTTGGAGTGTGCGGACGCCCATGGTTGGGGGTCTCTGAAGGCAGGCAGGAGGGCAGCAGAGGCCGTGAGGGCGCAGGGCTGGCGGCCTCCAGGCTCTGGCGTGGCCGGGGTCCCCCAGTGATGCAGGGTGTGGCTATTTTACGTTTGAGAGGGGACAGCGATGGCACTGCCCAGCATTGACTCCTGGCTCTGTGCTCGGGAGTCGCCCCTGGTGGTGCTCAGGGATCACAGCAGTGCTGGGCCTGAACCCCCACCAGCCACATGCAAATCAAGCACCTCCCACTGTTCCCTCTCCAGTGTCGCGGTGGTGTTTGGTGGTGCCGGGGTTGAAACGCAGAGTCCCACACAGCCTCACAAGTGGCCCTGACACACCCCATAGCTCTGGGGTGCGGCCGCCTGCCCCCTCCTCTCCTCCCCCCTCCCGCTCTCCCACCTCTCTCCTCTCTTTCCCCTCCCCCTTCCTTCCTTCCTTCCTTCCTTCCTTCCTTCCTTCCTTTTCCTTCCTTCCATACTTTCCCTCCCTCCCTCCCTCCCTCCCTCCCTCCCTCCTCCCTCCCTCCCTCCCTTCCTCCCTTCCTCCCTCCCTCCCTCCCTTCCTTCCTCCTCCCTTCCATCCTTTTCCTCCTCCCTCCCTCCTTCCCTCCCATCCTTTTCCTCCTCCCTCCCTCCCTTCCTTCCTTCCTTCCTTCCTTCCTTCCTTCCTTCCTTCCTTCCTTCCTTCTTTCCTTCCTCTCTCTGCCTTCCTCCTTCCTTCCTCCTTCCTTCCTTCCTTCCTTCCTTCCATCCTCCCTCCCTCCCTCCCTCCCTCCTCCCTTCTTCCTTCCTTCCTCTCATTTATTCTTGGTGGCCGGGGACGCTGCCGTGAAAGTGGGGGGACACACAGGTGCTGGCTGGGGGCCTTAGGGGGTGCGTTCTACCTGCTTTGCCGTCAATGGCCTGTAGGGGGCGAGGATGAGGCAGAGGATCAGGCAATAGGGTCAGTACTGAGAGAGACACACAGAGATAAGAGACAGAGAGACAGAGAGAGGAGGCAGCTGGCCTGAGCCCCGTTCCTCCCGCCGGCCCCCGCAGAGCCCCCGCAGAGCCTCAAGCCCTACAGCCTGGTGCGACCCCTCCTGGTGCCCGCCCTGCGCCCGGTGGTGCTTCTCCCCGAGTGCCTGGCGCCCCGGCTCATCCGCAACCTGCTGGACCTGCCCAGCTCCCGCCTGGACTTCCAGGTGTGCCCGGCAGGTGAGTGGGGGCCGCGTGGGGTCGGGGGGGCCCGGGGCAGGCGGGGGGTGGGGGGGGTCTCTGGTGCAGCCGCTCTCGTCTCTGCCGCAGAGAGCCTCTCGGGGGAGGAGCAGGGCACGTCCTCGGCCCCCCGGCGCCCCCAAAGCCCGGCCGGCCACCCCTGGACTGGGCAGCAGGATCCGCGCCATCCAGGAGTCTGTGGGGAAGGTAGGTGGGGGCGCCCGAGGGCCGTGGGACCCAGGGGGGCTGCAAAGTGACCCCACATGGGGGGCTGCCCGCTCACCTCTCACGCCCCCCCAAAGCTGATGGAGTCGGGGTGCCTGGAGGTGGACTTCGGGGTGGGGGGGGGACTAGCTCTGCCCCGCAGTGGGCGGGCTTGGGAGAGGGAGTGAGTGACCTCCTTGGGGGGTCGGCACTCAGGGGACCCTGCGGTGCTGGGGAGGAGACCGGGGCTCCCACGTGAGAATTGGCACTCGGCCCTTTGCGCCACTTCCCTGGCCCGGAGTGACCCCGCCAGGCGCCACTCACCTCTTGGCCTCTGTGTCGGGGTCTGGGGGGTGGGCAGGGGGCCTTCAGGGGATGGTCCCAGCTCTGCCCTGGTCTTGCGGCAGGGGGGTGGGCGGGCGGGGCGTTTCTGGGCGGGAGTGACTGAGCTCTGCCCGAGCAGAAGCACTGCCTCCTGGAGCTGGGCGCGCGTGGCGTGCGGGAGCTGGTGCGGAGCGAGATCTACCCCATCGTCATCCACGTGGAGGTGACAGAGAAGAACGTCCGGGAGGTCAGGTGCGTGGGCGGGTCTCCGCCTCTTGGGACCTTTTTCTTGCGGGGGCGGAGGGGGCAGGAAGGGACTGCAGGGCTGCTCCTGGTCATACTGAGTCAAGAGGTCCAGGCTGACGGCTCCATGCCCGGGCGGGGTTGGGGGCCACCAGGACCACTTGGCCGTGCTCAGGGTCCACAGTGGTGGTTATGTCGGGGGGGCTTGGGTGCTGGCGGGCCTCGCGGGCCCAGCTCAGTCCAACCCCCGCGCTGCCTGTGGTCCTCGGAGCGCCACCCGGGAGTCAGCCCGGAGCACAGAGCCAGGAGTCAGCCCTGAGCATCGCCGGGTGTGGCCCCCCAAATGACGACGGGGAACCAAACAAGGGCGGGGACTCGAACTCGGCGCCTCACGCCGGCCCAGCCTGAGCGCCAGCACTCGGGGGGCCTCCCCGAGCCCCTCTCCCTGTCTCCTTCTCTCCCCACCTGCCCGTCTGTCCCTCCCCGTCGTCCCGTGTGTCCCCGGTCGCCACCCACCGGGCGCTCTTCTCTCGGCAGGGGCCTGCTGGGCCGGCCAGGCTGGCGGGACTCGGAGCTGCTGCGTCAGTGCCGGGGGTCCGAGCACTCCCTGTGGGGGCTGCCGTGCTCCTGGGCGCAGGTGTCGGCGCACGCTTGGACCCACGGCGAGGAGCTGGCCAAGGTGGTGCGCGGCCGCATTCTGCAGGAGCAGGCGCGCCTGGTGTGGGTGGAGTGCGGCAGCGGGGGCGGCGGCGGCCCCGGCTGCAGCGAGGCCTGAGCGGGGACCGTCCCCGCGGGCACCGGCTCCCAAGCCCCTCGGACTCGGGGACTCTCGGGCGGGGGGGCGCCCTGGCTTTCCCGCCGTTCCTGTTCTTGCTGCTCTCTCCCTGCCACCCCCCAAGGGTCCCCCCGACCTCCTCCCTTGGAGTCATACACCCCCCACCCGCATGTGTGGCTCCCTGCTCCGTGCTCGCGGAGCGTCTCTGTTCTCAGCCCCGCGCCGGCCGAAGGGGACACGCACAAGTTCTCACGGGACGGGGGATCCCCGGGCCACTGCCGGCTCTGCCCAGGGAAGCAGGGGGGGGCTGCCTGGCAGGACCCCCCCCCACCTCCGCTCAATCCCGCTCACCTGTTACCTCTACACGTGATCTCCCGGCGGGAGGGGCCGTGGTTCCCTGTGTTCGCGGCGGACCCGCCCCCCGCCCCCTGGGGACACTGACTCGGGCATTGCCGGTGCTCCCAGACGCAGCCGGGACCGAGTGCTCCCTGCGTCTGTGCCCCCCACCCGACCCCGTCTCCTGGGGTGCCGGGGGCAGCGCCAGTCTGAGGCTCCAGAATGTATGGCCGAGGGTTCCCGGGGCCGCCCCGTCCACTTGGAAGCTGCACATGTATGGGACATTAAACCTTTTGTTACGGAGCCGGGGCCTGTGTGTGTGTGTCTGGCTCCCTCCACCCCCGGACCCCTGCTTGCGTTGAAAGACACGCCGAGGTCCCCTGTGTCCCCGGGGAGGGTCTGGTTTCGCTCTGACTCATCCCAGAGCTGCCGGCCATCTGTGCCGGCATCCCCTTACCTGCCTGCATGACTGGGGGAGGGGAGACCCCCCCTGCCCCACCCCCCAGCCCAGCCCTCCTGGACCTGCTTACCCCAGCAGTGTCCCTGCGGTGACGGCCTCAGGCATCAGGGGACCCCTTCCACTGCTGAGTTGAGGGGACTCAGAGCCCACCCCTGTGTGCAGTTAGACCCCCCACCCCCACCCCAGACAGCGTTACCTGGGAGAGCACAGGCATGTGCAGGGGGAAGAATCCAGGCAGACTTCTGGAGGAAGAGCCACTGGAGTTTGGGGGTTTGAGGTCTGGGCATCTTTCACGAAGCATTTGCTGCCCCTGGACAACTGCCCCTGTCCTGGTCACCGCATGCACTTGGGGGACCCAGGGGGGTGGGGGAAGTGATGGTTCGACGAGGAGGGGAGCCCAGGCTGCGTTGAGTGGGGGGCTGGGGTCCGGGCTCAGAGCCGGGGTGGACACGAGCCCCTCGAATCCTGTGCTTCCCTGGGACCTGGGGCTGCTCTTGGCCATGCTCTGCCTTGTGGGGGTTGATAGGGTCCCAGGTGTGCCTTGGGGGCCGGGCCCTGCATGCGGGGACAGGCCGGACCTCCTGCCCCTACGTGACCTGCCCAGGGCGCATGCGTGTGTGAGGGCACGCGAATCCGGGGGTAGACCTGGGCGCTGAGACGCTGCAGTCTTTGCCTGCTCCCACGTTGGCGGGTCTTTTGCCTCCGATGGGAGGCCGCCTACGTCCGTCACGCCTCCCCACATCCTTAGTACCATCCCCATTTTACCAGCGATCAAAGGAAAGAGCGCAAAGGAGTGGCCCAGAATCACACAGTCAAAGATCAGTGAGGGTGAGGAACTTTCCCAGAACCAGAAAGTGTCAGGACCCATTGGGACTTGAACCCTGGTCTTTGACACATAGCCCAGCCTCTTCCTTCGGTCCAGGAGCCAGACACAGGGCTGTCCAGTGCAGGGTGACCTCCTGGGGCCATTCTCCCCGCCTCTACCCCCGCACCCCTGTGGCCCAGCAACTCTCTCCAGCGCCTCCCTCTGTCCTCCACCCGTCCTTCCTGGGGCTCTGTGAGCTGTACTGATGGGGGTCGTCCTTTGTGGAAGGGCCAGGAGTAGAGGGAGGGAAATGCGGCGTCTCTAGGGAAAGAGGCTCAGGAGGAGGGTGCAGGGGTGCGTGGACGCGGGGGCCTATTCAGTGGGAATCAAAGGGGTCTGCAGGGAGGCGGCTGTGGAGAACCACAGGGGTGGGGTGGAGCTCACACAGGGCCCTGCAGGCTGGGTTTCGGGTTGGGGTTGATGGGCGCCAGCCCAGGGTTCTAGCAGAGGCTGAATGGGGTGTGAGCACTGTTGGGGGCGACTAAGTGGAGATGCAGCCTGAGAAGGCACCGTCTGTCCTGATTGGCTGGGAGACGAGGTGGAGGTGGGGCTGAGGAGGTGCTTTCTGTTCTGGTTGGCTGAGAGACAAGTTGAAGGCGGGGGCTGAGAAGGCGCTCTTTAACCTGATTGGCTAGAAGACAAGGGGGAGGTGGGACTGAGAAGTCGCTCTCTGTCCTGATTGGCTGGGAGAGAGGCACGGGTAAGGGGACCCTGGGGGACGTTTTCTGTGGCTGAGCCACAGATGATGATGTTGGAACCTTGGAGGTCAGAGGCGCTCAGTGGTAAAGCCCTGCGTGGCACACGTGAGAGCCTGGGTTAGCTCCCGCCACCGCATGCTCCCTCCTTCCCCCTCTCCCCCACTTCCCAGCACTGGCGCCTCCCCATCTTGGTGGCCCTGGAGGACAACCAAGTGTGGCCCAGGTGGCTGCTGTGAGCACCGCCTGGAGTGGCCCGTAACCAAGAAAACAGAGACTACCACACCCCTCGTCGACTTCAAAGCAGAGCTTGGGCGGGGGCATCGGGGAAGGCTTCCTGGAGGAAGGACCCTTGGAGCTGAACTTGAGGTTGAAACAGAATCAAGCCATCAACAGGGAGATGGTGCAGGGGTTTGGGACCGGCCTTCTACGAGGCAGACCCCAGTCTGACCCCCAGGTACCCCGGAGCCCCCCTGGGAGCAGCACGGAGCTGAGAGCACGCACCCCCCACCTCGCCTCCAGACGTGTCTCAATCTACCCCCCAAAAAAATTAAAAAGAGAATTTGAGATACCCAAGCACAAAAATTTGTAAGCCTACAACTGTACCTCATGGTGTTTCACTAATAAAAATTTCTTTAAAAAAAGAGAATTTCGGGGGCTGGAGCAGTAGCACAGTGGGGAGGCAAAAAGCTTTTGCCTTGCACGCGGCCGACCCGGGTTCAATTCCCAGCATCCCATAGGGTCCCCCGAGCACCGCCAGGAGTGATTCCTGAGTGCAGAGCCAGGAGGAACCCCTGAGCATCGCCGGGTGTGACCCAAAAAGAAAAAAAAAGAGAATTTAGGCAGCTGAAGGGACTTGGGCTCAGGACTGGGCGGATTCGTGGGGAGAATCCAGAAGGAAACGCAGCGGACGCTGGAGCGGGGAGACCGGACGCCCCTGGCTCGGGCACGCACGGAGGGCCCGGCGGCGCCCCCACCCCCGCGCGCGCGGCAGCTGGCAGGGCGGGGACAGCCCCTCGCCGGCAGCCACCTCGGGGCGCCTGTCCCCGCCCCCGGCCGCGCGGAGGCGGGGCGGCGGCCAGCAGGTGGAGGCGGGCGCGATGGCCCGGCCCGGCCGGGGACTCCCGGCGCCGCTGCCAGCCCCGGATGCCCGCCAGACTCCGGGCGCCGCCGGGGCCCCCGCCTGACCTGCCGCCCTGCGCGCGCCCGGGGGGACTCGGGGCGAGCCGTCGGGGGTCCCCAGGGCCCATGCAGTGCCGGCTCCTGCGGGGCCTGGCCGGAGCCCTGGTCACGCTGCTGGGCATGGCACTCCTCTCCCTGCGCTACCGCGGGCGCCTGACCCCGCCGGGCGCGCCGGAGCCCCCCGAGACGCCCGCGCCCAGCGCCCGCCCCGCCCGGCTGCAGCCGCAGGACGTGTTCATCGCCGTGAAGACCACCCGGGCTTTCCACCGCTCGCGCCTGGACCTGCTGCTGGACACGTGGGTCTCCAGGACCCGGGAACAGGTGACACGCGCGGGGGCGCGTGGGGTTCAGGACCGCCTGGCCTGAGGGGCCTCTGGGGTCTTTCCCTGCGGGGCGGGCTGCCTAAGCTCATTTTCCTTCTTGGGCCTTCTGCGTCCTTTGAGGGGCTGTTCCAGCCCCCCTGCCCCAACAGCAGGTGCTCATATGCCCATTGCTCACCTCTGCCGGGAACCTGAGGTCCCGCCATGTCCCAGGGCCCTCCCAGCCAGGCTGTCCCCTGCCCCCCTGCCCTGGCCCGCAGGGGGCGACAGGAGGGTGGCTGTTGGGTGAAGGGTGGGGGTCCAGTCCTATCTGGGTGCTGCCCTGGCCGTGAGCAGAGCAGGGGCTGATGGAGAGGACGGGGTGGGGGGTGGGGGGGCATCTCTGGAAATCCCGCCGGCCCCTGCCTGAACATGGGGCGGGCGGACACCTCACCTCCTAAGTGACTTCCTGTCTGGAGGTGTCGAGGGAGGAGGGGGTGTGTATTGGGATGATGGCGGGCGGCAGGGGTGCAAGAGGGAGGGATGGGGTGTGTGCCCCACAGAGCCAGGTTAGAAAGGCGGGAACCTCCCCTGCCCGCCCCAAGCACCCTGCCAACAGCCAAGCCCTGTGGGGGTCTTGGGAATCACTTCTGGGGTGGTGGAGGGGCGACTTCACACACACACACATGCACACACACCCTCGCGTGCGCTCTCTCGCGTGCACATGCACACACACACATGCATGCACGCGCGCGCGCGCACACACACACACACACACACACACACACACTCGGGCACCCGCTCAGGAGCAAGTGTGCGAGCTTTGGAGGTGGCGAAGGCTCCTGGGAGCCGGTCTCAGGGGAAACGGGAGAGGCCCACAGGCCCTGGCGAGAGGGTGCCCCTGGTTTACCAACTGGCCCTGGGTCCTTGCCTGGCCCCAGCCCCAGGCCCCTGCCCGGCCCCTCCCCTCACGTCACTTCTCCTCTGGGGAGGCCTCGGTTCCCCCCCGCGGAAGCCACCGCACCAGCCCTCCCCGACGACCTTCCTGTTTATGGCGCTGCCTGTGTGCCCAGAGCAGGACCTCACGTGGTCCCGGCCTTCCTGACTCCCATCGCTGTGGGGGTGCCCTGCCCCGGAGGAGGAAACTGAGACCAGAAAGAGGAAGCGCTCACCAACGTCAGTCAGCCGGGGGCTGGAGGCGGCAGGGCACCCCCTCTCCTTAGAGGGAATTGGGGTCCCGGAGCTGCGGGGGGGGCTCAGGAGAGGGTTGGGGGTCCCTGCTCGGCTGCCCTGGGGGAAGGCACGACAGTCCCCCCCTCTTCAGAGGAGGCTGAGGCGCAGGCCAGGCCCTTACTGGCCTCTGGCTCAGGACAGTGTCTCGAAAACTTGCCCCTTCCCGAAGACTGGGAGATGGCAGGGGGGAGGCCGGGAGGCCCCCACTCACCCCTGCTGTGCCCCTTGCCGCCTCCCTTTGTTCCATCTCTCCCGAGGCCCCGCCCCCGCCAGGCCTCAGTTTCCCCCGGGCAGGAGTGTGTCCCGGAGCTGGTTAACTGCAGGCCCGGTGCCGGCCCAGCTGGTTAAGGGCGACCCGGGGCAGGTGGGCCTTTGTGCCCGGGTGGACAGGGCTGCGTGTGGCCTTTGTGTCCCGCGGGGGCGGGGGGGGGGAAGGCCACGGAGGCTGCTTTGTGCTCGCTGCCGTCCCTGGGGGCGGGGCTGGGGGACAGGGCCCCTCGCAGCAGCAGATGGTCCCTGCTGGCCGGCCCTGCCACTCAGCGCAGAAGGTTTGAACCGTGGCCCAGGCCCCACCCGACACAAATCAGATGCAGCCGGGCTGGGAGGCGCCACCCCCTCCCCCAGCCCCCCTTAGCCGCTGCAGCAGCCTCGATCCCTGGCCCATTTGGGCCAAACTCACAGGCTTCCTCTTGCTGCGGAGGTTTAGTGTCAAAAGTTTGCCAGGCAGCGGAGGAAGCGCTTCTTGGCTCCTTTGAAACCAGCTCCGGGGGGGGGGGGCGGGGGGAGCATATAGCAGACTTGGTGGGGGAGCACGGAGCAGGGGGATCAGGGTACAGGGACTGCATCCAAATAGGAGGCGAGGAGCTGGAGCCATAGCACAGCGGGGAGGGCGTTTGCCTTGCACGTGGCCGACCCGGGTTCGAGTCCCAGCATCCCATAAAATCCCCTGAGTACCGCCAGGAGGAATTCCTGAGTGCAGAGCCAGGAGGAACCCCTGAGCATCGCCGGGTGTGACCCAAAAAGGAAAAAATAGGCGAGGCCAGGGGGCTGGCTCGTGGGGGCTGGGGGGTGGGGGAGAGAGGGTGCCATCCAGGAGGCCTGAAAGCTGGGTGGGCAGCGCTGCGGTTTGGGGGGCAGAGAGGAAGTACCGCCCCCTCCCCCGGGGATCAGGACTGGGAGAGACGGGGAGGGGGAAGGAGAGGCTGGCGTGTTGGGGGGCACCTGTCTGGGCGGGGGGGCATTTGAACGCTGCGGTGGGGGCGTGGGGGGCCCCTCTGAGACTCTGGGTTCGAGAAGGTGTTTAACAAGCCAGAGGTGGGGCCGGGGGTGTGGCGTGGTGACAGACACTTCCTGGCATGTCTCAGGCGTCTCCTCGGTGCCAGTGGCCTCCTCAGCACCACCGAGTGTGTCCCCAACTCCAGGAAATTCACAAGTACATCAGTAAGGAAGCTGGAGCAATAGGACAGCGGGGAGGGCGTTAATTGGCCTTGCACGTGGCCGACGCGGGTTCGATTCCCAGCATTCCATATAGTCCCGTTCCCCCCCCCCCGAGCACCCCCAGGAGTAATTCCTGAGTGCAGAGCCAGGAGTAACTCCTGTGCCTCGCCGGTGTGACCCAAAAAGAAACACACACACACACACACACACACACACACACACACACACACACACACACACCAATAAAACCCAGGGGCTGGTTGGAGTCGCAGAGGGAGGGGATGGTGAGAAGGGGCTTGAGTCATGGAAACCTTTGGCCCGCCCAGTGCCGGCAACACTTCTCAGTGGGAGACACGACCCCCACACTCCCAACCCACCAGCACCACCAAAGGGGGTTCGGAAGGGGGAAGCCCGGGACAGTCTGTGGGGAGAGGGCAGGGGCCAGGTCAGAGACAAGCCCAACCAGGATGGTTCGAGGGAGCAAGGGGCAGCATCCCATGGCCAAGGGGTTTGCCCAAAGCTGGCAGGGGCCTGTGTGAAGGAAGGGTAGAAGGGAGGGCTTCCTGGAAGAGGCGGCGATTCAGCTGTGAGTCAGGGGGCAGAAAAGGGCACAGACCTCAGTGAGGGAGAAGTTAACTGGGTGGGCAGGGGGTGAGGAGAGCGGGTGGGGGATGGGGCACGGGGCCACCTTCCGCTCAGACCCAGGCCAGCCTCTATCCAGTGGCCACAGAGGGGCCTGGCAGGGGAGGTGGGGAGGGTGAACGTTCTGGGGGCCGCAGCAGGGCTGAGGGCACAAAGCCGGGTCTTGTTTGCCCCCTCGAGTCCCGGCAGGCTCCAGAAAAGGGCCCTAGTCCCGGGGCCGGGAGACAGACTCAGGCCCGGTGCCTGCCTGGGCTTCTCTGGCGCCTGGAACCCTGCCTCTGTTTCCCCCAGACACAGGAAGCCAAACCCCTCCAGCCCTTGGAAGCTGCCACTGATGGGGAAACCGAGGCCGGGGTGGGGTTCTCATCTGAAGGGCTGAATCCTGGGGTGGAGGGTGAGGTCTCCAGGCAGGGAGGGGGGGAGAGAGAGGGAGACAGAGAGGGAGGGAGGGAGGGAGACAGAGGCCTGGCCTGGCCCCTTTCCTGGGGGTGCCGCTTCCTCCCAGGGCCTCCCGGCCACTCCCTTCACCCCAGTTTTGCCATCCTGAAGGGGACAGGTCCCAGCCCCCCGTCTAGGGGCTCCATGGAGGGAGGGTCACTGCTCAGCCCGGGTGTGTCTGCAGCGCAGAAGGTCAGGGGCAGGCCGGCAGAGGTGAGCAGAGAACCTCAGCGGGTCCGAGCGGGACATCCTCTAGGGCCCGGCTGGGGGTGTCGTGGGGGTCGTGGATGCCCGCCCAACCCGCTCACACGCCCCCCGCCCCGTCTCCCCTCCAGACGTTCGTCTTCACTGACGGCGCGGACGCAGGCCTGCAGAAGAGACTGGGTAACTGCCCCCGCGGGCGGTGGGGGGTCTCCCTGGGGTGGGGGCGGCCAACTCCGCGGGTGTCCCCTCTGCCCGCGAGGGGCGCTGGCTGCTCCCGTGGGGAGGGGCAGCCCCGGGACCCCGACCCCAGCCCGCTTCGCCCCGAGCCCTGAGCTGCAGGCCCAGCCTCTCGGGCGCGGCGGGATCCCCGGGCCTGGCTCGCGGGTCCCCGGCGGGCCCTGACTGTCCCCTCTCCAGGGTCCCACCTCGTGGTCACCAACTGCTCCGCGGAGCACAGCCACCCCGCGCTGTCCTGCAAGATGGCCGCGGAGTTTGACGCCTTCCTGGCCAGCGGGCGGAGGTGAGCGCTGGCCCGGGGGTGGGGGTGGGGGGCAGGGCAGGTGGGGGATGTTGGTCCAGAAACGTGAGGTGGTCTGTGTGCTGTGAGTCATCAATCCCATGCGGCCTTTCGGGTCTGTCCACCCGTCCTTGCTGGCCGACAGTTCCCCTCCTGCGATGCTGTGTGACCTCCGGCCGCTGTCTTGACCTCTCTGAGTCTTGGTCCTCATTGGGTCGCTCACAGTCCCTCCTTCTCCCCCAGGTGGTTCTGCCACGTGGACGACGACAACTACGTGAACCCGCGCGCGCTGCTAAAGCTGCTGAGAGCCTTTCCCTTGGCTCACGACGTCTACGTCGGCCGGCCCAGCCTGAACCGGCCCATCCACGCCTCCGAGCCGCAGCCCCACAACCAAACGGTGGGGCCTTCCCAAGCGCCTCTCACTCATTGGCTGCGCGGGCCAGGGGAGGCGGGGCCAGTCAGCTATGGCATCCTGAGGGCGGGGCCAGGAGGGATGGGGCCAATCATATGTGGCCGCCCCGGGGGTGGGGCAAGAGGGGGTGGGGCCAGTCAGCTATGGCATCCTGAGGGCGGGGCCAGGAGGGATGGGGCCAATCGTATGTGGCCGCCCCGGGGGTGGGGCAAGAGGGGGTGGGGCCAGTCAGCTATGGCATCCTGAGGGCGGGGCCAGGAGGGATGGGGCCAATCGTATGCGGCCACCCCTGGGGTGGGGCCAGTCAGATATGACATCCTGAGGGTGGGGCCAGAAAGGATAGGGACAATCTTGCGGCCATCCCGGGGGTGGGGCCAGGAGGGGCGGGGCCAGCCAAATGTGCTTTCTGAGGGCGGGGCCACGAGGGGCGGGGCAATGTGCTGCACCAATTAGGTGTGACCATGAGGAGGGCGTGGCTACGAGGGGTTGAAGCTATAGGGCGGGGTCACCTAGGTGTGGCCAACCCAGGGCGGGGTCAGGAGGAGCGTGGCTATGGGGCAGGGCCACCTGAGTCATTCTGGGTGGAGCCACTCAGGGGCGGGGCTACCAGGGGCGGGCCTTGTGGTGCGGGGCTGGGACCCGGAAGGTGGCTCCTCTGGCTTTCTTTGGTTACTGTTGTTTGGACTGGTGGCTACGCGGCTCCTCCCCAGTCTCCTCTGCGATGGGGAAGCAAGTACCAGTGAGGCACAGAGAGTGCCATGTACTAGAGCCACCTTCATGCACTGGGAGGTGGCGGGCGCTGAGGCTTCTCCACCCACAGTGGAGTTCACAGCTACCCGGTATCATCATCTACTTATAAGTTTTTTTTTTTGCTTTTTGAGTCACACCCGGCGATGCACAGGGGTTCCTCCTGGCTTTGCACTCAGGAATCACTCCTGGCGGTGCTCGGGGGACAATATGGGATGCTGGGAATTGAACCCAGGTCGGCCGCGTACAAGGCAAGCGCCCTCCCCGCTGTGCTATCACTCCAGCCCCTGTACAAGTTTTGGGGTCAGCCCAGCCCCGTAGGCGCGTTCTCCCTAGGGTGCCAGTAACCAGCCACAGAAGCCTTGACCCCTCACACAACCAGCTTCAGCTCCAGATCTGGACGGATCCGGATCAGGGTAGAGGGATTTAGGAAACAAAGAACTAAAGAACCTGTCACATTTGACTTTCTGAGAAACACCCGTGAATTTTATGGCCCAGCTTGTTTTACTTGCGTCTATTGCAAAGGGCTCCCCCTGTCCCCAGGACCCACTTGGCTTCTGGCCCTTGAGTGGCTGGGCCGGCGGGATGCCCGTCTCCGGTTGCAGCCCTGCCGCAGGCGAGCCCACGCTGGGCCTCTCCCTCCTGAGATCACCATCTGCTCCATCAGGGAAACAAGAGCAGAAAACACAAGACCTTAATTACCAGCAGCTAATCAGCCTCTGAGCCCTAATTAAGTCCTCCTGGGCCCCAGGGGGTGGTGGTGGAGCCAAGTGAGCACTTGCAGGTGAGTCCAGCCCCAGCTCACCCCCGCCACTCTCCTGCTAGACTGTCTTGCAAAAATTCGCTGGAGCCTGACTCTGATCTCTCGGGCCACTCTCGCCACCTCCTGGCTTTGGGGCCTCGATGAGGTCACTTGCATGACCCCTCTGCGCCTTTGTCTTCTCGTCTGTGGAGTGGGTATTGTCCTTTCTATCTTTTTCCCTGGCTGGGTGCTAAAAGAAAGGATCACACGAGGCAGGCGGGAGCCGGGGGTTTATTCCTAGAATGCAGAGTGCACCCTGGCCGAGCAGAGTCAGAACAGTCTCTGAGCACTGCTGAGTGTGACCCAAAGTGTATAGTGGGGGAGGGCAGGGGCCAGAGAGATAGTACGGTGGTTAGGGCGCTTGCCTTGTATGCAGTCGACCCTGGCACTGCATATGCTCCCCAGAGCATCTCCAGGAGTGATCCCTGAGCACAGAGCCCGGAGTCAGCCCTGAACATTACTGGGTGTGGCCCCCCGAGCAAATAAACAAATACCAGCACCAAAAAAAGGTACAACGAGACCCCCTCCCGAGTGGCCGACCTGTGACTGACGCCAGGAAATGGCGGTGATTAGGATCAGCTCGCACCTCCAGCCCCGTTTCCCTGCCGGGCACACCCAGGCCCTGTCCCCTACAATGTGCACAAATGACCTTCTTGGCACCCAACGCACCAATGGGGTCCCAGGACCCTGCCCTGAAGTGACTCAGTTTGTTTGGACCAAGGGGTGGGCCCGCAAAGCGGGCGCCAGAGTTCCTGCCGGGGGTCAGTCCTGGCCCTGCGACTTCAGGAGGGTCTTTTCTCTGTCACCTTATGCCACCGCCTCTGTGGCGCAGCCCTGAGCAAAGGCACAGTCTCTGCTCCGGGTGAGGCTTCTGATGCTGCTGCTCCTGGGATATGGGGGTGGCAGCCGTGTGTGCGCATGCGCATTAGTCAGCGCTGCATGCTGCCTCGCTGACCCCTGACAGAGGCCTGGGGCCTTGGAGGGGAGGAGTCGGACCTCCTGCAGAGCCTGGAGAACAACTCTGTCTTTTTTTTTTTCTTTTTGGGTCACACCCGGCGATGTACAGGGGTTACTCCTGGCTCTGCACTCAGGAGTTACTCCTGATGGTGCTCAGGGGACCATATGGGATGCTGGGAATCGAACCGGGGTTGACCGCGTGCAAGGCAAACTCCCTACCCGCTGTGCTATTGCTCCAGCTCACAATTCTGTATTTTGTTTTTCTTTTTGGGTCACACCTGAATATGTTCAAGGGTTACTCCTGGCTCTGCACTCAAGAATTACTCTTGGCGGTGCTCAAAGGACCCCATGGGATGCCGGGGATCGAACCTGGGGCAGCTGCATGCAAGGCAACGCCCAACCCTCTGTATTGTCGCTGCGGCCCAGGCCATGCTGTGTTAGACCCAGAGCTGAGGCTGCAATGCAGGGGGGAACGGATCTGAGGCCCAGAGAGGGCAGCTACTTTCTCAAGTTTGCACAGCTGTGCCGGGCCCCAGAATCAGGCTCCCAAGTTCCCTATCCAGGGCCCGTCTCATTGTCACCCTGCGAGGGAAAACCCAGTCCGGTGCACCAAGAAAGCACCAACTGTATACTCTGGAAAAGGAAACCCCAGGGATGGGGATGGGGGGAGAGGGGGAACTTGTTGGACCCAGACATGGTGCAGCTGTGCCCTGATGGGGCTGACTCCACCCACCCACCCACCCACCCACCCACCTGGAGATGGCCTAGGTACTAATCCTGCTGTTCACTGGCTGTGTGACCTTGGGCCAGTGTCTGTACCTCTCTGATGCTTGGTTCCCACTTGTGAAGTGGGTCCCACTTCCTGGAGAGCTTAAGGAACCAATTTTCCTAAAAGCCTGGTAGAAATCGGAGAAGGAGGAGAGTCCCGGGTGGATAGAGGCAGAAAGGGGTTGGCTTTGAGGGGGATATGCTGGGGCTTGCTGGTTCCGGGGCTCACAACCTATTTCTCTCTCTCTCTCTCTCTCTCTCTCTCTCCCCCCCCCTTTGGTGGAAAAGGTTTTTTCATCCCTAATAGCTGGGACTGAGAAAACCAGGGGTGCAGCACTATTTGGACCTGGTGCCCTGGGAGAGAGCATCTCATCCTCCTAGTCACAGAGTCCAAGGATCTGATTGGCTGGCCTGAGTCATGTGCTTGCAGCGGAGCCAATCACTGGTCGGGGGCGTGGCCTTGCGTCCTCCGGTCCCAGGGCAGCAGGTGCTGTGTTTGGGGAGGGGGGACCCTCTCCAGCCACCGGGTGAGGAGGAAGAGACATTTCCCTGGACAAACGGGTCGGGGGCGCTGGACAACAAGCCTGACACATGTCCCCTTTAGCCAGAACCAAGCCCCCCCTCCCGGGAGACTGTCGCTGACCCCGCCACTGGGAGCGAAGATGTGACTTTGGGCCTGGGCTCCTTATGCAAAATGGGCAGGATATTGTGGAGCTGCGGGGGGGGGGGGGGGCGGCTAGCGAGATGGGAGGGCAGCAGCATCGGAGCTGGGCTGGTCGTGTGTGCGCGCATGTATGTGTGTGTGCATGTGTATGTGTGTGTGTCTGTGGGGGGCGTTTGGCTCTTGCCCGCCCCGCACCCCTTCCTCACCCCTGCTCCCCACCTTCCCCCCCTTCTCTCTGCAGAGGCTGGTTCAGTTCTGGTTTGCTACGGGGGGCGCCGGCTTCTGCATCAACCGCAAACTGGCGCTGAAGATGGTCCCATGGGCCAGGTGAGACCCCCAGGCTGCAAGGAGGACAAGGGGTGCAGAGAGGGTGTGTGTGTGTGTGTGTGTGTGTGTGTGTGTGTGAGAGAGAGAGAGAGAGAGAGAGAGAGAGAGAGAGAGAAAGACAGACAGACAGACTGACTGACAGAGAACTTTGTTGCTTAAGGGGCTCCTTTCATGCTGTGTCAGACTTAGTTACTGGGTTGCAAGCCTCAGTCCCCCCTCGAGGGGGCTGGGCGCCACTGCCCTGTGTGTCCAGCCTCACACAGATCAGCTGCACCCTCCAGAACTTCTCCCATCTTTCCAGCTTCCTGAGGATACCATAGCCAACGGCTGCTGTAGGGGTTCAATGAGGGACTGTCTGGGGTAGCACCTGGTGACAACCACACCACCCAGGGTCCCTTGGCTACCCTCTTCTGCGCAATCAGTGCTCCGGGGTGAGATGAAGGCTGACTGTAGGCAGGAAAAGGAGGGAGGACTTCCTGGAAGTGGTGGCAGTTACTGTGACTGGCTGTGAAGTCTGTGTGGGATGGAGGGTGGGCTGGGGCAGGCCTGGGGCGACATCTGGCTTCTCCAGCTGAATCTCCCAGGCAGGGAAGTTCAGCAAGTTGCAGGTTCCAGGGGACCCAGCCCTGGGGGCTCACTCCCACACCAACCTGAGGGGCAGAGGGAGCTGGGTCTCTGAGGGGGCTTGTCCCAGCAGACAGAAAGCAGGGGACGTCCCTGCACCCCCAAGGGCTTCTGCCCACCACAGTGGGAATTAGAAAGGACCCCTGTGGGCACACAGCCGGGGATGGGGGTGAAAACTTTCTGCCTCCACCTATCAATCCGTGCTGGACACCCCCTGACCCCACTATGGCCCCAGGATCACTAGGATCAAGCAGCTGTCCTGGGATGCTCTTTCTCCCAAATCACTGTGAGATGCAGTTACAAAGCTGTTCAGCTTGGGTTTCAGTCATGCGTCCGTCCACCAGTGTACATTTCCCACCATCAATGTCCTCAGTTTCCCTCCTGCTACCCCCCCGCCCTCGCCAAACCTGCCCCTATGGCAGGCACTTTCCTTCTCTCTCTCCTTTTTCTTCTGACCTTTGACTGCCTTTAGCTCCTCTTCCCTAAGAGTCACTTTACGAAACGGCCGTTCTCACGGTGGAAGAAAAAGCAGACCAGAAAACTCACCTCCTCCAGGAAGCTCACCGCTCTGCCTTCCCCTCTCTCTCTCGGGTGTCCCTCAGGCCTCCCTGTGATTTAACGTCCATCAGTCCTGCTCTGAAATGACCTGTGCTGGCTGCCTGTCTCTCCTGAGACTGGGGAGGCTGCTGCTGAGGCTGGTGCTCTGCTGTTCATCTTGGGGTCCTTGACCTTTGTGTGGTGTCTGACATCCAAGTAGGCAGTGCAGGCGGAGAATGAGTGCATCTGGGGGTTGTACAGGGAGGTAGCTCAAAGGGATAAAGCAGGGCTGGAGCAATAACACAGCGGGGAGGGCGTTTGCCTTGCATGTGGCCGACCCTGGTTCAATTCCCTGCATCCCATAGGGTACCCCGAGCGTTTGCCTTGCAGGCGGCCGACCAGGGTTCCAGGGTTCAATCCCCAGCATCCCATAGGGTCCCCTGAGCACCGCCAGGAGTGATTCCTGAGTGCAGAGCCAGGAGTAACCCCTGAGCATCATCGGGTGTGACCCAAAAAGCAAAGGGGGGGGGGGCTAAAGCACAGGGTGCTCGCAGGGATCTAACCCTCAGCACCCTGTGATCCCATGAGCATGGCTGGGATTGGCCTATATTATTTTAAAGTGGAGTGACAAACTGGAGTGTTATGGGGAGAGGAGGGAAGGTTAGATGGATGGGGGTTTCCTCTCCATCCTCAGGATGCCCTGGATGACTGACAGGCTCGTTTTACAGAGGAGAAAACTGGCTTTCCGAGGTCATTTACCAGAGGTCACAGAGTCCAGCAACCAGATTTTTATAATTTTGGCTTTTTGGGTCACACCCGGCGGTGCTCAGGGGTTCCTCCTGGCTCTGCACTCAGGAATCACTCCTGGCGGTGCTCGGGGGACCCTATGGGATGCTGGGGATTGAACCCTGGAACCCCGGTCGGCCGCCTGCAAGGCAAACGCCTTAGCCGCTGTCCTATCTCTTCGGCCCCAGCAGCAGCCAGATTTTGTCAGGGAGATGTGGGAGGCGGGGGCGGGGCTGTGGGAGACGGAGGCGGGGCTGTGGGCGGCGAGGGCGGGGCTGTGGGAGGTGGGGGCGTGGCTGTGGGAGATGGGGCGGGGCTGTGGGAGACGGGGGTGGGGCTTGGGAGGCAGGGGCGGGGCCGTGGGAGGCGGGGGCGGGGCTGTAAAAGGCGGGGGCGGGACTTGGGAGGTAGGGGCGGGGCGGCGGCAGCTCGGCTCTCTCCCCTGCAGTGGCCCCCACTTCACAGAGACCTCGGCGCTCATCCGCCTGCCAGACGACTGCACGGTGGGCTACATCATCGAATGCAAGCTGGGGGGCCGCCTGCGGCCCAGCCCCCTCTTCCATTCCCACCTGGAGACCCTCCAGCTCCTGGGGGCCGCCCAGCTCTCCGAGCAGGTGAGTGGGTCTCCCTACTGGGCAGGGAATCCGAGGTCCAGAAAGGGGGACACGCAGCCCCTCAGACCCAGGGGTTGACTTGGCGGCAGAACGTCTGTGCTCCCTGGGCTGGAGCCGCCTGGGTGATGCCGCCCGCGCCTCTCTCATCCTGCTTCCATCCCCGGCACCAGCAGGCAGCCCTGAGCACTGGGAAGGAGTGATTCTGAGCGCAGAACCAGAGACCCTGAGGCGCGGAACCCCGAGGCCCAGCTGATACTGGAGCCCCTTCAAAAATAGCAAATAAGGGGCCAGAGTGATAGCACAGCGGGGAGGGCGTTTGCCTCACACGCGGCCAACCCAGGTTCGATCCCCAGCATCCCATATGGTCCCCCGAGCACCGCCAGGACTAATTTCTGAGTGCAGAGTCAGAAGGACCCCTGGGCATCACCGGGTGTGACCCAAAAAGCAAATAAATAAGTAAAAATAGCAATTAACTCACCCCCAAGCCATTCATGGCAGGACAGAACTTGGCCCCGGTTTCCTCCCTTCCGTCCTTCTTGCCTCTTTTCAAACTTTAGCTTCTTTGGGGGCCACACCAGCCATGTTTCCCTGTCTGGCTCAGCCCACCCACCGCACTTAGTGCTGATTGGCCAGACCTGCAGCATCTGTCCCCGTGGGACCCAGGGCCTGAAGACAGAAAAGGGGGAAGGTTTGAGGTGGTCGGGTCAAAACGTCTGAATAGTTGGGGTCGCCGGAGTGTCCACTGTACCAGCTACGCCATTGTGGAGCGCTTATTTTGTGTGTGTGTGTGGGGCACTCCTGGCAGTGCTCAGGGATCACTCCTGGCAGTGCTCGGGAATCAGGGATCACTCCTGGCAGTGCTCAGGGATCAGGGATCACTCATGGTAGTGCTCAGGGATCACCCCTGGCGCTGTCTCAAACCTCTGGGTTCTCCTGTGCTGGGGGATAGAGTCTTTCTTCTTCTTCCCCGACCCCTACATTCTTGGCCCTTCCTGCCCGCCCCCAGTGGGACCCCCCCAACCTTCAGTCTCCTCTCTGAGCAGGTCACCCTCAGCTACGGCACCTTTGAGGGGAAGCTGAACGTCATCAAGCTCCAGGGCCCCTTCTCGCAAGAGGAGGACCCCTCCAGGTGGGTCTGGGGGCTGATCGCCGGCGTCCAGAGAGGGGGTGTGGGTGAGGAACACCTGGGGCTGGAAGCACGGAACTGGGATGGAGCGAGCACATTTCGGGCTTGCTGCCTTTTTCTTTTCTTTTCTTTTTTTAGTGGGGGTCTGGGGGAGGTGTTGGGGCCAGACCCGGTGATGCTCAGGAGTTACCTCCGTCTCTGCGCTCAGGAATTACTCCTGGTGGGCTCGGAGTCATTTGATCCCCAGTATGGTCCGGCGGGGTATCAAACCCGGGTCAGCCGTGTGCAAGGCAAACGTCCTACCCGCTGCACTACCCCTCTGGCCTTGCTTTCTAACAGCCGGCTGTGTGATCTTGGGTAAATGTCTTGCTCACTCTGGGCCCCTGGAGACACTTTTGATCGGGGTCGCAGGCAGTGGAACTCAGGGCCTGTGACCTCTCCGGGTGGTGTTGAGGTCCTGGGGCCCTTCAGGGGTGGAGGGTCACACCCTGCGGTGCTGGGCTTCCAACGCGGGGCCACACTCCTGCAAGGCCTGTGCTCCACCACTTGAGGGCGCTCCTGGCCTCAGCTGCGGCTGAAGCTGCCCTTGGCGGGGACTGCCCACCAGGGGGCGCTCTCAGTCCCAATGTCCAAACACTGGGGGTCTCGGGAGCACTGTGGGGCGGAGTATGGGGTAACCCCGCTGCCCCTTTCTCCTCTCTCCATAGGTTCCGCTCCCTGCACTGCCTCCTCTTCCCGGACACGCCCTGGTGCCCACAGCTGGCGGCCTGGTGACCGCAGACAGGGGCTGGCTGAGGCCGCCACGCGGCTGAACCAGGAGAGTTGGTGGCCCTTCAGCGGCGCTCGGACTTGGGACTCTAGTCCCCCGAGATCACGGGGTTCCTGAGTGTGCTGTGGCCTCTGTCCCGGTTTTTGGTCCTTCTCCTGGGTCCCCTCACTGCGGCCTTCCCCGGCTGGACCCCCGACCCCCTGAGGGAGCCCAGGTTGGAGTAACAGCTCGAGCCGGGGGTCTATGGGAGACCCCGCCGGTCTTCAGTGCCCCCCCACTGTGACCCTTGCTGTCTGGACTTGGGGTGTCACTCAGCACCCCGAGGCCCAGATAGTAGATTCTAATTCCTCACCGCCGACTGCCGTGAGCCTTTTGCCCACGTCTCCAGCTCCTTCCTGGCTGCTCAGGGTTGCCAGATGGTCCCCACGAGTGAGAAACTTGCCCAGTCGGCAGTGACACTGTGCAGGGAGGCCCCGCAGGTCCCTACCCCGGCATCCTGTGGTGGATGTGGGTGTGATGTCGGGAGCAGGGGCAGCCACTTTGCTGCCACGAAGGGGCGGCAGCGACCCTCCCCCACAGCGCTCCCTTGCCTGTTTCTGACAGACAATGAAAACGTGTTTGTTTAAGCTTCTCGGGGTCCTTGTGTGTGCTGATCTGCGCGCACCAAACGCTCCCCACCTGGGCGGGAGTCTGCCATCTGCCTGGGGAGAGTCAGAGAGCAAGGGAAGGTCAGATGGAGGAAGGTGCACCCACCCGAGTCCTCCAGGGAGGAACTGGCTGCAGTCAGCAGTTTCAGGCTCCAGGAGAGATGATGAGTGCCCGAGAACCCTCAAGGGGAGAGCTCCGGAAACCTCCCAGCTGCCTCTTGTTCCTGGATGTCCTGGCATCCTGACGCAGGCCCTGGGCATGAGGCCCCCTTCTCCAGCTGGAGGCCCAGAGAGGGTGTTGCAGGTTCCTGAGGATGCACAGCGCTCTGGTGTCTGCGGGGCTCTCTGAGGGCTTCCAGAACCTTCCTTCTTCCCCTCCTCCCGGGGCTGACCGAACACAGGCTTTGTGGGACGGATGCAAAGTGGGGGTGACCCCTGGGCTCCTGCCGGGCGGGCTAGGCTGGTTCTGAGCTCCCTGGTGCGCAGGGCGGCGGGCCAGGCTGCGTTCGTTCGGCTCATCCCGGGTTCCGGAGGGTCGGGCGCGGGAGCAGCGCTCGGGCCATCTGCTGCCCCGTTGTCCCAGAATAGCTGTGCTGGGGAGGGCGCAGAGTCAGCAAGGATCAAACTGGGGTGCAGGGAGGAGGGAGTGTGGCTTGGGGAGCCGCGGGAGCTGCCCGGGCTGAGTCCCGCCCACCCTGTCACGTGGGCCAGAATGATGCCCATTCTGGGGCCAGGTGATAGCACAGCAGGGAGCGTGCGTGCCTTGCACTCCTCCGACCCGGGTTCGATCCCCGGCTCCCTCTCGGGCTCCCCAGCCCCGCCAGGAGGGGTCCCTGAGTGCAGGGCCAGGAGTAAGCCCTGAGCACCGCTGGGTGTGGCCGCCCCCCAACAAACAAGCAGGAAGAACAGTTCCCATCTCACAGACGGGGACCTGGTGACGCGTCGTGACGGTCCTTGGGGTTGGGGAGTCTCGACAGCCGGGCCCGCCCACGCCGCGGGTCTAGTCCTCCCGAGCTGACCCCCCAGTTTCCGGGTGTCCCTTATGGAACAGGTGCTGGAAGATCCAGGCTCAGGGGTGGCGCGTGGGTCACTCTAAAATCCTCTCCCTCCCCTCCTGTGCTGGGCTGTGAAAGGGGGTGCTGGAGGGGGGCCGGGGGATCGCCCCTCCCTCACCCCACCCCACCCCCGCCAGGTGTGTGCCGGCGGAACCTCCTGGCTGGCCTCTGGTGCCCCGGTTCTCCGCGGGTCACCCCTCTTCTTGGCACTGCTGCCCCGTCCTGGTCACCTCCCCTCTCCTCTCCTGGCAGTTGCTCCCCGATCTCCCGGAGGTCACTGTCACCTGGTCACCTCTCCAGCTATGAGGCCTCCAAGCAGGGCCCGGGGACACGCCCGCTGTGGGTGCCTCTGTGTGGAGCTGGGAGGGACCCCTGCCCGGTGGCCTCGAAGCTCTTCTCCCTCCCCCCTCCTCCTCCTCCTCCCTGCCCCCCCACCCCTGCACAGAGCAGTGCCCAGCAGACACTCGGGCAGGGGCGGGTGGGGACGGGCTGCTCTGTCTCCTCCAGCTCTGGCTGCGAGGGTGTAACTGGGCAGGTGCTAACCTGGGTGGCTCAGGCTGGTGACACAGGTCACATTTAATAGCATCCCTAAAGGGACAAGCTGAGGGCTGGAGCAATAGCACAGCGGGGAGGGCATTTGCCTTGCACGCAGCCTACCTGGGTTCGATTCCCAGCATCCCATAGGGTCCCCTGAGCACCGCCAGGAGTCATTCCTAAGTGCATGAGCCAGGAGTAGCCCCTGTGCATCACTGGGTGTGACCCAAGAAGCAAAAAAAGAAAAAAAAAAACTAAAGGGACAAGCTGACCTCACGTGCTTCCAGTAGGACCAGGGGGACACATGCAGGCAGCGAGTTCATTAAGTGACCCGCACAGACCAGGCTGTGGCTGGAGTCCAGGTGGGAGCAAAGGGCACATTAATGACACCCTGCGGCTCAGGCCACGATGATGGATGGGACAGCCCTCCCCCCCCATCTAGCCCTCTGGCTTCTTCAAACTGGGGACGGCATGAAAACATAGCCAGGAGGGGAGAATAGTAAGGAGACACGTCACAGAGCATATACAAGCCCAGAACTCTAGAGAGAGATTTTTGGGTTGGTTTTTATTTTGCGGGTGGGGGTGACATTTAGCTGTGCTCAGGGCTGACTCCTGGCTCTGTGCTCAGGGATCACTCCTGGCAGAGCCGGGGATCAAACCTCGGGTCAGGCACGTGCAAGGCAAAGCCCTACCCATTGGGCTATCTCTCTGGCCCCTAAAAAGATATTTTTGCGCCAAAGAAGCAGTTGGAATGTGGGCTCTCTACTGGGGGGGGTGGCACTAAGTTAGTTATTGTGGGTTTTATTAGGTGTGATCATCAGACAGAGGGAATTGTTGTTTTGTTTCCTTTTTTGGGGTGGGGGTGTATGTTTTTAGAAATGTTCTGATATGTGAGAGATACATTCTGAAATATTTATGGGTGAAATGACATAATGTCTGGCATTTTCTTTAAAATCATGCCTGAGGGCAGTTTTGAAGTAAAGACAGGCAGGAAGGAGCTGGCTTGGGAGCCCGAGTGGGGGTTCCGGCGACATCCCTGTCACTGAGAGGTGTGCTGGCCGTCATCCATCGGAAAAGGTCAGATCAAATAAAGTGGGTCCGTGGGTTCTCCGCCGTGGGGGCCACGCCCCACATTGAGGCCCCGCTGGAGAACAGCTGTTGGCATCAGACCCAGCTGTCCTGATCTACCTTCTGTTCTCCCCAAACAGCCCCCCAAAGGGGAGGGGGGCCCCTGTGTGATGAGCACTTGGCCCAATGCCTGCCTTCCCTGAGTACCCCACTCCATCTCTCTGTTTTTCCCTTTTTTGGGGGGGTCACACCCTGCGATGCTCAGGGGTTCCTCCTGGCTCTGCACTCAGGAATCACTCCTGGCGGTGCTCAGGGGACCATATAGGATGCTGGGGATCGAACCCGGGTTGGCCGTGTGCAAGGCTAACGCCCTCCCTGCTTTGCTATCACTCCAGCCCCTCTCTGTTTATTCTTGTAACGTTTTCGGGTTGTGTGCTCGGCTGGCTGAGCCCTGTTCGGCACCCTGTTGAACCGTTGGCATCTCCCGTCCCAGCTACACTGTAACCGGTTCCATCTTCTCGCACATGGTTGCCACACACGTCCCCTCCACTCCATCGCTCCCTCAATAGAAGTTGTCCGTGCACCACTAGGCAGGGACCGGGGGTTCTGCTTGAGACCCTCCAGAGGGAAGGAGCCCTGCTCTCCACTGACGGCTCGAACCCTGGGCAGGCTGGGGCTGTGTGATCGGCCTGGAGGGGAATCAATGATGAGCCCCTGGGGCACGGGGGCAGGGGCTATAGTCTGGGGCGTTGGACAGGTCAGTGGCAGGAGCAGCGAGGCTGATGGCCAGGCAGCGCTAGGGCTGAGCTTGGAGCCTCGAGAAAGCTGACTTCCGGGGTGGGGCCTGTCCTCCAATTGCCCCAAATCAGCAGGTGTGGTCAGATTGGCCTTCTGGGGTGGTACTAAGAGTGAGTTGTGGGGGGCCGGAGCGATAGCACAGCGAGGAGGGCGTTTGCCTTGTATGCGGCCGACCCGGGTTCAATCCCCGGCATCCCATAGGGTCCCCAGAGCACTGCCAGGAGTAATTCCCGAGTGCAGAGCTAGGGGGAACCCCTGAGCATTGCTGGGTGTGACCCAAAAAGAAAGTGTTGTGCATGAGGTCACCAGGCTGGTGACCTTGGTGCCCCTCTATTCAGCTTCTTTAAAGGCACCCTGCTACTTTTCTTGTGCCTCTTCTTGCTCTGATTTGGTGGGGGGGGGGTCACTCAGATGTCTGGCCATGATGTTCATGGGGTGTCACGCTCCCTTGGCTGTGGTGCCTGCACCCACGCTCAGCTGGGATCACTCTCTGTTCATGTATTTCTGTTTGGGTGCTCACCGGGGTCACTCTGGTGCTCCCAGGAGCTCGCCCTGGGTGGGGGGTGCTAATGGCTGCAGTGCTTGCATGTTTTTTGTTGTTGTTGTTGGAATGATAGCACAGTGATAGGGCGTTTGCCTTGTGCATGGCCAGCCCGGCTGTGCCGGGTTCGATTCCTCCACTCCTCTTGCAGAGCCCGGCAAACTACCCGCGCGGCAAAGCCTGGCAAGCTCCCCATGACGTATCCGATATGCCAAACACAGTAACAACAAGTCTCACGATGGAGACGTTACTGGGCCCGCTCGAGTAAATCGATGAACAACGGGAGGACAGTGCTACAGTGCTACAGTTGTCAACACTGGGGGTTGCAGCCCATAGTTGGGCTGGTCATACCTACCCTGCCAGCACCAGTTGGGCACGGGGCAAAGGGGATACAGCACATGCCTTGTCCGGAGGATGGAGTCCTGGCACTGCAGTAAGACTGCTAAGCACCAAACTGGCCAAATCAGAATCCCAAGTTCTAGGGCTCTTGATCACCTCCTCAGAACTCAAGTCTCAGGGGGCCAAAGAGCCTCCATGAGATTGACTCGGTACCCCTAAGGTCCCCTGAGCCCGCCAAGAGTGATCCCTGCGCACAGAGCCAGGAGTCAGCTCTGAGCACCGCTGGGTGTAGCCCATAACCAAAAGAAGGAATCAAGTCTCCAGAAAATGGGCGGGACTGGCAGGAGCCTCTGGGTTTTATTTGGCTCTGGAGGCGGTCAGAGAGTGAGTGGGGTGGGGGTGGGGGGGAGCGGAGAGCAGTTCAGTACCGCGGACAGAGCCCCGCCACCCTGGCAGGATGGGAATTGGGATGGGAAGGTTCATTCCGACTTCATGGGAGCTTCAGGGGAGCTAGACCACACTTCCGGTACACAGTGCAGGGAGCAGAGGATGAGGCCGGTGAGAACGGATGGCATCCCCACTCCATGCGATTGACCCGGTACCCCATCGGGTCCCCTGAGCCCACCAAGAGTGATCCCTGCGTGCAGGGCCAGGAGTCAGCCCTGAGCACCGCTGGGTGTAGCCCAAACCAAATCAGAAGGACTCAAGTCTCCAAGAACCGGGTGGGAGGGGATGATCTGCGCACTGTGGCTTGAGCGCCTGCAGTGTTCAGGGGCTGCAGGGGTCTCTGGGGGTACAGAGGCAGAATCCTGCTAGACCCGGGAGCCCAGAAACCCCCAGTGTGTCACACGTGGTTCTGCCTCCAACATCCCCAGAGCCATGGCCGGTGACTCAGCGGAGGAGAGCCAGGGAGTGGATAGACGTTCGGGCAGAGAGCTGAGACCCAGCGTTTTCTGGGCCTCAGTGTCCCCTGCGCCACCATCTGAGAAATGGGAGCGAGACTCTTCTTTCCCAGAGGCGTATTCGTCAGCTCAGCACCCAGGAAGCAGCCCAGCAGCAGTGCCCAGAGACCCCATATCCACGCCGGTGTGGGACATGCAGTTGCCCAGGCACCCAGAACAAGGTGGACGAGACCTAGACCCGGGGATCTCACCTGGGGGACCCCGGTGGGACAGGCAGAGGCTCTTCTGCACCCCCTTGGGCCCCCACGAGAAGACATTCCCAGCCTCCCTTGCAGGAGCGCATCCCACCTGCAGGCAGAGCCCAGAAAGCCCCCACGTGCCCAGGGAAGCACGAGGCTGCTGGGCAGAGGGGAGGAACCGGAAGTGGGAGGAGCCACGACCCCGCCCCGCCTCCTATGAGTCTATCGGCCAATCAGCTGCGCAAGGCTGACCTGAAGCCTGGAAGCTGACTTGCATCGGTGGAATTCGGGGTGTTTGCACCCCAATTCTCCAGGGCCGTGCCCGGGACAAAGCGCGGGAAGGACAGCACCCCAGCCGGAACCCCAGAGGGTGAGGTAGGGAGGACACACACAGTGGGGCGTTTGCTGGGAGACTCCCAGGTTTGCTCCCAGATGCTTTGAGGTTTGTTTAGGATTTGGGGCCAACGCCTGGAATTGCCCAGGAGTGACCCTGGGGCACCTGTGTCCGCCCCGCGCCATGCGAGCCCTGTGCTCTCTCACCGGCTCTTGACTTCTAGATTCTTCCTGGGCTTCTCTTGCCACCTCAGATCGCTTGCTGGGTTTTGTTTCAAGGTGCTTGTTTGGTTTCTTGGTTTGTTTTTTGGGAGGGGTCCCACCCCGCGGTGCCCAGGGCTTACTCCGGCTCTGTGCTCAGGGGTCACACTCCCAGTGGTGCTTGGGGGAACCCTATGGGGTGCAGGAATTACACCCCGGTTGGCCGTGTGCAAGGCAAGCACCCCTACCCCTGTACTATGCGTAGGGCCCCTTATTTCAAGGTTTGTCTTCCACTGGGTCCCATCGACATCTGCTCCTTCAAGCTGGGGAACCCCAGCGAGCTGCCCCAATCACACCCATCCCTCGCCTCCTGGGAAAGGGCCTCCCCCGGGGAGCCCCACTTTCTGGTGCCTCTACCCCCGGCCATTTGCACCTTCAGTGACAAGCCACTTGCTTCAGTGACCCCCTGGAAGCTGGAAGCCAGCTGCCCGGGTGAAAACACCCACTTGGCCAGTTGGCTCACACGTGACCTTCTCGTGCCTCATCTCCCGCTTACTTGTATGTGGTTGTTTTGGAATAAAGTCGGGATCTATTTAATAACCTACGTCAGATGTTGACTGTTCCACTTCCCATCGTGCCTAACACCCCACCCCCAAACTTCGTGGCATCAAACGCCGCCACCGCTCATTTTACTGAAGATATGGGTGCAGAGAGGCCCGGGGGACCGTGGGGGTAGCTCACGGACACCCCGCTCACATGTCTGAGCCCGAGTTAATGCCCCACCCAGTTAAAGACCCTGGTGGTCTCCTTATAACAGTCAGATCCTGAGACGGAAAGCTGGTAAATTTTCCTTCTTTGGTTTTGTTGTTGTTTTGGGGGATGTCACCCACAGTGCTCAGAGATTACTCCTGGCTCTGTGCTCAGGGCTCACTCCTGGTGGGCTTGGGGACTATATGAGTGTCTGAGATAAGACCTGGATCAGTTGAGTGCCAGGCAAGTGCCCGGTCTGTGAGGCTATCTCTTTCTAAATCTCCCAGATCCTTCTTCCTTTGTATGATCTTTATTTTTTTTTGGGGGGGGGTCTTACCTGGCTATGCCCAGGGGTTACTCCTGGCTCTGCACTCAGGGATCACTCCTGGCGGTCCTCGGGAGACCATAGGAGATCCCCGGGAGTGAGCCCAGATCCACCAAGCAAGCGCCCTCCCCACTGTCCTTTCTCGCCAGCCCCAGGATCCCGTTCTTGGCCTTGCAAATGAGCGGAAGGGGCCAAGCCCAGCTTTTCTTGCTGGAAGTCTGAGTTCTGTCCTGAACTCAGCCGGGAATGTCCCCTGACCACAGACCCAAAGAACCCCCAGCCCCAGTGGGTGTGGCCCCAAAACCTACAAAAAAGAAAATGACATATGTACTTCTTTGTTCAGTTGTTGTTATTGTTATTTTTAGATCATACCTGGTGGTGCTCAGGGCTTACTCCTGGCTGTGCTGGGAATCGAACCCTGGTGTGTCTTTCCTGCTGTATAATCACTTGGCCCAACATTCTCAATTATTTAAAAGTGTTTATGGGGGCTGGAGTGATAGCACAGCGGGTAGGGCATTCGCCTTGCATGCGGATGACCCGGGTTCGATTCCCAGCATCCCATAGGGTCCCCTGAGCACTGCCAGGAGTAATTCCTGAGTGCAGAGCCAGGAGTCACCCCTGAGCATCGCCAGGTATGACCCAGAAAGTAAAAAAAAAAGTTTATGATAACCTTTCAGTATCTGTGTTGCAAATCATAATGCCCAAAAAGGAAAGCGGGGAAGAGGGAGGAAAGGAGAGAGGGGAGAGAGAGAGAGAGAGAGAGAGAGAGAGAGAGAGAGAGAGAGAGAGAGAGAGAGAGAGAGAAAGTGCCTGCCACAGAAGCAACGGGTGGGGCGGTAGGGAGGGAACCTGGGGACATTGGTGCTCAGAAAAGTACAATGTACACTGGTTGGGGGACGAGTGTTGGAACATTATATAACTAAACCCAATCAGGAACCACTTTGTAACTGTGTTTCTCGCTGTGATTCAACAAAAGAAAATGTTTTACAGTGTGTTAAAATATAACAAAACTTGTTTTGTTATTTTTTTGGGAGGAGTCCCTGTCCCACAGTGCTCACAGATCCCTCCTGCTGGTACCTGGGGGACCATCTGTGGCTTGGGGGGGGTGGAACCAGGGTCGCCCCCATGCAGAGCAAACCCGGACGTGGTCTGATCTCTCCGGCCCCAGACTTGGCCTTTCGACTCTCACTCAGCGCGCACTGAGAAATGGTTTTCTAACGGTGATGCATAACTTTTTTTTTATCTTTTTGGGTCACACTCGGCGATGCTCAGGGGTTACTTCTGGCTCTGCACTCAGGAATTCCTCCTGACAGTGCTCAGGGGATCCTATGGGATGCTGGGAATCGAACCCGGGTTGGCCGCATGCAAGGTGAACGCCCTCCCCGCTGTCGCTCCAGCCCCCGCGATCCGGTTTCCATCTCTTGCTGGGGGGGGCCCTGCCACCCCGCCCCACCCCCCCAGCATTTACCCCAGTTTCCCCCTCTCGGTGCCCCCGGACCCCGTGCTAGGGGCGCCCAGCGCTTGGCAGCGTGCTCGCCAGCACTTGTGATTTTCTGTTTTGCTTTGTGTTTTCGGAATGACTCGTCATCCTCCCGGGTGCCAAGTGGCGTCGCATCGCGGGGCTGATTTACATTTCCCGGATGATTACTGATGTGGAGAATCCTTTCATCTGCTTATTGGCCCTTTGTACAGCTTCTTTGGGGGAAATGGCGTTTCAGGGCCTTTGCCCAGTTTTTAATTGGGTTGTTTTTCTGTTGTCAAGTTCCACTATTCGTGTCTGTGTGTGTGTGTAGACACACACACACACTAGAAGTGTTTCAAAGAATACTTAGATCTTTTTTCATGCGCCTGTGCCAAGTGATGGATAACTGAGACTCCAATTTCCTGTCGTGCGAACAGTGCTCTTTGCAGACACACTGCTTTGCCCTCCTGGGTCTATGGGGGACCATCGGGCTGGAAGCGCAAAAGCCCCCCCACCCCCACTTTCCTCCTGGCCGGAGACACTGTTCCTTTGCCCTTGAGAACAGCTTTTTCTGGCCTGTGCTTTCCAAGAAACACATATGTTTCCAGAGGCGAGCCAGAACTTTCTTCCTCGGGGGTGCTAATCTGACATTTTCTAATACCCGCGAAAACACTGGCCGAACACGACACTCTGCTAAGGGATTTGCCACTTAATTGCATTTGTTCATCAAAACCGGAATTAATATCCAATACCTGGCCGTTGTCCCCCAGAACGGGCTTCGGACCCCGCCCTCGGACAGAGCTCGCGTTGTGCGGAAGAACCCATCCTGGGTTTGTTTGCTTGTGGAAAGCTGTTGGTTGAAGGCGGCGGAGATGACATGAAAAATGTGATTTGGTGTCCCAGTCAGTGCACATGGCCAGCTTTCTAAACAGCATCCCCTCACTTTCTTCCCCAGAGCTAGCGAAAACTCAGGATTGGGAATTCTCTCTCTCTCATTTTTTTCTTTTTTCTTTTTTTTTTTTTTGCTTTTTTGGGTCACACCAGCGATGCTCAGGGGTTACTCCTGGCTCTGCACTCAGGAATTAACTCCAGGTGGTGCTTGGGGGACCATATGGGATGCCGGGGACTGAACCCAGGTCAGCCGTGTGCAAGGCAAACGCCCTACTGCTGTGCTATCGCTCCGGCCCCCAATTCTCTTCTTTTTATCGGGGGGGGGAGGGAATCTAAGTGGACGATGGGACCCTCTCACGCCAGGCAGGAGCTGAGCTTCCACATCCCATGCCGGGCCGTGTGTTTGCAGCAACCCCTCACCCCTCTACTTTCTAACTGCAAACGAAACGAGCGAGTCAGGAACCGAGGAAAAGAGGAAAATCGGCTGTAAGCACACTCGCTACGTTAAGTGAATGCGCGCATGTAATGAGCCGTCCACGTTTGCCAAGAGAAGTCGCAGCCTTTGCTTTAAGTGCGTGTGTGTGTGTGTGTGTGTGTGTGTGTGTGTGTGTGTGTGTAAGCTTCTGTAAATGAAGAAAGAGCCGCAGAGCAGGGCAGGACATCCAATTTTCTATGTCCCGTGCAGTGACAAAGGCGATTCTCACGCTGAGGACTCATCAGGACACGCCAGGTGGGATGTGTGTGTGGGGTGAGGAGTGAGGAGGAGGCCCGAATGCAGACGTCTGTCCACTCCTGCCTGTGTGTCAGTTTATTTTTTGGGGGAGGGTCACACTCATACCCAGTGATGCACAGTGGTTCCTCCTGGCTCTGCACTCAGGAGTTACTCCTGGAGGTGCTCAGGGGACCATATGGGATGCTGGGAATCGAACCCGGGTTGGCAGCGTGCAAGGCAAATGCCCTACCCGCTGTGCCATCTCTCCAGCCCACCGTGTGTCAGTTTAGGAGTGAGTTTGTGCGACACTGCCCTGGCTGTGCGTTTGTCCAGCCTCGTCCTCTCCAGCCCAGAGACCTGGGTCCCCTGGCAGGGTCTCTGCTTTGGCCAATGTCAACCAGATACCCAAAGTGGCATCCAAGTCAGGGCACAGCGGATGGGGTGCGGGGTGTGTGTGTGGGGTTCTGCTTCTTTGGGGATTGTCGGAACACACTGGGACGGCTTCTTCCTCCCCGGGACACTCAGACACACCGACCTACCCTGTCATGGATTTTCTGATCCTAAAGGTGATGTTGAGCGTGCCCCTCCCCCCACCATCCCTAACGTGCCCGTCATCTGCCTGGGCTTCTTCATTCCCTCTTGGCATCACCCCCCCCATGTGTAGGGACATTGCTCCAAACCCCCCTTGAAACCCCAAAGGGGCCCTTGAAACTGCAGGAAGTATAGACTCTTTTTGTTGTTGTTGTTGTTGCTTTTTGGGTCACACCCGGCGATGCACAGGGGCTCATGCACTCAAGAATTACTCCTGGGGGGCTGGAGAAATAGCACATTTGCCTTGCATGCGGCCGACCTGGGTTCAATTCCCAGCATCCCATATGGTCCCCTGAGCACCGCCAGGAGTTAACTTCTGAGTGCAGAGCCAGGACGAACCCCTGTGCATCGCCAGGTGTGATCCAAAAAGAAAGAAAGAAAAAAAAGAATTACTCCTGGTAGTGCTCGGGGGACCCTATGGGATGCTGGGGATCGAACCTGGGTTGGTTGCGTGCAAGGCAAACGCCCTCCCTGCTGTGCTATCTCCATCCCTGGAAGTATAGACTCTTGTTTCCTCTTGGCCTCCCCTGGGATGAGGGGGAAAAACTTAGAAAGGAGGCACCGAAGGTTACTCTGGACCGAGCTGGAGAAGGTGCAGGCAGGCACCCTTGTGACCTTGCTCGTGGCCCATGTTGGTCAGTTCCCCGGTGCCGCAGATGGTTCTCAGAGCATCTGCCAGGAGTGACCCCTGAGCACAGAGCGAGGAGTAGTTCCTGAGTGCCATCCGATGTGGCCTCCCCACCAGGGAAAAAAAAAAGAGCAAATGCCCCTGTAGGGGGTTTAGGGGAAACGGCGCATGCCTTGCATGCTGCAGATGCCTGTTCGGTCCTGGCGCCGCTTCTGATCTCTCAGAGCACTGCTGGGAGAGCCTCCTGAGCACAGAGTCAGGAGCACCGACCCTGAGCACTGCCCCCAAACCCCAAGAAACAAAGTAAATAAAAACCCATTAGGCTGGCCTCCAGGGCGTGTGAGCGTGGCTTTCTCCCTAAATACCTCACGGGGCAGAAAACTCGTGATGTTTGGTGGGTTGACAGTGGGGACCCTGGATGCACAGGGAGGGGACAAGCTGGGTCACGTGGCAGGTTTACCCACCCCGGGGCGGGGACTGAGGAGCCACCTACAAGTTCCCCAAGGCAGACAGTCACATGACCCTTTTGTACCTGAAGAACTTGTTTTAGAAAGGAGTTTGATGTCACAGATTTGATGGGCCAGATGGGGGTGACACATTAACAAGGGCTTTGCAGAGAGAGTGCCGTGGGAAGGCATCTGCCATGGATGAGGCCAAGCCCACTTTCAGCCCCATGAGGTCCCCCAGCCCCACCAGGAGTGAGCCCTGAACACAGAGCCAGGAGTGAGCCCTGAGCACAGAGTCAGGAGTCAGCCCTGAGCACAGAGCCAGGAGTCAGCCCTGAGCACAGAGCCAGGAATCAGCCTTGAGCACAGAACCAGGAGTGACCCCCACGCACAGAGCCAGGAGTGATCCCTGAGCATGACCAGGTGTGAGCCCTGAGCACAGAGCCAGGAGTGAGTCCTGAGCACAGAGCCAGGAGTCAGCCCTGAGCACAGAGCCAGGAGTCAGCCTTGAGCACAGAACCAGGAGTGACCCCCAAGCACAGAGACAGGAGTGATCCCTGAGCACGGCCAGGAGTGAGTCCTGAGCACAGAGCCTGGAGTCAGCCCTGAGCACAGAGCCAAGAGTCAGCCCTGAGCACAGAACCAGGAGTGACCCCCCCAAGCACAGAGCCAGGAGTGATCCCTGAGCACGGCCAGGAGTGAGTCCTGAGCACAGAGCCCGGAGTCAGCCCTGAGCACAGAGCCAAGAGTCAGCCTTGAGCACAGAACCAGGAGTGACCCCCAAACAGGGAGACAGGAGTGATCCCTGAGCACGGCCAGGAGTGAGTCCTGAGCACAGAGCCAGGAGTGAGCCCTGAGCACAGAGCCAGGAGTCAGCCCTGAGCACAGAGCCAAGAGTCAGCCTTGAGCACAGAACCAGAAGTGAACCCCAAGCACAGAGACAGGAGTGATCCCTGAGCACGGCCAGGAGTGAGTCCTGAGCACAGAGCCTGGAGTCAGCCCTGAGCACAGAGCCAAGAGTCAGCCCTGAGCACAGAACCAGGAGTGACCCCCCCAAGCACAGAGCCAGGAGTGATCCCTGAGCACGGCCAGGAGTGAGCCCTGAGCACAGAGCCGGGAGTGAGTCCTGAGCACAGAGCCCAGAGTCAGCCCTGCGCACAAAGCTGGGAGTGAGCCCTGACCACAGAGCCAGGAGTGACCCCCAAGCACAGAGCCAGGAGTGATCCCTGAGCACGGCCAGGTGTGGCCCCCCCAAACCCAACCAAGCAAAACAGAATACTAACAATTTAGGATAGAATTCATAAACACATTCATCATCATTATCTAAAAGCCGCCTCGCAGATTCCCAGGGAAATTCTCACCCCCACAGGAAGACAGGAAACCCCGCAGCCCTTCAAGGAAACCTTCAGCCTCACTGTGGGTTCCTGCTCAGCTGGGCTTCCTGAGACCTCCCATATCTGTTCTATCCGTTCTTTGTCTGGTGCCCTCCTCTGGGCCGCCCCGGCCCCTGCAGCCTGGTGAAGCTCCTTCTCCTGCCCTATGCATGAGTGCTCAAGCTTCCTTCCCGTGTGTGTGTGTGTGTGTGTGTGTGTGTGTGTGTGTTTGCGCTGCTGCCTGTATCTGCGTGGAGTCAAAGTGGGCTGTGCCGGTCATCACCACCAGGAGGCGCTCCCGTGTCGCCGCTGGGTCCCGCCCATGCTGGACCAAAGGTGAACCTGGAAGGGGGTTGGGGGATGGGGGGGTTGCAGAGCCAGGCTTGGAGGAGGTCTCATTTAGGGGAGTCAAAAAAAACGGGCCCTCGGGCTGGAGAGATAACACAGCGGGTAGGGTGTCTGCCTTGCACGCAGTCGACCCGGGTTTGATTCCCAGCATCCCATGTGGTCCCCTGAGCACCGCCAGGAGTAACTCCTGAGTGCAGAGCCAGGAGGAACCCCTGAGCGTCGCCGGGTGTGACCCAAAAAGCAAAAAAAAATAAAACTGGCCCTCTTCAGATTTTTTTTTGTGTGTGTGCGTCTTGGTGCAGAACTAGCGACGCTCGGGACTGACTCCTGGCTCTGTGCTCAGGCATCACTCCTGCAGGGCTCCGGGGACCCTATGGGATGCTGGGGATGGAACCCAGGTTCAACCACGTGCCAGCAGAGCGCCCTACCTTGTATTTTCTCCCCTGTCCCCTCGGTGCTTTAAATTTTGATTTAAAAACAAAACCCAGAAAGCCCAAAACCACCCCCTGCCCTCCCTGGCAGGAGTATAAAGGAGCACCATACAACCAAGCCTACTGAATTGCCGTGGCCATCTCGCCGTTTGGGGAAGCCCGTGTGCAGGGGCCGAGCCTCCCTGGCCAATGTCCGAGGAACTGACCCTCATTCCAGTTGGATGGCCTGAACCTTCTGCCTACTGTCCCGGGCCTCAGTTTCCCCGTCTGTAGGATGCACGGGAATCATTCCCACCTGGCTCTCAGTCTCTTAGGAATTTGGCTGTCAAAACTGCCAAGGGCAGATGGTGGGGAGCAGGGTGTTCTGTTCTGTCTCATTTTGGGGGTGCTCAGGGCTTGCTCCTGGCTCTGCGCTCGGGCGTCATTCCTGGGGGTGCTCAGGTGATTCTGTGCAGTGCTGGGGATTGAACCCGGGTTGTCTGCGTGCGGTCTAAACAGCGGCTGGGCCGGTCCCAGGACACCTGGATCCCCTTCCTGCTTGGAATTGGCCCGGCTTTGCAGTCCCTGCGGGGAGGTGCGTGATGCTCCCCCCCCCCCCCGCCGCCGCCCCCCTGCACAGCCTGAGCTCCCAAATTGCTGGGATCTGTGCCTTCCTGTGCTCTCTGGGAAATGGGGGAGGGGACAACCAGGGGGAGGGGCTGAGAGACCTCCAAGACTTGGTCCTTATTCAAGTTCTGAGCTAACCGGACCTCACAGTTCCTACCGGAGGAGTAACGGGGTGATGAAAGATTCCCCCGGGTGGGGGGAGGGACGGGGCAAACGGTGTCAGAGGGCCAGTGAGAAACAGGGACCCTGGTTAGGTTTGGGTTCTGAGCAGACCCAGAAGACGTGGGGTTCATGGGGAGCCGAGAACTGGGCGCTGGGGTGCCATGCGGGGCCCCTGGGGCTTCGGGCTTTGCAAGGTTTGGGTGCAGCATTTCTCTGTACCGCACCCCCACCCCCCATACACACACCTGTTGTCTGGGCTGCACAGCTGTGACCTCTTGAGACGGACCCATCCTGTGGGGTCTCACATAGGGGCCGGGTCGCTGGGCACCAGCACAGAGGCATCACCCACGAGTATATGTGTGTGTGTGTGTGTGTGTGTGTGAGAGAGAGAGAGAGAGAGAGAGAGAGAGAGGAAGAGGAAGAGGGAGAGGGAGAGGGAGAGGGAGAGAGAGGCAGAGAGCAAGAGAGAGAGAGAACACGAGAGAGAGGGAGAGAGAGCAAGAGGAAGAGAGAGAGGGGGGGAGAGAGCGAGAGGACACCTTGTAAGCTGCCCCGGGCATGTGCCACGTCTGTTGCTTCCCGGGAGAGTTTCTTGCTGAGCCTCTGGGAACCCACTTTGGCTGGTGCTGTGGGGGGAGGGGAGGACAGGGTGTGATTAGGCTCGCCTGGGTCCTTGACCAGAGCAGCTGGGCTAAAGCGTTTATGAGGGGCTGGAGCCATAGCACAGCGGGGAGGGTGTTTGCCTTGCAGTGTCCGACCGGGGTTCGATTCCCAGCATCCCGTATGGTCCCCCGGGCACCGCCAGGGGTAATTCCTGAGTGCATCAGCCAGGAGGAAGCCCTGAGCATCGCCCAGTGTGACCCAAAAGCAAAAAAAAAATTGTTTATGAGCCGTGTGCACATATATGTGTATGCATGTGTCTGCGTGTCCATCGTGTGTCTGCGCACACGCGTGTGGAGTGAAAGACACTTGAGACAGCCCGGGGCCCTTAGGGGCTGCAGAATTTTCAACCACCCCAAGGAATCTAGCCCTTCGCCTGTGGCCTCGTCCACGCTTTTCCGGCCGACCACGGGCAACCCCGTGGTCTCTCCGGCCTCTGTGCTCCCAAGGGCGTCCCCGTAGGTCCTGGGGGGCCCCTGGAAGGGGGTTGCAGCCCCGTATCAGAGGCGAGGCGGGAGGCGGGAGCTTCTGGCGCTGCCTCGGGGCCAGGCGCCACGGAGCCACGGGCAGATGGGGAGTCTGCACCGGGTGCGCGACACGTGGGTGGCTTATAATCACTGCTTCTCCCGGCATCTTGGGCCTCCGCCAGAGGAAGGGGTCGGGCCGCGCCAGGAGACCCCGTGCGGGGTTAATGATCCTCCGCGCGCGGCGGGTGTGGAGCCAGGGGACGGAATGTTCTGAAACTGCTGCGGAAAATCACCCACAACACACACACACACACACAAACACACACACACACACACACACGCAGGGAGGGAACCAGAGCTCGCGCTGGAACCTGACCCCGGAGGCAGGTGCAATCGGCTCGCCCTATCCCAGGCGATGTGCCAAGCCCTCCCCGAGCCTGGCCCGGGCTCCTCCCAGCCACCCAGGTGCCCATTTTACAGATGCCAAGGTGCCAAGGGGGCGAGGGAGGGGCCTGGGCGCGGAGAGTTTGGGGAGCGGGGATCAGAATCGGGGCTCCGATGCTCGGCGCCCAGTGCTCGGGCGGGCCCGGAGGTCATGCGTGAGTTTGGTGGGGATGGGTTGGGGGAGGCTGCTTGGTGCTCACTCCCATCCCGGGGTGGAGGTGACATGTGTGAAGACTTGGCAGCGTCGGTGTCTGCCCAGGCGCCTCTGCCCTGGGCCTGCAGAGGGGCGGTGTGGAGGCTGGTTATGGGGGGAGCAGGGGTCTGCGGCGGCGGTGGGGAGGTTGGGGTCATGAGAGAGGGGGCTTCCACAGCCGTGCCCGCCCCTTGAGTTTTGGTCTACACGGCCGTCACTGCTGGAAACGGGGAAACGGCCGTCGCTGCTGGAAACGCTTGAAGCGGAGCGAGCCCTCCCAGGAAGGAGAGAGAGAGAGAGAGAGAGAGGTGGGGCGGGGCGGGAAGGCTCAGGGGTATTTTTTTTCTTTTTGGGTCACACCCAGCGATGCTCAGCGGTTCCTCCGGGCTCATGCACTCAGGAATGACTCCTGGCGGTGCTCACGGGACCATATGGGATGCTGGGAATCAAACCTGGGTTGGCCGCGTGCAAAGCAAACACCCTCCCCGCTGTGCTATCGCTCCAGCCCCGTGTCGTTTGCTTCTGTCTTTATTCTGTTATTTTATTTTATTGGGGGGGGCACACCTGGCAGTGCTCGGGGCTAACTCCTGCTTCTGGACTCGGGGATCATTCCTGGAGGGGCTCGGAGGATCAATCTGGGATTCTGGGGATCAAACCTGCTTAGCCAGGAGCAAGGCAAGTGCCCTTCCTGCAGTACTATCTCGAGCCCCTGTTTTCACTTTCACACGGCCAGAGATCAAACCCAGAGCCTGAGTCACGTGATTGCGTGTGCTCCAGCTCCACCCTGGCCTCCCTTTTCTCTTTCAGACCCGCTCGTCTTGGTAGGTGACTTTCAGGAGGTTGCCTCATGGCCCCAAAGGGCTGCTGTCTCCCCACCATCACATCTGGTGGAAGGGCACCAGTGGGCTGATGTGACCCTCATAGCTCATGGCCACTCTTACTTGACTCTCCTAGTTGCACTGAGGCACACTGTCGTGTGAGTGTTGGTTCAAAGGTCGTGGGGGGATGAGGTGGGGAGGGGCCGGAGATACAGTACAGGGGTGAAGGTGTTTGCTCTGCACGCTCCTGTTTTTGGTGCAGTCCTTGGCACTGCATGTGGTCCCCTGAACACCGCCAAGAGGGAGGGCACCCTGAGTATGGAGACAGTCGTCAGCCTTCCCCCCAAATAAAGAGGGGAGTAAGAGAATGTATTTTTAAAAGCATCAGAGTGGAGTTTGTATACAAAAAAGGAAAGAAACCCCATAAATTAGTTTCGATTGGTTTTGCTTTGGGGGGGTGGTGATCAGGGGTTACTCCTGGCTCTGTGCTCAGGGATCACTCCTCACAGGCCTCAGGGACCTCATGGGATGCCGGGGATCAAGTCTGGGGTCAGCCGTGTGCAAGGCCAACGCCCCGCCCGCTCTGCCTCCAAATCCCATGCGTGTTAAGTGTGCAGTTAGATGAGGTGTTCGTATGTCTGCGGGGTTCCTGCCTCCCCCCAGAGGGCTCCCCAGTTCCCTTCCCAGCCACTCCCCTCGCTGCCCCGCCAGGGAACAGTCTCACCCATAGAGAACCCCGGGCTTAGAACACCTCCCTGAAAAAATTTAGTCATGAGTTCGAATCCCGGATGTCCCACGTACCTGAAGCCTGACGCTGACAGGTTTGCACTTTGTGCCTTGGGACTCCGAGTTCTCCCTTCAGCCCGAGAGAGACGAGGGACAAGAATCGCTAGCACAGTGGGGGAGGGGACTGGCCTTGCCTGTGGCCACGCTGGGTGTGATCCCTGGCATCCCGTCTGGCCCCCTGAGCTGTGCCAGGCGTGATTCCTGAAGGCAGAGCCAGGATTCAGCCCCGAGCACTGCCAGGTGTGGCCCCACACAGCAAAACACTGGGAGGTATTTTCTTTTTGTTCACTGAAAAGAAGGCAATTTCCAGAAGGGTGTGGAGGGATTTTTATTTGTTTGTTTGTTTTCCCCTGGAAAGGGGGCAGTGGGCCGAGTGAGTCTGGGGCCCTGTGTGCTGAGCCACGCGCTCTTCCTCGCAGCCGGAGTGGCGAGGTTCTCTTACTCGCGAGTTGGTGTTCTCTTTGTATGCTGGGTAGTGGTCCTCCGTCAGATCCCTGCTTTGAAATGTTCTTCCCTGCACTGGCCTTTCCCGCCTCTTGGTGTCTTTGGCTGAACCTAAGTTCTTAATGCTCACGAGACCCAATTTGTCATATTTTTGACAATGAACGATTTCTGCATCCTATTTAAGAACGTACCATCTGCCAACGTGGAGCCCCCCTCCTTTTGTTGGGGGCGGGGGCTTTCTGATAATTCCTGGCCACCTTGGCGGGAGGCTCAGGTCCAAGGCGATGCTCAGGGGACCCCATGCCGGGGCTCAAGCCAGGGTCACTTGCATGCAAGGCAAATGCCTTCGCCCCTGCGTTGTCTCTCCGTTCCCCCCCCCCCCCAAAGTGGAGCCTTCAGACAGGACTCCCCCCGCCACACCCCTTCTGCTTCCATCTCCACTAGATGTGCAGGGGTGAGGAAGGCAGGGACGGGAGGTCTGAAGTGGGGCGTGGGCTTAACCCCGAGCTGATCCCATCTGTGTCATCACTCCCCCGACCCCCCCACTGTCCCCCAGGATTTGGATTGATGCTGTCTGCAAGATTAAAGCCAGAGGGATTAAACGATTACCTTGGCCCTGAGGCGGATTCTGCCTCTTTACCCGGGCGTGGAGGGGGGGTGGAGGGGAGGGAAGGGCAGTGTCGTGGCGAGCGGTGTTCCTCAGCTCCGGGCTCCTCCCTGCTCTGCCCTGCGTGCCCCCCCCCACCTTCCCAGTCAGCCTGGAGCTCCCCTCACTGTGTTCGGATGCTGGCTTTCCTGCCCGGGCCTCAGTTTCCAACTCATGGGGAGGGAGGAGGAGAAGCCAGACTGGACATGGGGGCCCCTATGTGGGGCTCCACAGAGTGTGGGACCGGTCCCTGCATCACCCGGTAAGTGGGTTAGCAACTCAGAGCCCAGAGGATCAGCGCCGCCACTTAGAGTGCCTGCCAGGCCAGTGGTCATGAGTTCAACCCCCCGGGGTCCCACATGCGCCAGGCAAGATCCAGGCAGCTCTGCCCACTGAGCTGGGCTCCAGCCCCTCGGCTTCTTCCCACTTTCTCTTCCTGTCTCCCCAGTGTGTGCCGGTGGGAAACCCCTCCACTGGCCAAGGGCTGGGGAGGGGGGCGCTGTGAGCCAGTCCCAGCCAGCCCCAGAGACGGGTAGCAGCCAGGCACTTGCAGCGGCCTCGGCAACCCACTCACATCTCGCTCATTTCCTCATCCAGTATTTAGTGATCCCAGCCAGAGCGGAGACAGCGGAGAGCCGGAGGCAGGGAGGAGAGGGGAGAGGAAGCCGTTCATTAATTTTATGATTCTCCCCGCCAGGCCCCTCCCGCCGGCAGGGACGGCGCAACCCCAGCCCCCATCGCTGGAAAGGGATCAAGGAACAGTCCGGGCCCAGATGAGGAGGCTGATTTATGGGGGCAGCGCCGGGCGCAGGAGCGAGTGCTCGGCGCAGGAGAAGCATCCATCATGCCCACCCGCAGCCCAGCGCCCGCTCCCGCCGGGCCTGCTCAGTGCCGAGCCGGGGATCCCGCCCGCTCCCTCCCTCCCTGCTGCCGCCGCAGCCCAGCCGGGCCTCTGGGTGGGGCAGGCGGGGGCAGGAATGTCCCTTGGCACGAGGGGGCCAGGGCCCTGGTCTGAGCCTCAGTTTCCCCATCTTTAAAGGGATGGCCCCCGCCTGGCAGGGTGGTGTGATGACCCGGCGAGGCTGTGAACTGTCCAACTGTCCCCCCAGAGGTGACCAGCGCGAGGCTGTGGGGGGAAGCCGCATCTGCTGCTGCGGGGAGCCTCGGCGGGGGCGGGTGGAGGCTGCCGAGGTTCTGTGCTCAGGGACGTTGGCCCGTGCCCGGTGGCCACAGCTCACGCAGGTGCATGGATGCATGGAGACGCGAGTGTAGCCAGGCACGTGCAAGGTGTGCATGCGTGCAGACACGCGCCCATATGCACACATATCCCTGTATGTTTGTGCACCAGACATTGTGCCCGCATGCAGACGCATGTAAGCAAATGTGTGACACTCATGCAGACACGTGCGTCTACGCTGCCGTGTGCGGGCGTGCAGACATGCATGTGCATATGTGGGTGTGCAGACATGCATGTACACGTGTGTGCATGTGCAGAAGTGTGTGCATGTGTGGGTGTGCAGACATGCATGCACATGTGTGGGCATGCCCACATGTGTGCTTGTGCAGACGTGTGTGCATGTGTGGACTGCAGACATGCATGTGTATGAGTGGGTGTGCAGACATGCCTGTGCACGTGTGCGCGTGCACGCGTGCTTCTGCTCTGACAGCCACGCGCCACTGTTCATGCATCCCTCATCCCTGCCAGCCCCGGCGGACCCCCCGGGTGGGCGTGGGGGTGCGGCTGGGTGCTCACGCCCGGCCCCCTCCAGCTGCTTACTTATTGATTAATTCCTCTGCCAGCTGAGGGGTGCCAGCCTGCGCGGGGCCCGGGCTGATTTACATAATTAAAAACCATCAGTGACAGAGCCAGGCCGCTGCCAACTGCGCCTTCTCTCGCGACAACAGGCTGAGCCCCCCCCCCGCCCCCGCCCCGTCCTGTGGCCTCGCCCCGTCCTATGGCCCCGCCCCACCCAGTGGCCCCTTCCCACAGCCCCGCCCACCCTGTGACCTGGCCCCACCTGCCCCGCCTGTAACCCCGCCCTGTCCTGTGGCCCCGCCCCACCCTGTAGCTCCGCCCCACATGTGGCCCCACCCAAATCCCCGCCCATCCACTGGCCCCGCCCACTCTAGCCCCGCCCCACCCTGTGGCCCCACCCCCATCGCCTGCGTCACCGCCCACTTTGGGTCCCCTTCCTCGGAGTCACCAGGATCCCACTGGGATGCGTCAGGCCCGATTCTCACCCTCCAATTACTCTCGGGACAAGAGTCCCACCTGGGAGGGCCTGTCCTGGGGAGGGGGTGCTGCTGCCGGGAGTGAGGAGAGGCCTGAGGAAGTGGGTCTGGGCAGGAGGAAGGGGGACCCCAGGAGCCCGCAGGCCGGAGGAGGACTTCCCGGAGGAAGGGGCGCCCCTCCTTCAAGAGTGGCTTTGGAGAAAAGCATGATGCCCGCCCCTTGGCCGGCGGCACCCAGAGCCTCTTCTGGAGTAGGTCTCACACTTGGGTGTCTGGGTGCCGAGTGGGCCCCCGCTGTGTCCCTGCTGAGTGACCTTGGAGAAGTCACTCAACTTCTCTGAGCCGCAGTTGCCTTCTCCCCTGTAAAGTGGGGGGGGGAGCTGTGAGATTAGACACTAGCCCACAGGAAGAGCTTGTGTGGGGGGAGGCCCCCAGCTCAGTGTCCCTTTCCAGATGGCTGTCGGTGTCTGTCCTCAGGGAAGGCTCTGGGCAGGCAGGAGGGCGGGATTTCCTGTTCTCCCGTGCTGAGAGTGTTTGTTGAGTGAATGAATGAACCTTTCCAGGCCTTCCCGAACAGGGGGCCATCCCAGCCCATCAAGAGGGCAGGGAACAGCCTCAGAACTTCTCTCCGGCTCTGCTCTCTCCCTCCCTCTGCCCCGTCTGCTTCTCCCTCTCCTCTCCAGCCCCCCCCCCCCCGGGGTCGGGGGGCTTGTACCCTCGGGTCAGAGCTAAACCCCAGAGTCCTGCCTGAGACGCTGGGCGACAGACGGCCCCCGGGGCCGGGACCAGGGGTCAGGAACGTTAAAAGAGGTCTGGGGGCTGGAGAGAGAGCATGGAGGGGAGGGCGCTTGCCCTGCACACAGCCCACCCTCGTGCGACCCCCGGCACCCCATAGCGTCCCCCGAGCCCCACCAGGAGTGATGCGGAAACAGAGCCTGGACTAAGCCCCCAGCACTGCCAGGTGTGGCCCCCAAGCCCTGCTCGTGATAATACAAAGATACACAAGTACCTCAGCGCTGGCCGGCTGCCGAAGTGAGGAGAAGGCTGCGTGTCTGCCGTAGCTCACTGAGCAGTGATCTGGCATAAATTAAAGATCTCAATAAAGTGCAATATTTGAAATGCACAGCAGAGGGGCCGGGAGTGAGCTTAGGGGTGAGGGGCACGGGCCGGGCATGCCAAGGCCCCGAGTCTGACCCCTGACCTATACAGGATCCCCCCTCCCAGCACCATGGGGTGTGGCCCCAGGGCCCCCAGCACCACCAGGCCTGAGCAGCACCATATCCCCGGGCCTCACTTTGAACCCGTGGTCCAGTTGGCCGGAAACTGCAGGCGGGGCCCTAAGTCTCCTGAGCACTGTTTGGGAACCCCCCACCCTGCTGGAAGAAATACTCAACAAATCCACTGACAGACTTTATTCAGCCTTAGGGAATTGGGGGCGAGGAGGGAGTCTTAAGGGACAAGTATGTGTCCCTCCCTCCCACCCACACCCACCACACGCACAAATGGTTTCATTTCACCAACTGATTTTCTTTGTTGCTGTTTTTTGGTGATGGTGAGGGGGGCACTCCCAGCAGTGCTCAGGGCTGACTTCTGGCTCTGCACTCAGGGCTAGCAGTGTGTACGCCATCAGGGCCAGCAGCGTGGATGCCGTCAGGGTCAGCGGCATGGATGCTGTCAGGACCAGCAGCGTGGATACCATCAGGGCCAGTGGCATGGACACCATCAGGGCCAGCGGCATGGACGCCATCGGGGCCAGCGGCATGGACGCCGTCAGGGCCAGCAGCGTGGACACCATCAGGGCCAGCGGCGTGGACGCCGTCAGGGCCAGCGGTGTGGACGCTGCCAGGGCCAGCGGCGTGGACGCCGTCAGGGCCAGCGGTGTGGACGCTGCCAGGGCCAGTGGCGTGGGTGTCGTCAGGGTCAGGGTCAGCGGCGTGTACACCGTCAGGGTCAGTGGCGTGGACGCCGTGAGGGCCAGCGGCGTAGACGCCATCAGGGCCAGCGGCGTGGACGCTGTCAAGGCCAGCAGCATGGACACCATCAGGCCAGCGGCATGGATGCCACCAGGGCCAGTGGCATGGACACCGTGAAGGCCAGCAGTGTGGATGCTGTCAGGGCCAGCAGTGTGGACGCCCACACTGGTGTCCTGTCTCACTGGCAGGCCCCTCCCGGGGGCAGCAGCCCTCACGGGGCTGTCATATGCCCCTGGCTGGGCCAGCCCCAGCTCAGCCCCGAGCACGTGAAGGACGTCCTGCCCTGGGCCGGGGCTGGGCGTGGGCCCTGCGGTGGACTCCTCTGCTCACAGCGCAAGAAGCTGCGAGATCCGTGCTGGACTCCTCCTCAGGCAGGGACAGCGCGTCACGTTTCTCCTGTCAGAGACACCTGACGCGATCGATCTCCCCTCCGGAGCAGGGACGGTTCCTCCGTTCCGGGAAGCCTTCCTCCCGCGCGGGGGTTGTTTGGGTGGGAACAGCAGATTTCTCTCTCACGTCGCGGCGCGCGTCTCCCCTGACAGGTGGCCGGGGCTGAATGGGACCCAAATAGACGGGGTGGGGGGGTGGGGGGCATCTCCCGCAGGTGCTGCGATCAGGCTGCAGGTGATGGGGGTGGGGTGGGGAATCCCCTGGAGATGCGTCTGTAAACAAAGGCGCCTTGCTGGCAACACAGGGGTCTGTGCCCACCAAAGCCCAAAGGAGGGCGATTTGATTTGATTTATGGGGGTGGGGACAGCTCCCAAGTCCTGCTGAGGCTCCAGGGGCCCCCAGGGAGCTGCTGGGGGTTCACAGGACCATCTGGAGGTGGGGGGGTGGACTCCAGGGCCACACCAGGCGGGGCTCTGGGAACCAGACTGGACGCCTGGACGTGGTCAACCATGTAGTTTTCTGACCCTGTAGTTTTCTGGCGTCCATGCCGCTGGCCCTGATGGTGTCCATGCCACTGGCCCTGACGGCGTCCACGCTGCTGGCCCTGACAGCGTCCACGCCGCTGACCCTCGTGAGAGTGATTTTGTTTTGTTTTGTTTTGTTTTGCTTTTTGGGTCACACCCGGCGATGCACAGGAGTTACTCCTGGCTCTGCACTCAGGAATTACTCCAGGCAGTACTCAGGGGACCATATGGGGTGCTGGGAATTAAACCTGGGTCGTCCGCATGCAAGGCAAACGCCCTCCCCGCTGTGCTCTCACTCCAGCCCCATGAGAGTGATTTTAAAGACAGCGAAACCTCATTCCTCTCCCATGTGACCGTCTGCGTGGGACCGGACCTTAAACGATTCACTTTAACTTTTCTGTTTGCCAATCTCAGCCCCCCCCCCCCCCGGGGGGCAGATAGATCCTACTCCTGGTCTGGGATGGCTGCTTCTGCTCCGGCCCTTGCATCTGCATTCCAGATGATGGGACAGTCAGAAAGACAGAGGAGATATGTGCACCTTTCCCGGGAGGGCACACACGGGAAAAACAGCTGGGTTTTCTGCTCTCCTTTCGCGGTGGGCGTCCAGACAGATGACCGACCACCGCTTGCTGCCAGGGGGTCTGGGGAATGCCTTTATCTGGGCAGCGGTGGGCTCCACAGACTCAATACAGAAGAGAGTGAACACGAACACGGGGGTGGGGGCGGAGGGCGCGACCAGCAGATGCCTCATTAACTCAGGAAGCCGCGCTGACTCCTGCCTTGGCAGTCACAGACCTCAGACTTCCTATTTCTACAGAAAATACACACAGGTGGGCGGGAGCAGGAGGAGAGGGGGACGAGGGGCCGATTGGTTGATTCAACTGTGATTGACAGGATGTGTCAGGTGAGCTGAACGCTTTGATGGCCTTGCCGAGAAATGGCCTCCGGGAGAGGAATTGAGGTGGGAACAGAGCTCTCGGGACTTGGGCTACACGTGGCAGTGCTCAGGGCTTACTCTTGGCTCTGTGCTCGGGGATCCCTCCTGGCGGTGCTCAGGGGACTGTATGAGGTGTCAGGAACTGAACTGTGGCCAGCCACGTGCAAGGCAACTGTCCTGCCGCCTGTACCGTCTCTCCAGCCTGTTTTGGAATTTTTCCCCCCCCTTACCATACAGGAAAGGAGAAAAATGGGGGTGTGATGTCAAGACAATTTTTTTTTGGCTTTTTGGGTCACACCCAGTGATGCACAGGGGTTACTCCTGGCTCATGCACTCAGGAATTACTCCTGGCGGTGCTCAGGGGACCATATGGGATGCCGGGGACTGAACCTGGGTCGGCTGTGTGCAAGGCAAACGCCCTACCTACTGTGCTATCGATCCTAACCCCAAGACAAATTTTTCCTGGGGGAGTCGCACCCAGTGGTCAGAGGCTATTTACAGCTCTGTGCTCTGCGATCACTCCTGGAGGGTTTGGGGGTCCCATATGCAGTGCCTGGGATCGAACCGGGGTCGGCCATGTGCAAGTCCAGCGCCCTGCCCTGAGGATCTGTGGCTCTGGCTGGAGAGCCGTTATCCGCTGCCCAGCTCTCATTGGTTGGAGCAGGGTGACATGACTCCCTCTCGCCACAAGGGAGGCTGGGAAATCAGGAAGTGGCCTGTCAATGGGCGGGAGTTCAGCGGAGGCTCGAGGTCCTGGGTTCAATCCCCGGCACCGCCACACAAAAACCCACGGAACTTGCAGTTCCGGCCACGTCTCAGCAGAAACGGCTGGAACACGCGTGCCTCTAGCAGTTGAAAAATAGAAAAATGGTGGAGTGCAGGGATCATCCCTCATCTGACCCCGGCAGGGGCCAGCCAGAGAGGGCCTGGCCCCCAGATCCATGCCCAAATCTGAATGCCCTGTCCCCCCCATCCTCCCTGGCCCCTACACTTTTGTGCCCGGAGTCACTGACCCCTCTTGACCCAGCACTGCGGCCTTTTCATTTCCCTGTTGCCAGTGGCGTTAGTGAGACAGAGGAAGTAGCACCGCCTGGGTGCTGTGCCCGGGGCTGGCTTTGTACGCGTCCCGCGTCCCGGCGAGAGGATGGTTCGTCCCTCTGTGCCGGGCCCTTTGCTCTGGGCCTTTGGTGACGAAGTCGCCGGTTTTGTCCGGGAAGCTTTATCTTCGCGGATGCCCGTCAGAAACGCACCCATGCCTGCCCGGATTGTTTTGTGGGGAGAAGAGACTTCAAACATGCCCCCCCCCACCCGCGGAGAGACCCCACACTGGTCCCAGGCTTGCCGCTGCCTCACTTTGAGGTTTTTAGGCTCAGACTTGCTATTTTTTGCTTTCCCTCTCGGCCTGTGCCAACCAGCTCGTTGCCGCAGGCCTCGCGGGGACCCGGTCCCAGTTTCAGGCCAGCCCGGGTCCCCGGACGGGAAGCTGGCCCATCCTGTCACCCGACTCGGAGGGCTACTGCCAACACGTTTGTGTGATCGATGCCCTCTGGTTCCTGCCAGGTGCCAGCCCCATGTCTAAATACTCGGTCAGTGCCGGCTGGCAGGGCTGTGATGAGTGTTCCCCATCCCGCTGTCCCTCATCCTACGGGGGGCACCCCCTCCTCCCACGGAAGGACCAATGAGAGATATATTCCATGGTTCCCAAGGCCAGGCCAGACCTCCTACTTCCTGCCTGGTTCTGTCTTGGGGAAGCCGCCCGGGAAGGCCCTAGCCCCCCACCCCCCACACACACCCTGCCCGTCCCCTGCCAGGCGGGCACTGCAGCCCCATCCCAGTAAGCCGCCAGCCCCGCGCTGGGACCAGCCGAGCGAGGGAGCCCCGTCCAGCATCCCGCCCTGAGCATCCCGCCCCGAGCATCCCGCCCCCAGCATCCAGGTGGGACCCTCAGCGGCAGCGCCCCGCGGGCCCCTCCAATGTCCCGGGCCCCGGAGCTGAGTCACCGCCCGGTTCCTTCCCGCCGCCGCAGGCGTCAGCCACGCTCCCCGGAGATGGAAAACCTGCTTCGTCTGGATTCTTCAGATGCCGGCGAGATGCCGAGAGATGGAGGCGTTCGTACACGTGTTCCCGGCCGAGATAAGGGAGGCGAACACCCAGGCAGAGCCCCGCGATCTGCCTCTTGACAACGCGGGGAGGAAAAGGCGAAGTTGACGGAGTACCCGGCGCCGGGTAGGCGAGCGGGCGGCCCCACGGAACTCAGGTCTTTTAAATACATGTATTTAAATTTTTTTTTTTAGGTCACACCGGCGATGGTCAGGGGTTCCTCCTGGCTCTGCACTCAGGCTCACTCCCGGCAGTGCTCAGGGGACCCTATGGGACGCCAAGAATCGAACCCGGGTTGGCCACGTGCAAGGCAAACACCCTACCTGCTGTCGGATGGCTCCAGCCGTTGGGGTTTTGTTTTTGTGGGCGCGGGGGGGTCCGCACTGGTGGTTCCCAGCCAACCAGGCCAGAGGTTCAGTGCCAGGGCACGGGGATGCGGTACTGAGTGGTTGACCTGCAGGGATTGCCCGGGCCACCCCAGCAGCGCCTGGGCTGCCTGTCTTCAGGCCCAAACTTCTCAATGCTCGGGGGACCAGGTGGCGTAATTTTTTTTTTAAGTTACACCCTGTGATGCTCAGGGGTTACTCCTGGCTCTGTGCTCAGGAATCACTCCTGGTGGGGCTCAGGGGACCATATGGAACATCGAGGATTGAATCTCGGTGGCTGCGTGCAAGGCAATCGCCTCCCCACTGTGCTATTGCTCCAGACCTTCCCTTCTTTTTCAAGGCCCGAGTTGTAGTCCTGGGGCAGCCTCGTCCTGCCACCTCTGCCCCTCCTGATTGGCGCAGCCTGTCGTCCATCCCCTCCTGATTGGGGCAGCCTGTTCCCACCTCTGCTCCTCCTGATTGGCGCAGCCTGTCGTCCATCCCCTCCTGATTGGGGCAGCCTGTTCCCACCTCTGCTCCTCCTGATTGGCGCAGCCTGTCGTCCATCCCCTCCTGATTGGGGCAGCTTTTTCTCCCCGCCCTCTGCCCCTCCTGATTGGGGCAACCTGCCTCCCCACTGTCTGCCCCTAGATTGGGTCCTTTATCTTCCTCCAGCCTCCAAGCCAACTCTGGGATTTTTACCTCTAGCCCCCAGAAGTCTGGGGCTAAATTCTCTTTTTTTTCTTTTTGGTTTTTGGGCCACACCCAGGTGTGTGTGTGTGTGTGTGTGTGTGTGTGTGTGTGGCGCCGTTTATCCAGCCCTGGGCGCCGCTTGCTGTTGCTGCGAACCTCACTTGGATTCTGGGCTGCCTCTGTCCTCACCTTCCATGGCACTTGCCTCAGTTTCCCTGCTTACACGGTTCTTTCCCTGCTGAAGGACCGTGACATCGCGGGAGACAGCGCGTCCCATTGGCTCCCACTCTGACCGTCGAAGCTGACGTCAGCGGTCACGGAGTGGTCACGGGCCTCCCCTCTGGGCTCCCCAGAGACTCCAGACGCGCCCAGATTGAGGGCCAGCCCCCAAGCAGCTGCCTGGTGCCCTTCAACACCCCCAAGGGCAAAGAAAGAACCAGCTCAGACTGGCCTGACGTGAGCCTGGAATAGGATAGGGAAGACGGGGTACCCCTCGAGGAACCCCGAAGAAGCCGGAGCTCCATCCACTGCGCGCGGTGACCCCAGCCGTCCTCCCCGGGGCGCCGGGCCAAAGCTCTGCTTCCTTTGCAGCCTTTCCGCTATAAATCTAAAATGATTCCAAAGCAAGGCGTCTCCAGCCCAAACCTGCACAGCCTCCGTGGCCTTTGTGGGCCCCGGGTCCCGTCCCCCCTTCTGCACCGTGCCAAGGTGACGAGGGTGCGGGTACCTGCCCCAGCCTGGACCCTCGCATCACCCCGGCCACCGGGATTGGTCCGAGCAGGGAGCACGTGACCCACGTCGGGCCAATCAGAGGCGCTCCCCGGCCCGGCTGGGCTTGGGATGGAGAGAAGCGCTCGTCGCTCTGGCTGGAGTCTGCAAGGCTCTAGGAGGGAGGGTTGGGATGCACCTGCTTCCTCGGTAGGGTCGAGGGTGGGGGGTGCAGCCCCCGACAGAACTAAGCACCAAGGGAGGGAGAGGTCGTGATGGCGCTCCGGAGGGCAGCCGCTGGGTCCTCTCCTGGTCTGCTGCTTTCCTCGGGGACAGCCAGTTCGTGTAGGGGGGCCGCCGCTGGCTCTCGGCCGCCTGCCATCAATGCGTCCTGATGGACGGCTTGCTCTCAGGTGTGGGGCTCCATCATCCGGCCCGCTGCAGCCTCCGCACATGCTGAGTCATCCCGCTGTCCTTCCGGCTCCCGCCCTGCTGCCCCTCAAGCCGGTGGGGGTCTTCACGTCCCTCCTCCCCACTTCCCGGCCCTGCCGCTGTCTCCCTGGGTGTGGGGTCCCGAGTCCGGGACGCAGTCCGGGCCATGGGGACACTGGGCAAGGTATCAAGAAGAGAAAATACTCTTCTTAAGAAGAGGGGGTCGTGTGAGTGGGGCGCCCCCATTCTGTGCCGGCCCAGACCCAGAGAAGTCAAGTCGCCCCCGAGTGTTGGGCGGTGGCCAGCTGCTTCTGAGGATGAGATGATGGACTGCACGACAGAAGTGGGGAGGCCCCCCCAAGGCGAGGTTAGCGGGGAGCCGGAGAGGCGAGGGGAGGTGTCAGGAACACCGTGGGGGGGGGGGGCGATGGGATTTGAGGGAGAAAGGGCAGAAGCAACGCTTTCATCTCACATCTGGGCTGCGGGCCAGGACGAGCGAAGCTGCCCTGGAGCGAGCTCCGAAGGGGTGAAGGGGGGACGGAAGGAAGCTGCGGCGGGGAGGGGGGGTTGTGGACCCGGACCGCTGGGAAGAACCTGGCCCAGCTCTGTGGAACCAACCAGGCTCATCACTGCCCTGTGTGTGTCCCCCATCCTCCGGCAGTCATGGGGCAGGGACATAACTGGGGGGTCCCTCTTCTTCTGAGAATGGGTCCTGGGCCCAGCCCCTCGGGACAGAGCAGAAGGGGTGGGACTTTCTGTTCTCTCCAATGTACCCCCAAACCAGCATCCCTCCCTTGACATCAGCCTCATCCCGGGCCCTCATCCCAGTAGACCAATCCTGGCCACCGGATTGGGCCGAGGGGGGACCATGTGACTCGCTGATGGCCAATCAGAGTCCCGCCCCAGGCCAACTGTGCTCGGAGCCGGGAGAAGCTTCAAGGAGGAGGGTCCTAAGGGGGAGGGCCCGGGTCCCCCCAGAACGGAGCTTGCACAGCCCCGGGGCTCACCAGACGTCCCCCTTTTCTGGCTGTGGGATTCATGGGCTTGCTCACACCCGTGCTCCCCTGGGGTGCAGTCCTGGCTGCAGGATGCGCACAGACCTGGCCACGTGCCTCGGACAGTCACCTGCGGCCGGCGTTGGGGGTCGAACTCTCGGCCTCACAGTGGCGAGTGAGCGCTCCTCCCCGCCCCCATCCATGGTCGCCCTTCTGCTTTCTTGCTTCCTTCACGCAGCGCGAATGCCAATCTTCCAACTTTTGCTTTTGTCTGCGGGCAGGGGTTCAGCAGCATTCGGGAGCTACTCCTGACTCTGTGCTCAGGGACCACTCCTGGGAAGGCTTGGGGGACCCTATCGAACCCCGGTCACCTGTATGCGAGGCAAGAGCCCTCCCCACTGTACTCTCTGGCCCCAACAGATATTTTTGGAGAACCTTATGCCTGTCTGATTGTGAGAAAAAACGGGGTGACGGCCAGCCTGGAGGGCCCCACCCCCCACCTGTCCTGACGACAGAGAAGGGGTGCGTTTAGGGTGCCCGCGGGCAACGCGTACAAGGCAGATGGTGCTGGTCAGATCCGGGCCAGCCCCAAGGACTGTGGCATCGAGTTTGGGCTGAGTGACCTGGGGGTAGCCATGTGACATCCAAGTGTGCCCGCTTTGGGGACCTTCAGACACCCCAATTCTAGGCAGAAAAACGAGATGCTGGAAGCAACGAGCTCTTGTGAAGGGGATCAAGGCTCATCTGTGGGAGGACACTTGGCGTGGAGCCGACCAAAAAGCGAGCACCCCGTTTTCCAGGGGTGAGTCCAATCCGGGTAGGAAAGTGCAGTTCTGGGGGGGACGGGGCCCCGCCGGACCCCAAGGGGCTGGAGCCTGCCAGAGTTTGAGCAGAGAGAGCCTGAGGCTGCAGGAAGAGCCTGTGTGGGTTTGGGCTGAGAAAGAACAGGAGCGAGAGAGAGCAGGGCAGTGCCCCCCGCTGCCCCCTGTCCCCCGAGCCTGCAGCGGGTCAGCGGTGATGAGAGGCCGCCGACCTCCGGCTCCCCAGGGCCTCCGCTGCCCCAGTTTCCGGCCAGGCTGTGGAAGCGAGTCTGCCCCCATCCCCGCCTCCCTCCGGGCGCCTGATAGATGGTTTAATAACTCGGCTGTGGCTGACCCAGGCCGCTACCGAGCCAGCCCAGCCCCTGCCGCAGGCCCACGCCTGATGCTCTGGCCTTATGCCCTGCAGCAGATTTCTGGACCCCCAACCTCCATGGGTGCTGACACCCAAGGGCTGGGCCCTCCCCCATCTAGGCCCTCTGTATCTCTTCTGGGGCCACCCAGCCGTCCCCAGGAGCTGCCCTGAGTTGCTCACCAAGTGTCATTTCTTCCTGAGGTGCCTAGAAGGGACTCACATTCAAATCTCCCCTGTCCTGATCACGTGGTTTCAAGGAACTTCTAGATCTTTCTTTTTTTTTTTTAATTTATTAATTTGTCAGTTTTTTGGGGTCACATCCGGCGATGCTCAGGGGTTACTCCTGGCTTGACACTCAGGGTTTACTCCTGGCATTGCTCAGGGGACCCTATGGGATGCTGGGGATCAAACCCAGGTTGGCTGCATGCAAGGCAAACGCCCTCCCTGCTGTGCTATCCCTCCAGCCCCACGTCTAGATCTTTCTTTCTGTGAAACTTGGAGGGCAGAGGCATGAGATCAGTGCATGTGTGCGTGTGTGTGTGTGTGTGTGTGTGTGTGTGTGTGTGTGCGGTGGGGGGGCAGGTGTCCCATCAGTGCTGAAAGTTTCACACACTATTTAAGGTGATTGAGCTGTTGTTCCTGGGTGAGTTTTTTCCCGCTTTGTCTACGTGGCATTTCAGCTGATGTAAGAAAATTGGGTTAAGCGATTCTTTTAGAAACACCCCCCCAGCCCCCCCCACACCCGGAGTGTGTCTGGTGTGTGAGTGTTACCTTCTGGCTGGGAACCCAGATCTGAGAGGCAGCTGTGTGTGATTCCAAGGGAGGACTCCAGGACTCTGTGATCTGGAGACAGTGTTGGGGAGATGAGTAAACAAACAACATTGAAGCTGCCCCCCCTTCTGCCCTCGCCCCCAGGGACACCCCATGTGAGCCATGAAAACACAGAGGCTGTGCCCCGGTCCTCCAGAAACCCTTTTCCCGGAAGTGTCTTGTTTTGCTCGGCCCCTAGACAGGCCAGCAGAGGAAGGGTGCAGGGAACCAATTACCCCGGGGCCCTGAGAAAGGACGGGAAGATCTGAGCGAGGCGGGGACCGGCACGGAAGGGGCTGGAGACGTCAGAAGGAGCTGGGTGAAGCGGAGAGTGTCAGTGGCAACAGTCGGTAAATGGGCTGGAGCAGGTGGAGGAACTTGGGTCTTGGCGGGCCAGGCCACTCAGCCCTGCCTGCTTCCGCGGCAGACATCACCAATCACCAATCCATCTTGAGTCACTGCTGAGAAACCCCAAGCAGCTGTGGACACTCACTCGGTGTCATCCTGAGACAGAGAAAGCACATTGCTTCTCCACAGGGGGCCCTGGCAGGTACTGGGGGGCTTGAGTCTGGCGGGTGAGAAGGGAGGGAGGGGAGGGGGTAGGCCTCCAGTGAGGAGCTGCAAAGCTTAGCACCAGGCAAGGATGCAGGGGGGATGGGCACTCTACTCTGCCTCTTTGCTGAGTAACTATGTATCTCAACCCCACCCATCTAACTCAAAAGCCCAGGAGAACGCTCAGGGTCCTGGGTGCAAGCGCCAGTGTGCATTCACGCGTGTAGGCGCACACGTGTGCACGAACTGGGTGCGATGCGTGTGAAGTGCCTTGCACATGCGGTAACATACATGTGCTCCTGTGAACATTCACAAGCACGCAGGTGCCCAGCGAGCGCGCACGTATGTTTGGTGTGCCTGCCGGCGTGAGCGCTAGGCTCTGGAGAAGACGCGGCCGTATTTCACAGCCGGTACTATCTGATATTATAGCCATTAGCCACATATGGGCGTTTAAATCTAAATTAATAAAATTAAAATTAAAAATTTAGTTCCTCAGTCCCAAGAGCCTCTCCCTCTCTCTGGAGCGTGCAATGAGTGGCCGGGGTGAGCGGCCGCGGGGAACTTCTACAGCCGCGCAGAAAGTTCCTTCTGAAGGAAGCCCCCTCCGAAGCCCCCTCCGCGGGGCCGGCCTGGCCAGCGTGGTCCCTCTCCAGGCTTGACTCAGCTAAGCACGGCGAGGCTTGCTCACTCCTTTCTGCCCCGTAAGGGTGATGCCGAGGGGGAGGATGTTAGGACACAGGACGGTGTCACCCTCCAGGGCCCCAGCGCCGGGGGGGGGGGGGGGGGGGTGCGGGGGCGCGTCCGGGTCTCGGCCCCTTGCTGGGAACAGCGATGCTTTCCGGAGTGACTGAGACAAAACAAAACAAAAAGGCAAATGAGGTTCGGGGAGAGACGTGACGCGCCCTTTGGCAGTCGACCGGGGAAGTCGCGCAAAAGGCAGCAGAAGAGACTGTTCCGCCGCCGCCGCCTCTTCCTCGGGCGCGCTGCCGAGTTTCTCCGCGGGAGCCCAGTGGGTGGGCCTCCCACCCGCGCCCACCTCTGCCGCAGCCTCGCCCGGAGCTCGGCCGTTGCGCGCCGCGGCCGCCAGAGGGCGCAGGGGCCGTTGTGCACCGCGGGCGAAGGACCGGGCCGTGGGGGGGCGGGGGGCGAGAGTCGGTTCCGTGGGGGACTCCGTGGCCGACCCTGGGCCCGCGACCCACAGTGTGAGTTCGGAGAGGGCAGTTGAGAGGGCGGAGGCAGCCTCGCGCCCGTTTGGGGCCTGCAGGGAGGGGCTTTGGAGGGTGAATAGGAGTGTGCCAAGTGGCCTGGAGGGCCGGGGCGCAATGCCCGCGGGCTTCCAGGTGCCCTGGGGACCTGCACCCGCGCCCCCCGCCCGCCCACCCTCACCTGAGACCCGGTCCTGCCCCCGCCCCCGGCTGCCGGGGGAGGCTCTGGAATGAACTGCGTGCCCGGGCCCTCTGCTCCTCCGCCCGCGCGGCCTGGGAACTGCCTCCCCGGTCTCTGCCCAACGGAGCCCACCTGCTGCCCACCCCGGGGCGCTGGCCTCCAGCAGGGGCTCGTGGCCGCCCCGCCCGACGCGCGCCGCCTGCGCCCCTACCGGGACGCGTGGGTGTGTGGGTCCCAGGGTCCCTGGGGAGGAGGCGACCGCTTCTCCCTGCGGGCCCCGCGCGGCCCAGGACCCGCGGCCGGCCCCCCAACCCCGCCCCCCGGCCCCAGCCTCCCCCCCCCCCCCCCCGCGCCTCCTGCCTCTCTGTAGTGATGCAAATACGAGGGGGGGGGGGACACAGAATTTCCTCCAGGGCAGTGGCAGGGGGTCTCCGCTTGGGGGCATTATTCCCCAAGGAGGAGTGGGGAAAGGTCCCGAGCGGGGGTCTTGGATCCCCTGAATGCTGTCTCCGCTGCGAAGTCCGCCCGGTGACCTTGGGTGTCCCTCCTGGCGCCTGGCCTCAGTTGTCCCACCTGCAAAGTGGGAGCGCAGCGGCCACCCACCCACCCACCCCCCCCCCCCCCATACAGACACACACACACTCTGCGGGCATCTGAGCCCCGGAGCGGCTGGGGTGGGGGCGGGGGGCGCCCAGGCTGGCGGCCGGCCGGGACTGAAGTGGGGAGGGGGTGCGGGGAGGGGGGGCGGAGTCCCGGGGGCGCGGGCGCGCTGGGGGCGGGCGCTGGGGGGCGCTGCGCCGCCCGGCCGGTCCTCCGGGCTGCAAGTTTGCCTCCAGCTGTTGCATGCGCCGGCGCCGGCGACGGCGGCGGGACCCGCGGGTGAGCCGGGCCGGGGGTCCGGGCGGGGGCGGGCGGGGGGCCGGGGCGATGCCGCAGCTGGCGCGGCGGAGACAGGCGCGGCGCGGGGCCGCGGGCGCGTGTCGGTGCGTGCGCGTGTGGCCGGGCGCGGGGAGGGGAGGGGGCGGGCGGGACTCGCTGCGCCAAAGGCCTGCGAGGGCGGCGGGACGGACGCGCGGACGGACGGACGGACGGACGGACGCGCGGGCGGGCGCGGCGCCCGGTGCCCCTCCCGGGCGGCGCGGCGGCGGCGGCGGGAGGCGGGGGTGGCGGTGTCTGCGCGCACACGCGGCTCCAGACACACACACACGCGCGCACACACACGCACACACGCGCGCACAGGCCACGCCACGGACTCGCCGCGCTCCGAGCCGCTCGCACCCGGCAGGCCCCGCAGCCCGCGCGCCCGGCCGGGCCGCAGGTAAGCGGCTTCCCGGGATGGGACGCGGGGCGGGGGGCGCCGAGCCGCCGGGCGCCCCCTCCTCGTCGCGCCGGTGGGGGTGGGGCCCGGAGGGGGGGTCGCGGCAGGAGGGGGTGCGCCGGGGAAGCCGGAGCCGGCGCGTCCTGCGGCTGGGGATCCCCGCGAGACCCCCCGGGGACCCCCAGGCCAGGCAGGGGCGAGGTGGGCGGGCGCGGGGAGGAGGACGCGGGGGCGGCCTTTCGGGGGGCTGCAGAGGCGTGGTGGCCGGCGGGCGGGCCGGCTGGTGTCACCTGCACCGCCCGACCCCCATCGGGGTGACATGGGCCCCCCCCCAGTCTCCCGGCTCCCCGGAGCGCCGCGCGGGGAGGGGTGAGGGTGAGGAATTCGTCTTCCTAGCTGGTAAGCGGGGGTGATGGGTCCGGGGTGCTGGGGGGAGGGGGCGCGGGGCGGGGCCGGACCCCTTTCCCCGTGAAGGACGATCGGAATTGGGGAGCGGGGCCCCGGGGGGCCGAGGGTCTCGGCAGGGGCTCTGCGTGTCCCCGTGGCGCCGGCGCGCTGGCGGGGAGGCGGCCGGGATGGGCGGACTGCAGCTTTGGCAGGGCCGGGCCACTGGCCGGCTGCGCGCGTGTGCGCGTGTGCGCGTGTTGTGTGTGCACGGCTGCGTGTGTGGGCTCCCGCCGGGCAGGGGGCTGGGGTGGGCGTGTTGGCTGGGGGGCGGCGTGTGCACGTGGGGCGGGGTGCGTGTGCGGGGCTCTGCCGGCATGGACGCGGTTCTGGGTTCTGTGCACACACACGCACACACACACACACTCACTTTCACACGCGCACGGGGTTCCCTGAGACCCGGGTCCTGGGTGGCCGGGATGTGTCAGGCGCCTGGAAGCGGGTCCAGAATGAGGCTGGTCCAGGCTGCCTGTGTCAGGACCTCCGAGGAGATGGAAGAAGAGGAGGAGGAGGAGGAGGAGAGGAGGAGGGAGGAGGAGGAGGGGGAGGATGGAGGGAAGGAGGGGGAGGAGGAGGGGGTGAGCAGAGCAGGCGCTGGGGCTGGGGCTTGACCCTCCCTCCTCCCAGCACCCCGGGGTGCTCCAGGGCACTTCCCCCTGCACCCCTTTCTGGCCCCCACAGCGCTGGGGGCTGTGGCCGTGTGTCCTGGTGCTGGGACACAGGTGCCGGTCCCTGCGCCGCCGTGTGCGGGTGGCGTCCCGGCTGCGGCGGCGGCTGTCACCCGGCCAGGCTCTTGGGCCCGTGGGGGAGGCGGGTGCCCACAACACTGGGAGGGCGGCGGAGGGCGCTGCGGCCGCAGGCGCCCGGCCGGTCACCCGCTCCCACGCGTGGGGAGACACCTGTCCCCTGGCCCAGGGGCACCTGTGGGACTGTCGAGTCCCGGCAAGCCTGGGGACCCACATGCGTGTGTGGCTGTGTGGCCTAGGAGTCGGTCACCCGTGCACGCACTGCTCCGCACCCTGGCTGCGGTGCGGCTGGGGCACAGGAAGGGCCCCCAGGCCCCCCGGACGGGAGGGTGGGCAGGATTTGGGGGGGCCCCGGAGAGAGGGGTGTGTGCGTGACGTCAGCGAGCACGGCTGGGCGTGACGTCAGCCCCAGGTGGCCAGTGACGTCATTGGGGCAGCGGGGGGTGTGTGGGAGGTGTCACTGTGTGAGTGACGGGGTGTGTGTGTATGTGAGTGTGTATGAGCATGTGTGTGTGCAAGTGTGTGTATGTGTGAGTGTATGTATGAGTATGCATCTGTGTGTGAGTGTGTGTTTGAGTGTGTGAGCGTGTATGTATGTGTGTGAGTGTGACTATACGTATGTGTACGTAAGTGTGTGAGTGTGGATGTGTGAGTATGCATCTCTGTGTGTGTGTGTCTGTGTATGTGTGTGTACGTGAGTGTGTGAGTGTGTGTGTGTGTGTGTGTGTGTTGGCCCCTGCGTGTGGAGGGGCAGAGGGGAAGGTATGGCGTCACCATTCCTGGGCGTTAGGCATGATGGGGGGGACACCCCTGTCTTAGGGCCTCACCCCCAGACGCCACGTTCCACTCACTCGGTGGCTCCAGGGCTCTGTCCTGGGGCCCCCGCCCATCCCGTGTGTCTGGGGCGCGTGGGGCCGTGCCGGGGGGTGCAGAGAGACCCGGGGTGCTCTCGGGCTTTGCTTCTTCGTCCTTGCTGGCCCCTCCCGAGCTCCCGGCTCCTCCGCCGCCCGGGGGTTGGTCAGTGAGCTGGGGGGGGGCAGATGCCGGGCCGGGTGACCAGCCATGACGGGTCTTTGGGGACAGACGTCCTGCCCTGCACCCCCCACCCCCCAGCAGCTGCTCTTGTTTTCTCAGACTTTGCCACAAATTTACTTTGTTCACTGCGGGGCACCAGCCGGTGCTGTGGGGCCAGCTTGACAGGTGGGGAAACTGAGGCAGGGAAACTGAGGCAGCACCAGAGTTCTGCCGGCAGCCTCACGTGAGGGTTCACTGATGCTGGGGGAACAGAACCCCAGGAACCCCGGGGCTTCTCCTGCCTGGCTCTTGCCTTGATGAAGAATTTTCCCCGGTCACGGTCAAGGTCCTCCTGTTGTTCATCGATTTGCTCGAGTGGGCCCAGTAACATCTCCATCGTGAGACTTGTTGTTACTGTGTTTGGCATATCGAATACGTCACGGGGAGCTTGCCAGGCTTTGCCGTGCGGGCAGGATACTCTTGGTAGCTTGCCAGACTCTCTGAGAGGGGCAGAGGAATCGAACCCAGCTCAGCAGGGCCCCAAACTCCCCATGGGCCCAAACTCCCTGTGAACCCCAGGGATCTTCCTGTGTCTCCTCATCTGATGTGGCCTTAGGAACCGTGTGCAGTGGGATGGGGGGGGGGGGCAGCAAGGCCCAAGGCCAAGGGCCTTTTGGCTCTAGACCCACATGTGGCCACGGGTAGATCTGAGCTGGGGGTTGTGGAGAGACGCCGTCTAGGCCAGTGTCCTGGCCAGGGGGCCGAGGTCCAGCGTCCCCTCTGGGCCCTCCCCAGGATGGGTGGGTGGGCACCATCTCCTGTGAGTGCCAGGCTGGGCACGCAGCAGAGAGAAGCCCAAACCCAGCTCCCCAACAATGCAGGGAGCAGAAGGACTCCGGGCTCTGCCCCCATGGGATTCACCTCCTCAGGGTTCAGCTGGCGTGGGGGGGTTAGAATAACAGACCCCCCCAGGGAGACCTGGAGATGCCACCTGGACGAACATCTGGGCATGGGAGGGGGGAAGCCGGCCCTCAGAGTGACAGCTGACGGGCCTGGGAGTGGGGCGGGCTGAACACGGGACCGGCCCGTGGCTGTGTCCTGGCCCCACATGGTCCCCCGAGCATCACAGAGCGAGCCACAGCACATGGGGCCAGAACAGCCGCCAGCACACTGGGCACCGCGGGGTGCAGAGGGATGGGACCCTTTAATGCCACAGACGCTGCCCATCTTTAAATTCTTCTTTCTCTTTCGGGCCACACCCGGTGGTGCTCAGGGTTTACTCCTGGCTCTGTGCTCAGTGATCTCTCCTGGCGGTGTGAGACATACGGGAAGCTGGGGGTTGGACCCAGGGCAGCCGCATGCCAGGCCAGTGCCCTCCCCGCTGTACTATTGCTCTGGTCCCTCCTGGCCGTCTTTCCCCTCACTTCTACCTAAGGAACAGAGAGGGTGCTGAATAGCTCAGGGTCACACAGCATTGGCATCAGGACAGGGAGGTCGGCCAGCTGGCCGTGGCGACAGCACCACGCGCGACTCGACGCCTTGGCCGGGTGCTTGCTTCTTCATGTTGGGGTCCCTCCCGAGTCTCAGTGCCGCTCCCGGCTCCCCCTGACGCCCCCCCCCCACTGTGTGCCCCTCCTTGTCCGTCAGCTGGTGTGCAGCCTGGGTTGGGGGAGGCCCCGGGCCGGGCTGCGGCGGCTTTAGCTCGGCCCCCCAACTGCTCCCCACAGGCTCCAGGGCTCTGCATCCTGCCTGAGGTCACGTGCACAGCCTGTTTCGCAGGTCGGGGAGGCGGGGGCCGAGACCCAGACCCCCCGGGGGCTGAGGCTCTCAGGGTCCATAGAGAATGGTCCCATGCTGGGGGCGGCCTCCAGCTCCTCCCGTCTCCCCCTTCCCGCCCGCTCCTCTGCATGAGTGTGCGTGTGGGAGAATGTGCATATGTATGTGTGTGTGTGCGCATGTGTGAGTGTGTGCATGTGTGTTTGTGTGTGCAGATGTGTATGTGTGTGAGTGTGCGTATTTGCATGTGAGTATGTGTGTGTGCGTGTGAGTATGTACATGTGTGCATGTAAGAGTGTAGGTGTGTGAGTATGTACATGTGTGCGTGTATAAGTGTGTGTATGTGTGTGTATAAGAGTGTAGGTGTGTGCATGTCTGAGAGTGTACGTACTTGTGTATGTTTGTGTGCATGTGTGTGAGTGAGTGTATGAGATTATGTAATGTGTATGTGTGCATGTGTGTACATGTGTGTGCATGTGTGAGTATGTGTGCGAGAGTTTGTGCATGTGTGTGTGTGCATGTGTGAGAATGTGTGTACGTGTGTGCATGTGCGTGTGTGAGTGTGTGTGCGAGAGTTTGTGCATGCGTGTGTGAGAATGTGTGTGTGCATGTGTGTGAGTGTGCATGTGTGTGTGTACATGTGTGAGTGTGTGCATGTGTGTGCATGCGTGTGTTTCCTTTGCTCCATTTCCCTCCCAGACACAGAACCCTTTCCCCGGAGCTGGCTGGGGAGGGAAGGGTGCATGGAAGGGCCTGGAAACTGGGCAGTGTGCAGAGGCCGGAGCGGACAGGGCATGCGGGGGTGGGGGGGGTCATCCACAGCAGGGCGTGCCTCTGTTGGAGGCGCGGGAAGCCGTTCCGGGGGCTGCAGCCAGGCCTATCTACGTTTCTCTCTTTTGTTCCCCTCACGGTCCCCCCGAGGGCCCCGGGGACAGAGTCCACAGTCTCCTGCCTGTTCTTCGTCGGAGCCCACCATGTAGGCAGACTCCAGAGCCCCTCAGAAGTACTTGTCCAGAACTTTCCCTCTGGAGCCACGCCGAGTGGTGCTCGGGGTCCCGTGCAGAGCCCAGAGGCCGGCCTGGGTCCCACACACAAGCAGTGGCTGCAGCCTGGGAGCTGTCACCCCCACAGCCCAGTGACCTGTTTCTACCTGCTGTTGTGTGCGAACCCTTGAAGAGGGTGTTTATCGCGGGTGACACCCGGGCCCTGCGCTAAGGCTCAGACTGGTTCTGGAGAGAGACAGACAGGCCACGCACCAGGAGCCCAGCAGGCCGGCACACAGTCAGGCCCATCCACCCGCAGGAGGTCAGCAGGCAGCACACAGTAGGACCCTTCCACCCATAGGAGCCCAGCAGGCTGGCACGCAGTAGGGCCCATTCACCCACAGGAGGCCAGCAGGCCGGCACACAGTAGGGCTGGCTTGCCAGGTGGTCCTGAGCCTGGGAGGCGCCCCCTGCCCGGCTGGTGCTGCCTGCAGGCTGGAGGCCAGGTGCTGAGACAGCCGGTCAGCAGGCCAGGAGGCCCAGGGAGGCCGGACTCCACAGCTGCCGGGCCTGGTGCACTCAATCTCAGGCTTAGTTGCAGTCTGGAGCAGGGGCGGGCTTGGGGGCTGGGGGCTGGGCAGAGGGCGCTGCCCCTGCTGGGCTCTGCTGCGGCCAGGAAGTCTGGGGCAGCCTGGGACCCTGCGGCTAGGAGTCCGGGCTCAGCGTGGTGGCGGCTCCGAACGTTGTAGACCGAGGAGACGCTTCCGTCCTCCTCCTCCCCTTCTCCTTCGTTCTCAGTCCCTCTCCCATCGCGGGGCGCCTGACCCGGCTGGGGTAGGTGCAGATTCTGGGCCGGGCCGGAACCCGCACTCCGGGTACTTTTCCGAACCGCTCACCGGGCCAGCGCGGAGCTGCGCTCGCTCCTCCGCCCGCCCCGCTGTGCCCGGCCCGGTCGCACCTTCCAGAAGGGTCTGGGAGCCCCGCGAGGTCAGGAGCGCTGCCGGGGCGCGGGGCCCAGGGGCGCCCGCCACGTCCAGGCCCAGCGGCGCGGTGGGCGCGGGCGCCACGGAGCCGCGGGCCGGGAGGGCGTCCGGGAGGAGGCGCCGCCGCCGGAGGGTGTGCGCGCGCCCGGGCGCCCCGCTGTCCACCTTCCTTCCCCCGGGCTGGACACCTGCGCTGGTGCGCCCTGCCCTTGTCATGCCTCTGGCGGTCGCCGGGCGGGGGTGGGCATGCGTGGGGGGGTGCGGCCTGGGGGGTGGTTGGAAGTGGAGCCCCAGATAGGCGCGTTGGGGCCTGCCTTGCTGGACACAGAGCCGGAGTCCAGGCCGGGAGGAATCTGGGGGCAGGGTCCCAGGGATCAGGGAGTGTTTCTATGAGGGGGTGCGGCTGTGATCCCACAGTGGGCAGTGGGTCCCTGGCAGGGGGTCTAGGGGCAACTGTGACTGGGGGTTGTGTGGGTGCCTGGGGGTGCCCAGGTGCGGCTGCCCCTGTGCTGATGAAGGCCAGTGTGGGGGTCAGCTCCCGGGGTTCTGCACATGTCTGGGAACCGCAGCGAGGCGGACTGAGGTGTGCATCCCTGCATGTGGGGTCCCAGAACTGTCTGGGCTGGTGAAGAGGGGGGCGGGGGGGGGGAGGGAAGCCCCAGGGAGCCTTGCTTGGAGGGTCCGTGTGGGCACCAGGACGTTGGTCTTGGGGCCTGGGGCAGACCAGGACAGGGCCGTGGTGTGTGACTGTGTATGTGTGTGTGTGACTGTGTGACTGTGTGTGTGACTGTATGTGTGTGTGACTGTGTTTGTGACTGTGTGTGTGCGTGTGTGACTGTATGCGTGTGACTGTGTATGTGTGTATGCGTTTGTGTGTGACTGTGTGTGGCTGTGTGTGTGTGCGTGTGTGTGTGACTGTGTGTGACTGTGTGTGTGACTGTGTGTGTGACTGTGTGTGACCATGTATGACTGTGTGACTGTGTATGTGTGTGTGCGTGTGTGTGACTGTGTGTGACTCTGTGTGTGTGACCATGTGTGACTGTGTGTGACTGTGTATGTGTGTGTGCGCGTGTGTGACTGTGTGTGACTGTGTGTGTGTGACTCTGTGTGTGTGTGTGAGACTGTGTATGTGTGTGTATGTGTCCGAGGGCTTGGGGTGCAGGATTTGGGGAGCAGCTCGGCAAGGATGCGTGTGGTGGTCTGGAGTGCGAGGGACGCTCGCCAGTGCTCCAGGACCCTTGGGAGGACCCTGGGGTGCAGGGAGGACCCCCCCACGGCCTACGCCCCTCCAGGCCCGCGGATGGGCGGAGAGAATCCTGAGGGTGAGGGTCCCTCTGGCTGACTCCCAAGCCCCTTCTCTTTCCCCAGCATCAACCCCACCTGGAGTTGCTCTCTGGGCTCTCCCAACAGTGCTCAGGGGAACGTGTGCTGTTGGAAATTGAATCCGGGGCTCCTGCCTGCCAAGCCTGTGCCGGCCGCTGCTCCCCCCCCACACCCCCTACCCTGCCACCTTTCTGTCCCCATCGCTGCCCTCCCCTCCGCCCCCCTGCCCTGCCTCCCAAACCCCGTTTCCCCACAGCACCCCACTCCCAGGCCCCGTCGCTCCGCCTCCCTCTCCCACCTCTCCCGGCCACCCCCTCTCTGCCCCCAGCCCCCCGCGCCCCCTCCCCCTCCCCCCTGCGCCCCTCTCGCCCCCTGGCCCGCACCCCTGCCCCCTTCTAGCCCCTCACCCCGCAGCGCCTGGCTCCGCCCCGCGCTCTGATATTCATTTGTGGTATATTCGGTTGCCATGGGAACCCTAAGAAAGAAGCGAGTGTGCCCTTCAAGACTCGAGGTTTCTCCTCCTCCCCCTCCCGCTGTCCCCTCCCGCTCCCCCCTCCTGCGCCGGGAGGACTCGGGGTGAGGAGCGCCTGGCCGGACCCCAGCCAGCCGCCAAGGCCGCGCGCGGGCCCCGCGGGGCACCGGGCCAGGGGCAGTCACAGCGCTGGCCGCGCGCTCCGCCGCCCCCTGGTAAGGTCGGGGCCTGGTGTGGGGTGCGAGCGTGCAGCGGGGAGGCCGGAGGGCCTGGGGGCTGCTGACCGGGGGGGGCCTGCGGGGAGCGGCCTCGGTCTGAGCGTGCCCCAGGCCCCCCCCACCAGCCGGCATCCCCTCGCGTCCCCCCCCACGGGCATGGAGCAGAAGAGCCGCAGCCCAGGCCGGGGTGCGGGTCCCCCTGGGCAGCGCGGGAGGCAGGACCCCCAGAGAGTCCCAGGGGGGTGGCGGGTGAGCCTGGGGGGGTCCCGGGGGCTTCGGCCACAGACAGTGGGGATGGGGGCGGGCAGCTGGCCTGTCCCTGCGGGGCTCCGGCCGGGCACTGGGCCTGGCCTCGCGGCCCTGCCGTGTGGCTGGGCAGCGTGTTGGTGGCCCCACGTGGCCACGGGTCTGCCTCTGCGTCTCCATGGAGAACAGCGAGGAGAGGCCGGCCGGCCGCTGCCCGCTGCCCACTGCCGTTGCCAGGAGCTGGCCCGGCGGGAGATCAGGCAAGGCCTGGTGTGGGGCATAGCACTGTGGGGGTCCAGGCTGTGGCCCCCCACCCGGGTGAGGCCGGCCCCCAGCCCCTCTCCTCCCTCTCTCTGCCCTGCCGTCCTCTCCCTCCCACCAGGGCCCCCCGAGGCGCCCCCTTGTTCCCGCTTGGCAGTGACTTGGCCAAGGTCACACAGCCGCTGGGCAGGGGCAGGGTCTGACTCCAGGATCTTCTCACACGCCCAGCCCCGCCCCCAGACTCCCTCTTGGGGCCCCCCACAGCCCCCAAAGTGTCTCTTCTTCCCCCTTCCGCCTTCTCCCTGCACATAGGCCAGGAGGAGGGGAGGCGCCACTGAGCAGCTGGGTGGCCAGGGAGGCTTCCTGGAGGAGGTGTCCCTGAAACAACACCGAGCCCGGAGCATAGTGAGCCCTAGCAGGAAACCGAGGCCCAGCATGGAGCAGGCGCCCTCCGCGCCTCGTCAGAGCCCAGTGGCGGGGACGGCGCTGGCCGTGCTCACGGCTGACCCAGGTCCATCCCGGCCCCCAGAGGGTCCCCTGAACCCTGCCAGGAGCGATCTCTGAGCACAGGGCCTGGAGTCAGCCCCGAGCCTCCCGAGTGTGGCCCAAGCCCATACTCAAGAAGCCATACTTAAGCCCTTCATGCTCCTCCCATTCCACAGATGGGGAAACTGAGTCCCCAGGTCCCACTCAGTGGTGACCTCAGGCCTGCACCTGACCCTGTGACCCCACAGCCTGCCTGGGCACCCGGCACCTTCACCTCCCCCAGCCCACCCCCGCGCCAATGACTGGAATCCTTGAGTTAGACGGCCTGAGGTTCGGGCCGGGTCGGGCCCACGCTTGCCCCATGGGGCCACTCAGCACGGCCCCTGCCCCACACGAGTCGCGCAGAGGGGCGTGGGGAGAGCAGGCGCTGCTCCTAGGAGCCCCGTGTGAAGTTGGGGTTCGCATGTACCCATTACTCAAGGGGAGAAACTGAGTCCCGGCAAGGGCAGAGTTGCGCCCAGAGATTCGGGCCTCGCGCTCTGTCTGGGTCTGTCCCTGGCAGGAGTCCTGCTGGCCGCTCCGGCCCCTGGGGGACCCGCCTGTTCCTCCTGCGTGGGCCCTTGCTCAGCCTGTCCCCTGGGGGGTGCTAGGTGGGCGTCAGGGCATCTCCCCGAGTCTGCAGCTGCCGGGCGGGCTCCGAGTCCCTTAAGCGCGGCGGTGGGGGGACAGCTCCGTGCGTGTCCGGCTGTCGTCTGGCCAGGCCTGTCCCCGGCTGCCACCTCCTTCCATCCCGGGCGAGCCCCGGCGTCGCTGAGGTCCGGAAGGGCGTCACAGGCCGCGTGGCCCCGGGTTCAGCCCCTCTGACAACGGGGAGCGGCCCCCGAGCACCGAACCTGGAGTGAACCCCGGCCCCCCAGGTGTGTGCCCTTCCCACTACGCAAAGTCCAGGCGGGGTGGGTGACCCCTGGCTGAGGGTCTTCCAGGAGCCAGGAGCGCCGCCTGGGGCAAACCTCCAGAGGCGCGGGAGCCCAGCCCATTTCACAGACAGGGAGACTGAGGCAGGGGGCCAGGCAGCTCTGGGTGCCGGAAGCAGGAGTGAGGTGGCCGGTTCCCTGACAGCCTGGGTCCAGGGGGGCCCCCGTTTCTCCGCTCCGTCTCGCCCCCCAGTCAGCCTTGGGTCTCTGCGTCCCCACAGCTGGGAGGTCGGACCTGCTGGCATTTGGCCCCAGCTGGGGCTGCCATGGGCTCGGGTTTCCTCTCCCTGCCGCCCTGCTGGGGGGTTGCACAGCTGAGGCCCCCCCCAGCTGGAACCTCCCTCTGGATAGAGCCGTGCTGGGGTGGGGGGAGGCATCGGAGTGGAGCCGCCTGGGTCGCCCCTCGCTGTGTGTCCTCGGGCCAGTTACATGCCCACTCTGGGCCATGCCTCACTTGACTCATCTGTACCATAGGGGTGGTGGTGGGAAACCCGCCTCTCTGGAATCTTGCTGCCGAAGGGGTGGAGCGGGGTGGTGGCTCCTGAAAGTGCTCATCGAGCCTGGCTTCCAGGCCCCCCCCCCCACTGCCCACCCCCCCAAAAAATAGTCAAGGGAAGGAAAATGAAAAAAAACTGGGTTCTGTGATTTTGGGGCCCTCACGGCTCCTTGTGGGGATGTGAGCAGGGGTGCGGGGGGCCAGGCTGGGCGGGGGGGTCCAGCTCGGGCCTCATGCCCTGGCCCCGTCCTCGTGTCCAGCCCTCCCCGCTGCACCCCTGCACACGGCTGCCCTGCCGAAGGTCCCCAGGGCGCAGAGCCGGGTCGGGGTGCTGCAGGGGGGAGGCGGGGAGGGAGTGCCCAGCCCCGTCTCGCAGGGTGGACGCTCAGGGGTCCCTGCGGCCGGGCCCCTCAGCCCCTGCCTTGCTGGCGCCGCGCCGGCCCGGAATAGACCCGGCGTTGTGTGTGGCCATGCGGGTGTCTCGCTCAAGACCCCGTTTGTTTGGGGAGAGAAAGGGGGTCTGTGGGGACCAACAGAGGCGGATTCATGGGGAGCGGGGGGGGGCCTGGTACAGGCCAGGCCTGGATGGGGTGGAGGGGGGCTGAGTGGGGGGGGGGCTGGGGCGTGGCCTGGCTCTGCGACCCCTCAGGCGCAGGGGTACTGCGGCCCAGCCCCTTGTGGGGAGCAGGTGGAGGCAGGCTGGGCGCTGGGGCCCAGGACCACCCTCCGGGGTCTCTGTTTGGGGCTCTGGTGTGGAGGGCCAAATCCCAGGAGGGTCTGCATGAGGCCTGGGGGCGGGGTCTCAGGCATGTCGCTTCTGGGGGCAGCCGAGGACTCCCACCCCATCCACCTCCTCCCACGGCTGCCCAGGAAGCCCTGAATTCTGGGGAGACTTCCTGGAGGAGGCAGGTCCTGAGCACTGAGAAGAGGGAGCAGCGCCTGTTGGGGCTGACAGAAGGGAGCGGGCTCTGATTCTGAGATGGGAACGAGACGGAAGGCACACGGGGGCTCCACAGCTCGGGCGCCGCTCAGCTCCCAGCGTCCCAGCACCAGAGGAAGTGCGAGCGTGTACCCGAGCGTGTACCCGAGTGTACCCGAGTGTTTGCCTGAGTGTGTGCCCGAGCGTGAACCCGAGTGTGTGCCCGAGCGTGTACCCGAGTATGTACCCGAGTGTGTGCCCGATTGTGTACCGGGCCAGGGCACCTCGCCCAGGGCTTCTCAGGCTTCCTCCCTGCTTCCGACTCCCTGTGTGACCCTGGCCAGTCCCACACCCTTTCTGGTCCTCGGGCGGAGACACAACCCCAAACCCCCGAGGGTGGCCTGGGGAGCCAGACTCCCGCTGTGCCCCCACCAGGCTGGAGGACAGAGGTGGGGACCGGGCGAGGACCTGCGGTGAGGCTGGACCGTCCAGGCTCAGCGGGTGCTCGGGACCGAGGGACTGACACCTCTGCGGGGGGGAGCAGTTCCCGCGTGAGGACAGGGTGACCCGGCTAGAAGCCCAGCCCTGGCTGCAGCCCCAGGCTCTATGGGGCAGGTGGCTGCGGGGGCCCCAGTGTCCCCTCTGCAGGGTGAGCCCAGATAAGCCCCTGCAGCATGGCGCTGACCCTGGTGCGGCGCTGACCCTGACGTGCCTGTCCCCGGGCCCTGGGCTTGTCCTTCCACGGCCCTGCGGACACCTTCTCTGGGGCTGACCAGACCCTGAGCCAGGACGCTAGATCTGGGCAGGTGGGGGTCAGGGTGGGGGGGGGTTAGGGGTAGGAGCAGGGGTGGGGCTGGGACGGGATAGGGGCGGGACTGGCGCAAGGGTGGGATAGGGGCGGGGCTGTTGCAGGGGCGGGGCTGGGACGGGATAGGGGCGGGACTGGCACAGGGGCGGGGCTGGTGAGGGGGCGGGGCTGGGACAGGATGGGGCAGGACTGGCGAAGGGGCGGGATAGGGGCGGGGCTGGGACGGGATAGGCGCAGGGGCGGGGCTGTCGCAGGGGCGGGGCTGGGACGGGATAGGGGCGGGACTGGAACAGGGGCGGGGCTGGTGATGGGGCGGGGCTAGTGAAGGGGCGGGGCTGGGACGGGATAGGGGCAGGACTGGCGAAGGGGCGGGATAGGGGGGCGGGGCTGGCGCAGGGGCGGGGCTGGGACGGGATAGGGGCTGGACTGGTGCAGGGGCGGGGCTGGGACGGGATAGGGGCGGGGCTGGCTCAGGGGCGGGGCTGGGACGGGATAGGGGCGGGACTGGTGCAGGGGCAGAGCTGAGAAGGATAGGGGCGGGGCTGGTGAAGGGGCGGGGCTGGGACGGGATAGGGGCGGGGCTGACGCAGGGGCGGGGCTTGCGCAGGGGCGGGGGCGGGGCTGAGGCTGGGAGCAGGGCTGGGCCCTGGGCTGCCGTCCGGTGGGTGGGGCCCAAGACCCGGAGGGGCGGGTGGGGCAGCGCCCCCAGCTCCTTTCTGGACCCGTGTGGCGGGGAGGCGCTTTGGGAACGGGGGTCCTGGCCTGCCGTGTCTTTAGGGGCCATCTGGAGAGGCAGCTGCCGGGGCCGTCGGGACGCTGGAGATGGGGTCCCGGCCCCCCACCACGCTGGACGGTATGAGTGGCCGAGGGGCCCTGACAGGCCTGACCCTGTGTCCAGAGCCGCCGCGTGCGCTCTCGCGTCCTCCACGCTGTGGGGCAGCCCCAGGCCTGAGCTGAGGGCGGTCTCGCCCCCCTCTCCCCAGCTGCACCCCACTCTCACCACGTCACTCCGGGCCTTGGGCCTTTGGGTCATGTGGGGAGGTGGGCAAGAGCTCATGTGTGTGTAAGTATGTGAGCGCGGGGTGGCACGCGTGTGTACTTGTGGATGTGTGTTCGTGCACCCGCATGTCGGGGAGCCCGTGATGGGTGCTGAGTGTGCATTCGTCTTGTTTGACTCCGTGCTAATGCCCGGGGCTCCTGGGTCCCAGCCCCCATGCCCCCAGGCTGGCCTCACCACCCCACGGCCTCTTGGGGCCCCGAGTCTACCCCAGGCAGCTCCTTTGGGGCAGGGCGTGGGGGGGTCTGGTCCCTCGCAGCGGGGCTCCCTCTGGGAGCATCACGAACACTGTTACACTGTTGGTTCTCACACCTCTGACCCAGCCCCCTTGGGACGTGGCGGCTTTGTGGGGTGGCATCTGAGCTCGAGTGCGGGGTCTGGGTCCCCAGCAGTGGCAGGCTGCAGGCTTTGGGCAGGGTCCCCCTCCCGGGGGAATTCTCGCCCCTGGGGCCACAGGAGTGGGTGTTTGAGGGCCTGGGAACAGGAAGCCCCCGGCTGACCTGGGGTTGAGTGCTGGGGATGGATCAGACCCTCCCCCCGCTGCTGTCTCCCCCGACCCTGGGGTCCCCCCGCTGCTGCCCCTCCCTGCCCTGGGTCCCCCCACAGGGAGCAACTTCAGGACCTGCTCTCTGGGTCCCCAGAGCAGCGTCTCCTGTGCCCTCTGTCTTCGCTGCGACCCTCCAGGCGAGCTCTGTGACTGTTGGTCATCTCGGTGCCCCGAGGGGAGGGCGCTGGGTCCCCAGCCTGAGTCTCAGCTCTGCCCCTCCTGCTACGAACCCTGTGCTCGGGCTGCCCTAGGGACAGGGAGAAACAGTGATGCTCTGCGGTGAGCCAGCACTGCCCCACGGCAGCCTCTGCCACACCTGCCAACTCCAGCAGCTCATCTGCCCACCAAGTCCCCTTAGTCCCATTTTCCAGGTGGGAAAACTGAGGCCGAAGGTTTTCAGGATCCCGCCCACTGCTCTGAAGCCAGGCCCTGGGGCTCCCCAGGCTGAGTGCACTCAGGGGCCAGGCAGGAGGGTGGGCAGGGCCTGGGCTGGCCTGTGCCCATCTGCTGCCCGCTTCTGCCCTGGCTTCCACCTCCAGGGTGGTCCAGGAAGGTCCAGGGTAGATGTGGCAGCTGGGATCAGTCTGAGTCCTGGTCTCTCTCCTCTCGCGGACCTCGCTGAGCCTCAGTTTCCCTGCATGTCAACCCGGGGACTAGCCCTGAGCGGGCAGTGCAGTGAACTGGAGGGCTGTGCGAGGGGCCCGGGGGAACAGTGTGGGGACCGAGAGGACACTCAACTCCCCCACCTGCGCGTGTGTGTGCACGTATGTGTGGAATGCTGTGCACACCTGTGCACATGTGTGTTCATGCATGTGTGCATACATGTGGACGTGTGTTCAGGTGTGTCTGTGTGTAGCACCGACTGTATTTGTATGTAAACTTGTGTCTGTCATGTATGTGTGCATGTATGAGTGTGTAAATGTGTGTGCACGCATGCTTGCATATATGCATTTGTGTGTGCATGTGTGGTCATACATGTGTGTATGCATGGGAGTGTGCACCTCCACCCCGGCCTTTGGTATCAAACCCCAGCAATGAAGAGAGACTCTCGAAGAGCCCTTGTGAGGCTGGGACCAGCCCCCGGGGCCATCTGGGCTGCTTGTCACAAATGGGGAAACTGAGGTATGTGTGGGAGGGGTCTGGAGGCGCTGCGGGGGTGGGAGTGTCTGAGCAGCGCGACCCCAAACGCGGCCTCCAGGCCCCTCGGCTCTCTCCAGCTTGTGCCCCCAGAACAGCGACGCTCAGAAAGGTCGAAGAACAGGTGTGTGTGTGGGGGGGGGTGGTTTCCGCGCCGCCTCCTTCCCACCCCCGCCCGTGGCTGTCGCAGGGTCCCTCCCTGCCTCCTCCTCCCCAAGGGGGCCAGGGACGGGACCTGCTTGTCATAGATGTCACCTTGGACCACACTCCTGCGACCTGGCTGGCACATCTGCGTCCCGCTTTGCTTTGGTTTGGGTGACTCCCCCTGCAGTGTTCGGGGTCTCTCCAGGCAGGGCTGCGTGGTGCCGGGTCAGCTGTGAGCAGGCGTGTGCCTTCCATCCCTCCTCTCTCACCTCGCCGACCCCCCTCTCTGGCTTTGCGTGCAGAGGACTCGCGCCCGCTGGCATAACCAGAAACTTCCTTCTGAGGAGCTGGCCAGAACTGATCCCTGAGCACAGAGCTGGGAGTCGGCCCTGAGCACTGCCTGCTGAAGAGGCTCCCGCAAAAACAAAAACAGAAGCTTCCCCCGGGCACTGCTCTTTCCTGGCCTAAAGCGCCTGCCTGCCCAGCTCTCTGCCAAGGTGGTGACGGGCACCTTCTGGGATGCCAATTCTGGGGCTGCCCCTGAGAAGGACCGAGGGTCCTGGGGTGACCACTTCGGGTGCCCCCAGACTCTGCGTCACCTTCTTCAGCCCCCAGCCCCGAGCCCCCCACCCCTGCCCTCTGGCCCCCGCACCCAAGCCTCTTGGTCCCACCTAGCTGAGGCTTCGTGTCGTCCCTCCCCCAGGAAGCAGCCCTAATGCCCGGGAGGATGGTAATTAGTATGAGGCAGGCTGATTAGCTCAGAAATTAAGTCTTTGTTTCCCTGGCTCCCCAGTTTCCCTAATTGAGCAGATGCTAGAGGGGGGCGCGTGCGGCTGCACCCGGCACGGGGCTGGCTGGGGGCACACGGACGGGGCTGGTTGCACCCGCGAGCGGCGGCAGGGATGGGGTCACGGTCTGGGCCCAGTGAGGAGATGCTGGGGGTGCCCCTGAGGGGGACAGGATGTGGCTCTCTCCACACCAGACACTACACGGGGAGTGCTGTCTGTCTGTCTGTCTGTCTGCATTCATTCATTCATTCATTCATTCCCTAGATCTTCACAGCCCATTTGGAATCTGAGCTGCTGATAATTGACTTTGGCTTTTGGGGCCACACGCCGCGGTGCTCAGGGCTGAGTCTTGTCTTGTCATGCTCGGGGATCACTCCTGGTGGGCTCAGGGGACCACATGGGGCGCTGGGGGTGGAACCAGTTGGCCTCGTGCAAGACCAGCTCCTGCCTTATTGAGCACCGACTGTGTACCTTCCTGGATACCTTTTGCCTTGGGCCTTGTTGCGTCTCCCGCAGGGATGTGGGTTGGGGGCTCTCATCTGGTGGCAGCGGCATGGAGGGAGGATGGCGTCACCTCTGGCAGCGCTCAGGGCTGATGCCCGACTCTGTGCTCAAAGGTCACTCCTAGAGGTGCTCCAGGGACCGTGGGTAGTTCCGGGTATCAAACTGGGCCAGTCACATGCAAGGAAAGCACTGTAACACCCCCTCCTCCAATCCTCTCTCTGACCTAGGAGAAACTAAAGGCCCCGAATGGTCAGGTGACTTATCCAAGGTCACACAGCTCAGTGTGACCGGGTGGCGCTCGGACTCTGTCGTCTCACGTGACCCATGCTGGCAGGGGGGGTCATGGGGCGGCAGGGAGCCTCTGTCCTCATGGGGTTATGACGCGTTGGTCCTTCTGTCTGTTCCTGCGGGTGCGTCCATCCATCTGTGTGCGTCGTTGGCGTTGCCAAGCGCTGCGTGGGTGACACACCTCTAGGTATGGGGGTGCACACAGTCGTGCTTGGGGGTCCAGGGGTGCTGGGCTTGCCCCGGCCTCCTGCAGACAGTCTGCACCGGGCCCTGAGCCGCCTCTGGTCACATCACAACCCTGAGCACGTCCCGAGCAGCCCAGGGATCGAGACCCTCATTTCCCCCATTGGACGTTCGCAGAACTGACCCTCTGGGTCTCGGCGCTTGGCCATCGGGGGGCTGGGACTCAGCCTCGCGTCACTGACCCTCGACCACCTCTTGGCCTGTGTCACCCCAAGGGTCCAAGTACAACGCAGGTGCTTTGTGATGTGCCCCCCCCCCCCCCCGTCTCCCTGGGAGAACACGTTCCTGCCACTGCGGGAGGTTTTGTGTTCTGTCCAGTCTACAGGTAGAGAAGTTGAGGCTTGGAAGCACTTGGGAGCAGAAGGGACTCATCTGGCCTCTCATAGCTGGGCAGCAGGAGGGCCTGGGCTGGAGGGGCCACCAAGCGCAGATCCCAGGGGTCCCTCCCGCCTCCCATGCCTGGCTCTGAGGGGTGAAGCCCCAGGCCTGGTCCTCAGCTCTGATTTGGGGGGTGGGGGATACTCAGGTCTCCATCCTCTGCTGTGGGGCGTCATGGGTGGCCACCAGCTGACAGGACACGCCTTCTGGGGTGTCTGTCTGGTTTCAGGAACCTCCTCCTGCTTCCGGCCCCATGGATGCTTCTTTGGGGCACCTGTTCCCAGGTGCATCCCAGGTCTGGACTCAGCCCCTCACAGGCCAGCTGCCTTACCCCTGCACCCTGACGGTCCCTGGGGTCCTGGGGTCTCCCTCCCTCTTCTGTCCCGAGATGGTGATCCAGAATCCTCCCCCCTCTCCCAGGCTGGGGGCCAGGGTTGGCTCTAAGGGCCGGGCCCTTGTATGTGGGACCCCCACGTTCTGTCCCCGTCACTGCTGTGAACAACCCCCAAGTGACATTCTGGAAGTAGCTCGCGGAGCACTGCCAGGGTGCAACCCCAAACACAATACCCAAAATCCAGAGCCCGGGCCAGAGAGATAGTCCAGCAGGTGGGCGTTTGCCGACACCCCGTGTGCCGGCCTGTGTTTGATCCCCAGCACACAGGGTCCCCTGAGCCCCGCCACGAGTGATCCCTGAATGCAGAGCCAGGAGTCAGTCCTGGGCACAGTTTTGCCTTCCCCCCAAAACCCACAAAAAATAACAAGCCAGAATCCTTCTGAAACCTGCCTGGGCCCCCCACCTCCCTCACGCCTTCCTGCCCCGCGGCCCCATCATGTATCCCCATCGCGCTTTTCTCGAGGGCTCCCCTGCAGTCAGGCCTCCCTTCCCGGGCGGGAGCGGCCCCTCTGGTGTGCCCTGGGGAGCCCCTCTGAGCCCCCGAGTCCTGTGAGGGGGGCGGTGTGGCCCATCCTGCAGATGCGCAGACAGGTGGCCTCCAAGCTGCCTCCTTCCCGGATGCTGCGTTCCGGGCTGCGCGCGCACCAGACCCGCCGCCAGCGCGCGTCTGGCTGGGCTGAGTCGCCCCCTCCGAGGGGAGGCTGGCCCCGATCCGGGGCGGGGAGGGGGGGCTGCAATCCCGCCTCTTCCCGCGGGAGTGGGGATGCTCCGTGTGAAGGGGGAGGTGCGGGTGTCAGCCCCGCTCGAGCCCCGGGCCCCGGGGACCACAGCCTCCCACCTCCTCCTCCTTCTCACCCCGCGCTTCAAAACAAACACCCGCGAGCCCAAACCGCCCATCCAGCCAAGGCACAGATGGAGCCCGAGTTGGCATTAATTAGTCCTGTTGCTAGGGCAACCGGATCCGGGACGCGTTTCCTCCTCTGCCGGGCCCGCCCCCGTCCTCCGAGGCCCCGCCCCGTCGCTCAAGGCCCCGCCCCGTCCCGCCAGGCCCCGCCCCGCCTCGCAGGACCACGCCCACCTCGCTCGCCAGCCCGGACCACGCCCTCGTCTTGGGGCCACGCCCCCTGGATCCTGGCCCCGCCCTTCCCGTTTCAATGGCTTGGGCCGCATTTGGGGACACTCCCTGGGAGCCTCGCTTTCTTCAGTAGGAGGAAGGGCTGATGGCTGGGCCTGCCTGGGAGGGACATCCTGGGAAGGGGCCTCGGGTAAGGAAGTAAGTGACCGGAAGTGGTGCTGCCCTTGGTGGGGCGACGGGTTCGCAGGGCAGAAGAGATGGGGGCTGCCACCCCCAGCCTCTGCAGGCCACAGCAGTTAGTGCGACAACCCCCCCCCCCCTCCCCGCGATCGGTGCTGGTTCCATTAATGCGCCAGGCCTCATTCGGACTCCGGGAACCAGGATTGTCCGTCTGGTCTTGGGGAGCCCCAGGGCGGGTCCTTAGCTCTTCTGGGCTTCTGCTGCCCCGTTGGCCCTGACTCTGTTGGTTTGGGGGACCCTGGAGCACTGTGTTCCTTTGGTGAGGGATGGACCCCCTCACCAGGCCTGGGGTTTAGTGCCCTGGGGTATCAGCTTGCTGTGATGCCCGCGGCAGCAAGCCCGTGCCTGGTTCCAGGGTTCCAGCGCCCACGGAGTCCCAGGACCCTCTCTCTGGTCACCTGGGTCCTCGGCATCCTCCGCAGCTGGTGACTGGACTCTCCCTGGCTGTGTGCCCCTCCTTCCCATAGGGCAAGCTGTCTCCTGAGCCTCAGTTTCCTCGCTCATCAGCAGGGCATGCGGTTAATGAGAGATCAGGTTGGAAATGCCTAGAAGAGAAACTCAGATGTGCATCTTGGGGGTCTGGGGGGCAGTGGCGTCTGGTCTGGGTCAGCAGCAAAGCAGGGTGCTCACCTGGGGGCATCCCACCAGGATTGGGGATTGGCCAGCAAAACCCCAGCCAAATAGTACCATTGCCAACTCCTGTGGATGGACTAGCTGGGGCTGGGGGTCTTTGGCACTCCTTCATGTGATTAGTTCGATTCCTCCGCCCCTCTCCGAGAGCCCGGCAAGCTACCGAGAGCATCTCGCCCGCACGGCAGAGCCTGGCAAGCTACCCGTGATGTATTCGATATGCCAAACACAGTAACAACAAGTCTCACGACGGAGACGTTACTGGGCCCGCTCGAAAAAAATCGATGAACAACGGGAAGACCGTGACTGCGACCGTGACCATGTGATTAGGGCTCTCAGGTGTTTGCTCTGTGCCAGGGCAGACTAAGGACTTCACAGGGATTATTGGATTTGACCCTCGCGCCCACCAAGGCAAGGCAGCCGTGGGCAGAGGCAACTAATTAGACCAGAGAAGTTCTGCGGGAGCCCAGGGTCACACAGCCCTGCGTGGAAGGGGCCCTTGGTGTTCGGAGCCCATCGCTGGGGGTCTCCCCGGTCATCATGGGATGGGAGGAGGGAGTGAAGGGCAGCCCCACCTGCCAGGGAACCCCCGAAACGTGTGCCATTTGGATCCTGCCGAGCTGGACGCGGGCTGGGGGGGGAGGGGGAGAAAGGAATGTAAGTGGCCACGGCTGGACCTGAGCAAGGGTCACTGACAGAGCTTGTTCTCCGTGTCATGTTGCGGGCCAGAGTGACAGCACAGCCAGCTGGGCGCTTACCTTGCACACGGCCGACCCAGGTTCAATTCCCGGCACCCCTGAGTGTTCCTGAGCCCCCCGGGAGGGACTCTGCGCACAACTGGATGGGGCGTCGAAACAGAGCCCGAGTATGTGTGATGCTGAGGGAGCAGAAACGTCACCCCCACTCCCGTTCTGGGCATGGATTACAGGGAGGGCTGCGCCACCCAGCAGGCTCACTTGCGGGGGGAGCGGGGCGCGGGGCTCCCCGGAAACTCTGTCCGCACGCCCCGTGTCTGTCTGTTCAGCCTGTTTGGGGTGATTCAGTGCTTGCCCGTGGTTCCTGGAGGCCACTGTGTGCTCTGCAGTGGTCTGGGACCAGACGGGTCTTCTGATGCCTCTGCATGGCTGGACCACTTGGTTGGAGGCGGAATGTTCTAGAAACTGTTTTCCAGCCTCCCGGGTGTCAGAAGGTGCAGGAGGTCCAAAGACCACTGGCTTTGTTGCTGGGAGCATCGATCGGAGGCAGGTTTCTCTCGCTCTGTGGGCCTCGATGTTCTCACCTGTAAAATGGGCCTGGCCCGGGTCAGCACCCATCCTTATTCAGGGGGCTCTGCTCTTTGGGCCTGTGCATGCCAGGGTCCTGCCTCCTGGCTCCCGAGTCCCCGGGTGCCCCGTGCTCCCCCCGTTTGCCTCTGCCCCCGCTCGGAGCTTCCTCAGGACACCCCTGTCGGTCAGTCACGGCTGGTGGCTCCGTGGCTCCCCGGGGCTTGGCACCCACGCAGCGGGCGGGGAGGAGACGCTTCACGCACTGGGATCCTGAGTCGCCTGCAGGTGGGTGTGATGGGTCGTCACGCCCACGCGCGGCTCTCGGTTCCTCTCTGCCTCCCTGGGCTGCCTGCAGTCACTGACAGACGGGGACACGGGCCTGAGGCGGGGTCCGGAGTAGGGAGACGAGCATCTGGACAGGACTGTGAGCCGACCAGGGCTTCTGGGAGCTTCCTGGAGCTGAGAGTGGGAGAAACCAGGGTCGTGCGGCCGAGACTGTGCAGGTGTTTGCTGATGGTTTTCAGGGGGTGACGAGGGGGGGGAGGAAGGCAGTGGGGACAGGGCAGGCTGGGGGCCTCATGGCGACTCAGTGGGGGGGGTTCGGATCCATGGAGGAAGAGGGGCAGGTCCAGCAGGCATGGGCACCCCACGTACCCCATGTCTGTGGAGGACTCAGGAAGAAGGGGCGCCCTCTTTCCCGGATAGCTCGTGGCTCCGGGTATGCCTTCACCCCCCTTTTTATTTATTTTTTTTTTGCTTTTTGGGTCACACCCCACGATGCTCAGGGGTTCCTCCTGGCTCTGCACTCAGGAATTACTCCTGGGGCTGCTCGGGGGACCCTATGGGATGCTGGGGATCGAACCCGGGTCGGCCGCATGCAAGGCAAACGCCCTCCCCGCTGTGCTATCACTCTAGCCTTCAGTGATTCTCTGTTCCAAAAGTCTTTTCATGGAAATAGTTTGTCTCTCATGATGCTATACCAGGGCTGGAGCGATAGCACAGCGGGGAGGGGGTTTGCCTTGCAAGCAGCCAACATGGCCGACCCGAGTTCGGTTCCTTTGCCCCTCTCGGAGAGCCCGGCAAGCTACTGAGAGTATCTTGCCCGCTCGGCAGAGCCTGGCAAGCTCCCCGTGACGTATTCGATATGCCAGACACAGTAACAACAAAGTCTCCAATGGAGACGTTACTGGGTCCGCTTGAGCAAATCGATGAACAACGGGAGGACAGTGACAGTGATCCTATTCCATTCTTTTTTTTTTTTTTTGCTTCTTTTGGTCACATCTGGCGATTCTCAGGGGTTACCCCTGGCTCTGCACTCAGGAGTTACTCCTGGCGGTGCTCAGGGGACCATATGGGATGCTGGGAATCGAACCCGGGTCGGCTGCGTGCAAGGCAAGCGCCCTCCCCGCTGTGCTATCGCTCCAGCCCCCACCCCCTTCTTTCTGCTTTAATTAACAATGTTGTTTCCGTCTGGGGACAGCACCTGGTGGAGCTCGGGGGGCTGCTCCTAACTCGGTGATGGGGGTTTGCTCCCAGCAGTGCTCTGGGAGGGACCTGATTACTGGGGCTCGAACCTGGGGCCGCTGCAGGCAAAGCCTGAGCTCCAGCCCTGCATGCTGTTTCTCCAGCCCCTCGGTGAGCTCTCTCCCCTTGGGCTCAGAGAGCACCCGAGCGAGTCCCGGCTGGGAGAACAGAGCGCAGTGCTCAGCCCTAGCAGAGCCCCATGGCCCCCTGAACCCCCCTGAAACGCCCACTGAGCCGCTTCTGTCGCCAACCCAGGTCCCTCTTCTGGGTTGGGTACCCCTGGGCACTGGTGCCAGGGCTAAGGCAGACACAGGGCTCAGGGCCGGCATCCTGGAGGAGGCAGCGCCGGCTCTGAGGCTGGTAGGGGTCGCTGAGGGGGGTCAGCGGGCAGGGGGAGGAAGGGGCCGTGTCGGTGTGAGGCGGCCGGCTTGGGGGGACAGGGACAGGGAGCGTGTGATGGGGCGTGCGACGGGGCTCACCCTGCCGAAACGGCGTGTGCCAACGAGAGCTTTGGCACCTGTCCTAGGGTTCGCCCTGGGGAGACCTCTCCGGGTGGGAGGGATGGTCTGGGGCTGCCTTCTAGAAGGTTCCTTCGGGCCCCCGTATGGAATGGCGGGAGGAGGAGGTGGCCTTGGAGCCAGTGACGTGGTGCCTGGGGGGTGGCAGGGGGCCAAGGGCGAAGCGAGACGGCAAGGACGGGGCGGCCGGCTGATGGCCATCGGGACGTGGCGCGCAGAACGAGCTGTCTGCGGCATGTGGGGGACGCCGTGACCTTGGGCGGGAGGGGGAGGTGGTGCCACCCAGGAGGGGACAGCCGTGGGTCGGTCGCAGGCAGAGCCGGAGAAGCACAACGGCTCGGGGCCAGGACAGGAGGGGAGTGGCAGAGGGAGCCCGGCGGAGCACCTTGCAGGCAGAGCTGTGCCCTCCGGCCTCAGTTTCCCCAGCCGTCACAGGGCCAGGGCAGCCGGCTCCCAACTTCCTCCCTGGAAGTCTGAGGTTCAGGGGCGCTGGGATGGGCCCCCAGTCACTCTGGCACACAGAGGTCCCTGTGACCTGGTTTACCCACGTGTGTCCCCTTCCAGGCAAGGCCGTGCTGGGGGCTGGGATGGGGGAGCCCCCCACAACCCCCTCTTGGGCTCACACTGGGTGTATGACAGGGAAGCCCCCAGAGGCAGGGGGGTCCGTCCGTCCCAGCACGTCTGGGTTTGCACACAGCTCCTCCTTGGCCCTGGTGTCAACCCTGCAGGTCCCCGGGGGAGGGGGGCAGGGGGCGGGCAGTGACACACGGACACGCGGCCAGAAGAGGGAGGGTCTGCAGCAAGGCCTTGACCTTGAGAAGGACTTCCAGCTTCAACCTGTGAACTGCGGAAGCTTCTGGAAGGGCTTCAAGGTGGAGGCCGCCCTTGGGTCCAGGAGCATTCTGAGCGACTCTCTAGCCATCACCCCTGGGAGGGGAAGAGCAGGGGGTTTGGGGGTCACTTTTCCGTGGCCGTGCAACCCTAGTGTGACTCCCAGACTGGCATGGGCAGGGCATGGGGCTGAGGTAGTGGGACTTCGATGGGCCCAAAACACAGAGAGGTTGGGCACGGCGCCGGTGGTCACACAGCAGAGATGGGGGTGCAGAGTCACCCCAGGCAGCCGGCACAGAGGGGCCTGCCACGAGTGGGCGGTGGCCGCGTGGCACCTGTGCCCTCCCCACCTCAAGCGGACAGCGAGCACCCCCATGCCACCTTCGGCCGCGCCGTGTGCCCGGCGGCGTAATGAAGATGGATCGGGCCGTCTGCCAGGGACGGGGCCCTGGGCTGCCCGCGGCTCATTAGGCAGCGATGGGCAGAGGAATCGGCAGAGCGGCCTGTGGACAGCGGCCTTAGGGGCCCGCCTCCAGGGGGACGCGCACGCTGGCCTCAGTTTCCCCTTGTAAAGTGACCAATGATCCCAAGTCCTGGCCCCTCCCCGAGGAGCGCAGGAAGGGCTGGTGCTGAAATCGCTGTTGTTGGTGTTGCTTGGGTGGGTGGGGGGAGCTGGTGTTCACGCACGAGGACCCCCAGGGGGTCCCTGGGCCTCTCTGACTCGGGACATAGTGGTCTGTCCGGCCAGCTGTGCTCAGGACAGGTGACGGCCGCAGAATCGCGGCAAGTGGATGTTACTGGGAGGGGCCGGGGGAGGTCGGGGAGTCTTGAGAAGTGGGACGCCGGCTTCTGGGAGACCCAAGGACTCTGTGACAGGCGCAGGGTGGGCTCCGACGAGCCCGGCAGGACCGAGAGACGGGCCTTTGCCTAGTTCCACCCCGGAAGCATACTGGGGGCCCAGCGAGGGTGAGAGCCCAGCTCAAGGTCACACAGCAGCTGGTGCTGGGAGCGGACCTGCCGACCCGGGGGGTCCCGGCGCTCGCCCCTCCTCCCCTCCCCCCCAGAAGTCGGAATGTGATCATTTATCAGGGGAGTTTAATAATGAATGAAGTCGCAGCGTCTAATGCAGGCAGCAGCCCCGAGTAATAAGGGCCTGTGTTAATTCGGAAGTTAATGAATATGCAGGTGTGTCTGAATGATTAATGGGGCTCCCAGAGGCCTCGGAGAGGGTGCAGGAGCGGCTGCTGATGGAAATATGAATATTGCATTCATCTGGGAAGTCGGGTAAACTGGGGAGCAGGTGAGCGTCATGAGCAGAGGATGCTTGGGCCCCCGGGGCTGCGCTCATGGAACATTCTGGGGCAGATGAACAGCGCGTGGCTGTGTGATCTTGAGCAACTCACTTTACCTTTGCGGACCCCAGTGTGAACAAATTGCCCAGTGGCGTAGAAAGGACTCGGGGACGCAATGTGGGGTCAACCCCTGGCTTGGGACAGGCCCCTGAGGCATTTTTTTTCTTTTTTGGGTCACACCCGGCGATGCACAGGGGTTCCTCCTGGCTCTTCACTCAGGAATGACTCCTGGCGGTGCTCGGGGGACCCTATGGGATGCTGGGAATCGAATCCGGATCGCGTGCAGGGCTGAGACGTGGGTTCGAGGCCAGCCAGAGCCTAACAGCACCGATGAGCCCAGATGTGGGCAGCACCTCGTTGGGGGGTCTGCTGGTTCTGGGTCTCATCCCTGGACCCCTTCTAGCAGGGAGAGGGGCTTGGGGGAACTGAGGCTCAGAGACGGCTGGTCACTGTCCTGCCACCGCCAACCAGGGCAGAGTTGTCCCGAGAGCCTCAGAGGGACATTTCGGGGCAGACCAAGTAGGGGAGACTCCGAGTTCACTGTGGGACCCTCCCTCTGACAGAGGGGACGGGACGGTCGGCTGCTCGCGTCTGCTCTGAGGCTTTGATGAGGAAATGGGGCCCCGGCCACGTGCTCCACCTGAGGGTGAGCAGGGCCCCCTGACTCGGCCCCCCATCTTCCCTCTGATCTCAGTGTAATATTGGGGGACGGTGCCGGTGCGCCCTTTCTGTCTCGGCGTGGTGCCGTGCGTGCCGGGCGTCTGTGTAACTGGAGGCCTCGGGGACTCCCCTGGGCCCCCCAATCTGTTTCCTTACCCCTCAGTGTGGCTGCGTGTGTGTGTGTGAGTGTGCCCCCGCCAATTCAGCTGTGAATATATAAGGAGGGTCTCCTGAGTGCCAGCTCGCACCCTGGGCTACAGCCAACCCCCAGGGCCCTCCTCTCGCCACGGCCACGGGCCTGGAGGGCAGGGACAGTGGCCAGTTCTGGGGGGCCTTGCCCAGTGGCCTCCCTGCTGCAGGGCCCCGGCGCTGAGCGTTCGCAGGAGAGTCCCTGGCTGGAGCGAGGGAGATGGGGATGGAGCCGTCGGCGGGGCTGGCCGGCATCTGGGCCTTGACCCCAGCCTCCCTGTGCTCCAGGCGGGCCACTGGGCACAGGCCCGGCTGGGCCCTCTCTGCGCTGTCCCTGGGGACCTCAGGGCCAGCTGGTTTTTTTTTTTAGGGGGGGGGGCACAGCCAGCATGCTCAGGGCTTCCCCCGGCCCTGTGCTCAGGGATCACTCCTGGCAGTGCTTGGGGACCTTTGGGGATGCCGAGGATCGAACCCGGGTCTGCTGTGTGCGCGACAAACGCCCTCCCCGCTGTGCTGCCGCTCAGGCCCCTCACCCAAACTGGCCTGGCCTGCTTCCTCCTCTTTCCTGCCCAGCCTCTGGCATGAGCCCCCGGGGGTCCCCACCAGAGGTGGGTGCAGAGCGCAGGGTAGCTGCAGGGCCTGGAGTTTCTGTTGCGCAAACAGGGAAACTGAGGCGGGCTTGAGTGGTGGGGCGGGAGAGACCCCCGGGGGGTGTGGCTTCTTCCCTCCCATGGCTCCGACTTGGGGTTCATCGTTGCCTCTCCACCCCCTACCCCGCTGGCTGGGCAGCACGTGGTCTCGGAGAAGCCCTCTTCTCCCGGCCTCAGTCTCCCCCTCCGTGGGGTTGGACAGAACTGTCCCTGGCTCCGTCCTTCAGTGCTCCCGAGCGCGTCACCACCTGGCTCCTGCGTTTCTCGTCCTCGTGTCCCAGGGGTCCGGGGGTCCAGAGGGAGTGGAGAGCCATCTCCGCTGGGCGCGGCCCCCCCCAGGCCCTGGGGGGGCGGGATTTGGACTCTTGAGTCTGAATGTGGAAGCGGGTTAGACCCGGTGGCCTGCCCAGGGCCGGAGGGGTCCTTGGGGCTGGCCAGCTCCTCCCTGGCGTGGCCCCGCCCCGTCGCCATGGGAACGGCTCCACTAACCTTATGCTTTTCTTACAGAGCAGAGACGGCTGGCCGCCCTGAGCGCGATTCAATTCAACAGACATTTACTGAGTGCCTACTATGTGCCAGGCCTGAGGCTGGGCACTGGGGGAGCTCAGGGCCCTGCGGGGTGGGGGGTCGTGGGCGAGGGCTGGACCCCTCCACCTGGGTGTAAGAGCAGCCATCCCTCCCCGGTGCCTCAGTTTCCCTGATTATACAACGGGAGCGGTGGGCCCAGGTAGTATGAAACCAGGGCTGGGCACCTTCCAGGATTCCCTGGGGAAGGTCTCAAGGAATAGGGTGTGTGTGGGTGAGGGTTTACATTCTTCTCCAGTGGAGAGGAAATCCCTGAAGGCTTCTTGGAGGGGGAGGCATGGAGGGGGGATGACACTCCAGGCTTGGAAAAAGAGCACAGGCTCCAGTTGACAGGAGGGGCCAGTCTCCACACGGAGGGGCCCAGGGACAGCCACCCACCAAGTGGGGGCCCCATTCTGGGGCTCCTGAGGGTGGTCTGGGAGAGGGACTGAGGTTCTCCCTGCCCCTGGCCCGCTGGGTGGAGTCCGTCCTCCCCAGCACCTCGAGGTTCGGGTGACCCCCGCAGGGTCCCACGGGCCAACTCCCGGGCCAGGACACGGAGGCTGAGCGAGGGGCCCTGCTCCCCCCGAGTCACGGGCGCCCCCACTGCCCACGTGCCTCCCACGAGCAGGCACCAGGGGCCCCTGTGTGCTATGGGGGCCCCCGGCATCATTGGCAGAGTGGCTGGTGGCCCACTGCCGCCCCCGCAGCCAGGAGAGCAGGGCGGGTCCCCCCCAGTAGAGCAGACTGGCCGGTGGGGCAGGGCCCGTCAGTCCCCTCCTGGCTCAGAGGCTGACCTGGCCCCACCCCCAGGCTTCCGCGTCTCCGGGAAGGAGCAGGTGATTCTCGCCTGTGCTTTTCTGGAGCCTGGAGCACTCGTGGGGGTGGGGGCCGTGGCGGGCTGCAGAGTCTGCCGGGGGACCAGGAGCAGCGTCAGGGGTTCACTGTGATGGAGGAAACCCCTGGGGATGAGCGGGACGTGGCTCTGAGGGACCCCAGGGTGTGCCTCTGATGGGTGCGAGCCCCCCCCCCCGACTCCTGGGGTGCCAAGGCCGGCTTTAGCGCTGGGGTTGCCTTGCGCTCAGCCTGGGGCTTCCAGCGCTTCTCGCGGGAATGCCAGAGACAGGGGCCCCCAGAGGGGGGCTGACGGGGGCAGTAGCTGGGAGGCTGGGCAGCCCGGGGGGGCATGGGGGCTTCTTCTGGGGGGGCAGGTGGGCTGAAGGAGGTCAGGGCAGGCCAGCAGGGTTTCCGGTGCCCGGAGAATGGGCAGCCCCAAGTTAATAACAACCTGAGGGGAGGGGCCGGGGGGGCGAAAAAGGCAGAGAGCTCGGACCCGGGTCTGAGGGAGGGGCAGAGGCCGGGGGAGGGCAGGCACGAAGCCCAGTTTAGGGGTGCCCCGAGATTCCAGAGCCCACAGGTGTCCGGCACACGGGCGGGGCCCTTGGCGCCCATCTTTGCTGAGCAAAACCTTAGTCTAGGAGCAGGAGGAGGAGGAAGAGGAGGAGGAGGAGGCACAGGCCAGCCGCCAGGGTAGAGGAAGGTGTGGGGAAGGAGGGGGAGGACATTTGCATGCAAGGCCAGGCCAAAGTGAGGGAGCGAGAAAGAGGGAGCGAGAGATGAAAAGAAATTACCCTCTGCCAGGATCTTGTTATTCAACCCAATTTTCAAAGGCCCACAGCTGTCGCACTGAGATAATCCGTTAATTATAACAGACATTGTGCTTTGGCAGCGAGAGGGAGACCGAGGCTGGGGGCGGGGACGGGGGTGGGCACAGGTCAGCCGTTGGGGGTCACCGGACCTGCTGGAGGGTGCAAGGGCGGGCCGGGAGGAGGCTGTTGCCCTTCGTTCCAGAAGGAGAGAGGAGGCTCCGTGGGCCGCCCACCGGCAGCTGCTGATTTTATTGAGCACGTACTGTGTGCCTGAGCTTGCAGGCGCGCCAGCCCCCTTGGGGGTGGTCCCCTACATTCCCATTTCACAGAAGAGGAGGCTGAGACCCACAGGAGCTGGAGCTCGGGGGGCCATGCTGACAGAGGCAGTCAAGGCGGGTCTGAGCTGGGCCTCCGTACAGGCCCCACCTTGGGGTGCTGGCCATGCACCCCTGACCCTTGGCAGTCAGCGGGTGTCCCTCTACCCCCGGGCATTTCCGGGGCTCCCCTGGCGCAGACAGGGCCTCCTTGTTTTCCCCAGTGACAGCTGCAGGCCACACCCGCTTCTGAGAAGTCGGAGGCAGGGTCAGCCGGGGGACTCCCAAGTGACCTCCCGGACCGGGATTGTGAAGGCCCAGGGGGGGTCAGTTGAGCTCTCGGGGTTCCGGAGAGGCAGAGGGCAGACAGGCAGGAGGCCCAGGCGAGCAGGGGACAAGGCGTCCCAGGAGGCCCACAGCTGTGACTGCAGCTTCCGCTGGGGGACCTAGGAGCTAGGGAGCGCCCCTGGCCCAGCCATAGGACCCCACGTACAGCACCTTGGCCCAGGCTGGCCACGTTCTGTGGGAAACAGGTTTGGGGCGAGTGATGCTCAGACCCCAGTAGTAACTCCTTAGTCCAGCAAGCGACGGCCGGAGCCCCCCAGAAGCCCCCGGCCAGCAGGCTGCTGGAGCCCAGCTGGGTTTGGGGTTTGATGTGGGAGGGGGGGGATTGACATCCTCGGTGAGACCCGGTCATCCCCGACGCGGCTGTCCCCAGAAGCCAGGCTCGCACGCCACTCAGGATCAAAGCCTCGTCCGGGAGCCCCCGACTCACGTGGCCCCCACTGCCATCAGGACAGAGGCAACCAAGACGGGATCCACTCTGCCGTGTGAAGCCCCCCTAACTGCCGGATGTGCCCTGGACCCCCCCAGAGCCAGGGAGGCTGCTGGGACCCTCTTCCCGCCAAGGCTGGGAATCCCATGGTCCCCACCACCCTTGAAGTTGACTCCACGGGCCCCACCACCCAGGGGTCTAACAGGTGGTGGTTTTGGGGGGCCAAGCCGGATCCCCTTGGCGGACCCTTTGGGGCCTTCCGGCTTCCGGGTGTCCTGGTGGTGGTGCTGGAGTCTCCCCACACCTTCCTTGGTGACTCACTGGAATGTTCTTTAAGCCACTGTCCGGGCGGAGGGGGATCCGTAGCGCCGGCGCAGTGGGTCCGGACCCCCAGCACAACCTCAGTTTCCTCCTCTGTCAAGTGGGAGTATGGACAGCACCGGCGGGGGGGAGGGTTGCCCAGGGAAGCGGGAGGCGCCTAGGCCCACCCCCCTGAGCCCCAGTTTCCTCTTGCCCTGGACTGCCCCGAGGTGTGGGGGCGGGGTGGGGGGTGGGGGGGCGGGAGTCCCCGGGAGGGCGGCCGAGCCGGCTCTGGTGCATAGTAGGTGCTCCATAAATGTTTATTGAATGAATGAATGGAGGCCGTGCAGGCAGCGCACAGGCACTGAGGCGAGCGGGGCCGTGGACATCGGTGAGTAGCGGGGGCTGCAGCCGAGGGGCGGGGGGGCAGGGCGAGGAGGAGGAGGAGGAGGAGGAGGAGGAGGAGGAGGAGGAGGAGGCAGAGCTTAGGCTGGGGAGGCGGTGGGGGGACAGGGGGCGGGGCCAGTAGGGGAGGGCGGAGCCAAGCAGGGGTTGGGGCGGGGCCAGCAGTGGTTGGGGCGGGGCCAGCAGGGGAGGGCGGGGCCAGCAGAGGTTGGGACCATGGGGGGGGGTCAGGGGTCAGATGTCATATGGGAGGGTGGGATCACGAGGGGAAGCTCGTTCCCCCACGGACAACAGGGAATCCTGGGAGGACCAGAGATGAGGCCGGAGTGGGAGCAGGTCACGTGGGGTGGGGACAAGATCCCACTCCCGAGTGCCCAGCACCCGGGGGCAGGGGTCCGGGGCTGCCGGGGGTGCCGAGGAGTGAGCGGGGCCCTGCCCCGCGCCCCAAGCTGGGCCCAGCAGAATCCGGGCTGCGGTACTTGGGCTTTGGGATCCCCAGGAGAAGCGCAGCCCTCCCCTCACTGGACAGATGAGGCAACTGAGGCCAGTGGCTGCCCGCGCCCCTGTTTGCCACCGGGGTGCAGGCGGTCGAACTAGGCACGGGGGATGGGGGGGAGCTCAGCCCGATCCCGGGATGCGGAGCAGCTGGCGCGTGGGGCTGGGACTAATCAGACCTGACGGAATGGGGGTGCCACCCGCCAGAGCCCGAGCGGCGGGCCTGGTGGAGGCACTGGGGCCGCCTGGCAGAGTGTGTGAGGGGCCGTGGGCTGATGTCTGAGACCAGGGGAGTAGGCCCAGAGTTGGCGCACACGCACATGCATGCTCACATGCGTGCTCACTGCTCGGAGGTGTGGTTCCAGAACAAATGGGATGGAGGCCCCTGGCACCCATCACCGTGCCAGCCACCTTGTCACCGACGCTTGCTCAGGTGACGAGGTTCTGGGGGACAGTGACGGGCCCAAGGGTGGGGGTGCTGACACTGGGCGTCGGGGGACGGTGGATAAGACGATAGTGTAGGGGTGAAGGGGGCAGCAAATAGTGGGTCTGAAGGTGCCTTTCGGGGGGCTTTTGACCTTGTGCTCAGTGATGGAGGGGGCAGGGGGCACCATGGGCTTGGCTTTGTCCTAGGAGCTGTTTTGTTTGGGCCACACTGGCAGCGCTCAGGCCTTACTCCTGGCGGGGTTCTGGGGACCATGCGGGGTGTCCAGGTGGAGCCAAGTGCCCTCCCTGCTGCCTCATTCCAGCTCTGAGCAGACGCCTGGAGGGAAAGACCACACAGCTAGTTTCCGATGGGGCTGAGATCCCCGTCACCAGAAGGATGCAAGTTGGGGAAGTCCCTTCCCTGCCCCCAGGGTCTGGGGAGGTCTTTGAGCTCCCAGAGTTCAGACAGACCCGAACAGTACCCCACTTTCCTCATCCTCAAAAGGGGAACGGAACCGGAAGTTGAAAGGAAGCACATCCAGAAAGGGCTTTTTCAATGACTCGTGATCATTCACGCTGTCATTTCAGTAATTCGGTGACTGAAGCGTTGACAGTTATGGTTGTGGTGCCCACCCAGTTCTCGCATCTTACCCCTGCCAGAGTGCCCCCAGCCCGCTTTCCCGCACGGTCCTGATGCCACTTCTCCTCCTTCTCTTCCTCCTCACATTGCTCCCCGGCTGCCTGGTAACTTCGGGTCTGTAACTCAGGGACAAGGGCTGGCCGCGGTCTGACACTGTCCCCTGGCTTGACGTCTCTCTAGCCCACAGGTGTGTGGCACCAGCCGCTATTTGTCCTTCTCTGACTTAATCCGCTTGACGACGATGCCCTCCGGGTCCTCCCGCAGTGCAGCGGACTGTGTGATTTCATCTTTCGTTACAGCTGCATCGTACTTCTCTGTGTCTATCCACCGTCATCCTTGACCCATTCATCTGCACTGGGCTTTGGGGTTGTTGTTGAGTCCTGGCTGTTGCACAGGCGCTGGAAGGAACAGAGGGATGCGGAGATCTTTGCAAGTTAATGTTTGCCTTCTCTGGGAACAGATCCCAAGAAGGGAATCGCTGGGTCCTGTAAAAGCTCAAAGCTCTGATCTTGGGGGCTGGGGAGAAAGTAAAGTGGGTAAGGTGCTTGCCTTGCATGCGGCTGACCCAAGTTCGATTCCAGGCACCCTATTCTGTCCCCTGTGCACTGCCAAGAGTAATTCCCAAATGCAAAGCCAGGAGTAACCCCTGAGCATTGCTGGGTGCAACCTCAACACTTTTTTTTAAAAAGATTCATTCTTTTTTGGGGATATTGGGGACCATGCCCCATGGTGCTCCGGGCTTACCTCTGGCTCTGTACTTAGGACTCTTTTTTTTTTCTTTTTTGGGTCACACCCAGCAATGTTCAGGAATTACCCCTGGCGGTGCTCAAGGGACCATATGGGATGCTGGGAATCGAACCCCAGGTCGGCTGCATGCAAGGCAGGCGCCCTACCGGCTGTGCTATTGCTCCAGCCCCAGGAGTCACTCTTAATGATGCTTGTGCAGGGCTAGAGCAATAGCACAGCGGGTAGGGCGTTTGCCTTGCACGCAGCCAACCTGGATTCGATTCCCAGCATCCCATATATCCCCTGAGCACCGCCAGCGGTAAGTTCTGAGTGAAGAGCCAGGAAGTAACCCCTGTGCATCGCCAGGTGTGATCCCAAAAGCAAAAATAAAAATGATGCTTTGTGCAAGGGGTTGAACCTCATTGTCTGCTTGCATGGCAAACACCTTCCCACTGAACTCTTTCTCTGAGCCTATTAATATTTTTGGAGAGATTTCCATGCTGTGTTCCACAGAGGCGGGACTGGCCCACATCACCACCATCTGTGACTGAAGGGTCTTTTTCCCCAGATCCCCGCCAACACTGGCTGTTTCCAGTCTTTTTTATATAGACCATATTCACTGGAGCGAATGATCTTATTGACGTTTTGATAAGCGTTTCTCCGATGAGTGACGGTGAGCACTTTTTCATGTGCCTACAGGCCATCCACTCGTGGTCTTCAGGGAAGTGCCCGTTCATTTCCTCTCTCCTCTCCCCAATTTTGTTTTGTTTGGGGGCCACACCTGGTGATGTTCAGGGCCGATTTCTTGCCTTGCGCTCAGGGATCACTCCCGGCAGAGTCTGGGGACCAAATGGGGTTCAGAGCAGGATCTGCCGTGTGAAGGCAGCACCCCACCCGCTCTTCTCTGCTCTGGCCTGTTCCCCCAGACTTTCCATGGCGTTACTTTACTGTTGTGCTTGAGTTTTACATTTCTTGAGGAGGATGTTCCTGTGTTCATCAGCGGGATCAGGGACCCCCACCCTGTCTCCCGTACCTCCTCTGAGCCCCCCACTTCTGCACATGACTGCATCCTGGGGACAGGAGTCACAGCAACCACAAACCCAAACCAGCTCTTCGATTTCATGGCGTGCAGGGAGAGGTGGCAATGAGGGATGAGATGGTGTCGTGGCAGGCGGGAGCTGCAAGCTCTCAAGTCAGGGTGGGTCCTGACTTAGACCCACCCTGGGATATGAGATTTGAGGTCAGGGAAGGTGGGTGGGGACAAAAGAGAAGGGAGGAGCAGGAGGCGTAGACGCTGGGAGAAGAGGTCTCCTTTAAGAGCAGGGAGACCAGCACATGCAAAGGTCCTGGGGTGGGTTGTGCCTCGACATAGGGGGCGACACTGGCCTGAACAAGCTCCTCTTGGTGGACAGAGACATGGAGTCGCCCTTGGCTTGCGAAGGCTGGGAGCCCCACGTTCCCTCCGCTGGAGTATGCTGGGAAGGGTCATGGCTCCGTGTTTCATCTGTCAGCGGGTCGGGAGAAGACTGGAGGTTAGTGGGATGTTAAGGATGAGGCGTCTGTGGGTAAGGCAGAGCCACGCCTCCAACGGATGCCCAGAGAGGTTGGTTCTCGTGCCTGTATCACACAGCTCAGCACCTGGTCCCGCTTGCATCAGCACCAGTGCCGCCTTAGCGTTTCTGCGCTGAATCTGGGGCTCAGCGTACCCCAAATCCACTGAGCGGGAGCCCACTCCGTAAAGCTGCGGGGGGGACACAGGGAGGGTCCGGAGTGCTCTGTCCCCCAATCTCGGATAACGACAGGGACACATAGGTGGCACCAGAACCAGGGAGGCGCCCCAGCAACCTTCTCCCCAAGAACACGGGGTGGTCCTGCCCCAGTGCCATGGGCCCGCTGAAGTCCCGGGGGGAGTGACCACGCATGCAGGGCACACCCAGAGGAGAGGGGTGAGGAGGGGGGTTCTGCTCTGCGCCCCCTCCCCGCCGTGTGCTCAGGTAGCCAAGCAGGGAGAAGACAGGCTGGGGGCCAATGGGGGGTTAACCCAGAGGGGCCCCAAGGTTGTCCTGATCCTGGCACCCTGGGTTCGGAGCCTGGCCTCGGTTTCCCCTCAGAGAAGGGCTGGAATGGGGCTGGGCCAGGAAGTCTGTCCTTCCAGCTGGGGGCATTGGAATTCGGCATCTAAGGGGAAATGAGAGCTCCAGCCAACTGGGGGGTGGCAGTGCCCAGTCACAGACTCAACGTCGCAGCGCCCCCAGAGAGGGCCATCCTAACGGAGACACCCCGAAACCTTCCTGCATCCTTCAATTTTTTTTCTTTTTGGGTCACACCCGGCGATGCACAGGGGTTCCTCCTGGCTCTGCACTCAGGAGTTAGTCCTGGCGGTGCTCGGGGGACCCTATGGGATGCTGGGAATCGAACCGGGTCGGCCGCGTGCAAGGCAAATGCCCTACCAGCTGTGCTATCGCTCCAGCCCCCGCCCCGCATCCTTCAAGAGGCGCCGCTGGGCTGCGTGCACCACAGTTGGGGGGGGGGGTCAGGCCCGGGGAAGGGTTCCCAGCCAGGAGGAACAGGAGCCTGCGGGACTGTGCCTGCCGCCCCCCGCCCGCCCCCACCACCCCCTGCAGCGGCCACTTCCCAGGGCGGGTGGAGGGACCTGCGGGAGACCTCTGTCCCCTCCCGCTGCGGGACGCCCCTCTGCGCGCCTCCTGAGTGTCCACGAGCTGGTGGTGGGCGGCGGGCACGGGCAGCCGCACACCTCTCCGCGCCCCGCCCCCAGCCCGCGCCCCGGCCCGCCGCCCCTCTGCAGCGCTCGCCCCGCCCCTTTCTCCGCCCCGCGCCCCGCCCCTCCCCAGGTGTGCCTGGGACCCGGGCACAGTCCCTGCCGCCGCCTGAGCCGGTCGCTGCCCCGGGCGGCCCGGGCCGCGCCCGCTGCGTCAGCCTCGCCGACAGGGGGTGGGCACGCAGCCCAGGCACAGGGACAGCGACGGGGACAGGGCGGCTGACGCACACGGGACAGGGTGATGGGTCTGAGTCACTAGAGGGGGCGGGAGCTGGACCCTGGCCCAGGCTGTCCCACAACCCGGAGCAAGACAAAGGGCCACCACGGGTCACCTTGAAGGCCTGGGGGAGAGTTCCAAGTGGCCCGCGCTTGCAGGGCAGCGCCAGCCTCTGCACCTCCCCCCTGCTTCTTGGGAAGAGATGGGACAGGAACAGCGTCCCTTCCCCTCCGGTCTGAGTGTGGGGGCTGTGGGGCTGAGCCAGCACACACACCCAAACACACACACGTGTGTGTGCACACACACCCAAACACACACACGTGTGTGTGCACACACATGCATACGCATGCACGTGTACATATGCGCACACGTTTGCACATGCTATGCTCACATGCACGCTTGCTCACAGTTCACACACATATATGCGCACACGTGTACACACATCTGCACGTGCACACACGTCTGGACACGCTCACACACACACACACACATGCTCGTGTGTGCGGAGCGCGCTCAGTGCGTGCTCTCACGAGGTGCCCAGGGCCCTGCTTCCCGCCCTGCAGGGCCAGGCGCCCCCCCTCGGCCCCCCTCCCCGCCCCCCAGAGTCATCCTGCAGCCAAGGACTCGTGTGCGCGGTCGTGTGCACGCATGCGCACATGCAGTGCCCTGGCGGGCGCCAAACCACACGCACCTGCGGCCCAAGCAGGCCCGGCGCTTCGGTGCCACCCTCTTCGCCTTCAGGGGGGTCCTGGAGCCCCCCCCCCCCGTGCCAGGTGTGGATCAGGTGCTCTGACTCGGCCCAAGATGCTGGAGGGTCCGGGTCCGACGGAGTTGCCCCCTTCCTGCCCGGAACAGGTGCCCCCGCTGCTTGAGCCGGCTTCAGGGGACGGGGAGGCTCCTGGCGTCTCGGGGGACGCCCGCCCCCCTGCCCCGCTGCCCTTTCCTCTGCTGCAGCCTTCTGGGGCCCGGGCTGTAAATTGGTTTTGCTTCTGTGCAGGCCGAGATTGAACCTTTTTTTGGTCGTTTCCCTGCGGGTCCCAGAGGCGGGGCGGCCGCGTTGGCCTTGCTCCTGCGCCCAGCGCGACCCCCAAAGCCCGCAGCTCTCCCAGATGGCTGGCCATGGCCAGGGCAAGGCTCCCCGGTGCTGGGGGGACTCCAAGCCCCCACTCCTATGGGAAGGGGGGCTGCAGGCCCTGCCCCGCCCCCCTCCCCCTCTGCCTCTTCCCTTTCCACACACCAGGCAGCCAGGCGGGGGAACGCGGCCCCCACTTTCCAGGTGTGAAAATACTGAGACCCACCTGGGCCTCCAGACCCCCGACGCCTGATGTCTTGGGAGCCCTGTCCCATCTGTGCACAGTGCTGTGTGACCCAGGGCCTGTCCCCGGCCCTCTCTGGGCCTCTGACTGTGGCAGCAGAGGGGAGGTTGGGCCTTGGCCTCTCTGGCCGCCTCTGGCCTCCTCACCTGCCTAGAGGCCCTGATGGGACAGGGCCCTCGGCAGGAAAGCAGCCGGAGGTGACTTTGGGGGGACACCACCCTCTCTTTCCCTTGGCTCTGCCTCTCGCTGGTGCATGAGACCCCAGCCGCTCGCTGCCTCCCTTCCCCCAAGCCCCCCCTCCGACTCTCCCCTGCTTGGGGGGCCCACAGGCACGCGCTCTGCCTCCCCTCCCCCATGGAAGCCGAGACAAGGGAATTATTTTTGGAACAAGAGCGGTTACACAACAAATGAATTATTTATCTTTGGCATGGAGGAGAGAAGGCATTTGGCTGGGCTTCTTAATTCTTTATCTGGATCGGAGGGGGGTCGCCCCCTTGGGGATGTGGCCAGGTGTGTGCGGCCCGTCTGTCGTGTTCCCCCGTGTGGGAATGCGTGTGCGTGCGTGTGTGTGTCTGTGCGTGCTCCATCCACCCAGTCGGGCCGGGCCCTTTGGCTTCCGCCAGGCCTCGCGGGCCGTGGTGGGGGCGGCGGTGGCGGGGAGGGGAGGTGCCGGCGTGTCCGTCTGCGAGTGCACAGCGCGCCCCAACGGTCCCCCCTTCTCTGCCGCTCGCCCTGCTCCCCTCCCCGCTTCTCGCTTCTCTCTCCACCTTCCCGCCGCCCCCGCCATCCCTTTCTCATGAAACCGAGGGCTGCTGGCTCTGGAGACCCCGGGGGTGGGGGGGGGGGAGGCGGCGAGGGGGCCGGGGGCACCCCGAAGGCTTGCTCGCAGCCTTCCCGCTGATGTGTCACCCCTCCTTCTCGGTGCTGCCTTTCAGGGACCAGGTGCCAGATGGGTCTCTTCCTTCCTGCCCCCGTCTCTCACGCTGCCCCCACCCGGCTCCGTGCTCCAGCCTCCCGTGGGAATCATCCGAACTGCTGAGCCCTGAACCCGAGGAGGAAGAGGAGGAGGAGGAGGAGGAGGAGGAAGGCGAGGAAGACCAGCAGCATTAGCACCTTGGCGCTGCCCGGGTGCGGGCGGCAGCGCGCAGGCGCAGACGGTGCCCCCCGCCGCCCCAGCCTGGCCCCGACGCCGGGTCGGTAGCATCCTCCAACGGCCCTGGGCACTCCCCCTAGTGCCCCCCTCCCCTGGGACCCCCGGAGCGGGGGTCGCCCCCAAGATGGTGGCGGCCCCGGGGAGGACTGTGCCGCGCGCCTGGGCCTCGGGCCGCTAGGCTCCCCCCGGACGCCCCCCGTCCCGCCGCGCCGTGGCCCGCGCGCCTGCCCGGGGGCCATGCTGCGCCTGGGGCTGTGCGCCGCCGCGCTGCTGTGCGTGTGCCGGCCGGGCGCCGTGCGGGCCGACTGCTGGCTCATCGAGGGCGACAAGGGCTACGTGTGGCTGGCCATCTGCAGCCAGAACCAGCCGCCCTACGAGACCATCCCGCAGCACATCAACAGCACCGTGCACGACCTGCGGCTCAACGAGAACAAGCTCAAGGCGGTGCTCTACTCGTCGCTCAATCGCTTCGGCAACCTCACGGACCTCAACCTCACCAAGAACGAGATCTCCTACATCGAGGACGGCGCCTTCCTGGGCCAGTCGAGCCTGCAGGTGCTGCAGCTGGGCTACAACCGGCTCAGCAACCTGACCGAGGGCATGCTGCGCGGCATGGGCCGCCTGCAGTTCCTCTTCGTGCAGCACAACCTCATCGAGGTGGTGACGCCGGCCGCCTTCTCCGAGTGCCCCAGCCTCATCAGCATCGACCTGTCCTCCAACCGCCTCAGCCGCCTGGACGGCGCCACCTTCGCCAGCCTGGCCAGCCTCATGGTGTGCGAGCTGGCCGGCAACCCCTTCAACTGCGAGTGCGACCTCTTCGGCTTCCTGGCCTGGCTGGTGGTGTTCAACAACGTCACCAAGAACTACGACCGGCTGCAGTGCGAGGCCCCGCGCGAGTTCGCCGGCTACCCGCTGCTGGTGCCGCGGCCCTACCACAGCCTCAACGCCATCACCGTGCTCCAGGCCAAGTGTCGCAACGGCTCGCTGCCCCTGCGGCCCGCCAGCCACCCCACGCCCTACTCCACCGACGCGCAGCGCGAGCCCGACGAGAACTCGGGCTTCAACCCCGACGACCTCCTGTCCGTGGAGCCGCCCGCCTCGTCCTCGTCCACCACCGACGCCACGGCCGGGCCGGCCATCAAGCTGCACCACGTCACCTTCACCTCGGCCACGCTGGTGGTCATCATCCCGCACCCCTACAGCAAGATGTACGTCCTGGTGCAGTACAACAACAGCTACTTCTCCGACGTCATGACGCTCAAGAACAAGAAGGAGATCGTCACCCTCGACAAGCTGCGGGCGCACACCGAGTACACCTTCTGCGTCACGTCGCTGCGTAACAGCCGCCGCTTCAACCACACCTGCCTGACCTTCAGCACGCGGGACCCGGTGCCCGGCGACCTGGCGCCCAGCACGTCCACCACCACCCACTACATCATGACCATCCTGGGCTGCCTCTTCGGCATGGTCATCGTGCTGGGCGCCGTGTACTACTGTCTGCGCAAGCGCCGCTCCCAGGAGGAGAAGCAGCGCTCGCTCAAGGTCAAGAAGACCATCCTGGAGATGCGCTACGGCGCCGACGTGGACGCGGGCTCCGTGGTCCACGCCGCGCAGAAGCTGGGGGAGCCCCCCGTGCTGCCCGTGGCGCGCATGGCCTCCATCCCGGCCATGATCGGCGAGAAGCTGCCCGCCGCCAAGGGGCTGGACACGGCCGGGCTGGACACCCCCAAGGTGGCCACCAAGGGCAACTACATCGAGGTGCGCACGGGCTCGGCCGGGGAGGGCCTGGCGCGGCCCGAGGATGACCTCCCGGACCTGGAGAACGGCCAGGGCTCGGCGGCCGAGATCTCCACCATCGCCAAGGAGGTGGACAAGGTGAACCAGATCATCAACAACTGCATCGACGCGCTCAAGCTGGACTCGGCCTCCTTCCTGGGGGGCGGCGGCGGCGGCGGCGGCGGCGGGGGGGACCCCGAGCTGGCCTTCGAGTGCCAGTCGCTCCCGCCCGCCGCCACCGCGTCGGCGTCCGTGGTGCCCGCGGCGCTCGATAGGCCCAGCTTCCTGTCGCCCCCGTACAAGGAGACCCCGCACCACCCGCTGCAGCGCCAGCTCAGCGCCGACGCCGCCGTGGCGCGCAAGACCTGCAGCGTCTCGTCCAGCGGCTCCATCAAGAGCGCCAAGGTCTTCAGCCTGGACGTGCCCGACCACCCCGCGGCCGCGGGGCTGGCCAAGGGCGACGCCAAGTACATCGAGAAGGGCAGCCCGCTCAACAGCCCGCTGGACCGGCTGCCGCTGGTGCCCGCGGGCGGCGCGGGCGCGGGCGTGCACCACCTGGAGGTCAAGCCCGCCTTCCACTGCAGCGAGCACCGGCACAGCTTCCCGGCGCTCTACTACGACGAGGGCGCCGACAGCCTGAGCCAGCGCGTGTCCTTCCTCAAGCCGCTGGCCCGCGCCAAGCGCGACGCCGCCTACTCGCAGCTCTCGCCCAGACACTACTACTCGGGCTACTCGTCCAGCCCCGAGTACTCGTCCGAGAGCACCCACAAGATCTGGGAGCGCTTCCGGCCCTACAAGAAGCACCAGCGCGAGGAGGTGTACGTGGCCGCGGGCCACGCCCTGCGCAAGAAGGTCCAGTTCGCCAAGGACGAGGACCTGCACGACATCCTGGATTACTGGAAGGGGGTCTCGGCGCAGCAGAAGCTCTGAGCTGCCCGCCCCCACCCACCCACGCACCCCGCGCCGCGCGCTCTCCTGCCCGGTGAGGTTGGAGGGGGGGCCGGCAGGGCGCATGCGCGCGCGCGTGGGCAAGGCAGGACCGGATCAGGCCAGGCCCCCGGGCGGGGCGGCGGGGGCGGCGGGGGGGCGGGGAGGACGAGGGCCCCGGCCGGGGAGGGGCCGCGCTCGCGCACGCGCACGCGCGCCTGGACGCACACGCACACCCGCACGCACGCACGCACGCACACACCTGACCACCACCTGACTGTGAACCACCACCCGACAATAACGGACTGGGAAACAGACACGTTCTCCTTCAAGTTTACACTCTGATGCCCAACCACTTGTCTTTACTGTGCTGCCCAGGGCACGCGGCGGGGCCGGGGGCCGGCGGGGCGGGGGGCTCGCGGGGCAGCCCCGGGGAGCGGGGAGAAGGGCCCCCTCTGGCCCTCGGCCGGGGTTGGGGCGGGGGGAGGCAGGGGAAGGCCACCCTGGAGGCTCAGTACCAGCCGGCCACCAAGCACGAGGCTCTGCCTTGCGGGGCGTGGACACGGGGGTCCCCAGGGCCAAAGGGATGGATGGCCCCAGGGTCAGAGAGCGGGTGAGAGTCGCCTCGCTCCCCTGCCCAGTGCTACGCCCCGCCACCGCCACCGAGGCACCCCTGGGCCCCCCTCCCCTCCGCCTACCCCCACCCCTTTCCGGGACTGTCACCTCCCTGTCGCTGTGGGGAGGGGGGCGCACTGGGCAGTGGGGAGGGGGGCTGTTCTCTTCTAGAAAGCCCCCTGGCCGCGCGCCCCCCGCCCCAGCTGTGATGGGTCGTGCTGGGGGACCCCCCCACCCCCGGCCCTCGTCCCAGCCGGCTCCCCGCGGAGAGGCGGGGGGGGGTGGCAAGGCGCCCGCCCCTTCCTCCGGCCCCTTCTAGCGTCTTCCATGCATCGCGAGGAGCGGTGCCCGGGGTCGGAGGAGGGGGCCTGGGCCAGCCCCCACTGCATCTCAGGTGCAGCCCCCCCCCTTCCCCTGTCCTCGAGCATCTCTGGCCTCCGGGACTCCCCCCCACTCATCCCCCCCCCCAAAGGCCGCAGTGAACTGTGATGCCTGAGAAGGTGGGGTGTTTACGGGGACTTTCCGGGCCCGGACCCCCACATCCTGGCCGACCCCCCCCTCAGGGGCTCTCAGGGCCGCCCCTCGGCCTGAGGAAGGAGGGTTTCCTGGGGCTTGGCCCCGCGCCCCCCTCTTGGCTGCCCCCCACACCCCCGCCTCACTCCAGGCCTCAGGGCGTCCGTGTTTCCATGGAAACAGCCACTCCCCCCCCACCCGCTGCCCCCCACCCAGCACCCAACAAAGCACAAACAGTGAGCGCCCCTTCCAGCGCTGGGGGGGGTGGGGGCTGTGCTCGCGGGGCTCCTCCCCCGCGGGGCCCCGCCCCCGTCTCCATGGCAACCGGAGACCGGCAGTTGGGAACGGCAGTTGGGACCGTTGGGCGGTCGGGAGATCCCAGGCTCTGTCCAGGGCTGGGGCGGCCGGAGGGCGGCAGCTCTGGGCTTCTGAGCCGAGACTGGGGGGTCCTGATCCCAGAGCCGGGGTCCTCTCCCAGGGGGGCGACGGGGGGCGATTCAGCCGCTGCCCAAAGCCGCGCGTCTGCTACAGCCCGCCCAGATTGGGGGGATGGACGGGGGTGACGAGCTGCTCCGAGTTGGGGCTGACCCCCCGCACTAAGTCTGGGGGGTTCTGATGGGGAAAGCCGGGGCGACCCTCGAGGGGGGCTTTTCGCTGGGGAGGGACTCGGGGAGGGCGATGGGGGGGCCCCCACGGATTCCGGAGACCCCTCTCACTCAGAGGACCCACCAAGCCCAGGGCTCGCTTTTTGGGGGTGACAATGGCAAAAAAAGAACTGTTTTTCCGGGGAGGGGGGGGAGCCCCTTGGCGACGCAGAGCAGCCCTCCCCCACCCCGCCCCCGGCCCCCATCCCTTCCTCACTCCGGATTGAGACCAGCCAGCCGGCGGGTGGCGAGGCCGGCGGGGCGCGACGCAGATCCCCTGTTATATTTGCATGATGATTTTACTGTATTTTTTCTGAGCAAACATCTGTGTATGTGCCAGTCTGTCCCGTTTCCCCTCCCCCCACCCTCCCGCCCCCCGCTCCCCGCCAGCCCACACCCCCTCCTCTCTGTTTGATCTGACAAGCAGCTCTTGCACCTCTGGGGAAGGGTCCCTGCTCTGCGAAAGACCCAAAACAGGTGCCATCGCGCCCACCCCCCACTGTCTCCAGGCTGGGCTCCCCTCCCCTCCCCTCCCCTGCCCTGTTCCCCTCGACCTTGCCAGGGAAGGAAGGACAGCAAGGGGTCCCTCACTGCTCCTCGGTCTACAGGCAGATGAGGTCAGGGCAGGGGGAAGCACCCAAGAAGGCTGCAAGGTGGGGTGGGAGGGGTCCTCACTGCTGAAAGATTACCAGGAGCTTCCTGGGGGGGCTCGGGGGCCCAGGAGAGGAATCTGGGGGAGACCTGGGCTGTGGGGGGCGCTCACCATTGGTCTGAGCTGCCACAGGTACCCTTGCGCCCCCCTCCCATTTTGTGGTCGAAGTTGGCTTGCCTTGAAGGGTCCCAAAGGCTGGGGGCCATCTCGGCAGCTGCTGGGGGTCTCCAGGCCTGGGTGACCCCACCCCGTGGGCCAGGTGGAAGGGGTCCCGCCACGGTGGCGGGGGGGTGGGGGGGCGGCCTCACAGTCTTGCCTGCATATCAGTTCAGACCTGATTCAGGGCACTTCTGCCACCAACTATCCACAAGGGCGGGGCCCACAGTTACCAAAGACAGGTACCAGCAAGTGATGAGCACTGAGTGAGGGGTCTGGCCCGGGTGGGGGGGGGGTCCAGTGGATCCGGGAGAAGAGGGGGATCTGGGGAAAGCTGTGGGTGGGGGGGAACGAGTCAGCTGACCGGGAGAGATGTGGGAGCCGCGCTCCGGGCCCCTGGGTCCTGCGGTCCCTGAGAGGCATTCTCTGAACCCCAGTGGGAAGTGGCCCTGAGGGGTCCCGGGGGCGGGCGCCCCACTCACTCTCTGTTGGAGCTAATGACCTTCCAGAAGGAAGGGTGGGGGGTAGGTGGGGAAAACTTTTATTGGGCGATTCAGTGACAGGATTTCTGTCTCCCCGCCTCAGTCCTGTACCTGAAAAAACTTGGAGGGTGCACAGTCCAGGCCCGGGGTGGTGGGGGGCCATGTCCAGGCTACTCTGGGGGCCTGAGGGACAGTGGGGAAGAGGCCAGTCACTGGGGACACATTGGCCAGGTTTTGCCCGAGGGCAGCAGCTGGGCCTGGCCTGGGTCCAGACCTGGGTCAAGACCGGAAGTGGCTGGCCCATTTCCCCCCCCCCCTTCTTTTTGGAAATTTCACCCAGGGGGTCTGGGAAGCACAGGGGAGGGGAGGAAGGGGAGCAGGGGGCGGGGGAGGCAGGTCCCAGCTGAGAGGGACCTCAGGGAAGGGGCAGCCCGCAGAGGGGGTTGCCAGGCACAGACACTGGGCAGACGGCTAGGGGGACGGGGCATCATCCTTAGAGGGGCTTGGCTGGCCCCCAGTCCCCTCTGGTGGGCCCTTTAGCAGCGGGGCACTCTTCTCCTGGGGGACTGACCCCCCTCCGCGAGCCTCCCACACAAGGCCTAGGGCCCACAGCCCCGCTGGACCCCAATGTCATGTGTCCCCCCCAGACCTGCCGCGTCCGCTCTCCTCACACCTTTAAAACAGAACCAGTATTTACACTTCACTCCTGCAGCTGTCTGCCTCAGGCTCCCCCGTTTTCCACCTCCTGATTGAGCAGGAGGGGAGGAGTTCGGGGGTCACTGGGTGGGCGGGAGTGTCTCAAGCCCCCTCTCCCCCCTGTTCTCTGCCAAACAAGCACAGGTATGGGCAGGGCCGAGGGACGCCCCCCCACCCTTCTTCCCTTCCTCCCCAAGAGTCCCCCCCCCCCCCGATTGGCACCTGATTTGGGTCCCGCAGATTTGGCTCTGGGCCCAAGTTGTGAGTCGGAACCAACCCCCTGATCTGTGTGGACTCCCCGCGCCGGGGGTGGGGAGTGTGGGGGGGGCTGACCCCTGCTCCTTCTCTTCTTTTAGAGAATAACTTCATTTCTTTTCTCTTCCCTCTCTTCACCCTTCCCTCCTTCCCCACTTCCTGTTTTAAACCGAATGGCACGAAATTGTTTTCCTCGACTCGGAGATTCCTGTATGGAGAAAGTCAATTTCTATATTTGCAATAAATTTCGTATTTAAAACAACCGACCCAGGTCTGCACTTGAGTGTCGGGCCCTCCCTGAGTTGGGGTGCCACGGCCGGGGGGTGCCCGCACCTCCCTGTTTCCCAAGCAGGATTCAAGGACCCAGGAGGAGGTCTTCCTGCCCCCCCCCCCCCGGGCCAAGGAGATACTGGTCACCCTCGAGCTGATGGGGGACCGCATGGAGGGGCCATCTCTGCCTACCCAGCCTGGCAGGCAGACCCGAGTGCCCCCAAGTCCTCCTCTGCCATGTGACCGTCCCCTCCCCTCCCAGAGTGAGCATTTGGGGCCACCACTAAGTTCTCAGGACACTTCCCTCGTCCCATGAAAAGCCCCATTTACTGATACTCTTTAACCTGGGGGTTGGGGTGATGGGGACCCTAAGGGTCTCCTAGGGGTCACTGCTAAGTCAGAGGAGGGTCTCTTCCAGGATGCTCCTCCTCCAATCCCTCCGGGCCCCCATTCCTTCAAGAGATAAGAGATGCTGCTCGTTCCTCTGGGGGCCCTGGAACTTGGGGTTGCCTCTGCCAGTGATCACAGGCTGGACCCCCCACCCCCTCCCTGCCGCTCCACAGCAGACCCCCTGGGAACTGTGCTCCCTAAGCACTGCTAATGCCCCCCACTTGGGGAGACCGTCCCCCCCATGCTGCTCTTTTGCTCCACAGCTATGAACCACCCTGTTCCTTCCGGGGTGCAGAGGGCCGGCTGGTCCCAGAGCAGCTCACGGTGCTGACTTCAGGCTGGACAGCCTCATCTGGGCTGTCCAGGGGGGGCTTTGAAGCCCCTCTCCAACGCCCAGCACCTTGCGTCTCCCCCCAGGCAGGGCCCCCTATTTTGGGGCCCCCCTGCATGCCCAGTGCCGCCAATCCCCCCACACGACAGCACCCTGTGATATAGCCTGCATTACTTTGCTAGAGGGGGGCTTCCAGGGCCCCCCCAGCCCCGTGTTCCCCTGGGACGGGCTTCCTATGGCCAGATTAGCAGACACGCCTCCTGCCGCCGAGACACCCACACCCGACACCCCCACCCTGATTGGTTCTAGCCCCCTTTCCCCTTCCTGGGTGCCGGTGTCCTGAGGATGGGGGTGACTGTTCAGAAAAAGCCTCTCCGAGACCTCAGCGGCCTCTGCTCCCCAGCACAGGCCTGCCCCCCCCCCCACCGGGACCCCACTTGCTGGCTCTTCCCGAGACCCGCTCACAAACCTAACTGGCCAGGCCAGACACCACGGGGCTCGGGGGGGGGTCCCCCTCCCTGCAGGCTCGTCCTTCTCATCCTCATTCTGCTTATCCTGCCTCAGGGGAACCCACAGAGTCCTCAGGGACTAGATGCCAGGGCCACCCCACCACCCTTCCTCCGAGGCCAGCAGGCAGTCTCCAACCTTCCAGAACTTTCCAGCAGCCTTGAAGTCTCAGGGCTTGGAGTGCGGGGGTGGGGGGGGTCTCTACTGTAAAGGATGCCTGGATCACCTCAGGAGCTGCACCATGTCTCACGCCTTTGCTGGGTTCCGTGACCGCCTCATCCCTCACGAGTTCCCCAGGTCTCTCTCCTCCCAGCAGACTGCAGGACCGCTGCTGCCCGACAGGGCGCCCCTGGGCACCTTTAAAGGAAACCCTTTCCCTTCGGAGCCCCTGTGCGCACCCCCTGGCCACATTAGGTATAACTTGGGGTGACTGCATCTCAGCCGGGTCCCTTGGGGCCAGCCCCAGGCCCATCTACCTGCTGCTCCCTTGGCAGCCGTGAGATCACTGTGTTGCTTGAAGGACTCGAGGTCCAGTTTGCCTCTGTGGATGCACCCCCCCCCGAACCTTGCGGGGGGGACACATGCCTCAGCTGCCTACGCGCCCCCATCAGGGGTACCCCTCCCCGGCCCCCTCCTCTTTTCTGAAACAGCTGGGCTGGGAACTGGCCCCAGTGTGAGTCGTTCTGCCCTGGGAGCAGCTTCCTGCAGCCCGGTTCCTGCAGCCGCCCAGAGGTTCCCCCAGGCAGGGGCTGGTGGCGGTTGGGGGGGGGAATTGGGCATGCGGACGGTTGGGGGGGGTGGGAAGGTTTCCCTGAAGTTTCGGGATGTGAGCCTGGCCCGTTTCAGGACTCGGCTTCTGTGTCCAAAGACCCTTCTGGTTCCACCACGGCGCTTCCAAGGACCGTGCAGGTCTTCCATGGAAAGGAAGTGGAGCGCCTTGTGGAAATTCGGGGGCACCTCGGGGGCGCTCCTCCGGGGGCTCGCTGGGACCTAAATCCTGAGAGTAAGGGGGCTCACTGGCTGGACACAGACTCTTGTGCTATTTGAAGAACAAAACCCTTGGACGCTGGGCATTTAACTTTCCCCTAGGTATTTCCAGGGGGCCTGAATTCCCCTCCAACCTCTATTTCACAAAGAACAGTGGGAGAGACCAGGCCCGAGTGTTTCTTAGAGAGCACCGCCATTCCAGCCCGAACCGCAGCGCCGGGGCTGCCTCGAAGGAAGTGGGGTCCTAGACGGGGTGGGCCAGGGTCGGGGAAGGGCTGACGGGTGGGAGACAAGTTTCTATCCAATACGGAACAAATGTCACCCATGCCTGACCTCGGGAATGAGGGCTAATTTGGGCGTCAAATCTTCAGGCTTTGCTGCATAGCAAGCAGAGATAGTGGCTCCCTGGTCTTCCTGAGCCGGGCCCCCTAGACGGAACCCTCCCTCTGGTCAGTAGTGCCTGGTGGGCCGCACTGGAGGGGACCCCATCCTGGCTGGAGGCTGTGGGGTCAAGTGGCTTCCTCCAGACTCAGGAACTGCCCTCCCAGGAGAGGGCGCCCCCTTGTGGCAGGTGCGTAGAGCCCAGCCCTGAGGTCTGCGTGGTGGGTGGGTTGGAAGGTGGTTTTTGTCTACCTGGGGGGCCACCCCCCCAGCTGTGCTCAGGGATGGCTTCTGGGGGGTGCTTCGCACCCCTCTGATGTTTCTTCATCACACCTGTATACTACCCTCTTCCTTCCGGGGTGCAGAGGGCCGGCTGGTCCCAGAGCAGCTCACAGTGCTGACCTTGGGCTGGACAGCCTCACCTGGGCTGTCCAGGGGGGCTCTGAAGCCCCTCCAATGCCCAGCCCCCTGTGTCTCCCCCCAGGCAGGACCCTCTTCTTTTGGGACCCCCTGCATGCCCAGGGCCGCCAATCCCCCCCCCCCACACGAAAGCATCCTGTGATACAGCCTGCATTGCTCTGCTAGAGGGGGGCTTCCAGAGCCCCCCAGCTCCGTGTTCCCCTGGAACGGGCTTCCTATGGCCAGATTAGCAGTCAGACGATGCCTCCTGCCCTTGGTGCTAAGACGCCCCCACCCGGATCAGTTCTAGCCTCTTTTCTCCTCCCTGACTTCCAGTGTCTCTGCGTTTGAGGAGTGACTGTTCAGAAAATGAGACCTTTCTGGGACGGCAGCAGCCTCTGCGCCCCAACACAGGCCCGGCCCTCTTACTCGTTTTCCTCCGAAACCATGCACAGGCCTAACTGATCTGGCCAGACACGGGGCTGGGGTGGGGGGGGTGGTGTTGCTGATGGCGGGGAACGGAACACACAAAGGCTCAGGACACTCGGAGGCCTCCCAGCGTTGTCTGAGGACAGGGATGTCTCCCCCCCACCAAACCCCGTTCCAGGAAAGCCCCTCAACTTCTGTTCTGGACTCTAGTTTGGCCCTTGGTGGTCCTAGCTGCTGCGTGGGGAGGTCTGCTTCTGCAGAGCTCACAACACACCCCTTTTCCTGGGTTACAGGAAGCCGCTGCCCCGCGCACTGGAGCTGTAAGGAAAGGGGGTGGGGGGGGCTAGGCTGAAGATTTTTTTCATTTTGCTTCCTTGTTTCATCTCTTCCCATGGTCCCCCTGGGGGTCCCCGAGGAAGCTGCCTGTTCTCTCCTTCTCTGGCCCCTCCATCCACGTCCCACGCCCAGGGCTGCGGCAAGAGTCAGCCTCTCAGGACTGCAGGCGCCAGCCGGCCCACGTGGGTGGGGTGGGGTGGGGGCTGGCCGTGGACTGGGCTGCGTCCCCATCCTCTGTCCAGAATCTCTAACCTGAGCGTCGGGAGTTTGTCTCTGTGTGTGTCGTGTTCTTTGGCCCGCCCAGCTCTTGTGGGGACGGCCAGGGACCCTCCCAGTCACACAGCTGGGCTTGGCAAACTCCAGGGGGTGGGGGTGGGGGTGGGGAGAATGAGGCGAGAGGGGTTCTGTGCCGAGAGGCGGCGCCCTGCCCACCGCTGCCCTCTGTGAGAGAGTCGATGTCCTCCGACTGCAGGACCCAGCACCCTGACTTGGTCCTCGTGGCTGAGGTTCTGGCCCAACAGCAAACGTTTTTTAAAACATGAAAACATTCAGGCAGGAGACAGGAAGGAGAGGAGAATGACGCTTTCCAGACGGACTAGCAAAGTCACAGTGGCCCTGGGCCACTGTCCCTCAGCCCACAGGGAGGACAGTGGCAGTGGCAGCTGCCTGGACACTCAGGGAAGCTGGGTGGGGGGTGGTGGCGGCTGCAAGGGGATCCCCTTTCCCCACGAGCCCGCCTCCTACCATTCTTACGGGAGCAGAACCCACACCCCCAAGTCAGCTCCCTGCACGGATTTTGGTTAGTGAAATGGAGCTCGCTGACACTCAGAGCCACCAGGCAGCCCACTCGCTCTGTCTGCAGGCTTAACTTGCGTTGGGTCGCACCCCCCTCCCCAGTGGCTGCTTTAGTTCGTTTTCCTTTGGATGCACAAGATGAGAAGCAGGAAGTCTCCTCCCCCCGCCCCCCGTGCTGCTCCCCAAGAGTCGAGGGCCTGGCAGCCCATGACGCTCGCAGAAAGTCTTATTTTTTCCATTCCTCTAGACCATACCCCAGGGGCCAACCCGCCAACCTCCCAGACCCCCCCCCCACTCTGGTCCCCCTGAGCCTGCCTGACTCGGAGGGGTGCGGGGGGGGGGGGAAGGAGCCTCCGAGTCCCGCCTTCTGTGATGAGGTGCCAGCTCCACCCAACCCTGCATTCTGATTCAGTGACAGCTGTCACCAGCTTCCCTTAGGGCACTGGGCTGTGGCCAGACCCAGGGGCGAGGGCCTGTGAAAGGGAAGGTATAGCAGTGCTTCTCCGAGGCCCAGGGAGGGAAGCGTGGGGAGGGGGCCCGCAGGTGGCCCCCCAAAATCCACCTGGCTGAGTCCTGTGACCCCGCCCCATCCTGCTCCCCCGCTTGGAGGAGCAACTTGTAAACTTCCAGGCTTGTGCACCCAAGATCACCAAAGGGGGCGCTGTCGGGCAAAGACGTGGGCCAGCTGGCCCGCGGGCGGGGTGGGAGTGTCGCCCACCGGTGGAGGACCCCTCAAGTCGGGGACCGCGCTGAGGGTGAGCACTGCGGGTGCGGGCGGCGTTGCCTGGCCGACGTGAGCGTGGCTCGTTGCTGTGCAATTTCTGCCATGTGTAAAGTTTTCCTTTGTACTCTGGCCAAGTGCAAGGTCAGGAGGTGTGTTCGCAGCGGGCGGCCGCGGAGGGGGTGTGCACCCCCCCAAGGGCAGAAGATTCTGGTGTTGGATACGGAAATGGTTTGGTTTTCTTTCTGCGGTTTTTTTTTGCGTCTGGACAAGCGCAGGGCAGGGCAGGGTGCTGACCAACATTCAGGGCAGGGGTGGGAGGAAGAGGAGGAAGAGACTATATATGGCTTGGGGGCGGGGAAGGGGGAGGGGGGCTCAGAGAGGAGTCCTGCAGGGGGGCTTGCTCTGGGGGGTCCCTCTGCCCAGCTTGTTCCTTTCCTTTTCTGCTTCTGGGCCCCCCACGGGGCGTTTCTTATCCTAGTTTCTTATTCTGAGGTTCAAGGACCACCTCCCCCACCCCCAAAGGTCTGTCCCACGCGTTGGGGGTGGGGACCAGCCCTGGTCTGAATCTGCAGCAGAGATGCCTAAAAGACTCCAGATCGCTATGGGGGGGGAACGACCCAGGCCAGGCCAGGGGGAGGGACAGCGGCCCTGCAGGGCTGGGGGGGGGGAGGCAGGCCGTGGAGCCCACACCCCGCAGGTGGCCCTCCAGTAGCTATTTATAAAGTTCCTTTCACATTCTTCAGGTGAGGACTGGATGCAGGGCAGCTAATGGCCCTCTTATGGCAGTCTGCCGTGAAGAGCTTGTGGGAAGCTCCCGTCTGAGGCCCGCCTCGCCTCGTCCGTGCTCGCGAGGCTGCATTTAGGATTCACAGCCAGGCTGCCTGCCAGGCTCTTCGAGATTCTGCTCACTTCTCCCCTGTCCGGAAGCAGCTCCTTCTGCTCCTCCTTCTACTTCTCTGATGTTGCTGCTATCAGCTCTAATCCCTGGACCCCCGGTTTTGGTTCTTGAGTTCCCCTGCCCCTGGCCCAGCTGTTTCTGGCCTCAGGCCCCTTGGACTGAGATGGAAGATGACTCCATGGCATCCGGTGGGGGGTTGCCAGGGGACTTGACGCAGTGAGAGGCGCCCACGGGGAAGCGGGGAGCGGTGGCCAGTCTTCCTGGGGACGAAGATGCTGCCGAGTATTGGTTTTGTGCTAGCACCCAGGGTCCGCCATGCCAGCCTCCCCTACACTTGGGGCAGGGGTGGCACCAGAGATCGGGCAGAGCTATTCTGAATCTCCAGGGTGGCAGAGGGAACCCATCATCACAAGCGTCACTAGGCCTGGCTGCACCCCTAACCACCCCTCTCCCCTCCCCACCCCCAGAGAGGTGCTGTCTGACGCCTGGTGACAAGCCAAGGTTGGGTTTAAACCCCCAGGGGCGAAGCCTGGTGATGGGAAAGGAGCATGGGAGTCAGGCCCAGATTCTGGGCCGGCACCTCCGGAACCTCAGTGTCCACCTCTGTGAAATGGAGCGAGGGGTACCTACGTCCAAGACTAGGACAGGGCGCTTAAGAACTGGAAGCAGGGCCAGCAACAGTCACCCACCCAGGGGGCTCGCGCTTGCACAAGAGACAGGTCCCAGCGAGGCCAGGGAGGGGGAAGATGGGAGAGAAGGGGTGGGGTGGGGGAGCCGGGAGCCTGACTTGGGGGCTCCCTCCGGATCCTTGTTGGTGAATCGAGTGGGCAGAACCTCCCCCGCCGCCTCTTCAGGGTTCCTGCCGAAGTTGGGGACGCCCCCCCCACACCCACCATTTCATCCCAGCACCTCTCCTGCACTGATACATTCTGTGAGGACTTCGAAGACCCTCTAGATGACGATGACACTCAGTTTCGGAGCCAGCCCCCCAAACCTCCCGCCCCCACCCCTCCGCAGCGCCCTGCGGCCTGGCGAACCCCGCCCCGAGGCAGAGCGGACCGGGGCCAGCACCTTGTCACCAGCACCGGCTGGCTCCAGGGAACCACGAGTCTCCAAAAAGGTTTTGCACATTCCCCCCCACCATCACTCCCTCCCGCCATGCGGCCTGGGAAACCCGCCTGGAAGCCCCGTAGGCGTAGGCGCACCATCCCCCCCTCCCCGCGCCCCTGCAGCTGCCTCCGCAGGGAGCCCAGGGCTGGGCCATCCCTCCACCGGGACCCTGAACCTTTGCCCTAAGGGGGGGGAGATACCACCATCCCCACCTAACCCCCCACCGTGCACCCCGTGGGATTCCTTCAGGCCACGCCCCAGCCCGGCGCGGCCACGCCCCCACCGGCGCGGCCACGCCCCCAGCTCTGCGCGGCCACGCCCCCCGGCGGAGCCGAGCCAATCAGCTCTCCTGGCCCCACTCCCCTTGCCAGTGATTGGTTTAGGAATGGTCATTCCTCCTCGGGCTCCGGCTGGAGGGCAGGAGCAGTCTCGGCAGTTTCTTCTCGACCTCGCCTTCCACCGCCGCCCTCTAGGAACCAAAGTGCTGGAACCTTCTGCAGTCCCCCCCACCGCCCGCCCTTCTGCCTGCAGCCTCTTTCTCTTTGGAAGCGAGGGGGGGACTCGGGGCCCGTGCCTGGACGGCGGTTGGAAGAAGCGCTGAGGCGGGAGGGGGTCGCTCCTGCCTTCGCCTGTGAGGCGATGGACCCTCTGGCTCCAGGAGGGGTCTTGAGTTTCACGCGAGCCGTCATCTGGTACAGACCGTCCACAGGCCGCCCCTGACTCTGGAAGGCAATGGCAGATTTGATTCCCACAGGGACAAAGACGTTTCGAGGGCCCGAAGAGCGTGGGTCGCATTTTCTAGAAGCCAGGGAAGGGGGGGGAGCGGAGAGCGGGAGGTGGGGGGATGGGCGCCAGCGAGGACAGTGAGGACAAGGACGCGCCTGACGAAGCCTGACGACGCCTGACGACGGCGCCTGACGCGGCTTGCGGCTTCCGTCCCAGGCGTCGCCTGGGCCCCCGAGTTCCATCGGGGGGTCTTGGGGTACACCCCGCCCCCCACACGTCCCCGTGATGCAGGGTCCCCGACAGCACTGCATTCCCAGGCCCTCGGGGCATCGGGCCTCCTGCCTGTCAAGAATCTCCTGAAAAGGATTTCGGGCGCCCCCCACCCCCCGCCGAAAACCAAGCCTTCGGGTCCAGGCTGGGGGGCGGGGGAAGGATGAGGCATGGGGGGTCTCCGGGAGGAGCTCAGGGCTGCCACGGGTCCTGGTGCTCTCGAACTCCCGGGGCGGGGGGGGGGGGGTCAGCTGAGAGGCGTCGTTTGAGCGACTCCGGGCCTCGGAGGGCTGTGGGGTGCATCTGCTGAGAGCGATCCCCGTTGTCGGGCAGGCGACGGGTGGTGTCGCCCGGCCATGTTCACGCGGTCCTATCTGGAGCGGGTTCCCCAGTACAAGCGGAGGGTCCCAGGACGCACACGGGGCTGCTCAGCGGCGCTTCCGCCGAAAGTGAGGCTGAGGTGGCAGGTCACGAGGAGCGACCACCCTTGGATGGCCTGCTGGCCCTGGGCCAGGGTCCCCACGCCCAGCCCGGGCTTTCTCTGCCGCTGAGATCCTGGGTGTCTGAGACCTTGGCCCACGCGGGTTAGCCCTGCTTGGGGGAAGGAAACCAAGTGAGGCGTCTCTCTCCGGGGGCCATCGCGGGGGTCCCCTCGTGTGTCTGGACACACACTCAGAAGCTTCTAGTGTGTTTGGTCACAGACGGGGAAATTTGTGAGCCCGCAAAGCAGCTAGCTTTGAAAAACAGAAGCAGAAATCCAGTGGGAAATTGAAAAAGCATGGAGGTTTGGGGGGTCCCAGAGAAGGAGAAGTGTGGGTCAGGGGGAGAAGGGAAACGATGGGAAATTGATGCGGGGATACGCCTTCCGGGGGGGCTCACAAGCTGACTGGAGAATAGGCCTCTCTGCCTGCCTCTCCTGTCCCGGGTGTGGCTGTGTGTGACACAAATTCTAGCCCAGGGGGCATAGCTGATGCTAGAAAACTTTCCTGAATAAAGACTTGATTCTAGCTTGTTATTTCAATCCCTTTTTTCCTGTGGTTGGAAGACCAGGCAAGGACTGGGCCTCCCGGAGTCCCCCCTGGGACGTTGAGGAGATCCTAGGGGCTGAGATCAGGCCCAGCAAAGTAACAAGAAGTCAGAGCGGGCTGGCTGAGGGGGGAGGGAGGGAGAGAGGGGGAGAGCTGAGCGCGGGTCGCTAAGCAAGATTGTCCTGGAATCTTCAATTCCCTGCCGAGTTCTCTTTGGCCCCTGGCAGAGATGCAAAACTCGGACGGAGAACAGTTTCTCCACCCATGAATGAGAATGCTTGGAAGGAAACGGTGGCGTCATCCGAGAGGGTGCCACATTTTGGGTCACACCCAGCGATGTACAGGGGTTCCTCCTGGCTCTGCTCTCAGGAACTACCCCTGGCGATGCTTGGGGGGGGCCTGTGGGATGCTGGGAATCGAACCCGGCAAACGCCCTACCCGTTGTGCTCTTGTTCCAGCCTCAAGGGGGGTGCCGCCACGCTTGTGATACGTGCTCCATCTGCAGTTCACGTGTGTCCTGGGTGGTGAACTAGCATGGACTCTTGGAACCTCTGGGCCTCGGGCTTTTCAGAAGTGTTTCCCTTTCGACAGAAAGGAACTAGCCTGGAGAGTGCGTGTAGAGAACTTCTTGGACACGTCCAGCCCGGCCTTGATCCTGAGGAATAAAGGAGCTGGAGCTACTGCCGGTGTGCAGTGTGGACGGTGTACAGTGTTCCCTATTCCAGTGGAACTGGGTGGAGGGCAGAGGAGAGAGTGGCTCCCGAGGGTTCTGGGGGTACAGGCGGGACTGTGCTGTGGGTCCCCACGGATCTGGTGAGTCTGCAGCTGGGAAGCTGAGCACTGAAGCCGGATGGGTTTCAGGTTTTCGGAAGGTGATTTGGTGTCTATATTACATGCACACACATCACTCTCCTCCAGGGGCTTGGGGGTGCCCCTTGCGTGGACACCCACCCCCACAAAACCAACCCCTGATTTGAGCAGGCTAGACAGTAATAATACCCCACTCTCGAGTGCCACTGCGAAGTCCTGACAGACTGGGAGCAGGCCCAGTAGGGTCCGGGTGCAGGTGGCCAAGAGCTCAGTCGCCCCCCCCAGCCCCCAGACCTTGAGGGGAGCAGCATGGGAAATCCGGGTCCCGCCAACCTGCCCCTATACCCTCCTCACCCTTGGCTGTCACCTTGACAATGGCCTTTGTTGGGGCTTCTCCTGGTCCTACCTCCCTCTCTTCAGTTCCTGGATCACTTTCCAACTAACCTCCTACGCCCACGGCCTGTCTTTGGCTCTGCTTTGGGGGAACGTCAACATGAAATACCCCGCACCGCCCTCCGCTCCCCGAGTGAAACATATTTTACTTTCCCGGCAGTCAGGATAGCTATTCACAGTAAATAGGATCAACAAAGACTATAAATAGGCTCCCAACGATTTGGGTCAGGTTCACTGCCAAATAGGTAAAAAGAGAAGGGTTCTGCTTCCTGAGTTTCTGGCCAGGCTGCAGGGAGGGGCAGGCCGGGTTTCAGGGTGCCCCCTTGGGGGGGTGTTGCCTTCTCATGCTGGCTTCACTCACGGCGAGTGGGCGGGCTGGGATGCCCCCCGGACCGCTCCCAAGAGGTCCAAGATTACACAGCAGTGATGACAACATGAAGACTGGAGAAATCAGTGCATTAAAGCCAGCGGATGTGACCTCGGGCAGCAGAGGCGACCTGGGAAGGAGGAGATTAGGGAGGGGCCATTCCGAATGCCCAGGGAAGGCTTTGGGCAGTGGTGATGTCCTACGGAGCACCGGAGCCAAAGCAGCCAAGGATGCACCATTCAGATGCAGGGCACGTCAGATGCCAAGACCCAACACAGGCTCAGGAGGGATTTGGAGGAGAAGCTACAGCATCATATCGGGGCTGGAGAGTGGCAGGGTCTGGGTGGGCGCTCCCAAGAAAAACAGACACGCAATGGGCAGGAGATACGCCAGTGGGCCGGAGGCAGACCTGGGTTCCATCTCCAGCATCCCATAGGGTCCCGTGAGCACCACCAGGAGTAACCCCCGAGCATCGCCAGGTGTGACCCAAAAAGCAGAGAGAGAGAAGCAGGGACCGGGTCGTGCAGCTGACCGGGTTCATCCCCGGCCCCCATAAGGTCCCCCGAGCCTCGCCAGGAGTGATCCCTGAGCACAAAGCCAGGAGTCGGCCCTGAGCACCGCTGGGTTTGACCCCACCCCCTCATACCCCAAACCTCCCTAGCAGATTCTATGAACTGAACTGCTTATAAGGGTCCATGGCACCAAACAGCACCAAAATCTGATTTGTAAGACCCCCTGCTGCTTGTTACTTGAGGATTTGTCCCGCCAACCCCACAAACTCAGAAGGTGCTGATGGCGCCCTTAGAGACCCTCCTCGGCCGCCCCTCCCCCCTCCCCCAGCCCCAAGCCCGGGCTCGGGGTGGTCTACGTGGCCACGCCCCCATCTGTGATAGGTTGAGAGTGAGCGTGGTCGGTCCTGGATAACGAAACCACCAATGAAAACGTCGTGTGGCTTGGGGGGGCGGGGCGGTGAGGGAGCTCCTTGGGCCACATGCCCAGGGTCCCAGCACGCTGGGGCAGCGTTATGATGGAAAAGGTCCATATTCCTGCCCCGAGGAACCAGGGTGACCAACCCTAGTGGGGGAGTCGTCCCTGACTTGCTCTGGAGGACTTTTTAGGGCTGAGAGTCTTAGGACTTAGGGGTGGCTCCAGCCGCACGACCATCCTCAGAACACCAGAAAGAAGCCGCTCTGGGCCGGCACCCCAGAGCCCACGCCGACAGCACTGGGGGGGGACAGCGCTGGGGATCGGGGTGTCAGGACCCGAGCCGGCACCCCGGAGTACTGCAGCTTCTCCCCACTCCACCGCCCCCGTGACTGTCCAAAAGGAGCAAACTCCGGGTACGCAGCAGTTGGTGCTTGAAAGTAGATGCCCAGATGGGGCTTTGCCTCTGCGACCCCCCTACCGCCTCTGCCGTGTCGGAATCCCGGGTCACGGCCCCGCCACGCTGTGGGCACCCTACAATGCACGGGACTGCCAACAACAAAGAATTTGGCAGCCCCAAATGTCAATAGTGCCAAGGTTAAGGACCCCCACGCTGCAAGAAAGATGGGGACCTGGCAGGCAGGCAGGCTGGAAGCCGAGTGGGGAGGACGGTTCAAACCCGGAGGAGAACGTGGACGCTCCTCCCGGGCATGTGAGCTAGACTAGACGCTGCCCCTAAATGTTCTCCCCCCAACCTCGTATGGAGGGGACCAGAGAGACACACACCCCTGTCTATGGAGGGAAGGAGGGTCGGAGGCTGATGCTTTTTCCGGAACCTCGATTCCAGCCAGGCGGCTTCTTCTGCATCCTGGGGCCGCAGCAGACTTGGGGTGACTTTGAGGGTCCCCTCCCCACCCCGGAACAGGCCGGGGGTAGTATTTTTCTCCAGAGAGGTGTGTGGGGGTGGGCAGGACATGCCACAGTTGGAAGTGGAACACCCCAACTCGCACCGGAGCTCAGCCACATTGCCTATGGCTCCGATGAGGGACCCTGATTTGGGGTGGGGAGACCTGATGGTTGTGCCCGGGCCATTCCTGGAGGGTGTCCACCAGTGAGAGTGTCCTAGATTGACATCAGCTTGTAGAAGGCAGTCTTGAACCCCAGCAGCCAGAGACTTTGAGAATCGTGTTCCCTGGACACACGCGCGTGTGCACACACACACGCACGCACAGATTTATTTTGAGTTTTTTTGTTTGGGGGCCAAAAAAAAAAGCCCTGGCGGTACTCAGGGCTTACTCCTGATTCAGCACTCAGGGGTCACTCCTGATGGGACTTGGGGGAATTTTTGGGGGTGCTAGGGCGCTCGAATCTGGCCTGGCGGGGTGCAAGACAAGCATGCACTTGACTCTCTTGCTACTGCCCTCTCCCTGGGGCTGATAAATTTTATGTATAGCTTAGAAGCAGCTCTCTAGGCTGCACTGGTGAGACATTACTGTGAGGCAGAGTTCACAGAGCAGAGCCCACAAAGGGCGAACGGGGGGAGGGGGGGACCAAGATGAGACGGAGCCAACAATGTCAGTTCTGGCTTCAGCAGCTGGAACCACCCTTTGGGAAGCTCAGGCAAAGTCTTGCTTCTCATCCACAACCCTTCGCCTCCCGCTGCCTCCAGTTGCTGGGTGCAGCCCGCAGATCTGTCCCAGGACCTGCAAGGCGGGCCAGGGGGAGGCTCAGCTGGGCACGTACCCCTCAGCACTCCATGATAAAATGAAGAAGCAGGGGGCTGGAGCGATAGCACAGTGGGGAGGGCGTTTGCCTTGCACGCGGCCGATCCGGGTTCAGTTCCCAGCATCCCATAAGGTCCCTCGAGCACTGCCAGGAGTAATTCCTGAGTGCAGAGTCAGGAGTAAGGCCTGAGCATCGCCGGGTGTGACCCAAAAAGCCAAAAAATTAAAATCAGGAATCAGGGGGGGTCAGTCACCAAGGATGGCACAAAGCCAAACCCGGGTGGGAGGGGGGCGGGGAAGTCCAAGGGTAAAGAAACCGGGGTTCCTGCCTGATGAAAGAGTTTAAACAACCATTCTAAATGGATTTGATGAGCTCTGGAAAATCAATCATCTGCATTAAAGGAGGGGAGGAGGCGCAAAGGACCTATTTGAAGAGATAAGAACCAAGAATTTACTCATTGGGGGAAGGAAATAAACATCCAAACACAAGAGGGTCAAAGAGCCCCCAGCTAGGGGCTGGAGCGGTAGCACAGCAGGGAGGGCGTTTGCCTTGTAAGCAACCGACCTGGGTTCGATTCCCAGCATCCCATAGGGTCCCCTGAGCACCGCCAGGAGTGATTCCTGAGTGCAGAGCCAGGAGTGACCCCTGTGCATCGCCAGGTGTGACCCAAGAAGCAAAAAAAAAAAAAAAGAGTCCCCAGCTAAACGAACCAAAACAGGAGCACCCCAAGACAGGGAAAGTGCTAAAATCTGGGATTGGAGCAATAGCAGAGCGGGGAGGGCATTTGCCTTGTACGCAGCCAACCCAGGTTCGATTCCCAGCATCTCATAGGGTCCCCTGAGCACCAGTGGGAGTAATTCCTGAGTGCAGAGCCAAGGAGTAACCCCTGTGCATCGCCAGATGAGGGGAATTGACCCAGAGACTTTGCATGTGGGGGCCCGGGGTTGAATCCTCAACACCACATAGTTCTCCTGAGCACTGTCAGGACCAATCACTGTGCTGGGAGTGGCCCCTGAGCACCATTGAATGAAGCCTCCAAACCAACCCCCCTCTCCCCTCCTAAAACACCCCTAAAGATAAGGAGAGACTAGTACAGGCATCCAGGGAGAAATGAGTTCTATGGAAAGGGGATTTTTCAAACAGGGCACAAGGGGACAACATGAGATAAAAGTTCTGAAAGAAAAGAATTTTCAACAGAATCTAGACTGCCCAGATTATCGCTTAGAATCTAAGGAATGATAGTTTCACAGATAAACAAAAATTAAAGTCATTCATCACTACCACGCTGGCTTTGCAAAAAATAAAAAAATAATAAAATGAAAAATTAAAGGGACTCTTACACAATGAAAAGCAATCTCACCGAGAAGCAGAGACCACAATTACACAATGCAGGCAAGAATGAAAACGTGACCCACTAAAATAAATGTACAACCAATTCACTCAGGCTGCAAGTGGAGATTTTTACGTACAGACCTAAGGACCGCCTTGGAATAAAATTCCAGAAAAGAAAAAAGCTAGAAAAGGAACTCAAACATAGGAGGAAATAAAAGAAAAATAGGGAGAATGATTGTAGCACTGTAGCAGTGTCCTCCCGTTGTTCATCGATTTGCTTGAACGGGTACCAAGCACCTAAAAACGAGTTTAAAGTAAATGTTCAGGGGCCAGAGCAATAGCACAGGGGAGAGGGCATTTGCCTTGCATGCAGCCAACCCGGGTTTGATCCCCAGTATCCCATATGGTCCCCTGAGCACCACCAGGAGTGATTTCTGAGTGCAGAGCCAGAAATAACCCCTGAGCATCGCTGGGTGTGACCCAAAAAGCCAAAAAAAAAAAAAAAAACAAAGGCAACTATCCATTACAATAACTTCCCCAATGATGTCCTTTAGAGATAGAGCAGGCATTGATGTGTTTGCCTTGCACACAACCAGTTCTGGGTCAATCCCTGGCACGTATATGATCATTCCTTGCCAGGAATGATCCCTAAGCATATGGCAAGAAGGAGGCTCTGAGCACTGCCAGTATGCTCTCCCTGAAAAAAAAAAAGCTTTAAAAAGTAAGAATAAGGGGGGTATGGTGCCGCCAGCAGGTCAATCTGTACCTGTGAGGTGAGTGCATCAGCAGCCTGATGGTGTCTTCAGACTTCCAGATACCCCAAATTGCTGCTGTGCCTTTGGCCAGACCTCAAAAGCTTGGGGCAAAGTTTACCAAGAAAGTAAACGGCCAAAAGTTAGGTATGTGGGAAACACACCCACAAACCATCTCCGGCTCAGCTATATAATTGGAGGCAAGGCCTCTCTGGTTCCTGATCGAACTGCTTAATGGCCATGATCACTTAATGGCCATGATCCCAGAGATTCAGAAACAAATCTCGAAACCCAGTGGCTTTTGGCAGAAATGCGTCCAGTCCCTGCAGTAGGTTACCGGTGCTGGGCGAACCCAGGTGGAAATAGGTTTTGTACCTTGGCCTGTTTCCCCTGGCGGCCCGGCGGCTGCCATCCTCCAGAGGCCACTGGACAGTCAGGTTTGGGCCCGTAGTGACGAGACATGTAGGGCCTCACGGGGTGGGGGTGGAGCCGGTCCTGTCCTCCCCACCCCAACGAGACCCCAAGTCATCTCCCACGAATGGCCTCTCTGGCTCCTGATCAAGCTGCTTTATGGCCATGATCCCAGAGATTCAGAAACAAATCTCGAAACCCAGCGGCTTTTGGCAGAAATGCGTCCGGACCACGCAGTAGGTTACTGTCGCCGGGCCACCCCAGGGGGGAATGGGTGTTGTCCCTCTGCCTGCTTTCCCCTGGTGGCTCGGTGGCCGTCATCCTCCAGAGGCCATTGAACAGTCAGGTTTGGGCCTGCAGTGACAAGACATGTTGGGCCTCACGGGATGGGGGTGGAGCTGGTCCTGTCCTTCCCACCCCAACGAGACGCCAAGTCATTGCCTACGAATGGCCTTTCTGGCTCCTGATCAAGCTGCTTAACGGCCATGATCCCAGAGACTCAGGAGCAAATCTCGGAACCCAGCAGGTTTTGGCAGAAATCCCTCCAGATTTAAGTGTTAAAATTTTGGAATTTCAAAATTGTGTGGCCACTACTGCAGCCACGTGACATCGTATGTTATTCATAACCAGCAATAGAAAACAAATTGTCTACTGTTGCCTTTTCGGCAGATCTAAGTGTTGGGGTAAAATCTCAAATAATAATGGTGGGTCTGGTGTCAAAATATTGAATGTGATCAAAGTAGAGAGAGAGTAATGTGGAAATCATCTGCCCCACAGGTAGGGGGAGGGTGTGGGATGGGGGTATACTGGGGTTGTTGGGGGTGGAGAATGGGCACTGGTGAAGGTACGGGTGTTTCATTGTATGACTGAGACTTAGATCCGAAAGCTTTGTAACTGCTCTCACGGTGATTCAATAAATAAAATTATAAAAAATGAAAAAAAAGTAAGGTGGAGTTCATGCCAATTCAATCAGTTAATCAGTGGCTGAATAAATAGCAGTACTCCTACATTAAAAAAAATAAGAATAAGGCAGTTAGGGCCAGAGAGATAGTCCAGCAGGTAAGCCTTGCACATAGTGACCCTAGTTCAATTCCCAGCACCTCGTGTGGTCCCCCTATCCAGCCCTGCCAGAACAGTCCCTGAGCACTGAGCCAGGAGTAATTTTTGCACACCTTTGAGTGTGGCCAAAAAACTTTAAAAAAAAAAGACAAAAGAAACTTGTATAATCTACACAATGGAGTACTATGCAGCTGTTAGAAAAGATGAAGTCATGAAATTTACATACGAGTGGTACTACATGGAAAGTATCATGCTGAGTGAAATGAGTCAGAAAGAGAGGGACAGACATAGAAAGATTGCATTCATCTGGGGAATTTAAAGTAACAAATTGGGAGACTAACACCCAAGATTAGCCGAGATAAGTACCAGGAGGTTCACTTCATGGCTTGGAGGCCAGCTGCACATGCTGGGGGAAAAGGCAGCTCAGATAGAGAGGGGAGCACCAAATAAAGGGTGTTGGGAGGATCCTCCCAGGATGGGAGAAGCATGCTGAAAGGAGACTATAGACCGAACATAATTGCCACTCAATACCTCTCTTGCAAACCACAGGACCCAAAAGGAGAGAGAAAGAGAACAAAAGGGAATGCCCTGCCACAGGGGTGGGGTGGGATTGGGGCGGGGGAGGGCTGCTGGGAGCATTGGAGGTGGGGAATGGGCATGGGTGGAGGGATGGGTACTCGATCGTCGTATAACTGAAACCCAAGCACAAACATTTGTAAGTCTACAACTGTACCTCATGGTGTTTCACGAATAAAATTTAAAAACTGAAAAAAAAGAAACTGGTATAGGGGCTGGAGCTTTTGCCTTGCACACGGCTGACCCAGGTTCAATCCCCGGTATCCCATACGGTCCCCCGAACACCACCAGGAGTAATAACTGAGTGCAGAGCCAGGAGTAACCCCTGAGCATCGCTGGGTGTGACTCCCCCCCAAAAAAAAAACAAAACTGTTATAGCTATACTTAGCAGATAAAGGATGGGCATGATATCAAGAATAAGGATTTGATATAAGAAAAATACAAGAATATATTGTATGCATTAATATATATGCACCTAATGAATTAGTAGCACTGTTACACTGTGTTCCCATTGTTCACCAATTTGCTCAAGCGAGCACCAGTAACGTCTCCATTGTGAGACTTACTGTTCTTGGCATATTAAACACGTCACGGGGAGCTTGCCAGGCTCTGCTGTGCAGGCGGGATAGTCTCGGGCTGGGGCGATAGCGCAGCAAGTAGGGTGTTTGCCTTGCACGTGGCCGACCCAGGTTCGATTCCTCCATCCCACTCAGAGAGCCCAGCAAGCTCCCGAGAATGAATCATTAAAATACATTAATGAAAAGCAAGGCTCAGAGAGAGAGAGAGAGTTCAATGGACTGAACATATTCTTGCACACAGTTCTATTTCCAGCACTGCATGGTCCCCAGAGCACCACTGGGAGCAAGTCCTGAGCACAAACCCAGGAGTAGGTGTGGTCCCCAAACTGAAAACCATAACAAAAACACATGAAGCAATTTTTAGTAGAGAATAAAAGAGTGACATTCACGGTGATATAATAATCGTAGGAAATTTTAATTCTTCGCAGCTGTGGGCAGAACAGCTAAACAGAAAATAAAGATGCATACAATAGCCTTATTTAAAAAATGAAATAAAAAAAAAGGACCAGGGAGATCATACAGCAGGTCAGGTTAGGCCCTTGGCCTGCATGACACAGACCTGGGTTCAATCTCTGGCAGCCCATACGAAGGTTCCTTGAGCTCACCAGGAATGACCCCTGAGTGCAGAGTGAGCACTGCACCATTGGGTGTGTCCCCAAAACAAACAAACAAAAAACTCCAACAGATGGGCTTAATAGACATTTATAGAACATTTTACCACAAAATAGCTCAATTTTTTTTCCCCAAGTACACATGGAACTTAATAAAGAATGGAGACCATATGCTGGGGACAAAATAAGCTTATGAAAGTTGAAATACCAGTTTTTTTCCCCTTCTGATACAATACCTTAAAATTAGAAATCAGTCACAAAAGCAAACTAACCACAAGCACATGGAACTGAAACAATATGGTTCTTAGCAACCACCAGGTCAACGAAAAGATTAAAGCAAAAATTTAAAAGTTCTGGGGCTAGAGTGATAGCACGGCGGGAAGGACATTTGCCTTGCACGTGGCCAACCCGGGTTCGATCCCATAGGGTTCCCCCGAGCACCGCCAGGAGTAATTCCTGAGGGCATGAGCCAGGAGGAACCCCTGAGCATCACCAAGTGTGACCCAAAAAGAAAGAAAAAATTTAAAGTTCCTGGAAACGGGCTGGAACTCTAGGACAGCAGGTAGGGCATTTGTTCTGCACACGACCAACCTAGGTTGCATCCCCAGCACCCCACATGGTGTCCTCCAAGTCCACTGGGAGTGATGACTAAGTGCAGAGCCAGGAGTAACCCCTGAGCCATAGCAGGTGTGGTACCTGAACAAAAATAGACCAGGATCTCCCACAAAAAGAAAACTCTAGACCAATATCCCCAGTGAGCCCACAGGCAAACATTCCCAGCGGAATACGAGTCGGTCGGCCTGAACGGTGCATTCAAAGAATCATTCATAGGGCTGGAGCGATAGCACAGCGGGGAGGGCATTTGCCTGGCACGCAGCCAACCCGGGTTCGATTCCCAGCATCCCATAGGGTCCCCTGAGCACCACCAGGGATCATTCCTGAGTGTAGAGCAGGAGTAACCCCCGAGCATCGCCAGGTGTGACCCAAAAAGCAAAAAAATAAAAAAATCATCCATAGCTATAGCACTGTAGCACTGTCCTCCATTGTTCATCGATTTGCTCGAGCGGGCACCAGTAATGTCTCCGTTGTGAGACTTGTTACGGTTTTTGGCATCTCGAATGTGGCACGTGGAGCTTGCCAGGCTCTGCCATGCAGGCGGGATACTTTTGCTGGGCTCTCTGAGAGGGATGGAGAAATTGAACCCCAGGTCAGCCACATGCAAGGCAAATGCCCTACCCGCTGTGCTACGGCTCCAGCCCCATCCATAGCTACCAAAGGAAATTCTCTCCAAGCATACAAGGGGGCTTTGACATATGCAAATAAATGCCATTCCTCTGAGAAAAAGACCAAAAAAAAATCACATCCTCTCAATAGATGCAGAGAAAGCCCTTGACATGATTTCAGCACCCATGTTTGCTAAAGCATTTCAGCATAAGAAAGCCAGAGATTATAATCCCACAGCTGATGTCCTCCTAAAAGGTGAAAAACCTAAAGTCTTTTAATTTAAAGTCAACAAGATAAGGCTGTGCACTCTCTCAGCTTTTTAATTTAGAATAAAGGTCCTATCCAGAGCTATTAAGGACGACAGCATATGAATAAGAGCAATCTGAGCTGGAGTGATAGTCCAGAGTTGTGGGCGTTTGCCTTGCATGCGACCAACCTGGGTTCGATACCCAGCATCCCATAGGGTCCTCCAAGTAAAGCCAGGAGTAATTCCTGAGTGCAGAGACAGGAGAACCCCTGAGCATCGCTAGATGTGACCCAAAGAAGCAAAAAAAAAAAAAAACCGTCCCGCAATCTAGACTGAAAAAGAAGCAAAACTCTTATTATTTGCAGATAATACATATAAACACTAAAAATAGCATTTAAGGGGCTGGAGCAATAGCACAGCAAGTAAGGCACTTATTTGCCTTGTACACGGCTGACCCGAGTTCGATTCCCAGCATCCCACATGGTCCCCTGAGCATCACCGGGGCAATTCCTGAGTGCAGAGCCAGGAGTAACCCCTGTGCATCGCCAGGTGTGACCCAAAAAGAAAAAAAAATAATAATTAAAAGTTTTTCAAAATGAGGGGCTGGGTCTGGAGGTAGGGCTGCAGCCAATCTGGCTTCGATCCACAGTATCCCATATGGACCCTGAGCACTGCCAGGAGCAATCCCTGAGCATTGCCGGGTGTGACCCAAAAATAAAAAAAAATCATGCAAAATGAGCACTACCAAGTGCTTAGTTACAAAATCAACATACAAAAAAAATCTGTTGCATTCCTCTATACAAAGAAGAAATTCAGAAGTTTCCCAAACTTATTTGGCATACTGTCCCCTTTCCAGAAAAAAAGCAAGAGCTTCCTGCTACATCCTAAGACTCTCCCTTTAAGTGAACATACAGAACGTTCCAGCCCTTCAGGAGAGCTGCAGTGCCCACTTTGGAAAAACGCAGAATTGAGGAGGCAGAAACTTAACATTCAGGGTCCAGTTATATAGTCCAGTGGGTAGGACCCGTTGCCTTGCCCTAGGCTGACTACATTTGATGCCGAGGGCCCCATATCTTCCCCTAAGACCCACCGGGAGTGATCTCTGATTACAGAGCCAGGAGTAAAATCTTCCGTATAGCTGAATTTGCACACACACCCCTCCAGCCAAAAAAAAAAAAACAACAAAAAAACAACCCTATACAGCAGGAATGGCCTGTACTCAGCCCACAGCCTGTAAGGACGCATGAGATGTGGTGTGCTGTGGCCCTGGGTATGACCAGATGCCCAGAAACGCTTCGTGTTGCCTGTTTTGCACGGCCTCGGGTTGATGTTATAAATATCCAAGTGGCCCTGGGCAGAAAACGCTGCCCACTTCAGTGGTATTAGGATGGAGAAAGAAAGATATGGATCAGTGGGATGGAATTAAAGGCCCAGAAGTAACCTACCACGTCTGTCAATGTTTATGGAAAGGATCCAAAAACATGCCTTGGGGCGGGGGAAATGACTTTATTCAGTGTTGGTGGAGAAGCTGTAGGGGTCAGGGGTCGGGGGAAGGAATGGGCGAGAGCCATAGTGCGGCAGGCCGAGTGCTTGCCTTGCATGCGGCCAACCCGAGTTCGATTCCCGGCATCCCATATGGTCCCCGAGCACCGTCAGGAGTAATTCCTGAGTGCATGAGTCAGGAGTAACCCCTGTGCATCGCTGGGTGTGACCCAAAAAGTAAAAAAAAAAAGTTACTCTTGGGGCTGGAGCAATAGCTCAGCGGGTAGAGCGTTTGCCTTGCACACGGCTGACCCACACGGCTGACCCAGGTTTGATTCCCGGCATCCCATGTGGTCCCCCCAAATCTGCCAGGAGTGATTCCTGAGTGCAGAGCCTGGAGTAAGCCCTGAGCACTGCCAAGCGTGGCCCCCAAACAAAAACAACAACAACAAATTCCATGTTCAAAAGGAAAATGGCCATGAATGGAAGATTTTGACGGAACATTCCATCTACTGACACATGGTGAAATGTCCCAGACCTCAGCCGCGGGGACCTCTCTTTGGGAATCTGATCGTCAACAGTGAGATGAAAGCAGGGACAGAGAATTGCGGTGACCTTCGAATGAAAAGAAAATGGTCCCGCAAAATGAAAGCAGGGGTCAGCCACTGCAGGTATTAGGAACAGAGATTGGGCTAGAGCGATAGTCCAGCAGGGAGGGCGTTTGCCTTGCATGCAGCTGACCCAGGTTTGATCCCCGGCGTCCCAATAGACCCCTGAGCACCTCCAGGAGTAATTTCTGCAAGAAGCCCTAAGCATCACCCAGTGTGACCCCCCCAAAAGAAAAAAAACGAAAGTAAAAAAAAGAGGAGAGAGATAGTACAGAGAGTAGGAGAGAGCATTTTCCTTGCACACCGCTGACCCAGGTTCGATCCCAAGCGCTGCCAGGAGTGACCCCTGAGCACAGAGCCAGGAGTAAGCCCTGAGCACAGCTGGGTATGACCCCAGAACACCACCAACAGAATTCCAGATATTTCAAGGTCTCCTTGATCTTAAGGGAAATAGAACCCAGTTCAGAAAGCAGCTGGGGGCTAGAGTTTAGGGGAAGCCACGGGCCTGGCAGTTGTGTGACCTGGGACTGAATCCCACCATCACCACCCCTTCCCCCCTCCCTCCCCTCCCGCATTGCCCCGTGCAGGCGCAGAGAGCCCGGAGCAGCCGGGGCCTTGCGTGGGTGGTTGGGTGCCCCCAACACTGCAGAGCCGGAGCCGCCTGAGCAGCACCCCAGACCTGGGCCCTCGCATTGAACCACTGATGCGCTTGGGCAAGAATGACTGGGGGTTCCCTAGGCCTCCTGAGCACTGTGGGGGAACGCGCCCCTCCCCCCCCCATAGAGCTGGGGAAGGAGCGTATGAGAAAACGTTCACTGCTAGCAACGAGGGGGAGGAAACGCGCTCGATGCACCCCCAGGGAGGGGGGTTCCCTCCAGAGGAATAACAAGTGTTGAAGGGTAGAGGGAACAGGGGTCCCCCGAGAAGCTGAAAGAGACCCCCACACCCACGTCTAGTTTCGGATTTAGGACAAGGTCGAGGCCACGGTCGCCGCAGCAAGTTTCTTGCCAGGATGGACTCCAGGGCCTCCCGCGTGCGGCCTGACTCCCAAGCGTAGGTCCAACAGGTTCACACGAGGAGGCGCCCAGGGGCGGAGGCGGGACCGTGGGCGAGGCGCTGGCCTTGCACGTGGCTGATCCCAGTTTGATGCCAGGAAGCCCTCGGTTCCTGAACTCTGCCAGCAGTGATTCCTGAGCACTGGACCAGGAGGAAGCCCTGAGCACCACTGGGTGTGGCACCCCATAAACAAAGACAAAAAGCAGAGCAATATAGAGAGGCAGAGAGGAGAGATTGGGGGGGGGGATAAGGGGTTTGCCCCAATGCATCACTCTGATCCCACATTCCCGGGGGGCTCGAGCCCCACCTTGGGGAGTCACTCCTGAGCGCAGAAGCAGGAACAATTCCTGAGCACTGCTGGGTGTGGCCCCCCCAAGCCAGAGCGGAAGTGCTTAGCCACATGATTGGATAAAGATGTGCTATATTTATACGCGAAGAGCATCCTTGAGCTCTAGGACGGGAGAAATTTGCCCTTCCTGGAGGGGATTTGGAAAGGCGAAAGAAGGAGGAGTAAGAAATCAGAAAACAAGAAATAAGAAATAAGAAAGTAAGAAAGAAGACAGAGGGAAAGAGTATCCGACGCTTTCCTCCCTGAGCTGTTTTCATGGATTAGATAGTTTCACCCCTGGGTTCAATATGAGGCTGTAAAATTGAGACAAAATAAACAAATGCTACAAGTCAGCTGACCGGGAGTGTGGGTGGCAGGAGACGCCGGGGAGAGGCAGCTGGAAGGGCTGTAGGGCTTCTTATTTGTAAATAATCCTGAAAATAAAACCGCGTGAAGGCCCCCGGTGATGCGTCTTGCCTGCAGCGTATCTGCCACTGCTGGGTCCGGTGACAATGTCGGGGTGTCGCCCGCCGCACGGAGCAGGCTGCAACAACACCCTACAACGCACAGGCTAGAAAGGCTTACCAAGGCAGGCGGCAGCCCCAGGGCCTAGGGGTTGGCCCCGGTGCCTCACGAAAGACCCAGGTCCACGAAGCTCGACTCCTCGCTACTTTGAGAAAATGAATTTGTGTTCAAAAAGGACACGGAACGGGGCTGGAGCGATAGCACAGTGGGGAGGGCGTTTGCCTCGCACGCGGCCGATCCAGGTTCGATTCCCGACATCCCATATGGTCCCCTGAGCATCGCTAGGAGTGATTCCTGAGTGCAGAGCCAGGAGTAACCTCTGAGCATCGCCGGGTGTGACCCGAAAAGCCAAAAACAAACAAAAAATTTAAAAAAGGATACGGAAGGGGCCAGAAGGCTGATCCAGTTGGGAGGGTGTTTGCCTTGCAGGTGGCCAAACTGGGTTCGATCCTTGGCATCCCATAGGGGCTCCCGAGCACCACCAAGAGGAATTCCTGAGTGCAGAGCCAGGAGGAAGCCCTGAGCATCGCTAGGTGTGGCCCAAAAGAAGAAGAAGAAAAAAGTCCATGAGGGCAGAGAGCATTGCTCAGTTAAATACTCCTGCACACTCCCTCCCTCCTCCTTTCCCTCCTTCCCGCCTTCCTTCCTCCCCCCCCACCCCCCCCCGGCTGCCTTTCCTCTCTTCCTTTCTTCCAACTTATTTCTCCTCCTCTCCATCCCTCTCTTTCACCCTCCCTTCTTTTCCTTCTCCCTTTCCCATTATCTTCCTCCCTCCCCTCCTTCCTTCCTCTTTTCTTCCCTCCTTCCTTCCCTCCTCCCCCTCGCCCTCCCTCCCCCACTCCCTTTCATTCTTTTTACAGATCTTGAACCCGGGGCCTCCCTGAGCTCCATCCCAGCCCCACCAAGGTGTAGATTATTTCCAACTTGGGCTGGAGCAGTACTACAGCGAGCAGGGCTTTTGCCTTGCATGTAGCTGACCTGGGTTCGGTCCTCGGCGTCACACAGGATTCCCCGAGCCCCACCAGGAGTGATTCCTGAGTGCATCGCCAGAAGGAAGCCCTGAGCACTGCTGAGTGTGGCCCCGAAATAAAATAAAATGTTTTTTAGAAAGTGATCAGACTGGAGTCAGTACTTAGATGCACACGCGTGCGCACACACACACACACAGATCACAATGATCACAGTACCAGGGAACATACCCACACCGCCACTCTCAAAGGAAGACCATTACCAGCCTCCCGAGAGCCCACTGGGCACCCACCACCTGCCCTGTGGGGTCCAGAGAGACCCGTGGACCCCGCCGGTCAGGACACTGGGAACCACTCTCTGGAGAGCTCTCGCCTGTTGCACCCACCCCTCAAAATCGACTTCCTTCTGCCGCTGACAGACTTTTTGGTGACGTCCAGTTCAGGACAGTGAACCAAACTGCGGCGAGAGCAGCCTTTGGTGGCCTGGGCTCACATCCTGGAGGGTGAGGGGCGCACGGGACACTCCCTTCAGGTGTAGGGCATGTGTGTGATAGGGCCCACGCGCTGCCCGGGGGGAACCCCATGGAAGCCCCCACAATGCACACCAATGCCTGGTGATGCCACATCCTGGGCCTGGTGATTGGGTCCAGCTGTTTTGCTCTGACCCCAACGACCTCTTAAGAATCCAGCTAGCCTTGTGCCCTGCCGACACCGCTGAGGGTTCCCGTGAAACTCCCACACAAACACCCTGTGCAATGTCCTGGGCCAACGCTGGGACGGGCCACAGCACAGACGCGGACACACGAGGAACGTGGTCCTCCCCGTGGCTGTGCATTGCTTCCTGCCTTGAACGCAGGGCCCCACCCTCCCGGGTGCCCCAGGAGACCCCCCCCCCACCCTGCGGCTCACGGGAGCGCTGATAGGACACGTGTCCCCCCGGGCCCGGCTTCCGGACAGACACCCCCGAACCTCCTCGCGGTGGCGCCTTGTCCACTCCCAGCCTCGGAAGCTGGACGGGCCTCGAGTCCTGCTGCAGGCCCTGGGAATTGGCAGTACCTGGTTCGTCCTTATGAAGCAGGGGCCCCGTCTGTCGGGTCCCTGTGCGGTGAGCCGAGATCCACTGACGCTGAGCACCGCACCCCACCTCCCGTGAGTGCTGGGGGCCACTCGGAAAGGACACGTGCTCCAGGACCCAGAGGGGTACAGCAGCAGGTGAGATGCTTGTCTTGTTGGATTCTGTCCCTGGTACCCACGCGGCCTCCTGGCGCCAGCAGGGGGCGCTGCTGAGTCCAGGACTCACCCCTGCCTCCTCCCAGCGCAGCGTGGCATGACCTCGCCAACACCAAATAAAACGTGTTTGGTGGAAGACACCAGCGCTTCACTGCTGTTATTTATTTTTACTTTGGGGCTGGAGCGATAGCACAGCAGTAGGGCATTTGCCTTGCACGCGGTCGGTCCCGGGTTCGATTCCTCCGTCCCTCTCGGAGAGCCCAGCAAGCTACCGAGAGTATCTCGTCTGCCCGGCAAAGCCTGGCAAGCTACCCGTGACGTATTGGATATGCCAAACACAGTAACAAGTCTCACAATGTTACTGGGCCCGCTGGAGCAAATCGGTGAATAACGGGACAGTGACAGTAACTTTGGGGGACACATCCGGCGATGCTCAGGGGTTCCTCCTGGCTCTGCGGTCAGGAATCATTCCTAGCGCTCGCCGCTCAGAGAAAGGACCCTATGGGGTGCCTCGGATCAAACCCGGGTCGGCCACATGCGAGGCAAATGCCCTCCCTATAGCTGTCCTATGGCTCCTGCCCAACTTGTTACTGTTATTACATGAATAAGAAAAATGGACCCAAGAGGGGGCCAGAGAGATAGTATGGTGGGTTGGGCATGCAGCAGACCCCAGTTTGATTCCCGGCAACCCACATGCTCCCCTGAGTCTGCCAGGAGTAACCCTTAAGCATTGCCAGATATGTCCCCAAAACAATAAAAAGAAGACAGACAAAGCAAACCCCAAGCTGGGGGGGGGGGTCAGGTCTTGGAGCACCCCCCGGCAACCCACAGCGCTGAGGCAAAACAGCAGGTCTGTCAGCCTCAGAGAAGCTTGAGGTGGAAACTCGTTCTACAGGTGGTCAGCCGAGGCCAGAGGGGACGTGGCCAGGATGCCAAGCCCTGCTCTGTCCACCCAGGGCGGTTCTTTTTCTCCAGGCTCTGAGATTCTGCTGGTGAGGAGGGGATGACGGTCGGGTGAGGTGGCCGGGACAGGTGTCGGTGGGCCTGGGAGGGCCACGGGGGCTGTGGGTCACATCCAGCGCCCGGCCCGGCCCAGACAGGAAGAGGGATCGGGAGGAAGGGGGCAGGCAGGACCAGGGGCATTAGGATTCCAGGCAGGTCCCGACACCCAATTTTCCAGCTGGGTGCCCCAGCAGGCACACTGAGACTCCTGCCAGCGCTGGTCTAATTGACAGGGAGAGAAGGCTGGAGAGAGGGTGCGGGCGGGCGGGAGAGAGAACGGGGGCGGGGGGGGGGGAGAGGGCAGGAAGAGGCCGGGAGGCAGCGCACCCCAACACTGATGATACAAGAATTGCAGGAGAGGGAGCGGTTGCCCCAACCCCTGTAAAGCGAGAAGCACAGGTTGGGGGGTTCAGAGGGAAGCAACCTGGGGGCGTGGGTTTCTACGTTCTGCACAGCCGGCAGGGGTGGGTGAGGGGGTCTTGCAGCCGTGAAGGTGGAGGGAGGGCTCAGGGGTTGTTAGGGGCTGGATAAATTGCGGGGAGCTGCCTTACCTCCTGGGGGGTTGTCCTGGCTGTCCACCAGCCCCTGGGCCTGGTGATGCCGGGGGAGGGTGAGGGAGGGGCCTTGCTGGTTGGGGTCTGGGGCTGAAGGACAGGGCAGCAGGGAGGAGAGGGGTTCCCAGCGCCTGGCAGCCCCCAAAGGAGTCCTGGGTCACCTCAAAAAGCCCCCCACACACACCCGCAGGGCTGGAGCGATAGCACAGCAGGGAGGGCGTTTGCCTTGCAAAGGCAGCTGACTCGGGTTCGATTCCCAGCATCCCTGAGCACCGCCAGGAGTGATTCCTGAGTGCACAGCCAGGAGTCACCCCTGAGGATCGTCAGGTGTGACGCAAAAAGAAAAAAAAAGCTCCCCCTCCCCCCAGCATCGTGGGCTTACCGGCCTAGACCCAGTGGGAACCTGATGCCCCACGGGTCGCCCGCATACTGGTGACTGCGCGTGGGGGGGAGGGGGGTAAAAAGGAAAGAGCCTATTTCTGGGGTCCCCCCACCCCTTTGGGGACCTTGAGGGTAGGCCACACCCGCAGCGGTGCCCTAACCCCGGGACTCCCTCTCCTGCCCGCCTTTCCGCTTTTCGAACAATCCCGAACCGGTCCCTCTGGGGCTCCGGGACCCCTGGCACCTGCCTCCCGAGGTCGCTGGCTCGTGGCTTGCGCCCCCTGGCGGACAGTGTCTGCACTGCTCCTGATATGAGGCCCGGCGGGCGGGAGGGTTGGGCCGGCCCCCCTCCCACTACACGGTCCCTCGCCCCCTCTCCCCCCGCAGCTCTGGGGACTCCTCCCCAAGCCCTCTGACCTCAAGACCCCCACTTCTTTCCAAACCGCCTTCCCCGATCCCCCACACCGCGCGAGGGCCAAAAAGTTCCTTCCTGCATCCTGCTGAGGAGCCTGGAATATTGGGGTGGGGTGGGGGGCAGCGGGAACTAGGGAGAGTGAGAGAGGGGCTTGGGTCCAAGGCACAAGAACGGACACTTGTGACCCCCGGCCAAGCCCTCCTGCCAGGGTACCCGGGTGCTGGAGACCCGGGTGGGGGTCCCTGGGAGGCAGGAGGCCCCAGTAAGCACCTCACCCCCAAGACTGCCCTGTGTGGGCAGGAGATGGGGGCAGTGGGTCCCCCGGGGGTTTCTCGGGAACCTCTGAACCTCCGTGAGCAGAAATAGGCCGGTCCACCAAACTGGGGCAGGAGACGGAAACTGGGCCGAGGGCCAGGGGCGGGGGCTGGGGGTGCCGGGCTGCGCTCTGGGCTCTCCAGCCCTGGTCAGGGGGGGCTCTCAGGCAGGGCCGGCCCGGCCCACCACAAGGCCCCACCTTGCTTCCTCCTGGCTCTGACACGAAGAGGTGGAGACCCCAAAGTGACAAAGCCCCTATCTCGCTGTGGGAGCTGGGGGGGTGGGCTGGGGGGCTGGGTTGAACCCCGGCAGCTGTTGGAGGGCTGGAGATGCCTTGGAGGGTGTCCAACACCCGGACACTGCAGCCAGGCGGTCCTGGGGCAGTGGAAGATCAGAGCAATCATGAAGCTATAGCCACCTCCTCCAGGAGGCCTCCAGGATGCCACCCCCACCAAGCAGAGGGATCTCCCTCATCCTCCTGTGCTCTGCCTACTGCCCGCTCTCTCTGTACCCGCCTCCTGCAGGACACCCAAACTGCCCTGGTGGAGTGCCTGTGAGAGCGGGGGGTGGTCTAGGAAGTGCCCCCGATATCCATCCCTCAGGAGAGAGGGGCTCCACCTCCCAGGAACAGTGAGTGAGGCCGGCCCCCACGGGGGGTGGGGGCAGAGACAAATGGGAGGCAGCAGGATTGCTTCGGGGCTGTGGGTGGGGGTGGGTGCTCTCACGGGTGCAGCCCCTCCCCGGGCTCTGTGCCCATGTCATGCGTGCGTGCGTGGGGGGGCCCAGACTCGCCCATTTCCGCTGTCTCTGTGGGCCCCCGCCCCCGCAGGCTCTGGCCCTGGGCAAGAGAAATTCTCGATTCCCACGGTCTTACACGGCGATTACGCCTCCAAACTTTTCCTACACCATCATTTCTTCCAAATGAAAAGCCGACTCATAGCTCCGAGCCGCTTGGAAATCGATTTCTTTCAAAATGAACTTTTGGAGACGCGATTCCAAGGAGAAATAAGAGGCAGGAGGTGAGAGGGACCTGGGGGGTGGGGTGGGGGCATAGCTGCTGGTGGGGGCCCCTGAAGATGGGGGGCGGGAGGGGGCATCCGGGCAGGGCCGGCAGAGAGCGCAGAACCCCTGACCAGCCGCAGCTGGGACGGCCGCTCCACACGCCTGGGACCCAGGAGACCCAGCAGGGACCCCCCTCCCCCGGCCCACTGAGCTCTACGGGTGCAGTTGGGTCTCAGCAGCACCCGGAGGGGGGAGGAGGTGACCCCCCCACCCCGGCGAGGGCCCTGGGCAGTGTGGTCACCCCCTCAACGCCCCCCAGGTCCTGGTCACTCTGAGCAACTTATAGGGGGTCATGCGGAGTCAAGGGGAGGAATCAGGAGCCGGAGAAGGACACAGAAAAAACGCCGCATACCACAGCAGTGCTGGCTGGGAAGGAAGGAAGACAGATGCCTGACCCTTGGGGTGGGGCCTTCAGGGTGAGCAAAAAATCTGGGGGGGGGGGTGGATAACACAGAGAGGTGGAGAACATTGCCTGAGGCCACATAAAAGCAGAGCCCAGGTTATCCTGTCTCACTCTGCAGGACATCCAGAAGGGCTTCCTGGAGGAGGTCACTTCTGTAGGGGCGGAGAAGGGAGTAGCAGAGTTGGTGTTCCCGACAGAGGATGGGAGAAGAGGGCGGAGAGATTGGTGGTGGCAAGGAGGGGGCAGGGAAGGGTTCGAACAGGTGAGAGGACATTTTATCCTCCTGGAGAGGAGGGAGGCAGCCCCGGGAAAGGGTGGTGCTCCCCTGGAGAGAGGGTGCTCCCAGGAGAGAGGGTCACAATCACGACCATCCTGTTGTTCGTCGATTTCCTCGAGCAGGCGCCAGTAACGTCTCCTTTGTCCTAGCCCTGAGATTTTAAAGGAGCCGTATTCCATGCTCTTCCAGGGCTGGGAGAATGAGACCTGTCATTGTTACTGGTGTTTGGCATACTGAGTACGACACGGGAAGTTTGCCAGACTCTCAGGAGAGAGGGTGCTCCCCAGGAGAGAGTGGTGCTCCCCAGGGGTGGGGATGCTCCTCAGAGTGGTGCTCCCCAGAGGTGGGGATGGCCAGGAAGGGGGACATGGGGAGGGGACGCAGGGAGAGGCGCCTGGCAGAGGGAGGCCCAGGCAGAGCGTGGGCGCATGGGGAGGCCTCATGCCGGTTGTGTGTTTTTTGGGTGTTTGGTTTGGGGCCACACCCGTCTGTGCTCAGGCTTTAGTCCTAGCAGAGCTTGGACATCTATGCGGTGCTGGGACCGAACCTGGGCCAGCTGCATAGGAGGCAAGCGCCCTCCTCGCCTCTCAACTGGGTTTTACTCGGAGCTAGTCCTTTGGTGTGGGGTGAGCGTGCAAGGGGTGGGGGGCTGGCGCCCCTGCACTACAGGACCCCAGCGTGGATCAGAGCCCTCAGGGCCCGGGACCGAGGCAATGCCAGCCCGGGCCTTACCCCTTACCCCCAAAGCTCTCCCAGCCCCTGTTTGGCCCCCCGGGGCCACGGGGTTGCAGACGGAAGGAGGTAAGGACGCAGAGGGCCCCTGGGGGTCTGTGGGGAGCCGGCAGGAGGAGGGGGCTTTGCACCCGGAGGCCGTCCCGGTGCCCGTCCCGGTGCCCGTATTGGTGCTGGGGAGAGGGTTGTTTCCCGCCTCGGCATGTGCACAGGGAGGGGTCGGCCTGAGACAGGGACCCTCAGACTGGGGGCGTCCTCCCGGCAGCCCTGAAAGAGTGAGGTGCTGCTCGCTTTCCAGAGGGGGAAACTGAGGCTCAGGGCTGGTCAGGAGGAGGGCCCCACGCCTGGCCCCGCCCCTCTCCTCCCTAGGCCCCGCCCCATCTCGGGCCCCGCCCACCCCTGGCTGACCCCAGGCCCTGCCCTGAGCCCCGCCCTCAGGCCCCGCCCCGGGCACAGGCCCCGCCCACTCCCGCGCCCTGGACCCGGCCCTAGGCTCCTCTCCCGGGGCCTCCGCGTCCCCGCCTGCTGCGGTCCATTTCCCCTTCTTCATGCCGGTGACAGATTCTGCCGCAACTAATCGCTTGTGAAAAATCAACAGTGACGCCCTGTCGGGCAGCGCCCAGATTCCCAGACACGTCAGAGCGGAGCGAGCCTCGAGCCCCGCGGGAGCTGCGTGCAGACAGCCACGGGTGGTCGTGGGCCCTCCCGGGGGCGGGGCGGGCGTCCAGGTGTCCCCCCGCCAGGCTTAGGAGCGGGGGGGGGGGCGGGGGGCCCAGGGTCACACGCGGAGCCGCACGGGCAGGCGCTGTCCTGCCCCAGAGGACAGTGACTCGCGCCCACCAGGGTGGCGAGGTGCGGTGGGGCTCCTAGGGGAGGGGGAGGGCGGCGGGTGCCCTCTGGCTCAAGGGCCTGAAGCCCCTTGGGGACTGGTGGCTCGTTAGAAAACCAGCAGGCGCCACGGAAGGTTCTGGAAGGTTCTGGAGGTGTGAAAAGCTCTCACTGTGGGCAGCACCGGCTCAAGCTGCGGTCAAGTGGCCACCGCCACCCTTTCCTGCCGGCCACAAGTTGCCACCCACGTGCTGCCTCATTGCTGCGCCATCGCACTCCAACCATCTTTCTGGAATGTTCTCTCCCTCCCTCTCCAACTCTTTCTAGGCCTTTCCCTGGCCTGCCCCTCTCCTCCCCTCCCCTCCCCCTCCTTTCCCCTTCCTTCCCCTCTCCTGTTTCCCTCTGACTTCAGCTTCAGAGAAACTGGGGGTTCCAAGTCCCGGTCGCAGGCTCCCTGTTGGGTGCCCTCTGCCTTCCCTGGCCTCACTTTTCCCATCTGCACAATGGGCTGAGCCCCCATGGTCCTTCCCCCACCTGGCTGTCGCCTGGCTGCAGACGCCCCAAGCGTTCCTTCTGCAGGGGCGCTCTCGGCGGGCGGGTGGCAGCTGCCAGACAGCGAGGGAGATTTGTGACAAATCCGTGGACGCTGAGTGCCTCCCGCCCACCGGCCACCTGCCTGCCGCCTCCAGCTCCCAGGCCCGGCTGGCTCCCCACAGCCCAGCAATCGAGGGGGAGGGATGGGGGCGCCCAGGGCCGCCTCTCCGCCCTCGGAGGGGTTGTCAGGAGGCCATGAGGGAGAATCCTGAGGGTCCCGCTAACAAAGGGGGCGCCTCGGGGGCGCTCGGGGCCAGACTTGGGCAGAGCAGGGTCTTTATTCTCTCGGATTGTTCCCGGCTGCCGCCTGGGTTGGGGGTCAGTGCACTGGGGGGCCTCAGCTCCCCCTGCAGCCCAGCCCCAGCCCCCTCTGAGCCGGGAGTTTTGCTGAGTGCAGGGGGAGTGGGCAGGGAGGGCCGGCAGGACCCCTGAACTCAGGGCCCCAGGGACCCCGGAGGAAGCTGGCTCCTGCCCTGGCTGAGCACAGCTCCCACCCCACCCCCAGCTGGTGTCCTGGCAGCCCTGGGCTCTGAGACCACCCGGCTCTGCAGGGCACGAGCAATTGGGGGTTTCCGTGTTCACAGCGATTCTAGGCAGGGCTCAGAGCCCTAGCACAGCGGGGAGGGCATTTGCCTTGCACGCCACTGACCTGGGTTCGATTCCCCGCATCCCATAGGGTCCGCTGAGCACCGTCAGGAGTGATCCCTGAGTGCAGAGCCAGGAGTCAGCCCTGAGCACTGTCAGGTATGCCCCCCCAAACCAAACCAATCCTGGGCAAATGGGCGTCTGACTTCATAGCGGGTCTCCTAAGTATGACTGCGGATAGGGACCGTATCCCCACGGGCTTGGGAACCTCCTCCTCCTCTCCAGAACCTTCCACCTTCCCAAAGGGAACCTCCACTGCCCCCCCCCACACTCCCCTCCAGTCCCTCCAGCCCCTGCTCTGCCCGTTCAGGCAGTGCTCAGCCTTGGTGAACCCACCCACGGGCCAGGATCCCCAGGGAAGTTCACCCGACACAATTAAACGACTGTCCAACCAAGGGGTAAACTGAGGCACAGTGACCTCAGGGCAGGGCCAAGCGTGTAGCCCCTCCCTCCTTCCTGCCTCTTCTCTTCTGTGAACCCCATATCTTGGCTCTGGTCACCGCCCCCCCTGCGTTTCTCTGCAGAAGCTCTGAGCCGAGACAGGAACCCGCAGGGCGAAGGAACTCCAGACACGGCTCCTGCCTGAGGCTGGGCAGGCTGGGCAGGGGAGGGGCTGTGGGGGTCAGCCAGGCCCCTCGGTGGGTCTTGGTGTCTTTCAAGTCTGACCGGTGCCCATGCCCGCAGGCTGCCTCGGGCTATGTCCTGTCCTTCGCCCTCAGGGTGCCGTGGGGGGGGCAGTTTTGCTCTAGGAGGCATCGCCTGAGGGGCTGCTTGCCACCGGGAGGAGCCATCCAGGGATCCAGGCGCTGCTGGCCTGAGGGTGACTGAGGGTGAGCTGCTCCCCAGGACCCCCAGGTCCCCTGTGTGTGTGTGTGAGTGTGTGAGTGACACTTTTAGGGCCGGTAAACACTTTGGCTGTGCTCTCTGAGCTACAGCTTGGGGACATCAGCAAGTCAGGCAAAGGAAGGGAAAAAACGTTTTCGCTCCCCCCTCCCCATCCCCACTCTCCTTCTTAGTCTAACACTTAAGACCTTTGGTGATCTGGCCCAGCCCATGCCTTCATCTCCAAGTCCTGCTCCCATCGCTCACCCACTCATTCATTCATTCATTCATTCATTCATTCATTCAGCAACTACCTGACTGGCCAGTTGTGTCTGGCTGAACCCACCCCAGGCACCCAGGACTCCCTGTGAGGAGTCCAACGCAGGGAGAAGAGAAGCGTTTCCTAGAATGCAGCCAGGCAGACGGACCCTTGCGGGGTGAGGCCTGAGTAGGGGACCTCCCCCCCTCCACCAGCCCTGCAGTGTGTCCCTGTGTTTTCTCGATTGAAGGGACTGGTCCCACTGGCCTCCGGAGCGCCAAGTGCCACCCCCAGCCCAGGCACGGTTTGGTTCCCCTCTGCAGATGTCGGACCGGCAAAATCTGTCATTCCTCGGTTCCTTGGGGACCACATGGTCCTGTCTCCAGGAGACGGCGCTGGGCTCCCAGCATGAAGAGGAAACGATTTCCATTTCCCGGGTGGGGGTGGTCATCCCAGACCCAGGACTTGGCTGGTTTGGCGTTGAGGGCAGGCAGTGCTCAGCTTTACTCCTGGCTCAGTGCTCAGGGATCACTCCTGGCTGTGCTCGTGGGAGGGGGGGGACCCTGTGGGATGCTGGGGATTGAACCCAGGTCAGTCGAGTGCAAGGGAAGCACCTTCCTCACTGTGCTATTGCTCTGTCCATGGCTGGTTTGAGCCCTGCTCAGCCCAGAGTCCCCTGGCCAGGAGGGCAGTGGGGTCCACAGGGAGGCCCGGCTGCCCCAAGCCCTGGGGTGGGGGCTCCTCTCTAGCCCTCCCTCCCCGAGCCCAGACCATCCCCCACCTGGGGAGCGCACAGGCGCTGCAGGAAGGAGGAAGGGGAGAGGCGGGGAGCAGAGGAAGGCAGAAGGGGAGGGTGGGGGAGGCCCGACGGGGGGGGGGGGGGGAGGGAGGGCAGAAGCCGAGACCCCCCTCCCCCCCCCAGCGGGGACAGTCGGAACAGAGCCGGGCCTTTCAGGAGGGCCTCCGATACTCGCTCCAGAAGTGCTCAAATTCGGGTTTGTCAATGTTCGTGTTTCCTCTTCCGGCTGCAATTGCTAACGCACGGCCCGGGTTCTATATTTCAGGAGGCCGAGTGCGCACCCCCAGGCTGCGGGGCCCTCTGGGCCCCCGCTGAGCCACATCCCGACCCCCCCACCCCAACCCCGCGAGGCTGGGCAGGGGCCCCGCCAAACCAGAAACAAAAGAGCCAACACACAGACGTGACGTTTTTTTCCTCCTGCCACCCGGGGAAAGGGTGGCCTTCCCCCACCTCCACCCCGTTTTTTACACCGGAGGCCGCGACTAACGCTCAGAGAGGTCAGGACACTCGCCTAGGGTGGCACAGCGGGCTGGGCGAGGTGGCCGGCGACGGCGGTCAGCCGGCCGGCGCGGGGCGCAGCCAGGCGCGCGCGTCCCGCGTCCCGGAGCGGGGAGCGGCCGCGGGGGCGAGCGAGGCGCGGCGCGGGGAGCGCGGGGGCGGCGGAGCCGGCGCGGGCGCGCGAGGCGCTGGGGCGGCCCCGGCTGGTCCCCGCCGCCTCCGCCCGCGGCTGCAGGCGCCGCTCCGGATGGGCTGCTCCGCCCGCCCCCAAAACCCGCCTCCGGGGACCCGGCGGGTCCTCAGGCGACCCCTCTCGCCACGCCTCCCCCCCAGCCCCCGGGATCTCAGTCGGGGACCGGAGTGACGGGGTGGCAGCCTCAGGACGTGCCGTCTGTAAAATGGGTGTGCGCGCGTGTCTGTGTTCGCGTGTGTCTGTGCGTCTGTCTGCACGTGCTTCAACAGCCTTTTGTTTTTTGGGTCACACCCGGCGATGCACAGGGGTGACTCCTGGCTCATGCACTCAGGAATTACTCCTTGGCGGTGCTCGGGGGGGGGGGGGGACCATTTGGGATGCTGGGAATCGAACCCAGGTCGACCCCGTGCAAGGCCAACGCCCTCCCCGCTGTACTATCGTTCCGGCCCCCCTCAACAGCCCTTTGCCCCCCTGGGTTCTAGCCAGTGCGATACCCACTCGGAGTGCAAACTGCATCCCCCCAATTAGATGTCTCGCCAAGTGCACCCCCAATGCGCCCTCCAGCGCCACTCCCCCCCCCCCCCCCCGTCCTAGGCGCTCCCCCGAATGGAGGAGGGGCATCTCCGCGCCCTCCCCGCCCCCAGTCCAGACGACCCCCAGCAGCCCCGGGGAGCGCTGAGCGGATGGGAGGGGGGAGTCGCCGCGGGATGCCTCCGCGTGGCTGAACTTTAATGAAGGTCCCCGCAGCGCCCGCTAATGAGCTCCACGCTGGGTGCGAGCCACCCCTCCCTGGGCCCGCCAGCGTCTGGCCCGTCCTGGGTTCGAGTCCCCAGCTTGGGTCTCGCAGATGATCACTCCCTGAGCTGCATTTAGCGGTCCTGGACGGGTTGACTGGTGCTGTGGGGGGCCGGGGTTTCTTTTCTTTCTTCTTCTTTTTTTTTAATCCTTTAAATTGGCTGAGAAAGTGGAATAAAGTAATCCCAGCTGCTTCCGCTGGAACCGGATTTCCAAACATAAAATGTTCAGTGACTGTCGGATGGCTGATGATGGGGGGGGGGTGCTGCACAGACCTGGCTGCTGGCGAGGCCGAGTCCAGACCCCCTTCCCTTTGGGCAGGGAAAGTGGCTCCGCGTCAGAATGAGAAGGCGCTGGACCGTGGAGCGGGGGGCCTTGTGGTGCTGGGGTTGGAATCGGGAGTTCTGTGTGAGCCAGGCACATGCTCCAACGCTTTTAGCCATCTCCCCCTCATTATCGTGACTCTTTTTTGAAGATCTATTGGCATTACCTTGGGGTTTGCTGTGTGATTCCAAGCTACACACTCACCCTCTCTGGGCCCATAATCACCTGCCGAGTGAGGAAGAAGATGGACTAGCCTGGCAGTTGCTGAAGGCCTGGAGAGCCTGTTACAAACTCTGCCAGAGCAATAGCACAGCGGGGAGGGTGTTTGCCTTGCACGCAGCAGACCCAGGTTCGATCCCCGGCATCCCATAGGGTCCCCCGAGGCACACCCGGAGTGGTCCCCGAGTGCAGGGACAGGAGGAACCCCTGAGCATCGCCGGGCGTGGCGCTAAACCAACCAACCAACCAGACGTCTCTGTTCCTCCCAGGTGAGCATCTCATCAGCCCTGCTGAGCCCCTGCAGGACGGGGCCTTGTACCCCTACACCCCCGGCCTCAGATCGAGTCCTCAGAACCAAAGGATCTCAACGCTGACCTCTGAGCCCCCCTCCAGTCCCCGCCCCTGCTGGGATGCAGAAAGGCCATCTGCCACCCCCACGTCTCCCCCTCTCACCCGTACACACACACCCCGGGCCCCCAATTCTATCTGCCCACCCATCCTCTGGGCTGGAACCTGTGAGGCTCACACTGACTGGGGTGCAGAGGTGAGTAGGGGGTGACGGGATGCAGGGCTGAGGGAGGCGGGGTGTTGATGGGGTGCGGTGGTGAGGGGTTGCTGGGGGCTGATGGGGTGCCGTGGTGACCAGGGGAGGTGGCTGATGAGTGAAGGGGTGAGTGGGGGGTGCTGATGGATGCAGGGGTGAGGGGGGCTGGGGAGCTGATGGTCCTTTGTGTCTAATCCCCAGCTCTGGGGCCCTGCTTTTCTGAGTCTCGCACTTTAGGGATCTCTCAGATGGTTCTGGAACATTCCAAGTGTCCCCAGACCCCCTCTGCCCTGTCCCTGGGTTCCTGGGGGAGTAACTGGGGGGGGGGCACTGGGAGCAGGGAGGGACTTCAGGACGCGGAGGGTCTGAGGACATGTGTCCAGCCCCCCGCCCCTCTAGGGGTGGTTGGAGCGGAGCTGATTGAAATGTACTTTTTTGGTTTTGGGCGATTAAAGCCTGGGAGAGGCGACAATTAGTGTTTAATCATGGGAGCAGGAGCGCTGGGTGGACCGCGCATGGCTCGCTGACGGTGAGCTGATTTATCGGCCCCTTCCCCCCCCCGGGGGGCCACGGCGCACCCCCCTCCTCCCCAGGACAGATTAAAGGTGTAATTTGATGAATCAATTTGTTTTCTGGAGGAGGGAAACAGCAAAATGGAAGTAATTGGAAGCTCAGCCTGTTCCACAAAAGAGCGATGGGGAGCGGCGGCCCAGGGGCAGAGAGCCCCACACCGACGCCCTGCAGGAGACCCAGAACCTTCTTCTTAAGTATCGCACTGAGGTCTCGGCCTTTTAAGTTTCCCAGAACTTAGTTCAAATCCTGATTCTGGAGTCAATCTGCTGTGTGACCTTGAGAAAGCCACTCAGCCTCTCTGGGCCTCCATTTCCTGTGTCTTCCCTGCGAGGGGTGGGAGGACAGTTTTAAATGTGCCTCTGGCAGAGCTCAGCACATAGTAGATGCTGCGTGAGGGTGACAGGGCTGAGGGCTCTGGCCGGCCGGGAGAGAAGAAGCTTGACTAAGGCTGGGTGGGACCCTGGACACAGAGCCCCGGGCCCCTGTCGCACTGGCTCTCTGCAGCATCCTTTTTGGGGGTGTGATGTCACACCAGCGATGCTCTGGGGTTCCTCCTGGCTCTGTGCTCAGGAATTACTCCTGGCAGTGCTATGGGATGCCGGGGATTGGACCCAGGTTGGCCACGTGCGGGGCAAACGCCCTCCCCACTGTACTATTGTCCTGGCCCCCGTAGCATCTTTGCAGCCTCACACACAAGGCCCGGGAGCAGGAGAGCACTGGGCACTGAGCAAAACCTTCCAAGGGTGGATGGCAGGAGTGAAGCCTGCTCACCCCCCCAACTCTTCCCATCCCCATCTCTCTGACCCCGTTGGGTCCCCTGTGACCTCAGACCTCACCCTCGACACTCCCTTTGAAGCCCGTGAGTGCCAGGGAGGGGCTCCAAAGCCAGTGCTCACCCTGCTGAGGCTTCTCCCGGCCTAACAGCAGCCTCATCACCGCTTCTGGGCACCAGGGAGTGCTCCCTTCCCACCCAATGCTCCTGGGCTGGAATCGGGCCTTTTCTTAGTCTAGGTATTGGCGGGGGGGAGTGCCTCACAGTTGTGATTTGGGGGGCCACACCCAGTGATGCGCAGGTGTGACTCTTGGCTCTAGTCTCAGGAATCACCCTCTCGGTGCTCAGAGACCCTATGGGATGCCGGGATCGAACCCTCTCCACTGGCCTATCACTGTCTGATCGCAGCTTTTTTTTTTCTTTGTTTTTTGGTCACGCCTGGTAATGCTCAGGGCTTCCTCCTGGCTCTGCACTCAGGAATCCCTCCTGGCGGTGCTTGGGGGGCCCTTTGGGATGCCGGGGACCGAACCTGGGTCGGCTGCATGCAAGGCAAAGGCCCTCCCCGCTGTGCTATTGCTCCGGCCCCAGTGAAGCGTGGCTTACCCGCGCTTGGCCGGGGATGAACAGAGCTGTCGTCTCCTGCTCCCCCCGCCCAGCTGGGCCTGGGGACGGTGCGAGCCTCTGGCGGGGCAGCAGGGGTGGGCAGTAGGGCCTGTCCCTTTCACCGGCCACCACTCGGCTCTCCAGCTCTTTTTCTATTTTCTTTTGTTTGGGGGCCACAGCCGGCGGTGCTCAGGGCTGACCCCTTACACTGGGCTCAGGGCTCCCTCCTGGCAGTGCTCGGGGACCCTGGGGGGTGCGGGGCATCGAACCCAGGCCGGGCTTGTGCCCAGAGCTTCCCCACGTTCCTCTCTCTCGGGCCCAGCTCCAGCTCCTAAACTCCCTGCTGCCTTCGGAAGCCCACCTCATTGTTCCCTTGTCCAAGTGGGGAAACTGAGGCTGCAGCTGGCTTGCTTAACTCCCCATCGAGGAGGCACAGGGGGGTTCTCCGACTCCGTCCAACCTGGGTGGCACAGCCCAGAGACGCCCCCACCCCAGAGGCGCAGTCAGTGGGGCTGGACAGGGGCTGGACCCGCCGGGCCCCAGATCTTGGCTAATGGCTCCAGGGGCCTGGTGATGACTGACTGGGCGGGGCACGTGCTGAATGCGGGGGCGACTGGGGTGGCTTTATTCCCCATCCTCCACCCTGTCCCCAGTTTGCTTCTACTCCTTTGGCCAGGAAGAAAGGGAGGGAGGGAGGAAGGAAGAGAGGAAGGGAAGGAAGGAGGGAAAGAAGGAGGGAGGGAGCCAAGGGGACTCAGGGTGGGGGAAGTATCCACTTTCACTTCTGACTTTCCCGCTGTGCCTCAGTTTCCCCTTCTGCACAATAGGCTCACAGGCCCCACTACTCACATATGACTGGGGGCTGTCATGTATGTGTGTAGGTGCCTGTGTGTGTGTGTGTGTGCATGTGTGTATACGCGTGTGTGCATGTGCGTGTGTGTATGTGTGGGTGTGGGTGCTTGTGGGTACGTGTGCATGTGTGTGTGTGTTTGAACCTTCTCAAGTCAGGATGTTTGCTGGAGGGGTCGCTGTCCCCTCCACTCTCCCCGACGCCCCCATGCTCGGTGAACTGAGGGTCTGCAGGCCGCTGCAGCCCCCAGCCCCTGCCAGCCCGGGTGAGGCTGGCCGCGTGGGTGGGTGGGCGGCTCGGCAGGCTGGCAGCGCCGGCCTCTGATTGGACGCCGGGTTGCCATGGCGACCGATTGATTGCCCGAGCTGCGGCGACTCAAGGGGAATGAGCAATGGGACAGCTCGGGCGGGCGGGGAGGAACCAGGGCCCCCTCGGACCTGGGGTTGGCGGTGGAGGGGCTCTGCAGGGGCGGGGGGGAAGGGGGCGACGCCTTAGCCTTCAGGAAGCCTCTAGAACCCGGGCCGGGGCCCGGGCAGAGCCTGCAGCCGGGAACTCAGCCCCGGGCTCCGAGCTGCTTCGCCCGGCTGGAAGACAGACGCAGGGGGTGAGGGGGGGAGGTTGTGTAGAGGGGTAGGGGGTCCCAGCACGCAGCCCTGGGCCACCAGGTGTTACCCGATGCCACCTAGCCCCTCCCCCACTGAGAGCCCCAGGGTCAAGGGGTGCAGACGGGGGATGAGGGGGATAAAGGGTTTGCCTGCCCCCAGCCCCCTGGACCAAGGCACTGTGAGGGGTGGCCGCGTCTGGCATCGGGGGACAGGGCTGGGGGCTTCCCAGGATCCCCGACCCCTGCTCTCTCCTCGGCTGACCCTGTCCCACCAGCCCCGGGGAGGTGCTGGCCCCCACGGAGCCGCCCCAGCCGGGTGCACCCTGCCCCCCTCTTCCTCTGGGGGCCCTTGCTCTCCAGCTGCCCGGAAGACCCCTGGACCACCAGCCTCTGCCTGCCGGGGTCGCCCACCCGTCCGCTGCTCGGCCCCTGGCTGGCCTGGCCCTCATTGTCATTCCGCGCACACCGCCTCGGTCGCCGGCTGCCGGCGCTGTCGGGGTGAGGGAGAGAGAGGTCGGGGTGCAGCAGCTCGGGAAGGAGCCCCCACCCCCACCCCGAGGCCTTAGCCCGCAGCCCCTCCCCCCGCCCACGCGGGCAGGCGTGACTGTCCGTTTTATTCTGAGGGGTGGAGGGAGGGACCCCCCAGCGGACCCCTAGCTCAGTGTCCTTACAGGTGGGCGCGGCTGGGGACGGGCCCAGGTCCCTGGAGGGTCCAGGCTGCTCCGGCGCCGCCGAGGGAGGGGGCGCAGAGGAAGGGCAGGGTTGGGCGGACCCCACACTGAGGGTCTCCAGGGAATCGGGGGACCCTGGAAGCACCGAGCACCAGCCCAGCTCATCTCTCGGGGTCTTTCCCCAGCCCCCCTTCCCATCCCCTCTTCCCTCCCTCCCTCCCTCCCTCCCTCCCTCCCTCCCTATCTTCTTCCCTCCTTCCTTCCCTCCCTTCCTTCATCCTCCCTCGTTTCCTCTCTCCCTCCCTCCCTTCCTTCCTCCCACCTTCCTTTCCCTTCTCCCTTTCTCCTGATAGAGGGAGCCTCAGTTTCCCCTTGCCAGCTGCTGTGAGCATTGTAACTGCCCATCGTTCCTGCAGAATCTTGGGCCCTTCCTGGGAAAGGAGTGTTAGAAATTTCCCAAGACCATAACTTCTGCCCAGGCTCACGGGGAGTAAGATCACAGGCAAGACTTAAGGGGAACAGTCAAGGAGAGGACCCCCCCCCCGCAAGACATCACCCAGCCAGGCCACTCAGGGGGGTCTGCATCCCCACGTTCCTGTCAGAAGTGACACAGTGTCCCATTTCTTCTAGAAAAACCCACTGAGCAAGCTATGCTGGACTTGGTCCTGTACTAATTCCTCCCTGCACGGGGGAGTTCCTTTTCCTTTCTCTTTTCCTTTGTAATAAACTATTTTCTTTTCTTTAATTTATTTATTGCATTTTTGGGTCACACAGCCGATTCACAGGGGTTACTCTTGCCTATGAACTCAGGAATTACTCCTGGCGGTGCTCGGGGAACCATATGGGATGCTGGGAATCGAACCCAGGTCAGCCACGTGCAAAGCAAACGCCCTACCCGCTGTGCTATTGCTCCAGCCCTGACTATTTTATTTTCTAACTCAGACTCTGAGCCTCTTGATTGCTCTGTCCTTTCATCCTGGAAAATATTGGGAATCCTGAGAGACGTGGCTGAGCAAAGAGCCCAGAGCCGTAACAGAGCACTGAGCCAGGAGCCGTGGCTGAGCCCTGAGCCAGGAGCCATGGTTGAGCACTGACCCGTGAGTCATAGTTGAGCACTGAGCCGGGAGCTGTGGCTGAGCACTGAGCAAGGAGCCATGGCTGAGTACTGACCCATGAGTCATAGTCAAGCACCGAGCCGAGAGCCATGGCTGAGCCCTGAGCCAGGAGTCATGGCTGAGCACTGACCCGTGAGTCATAGTCGAGCACTGAGCCAGGAGCTATGGCTGAGCCCTGAGCCAGGAGCCATGGCTGAGCACTCACCCATGAGCCATAGTCGAGCACTGAGCCGGGAGCCGTGGCTGAGCTCTGAGCCAGGAGCCATGGCTGAGCACTGACCCGTGAGTCATAGTCGAGCACTGAGCCGGGAGCCATGGCTGAGCACTGACCCACGAGCCATAGCTGAGCCCTGAGCCTTCTGCTCCCCATCTTGGGTGGGAGGCAGTGGGGTGGCTCTGGACCCATCAAGTCGGCAGAGGGACCCGCACGCCCAGCTGTCAAGTGGAGTTTGACAGAGACCCGCAGACTGGGTGCCATGAGGCCACTCTGAGAAAGTGCCTGGCCCTGCAGCCCCGCCCTGGGAGCCTCGGTTTCTCTCCTGTGCTCTGGGTCCCTGAGCCTGGTCTGCACTGCCCTGCCCCCTCCTCAAAGCAGGGAGCCCCTAGCAGGGGGTGTCTCCCCAGCAGCCTCCGTGCTGAAGGGCTTGTCACAAAGACCTTTAAATCAGAGACTCCCCTCCCCGCCCCTTTTTTCTGGAAGGCTGATTATTATGCAAAGCAGACGCCGGGTGCACAGAGCCGGAGGTGCGCCCCGCTGGTCTGTGGGGGGAGGCGTGTGTCTGTTGGAGGCAGCGCCCACCTCCTCAGCAGGAATGCCGGGAGGAGGTGTCCGGCGTCCTGCCTGGGCACCCCTGAACCTGGAGGACTGTGTGCATTTCTTTTTTCTGGGGGGCCACACCCAGCGATGCTCAGGGCTTCCTTCTGGCTCTGCGCTCAGGAATTACTCCGGGCGGTGCTGGGGGGGACCCTCTGGGATGTGGGGGTTGGCTGTAACCTGGGTTGACTGTAAATGCAAGGCAAGTGCCCGGTCCCTGTTGAGTGTATCGCTGATGGGTCCATTCTGTGGGGTTCGGTGCCCCTCCCCCACCTCCAAACTCCAATAGAATTGAGCATGGGGATATTGAGGAAGTTCTTTGCAGCATGTGGGGCTGTAGGTGGATTGAAATATTTTAGGCGGGTGGGGGTGGGGCACCGTTTCTCCCCTTTTTATAGCTGGGAAAATCATTTTTTATCCTGGACCCCCTCTCTGTCCAGTTCCTCCTGGAGGAGGAAGTCCTTGGGCCTCAGACCAGCTGACCTTGACACAAGACACCTTGGGGGGGGGTCTCTCTGGGAGTGGGGGCAGGGCACAGGGGCCAGGGAGTGAGTGTACCCAGAGACCCCCCCCACATCTGTCTGTGCCCTACCCCGTGAGCACAGGGCTTGAGCCGGGAGGACACCCTCCCCGCCCCCCAAAGTGTGTCAAGGTCCCCCAGTCCAAATCCAATTCCTTTATCTATTCCACATTTCGAGAGCAGGAAATCAGACCGGCTTCATGGTGACCGGAGGAAATAAAAAACATCCAAGTCAGGTGGTTTGGGCCATCCTGCAGGCCAGAAAAAAATGACCCTGGACAAAGGCAGTAGCAACCTTGAGGACTTTTGTAGCAAACAAGCGGGCCACAGGGTCTGTGCTAACGAGCCCTGGTGACCCTGGCTGAGGCAGAAACCAGCAGGTGAGGCCCCGGAGGCTGGAGGTTCACAGTCAAAAGGAAACAAGTGCCCAACCTCGTGATACAAAAAAAAAAAAAAAATCCATCTCCCGGCAGGCAGAAAAGGCAGGGAAACTTCCAGAAATGCAATTCCATTCAAATGAACACATACTTGAAAACACCAGTTATTTAATCTACCGCCGAGCAGCTGGAGCTATCTTTAACTGAACTCCAGTGACACGACGCTTGGTCCTTTCAGACTTCTGGGAGCCTGGCCGGGGGGGGGGGGGGGGGGGGGGGGGGGGGGGGGGGGGGGGGCGGGCAACGTGTTTGCCTTGGAGGCTGGAGGCTGGAGGCCAGGAGTTCCGTTCCCACAGCTGTGAGCCCGTTCTGCACTCTGGGACCCTGAACTTTGCGGAGAGCTCTTGAGCTTCCATCACAGGAAAAGGGGAAGGGGATAACGAGAGAGAGAGTGACAGAGACAGACAGAGAGGCAGAGAGAGACAGAGGCAGAGAGAGACAGAGACAGTGAGACAGAGTCCGAGCAAGCACATGCCAGGTCACAGGGAAGGAAGCAAAAGCTAAGCGCGATTTGTCATCAGGGTCACCAGATCTGGTTGGTGCCCATCACCCTCCATGGGACCCCAGGCCAGGAACCCCGGCGATTTTGCTTGGAAAAGGGATCATTAGACCCTAGACCCCACCCAGACGGACTGAAGCAGGAACTCCGAGGGTGGGGTCCAGCCCCCTGTCTTCACCAGCACCCCGCCCCTTCCTCCCCGCCAGAATTCTGAGGCTGGGATTGGAGGACGACTGCACCCCCCTTCTTCCGGGGAATGTTCCAGAACGAGCCTTGGCATGGGCGGCGGTGGGTGCTGACCTCTCCACCCTTTGAAATATGAATGGGCAGCGGGGAGACTGGGCCTGAATAACGGCCATTCATGGCACCCCGGGAGGCCACCGGGGACAAGGTCTTTATTCAGGAAGATATTTCCGGCGAGGTATTTATAAGCACATAACACTGTAACCAACCTCAGTCCTGGGGATCAGGGCGGACGCGGACTCTTGTGAGCCGCGCGGCAGCGAGTCGGTGAACGAGCATCACGACCAGGTCCTGAACCTGCTCCTTCCTCACCCGCGGTGCCCAGGGACCGCTTTTGGGTACCACTGGCCCCGCCGCGGGGCCGCAGCGCGCACACCGCTGCTCTGCCCTCCTGCTCCGCCAGGTGGCGCTGTGCTGGGAGGCGCGGTGTCACCCCTGGCACCTCTGAGCTGGTCCCCGAGGGATGGTTGTAAACTGAGGCCCCTGAGCCAACCACCCACCAAGTATACACTCCCGAGAGGCGGTTTGCTGCTGCAAAACCCGAACCGGTGTGGGTTTTGTTGGTTTGGTTTGGTTTGGTTTGGGGGCCACACCTGGCGGTGCTATGGGCTTACTCCTGGCTCTGCACTCAGGGATCACCCCTGGGGGTGCTCAGGGCTTACTCCTGGCTCTGCGCTCAGGGATCACTCCTGAGTGATCCATATGGGATCAAACCCAGGTTGGTTGTGTACAAATGTCCTTACCAGCTGTACTTTTTTTTTTTTTGGTCTTTTGGGTCACGCCCCGTGATGCACAGGGGTTACTCCTGGCTCTCTGCGCTCCTGGCCGTGCTTGGGGAACCATATGGGGATGCTGGGATCGAACTCGGGTCGGCCTCGTGCAAGGCAAACACCCTCCACTCTGTGCTATCGCTCCAGCCCCCCCAGCTGTAATATTAATGCAGTCCTCAAACTTATGCTTGAGGCTTCATTGAAATTGTTCTGTTTATAAGACTTCCTCTTAGCTCTGACGCAGTTCATTGATCCGGGCTGCTTGGAAAATTGTGCTCGGGAGTGACCCCTGGTGGTGCTGACGGGGACCATGCATGGTGCTGGAGATCCGACGGGAGTTGGCGCACCTGACAAACACCTTCTCCCCTACCTCCACTCTCTTGCTGTAAGATTTTCATGGCACGCTCCAATCGTCTGCAATGGGCACATTTTATTATTTCGGGTAGAGAAAAGAACTTCCTTGGGTCCAAGCTGTGCGGCTCTGGCTTTCATTTGTTTAATGTAAAACCCAGGGGGTGTGGGGGGGGAGGTGGGGATGAGGGCTTAGCTTTGGCTTTAAAGGATCAAAGGGACGATAAAGGTTAATGCTCCACTGGGCAGCTGCCCTGCTGGTCCTTCCGGTCTTCAACAAGTCAGTGGAAATGCGCCACCAACTGCTGCTTCCTGAGTCTCTGTGTCTCTGCGTTTCTCTGCTGAAAAGAGCTAAAACCTCATTTCAGGTTGGTGGGCTTCCTGGAGGCCCACAGGAAATAGGGTTTGCTGAGTGAATGTTGGGTTCTTTGTCTTCCTGCTGGACACCCAGGGATGGTGCAGCTTTGACCTCAGAAGCCTCCATTTTCGGGGCTGGAGCGATAGCACAGAGGGTTCTATGCGGCCTTCTACGTGCCCGACCCGGGTTCGATTCACCGAATCCCATAGGGTCCCCTGAGCACCGCCAGGAGTAACTCCTGAGTGCAGAGCCAGGAGGAAACCCCTGTGCATCGCCGGTGTGTCCCAAAAGGCAAAAAAAAAAAACCCAAAACTCTCCAAAAAACAGAAGCCTCCATTTTCTCAAGGGTAAGCGGCAGGGGTCCGAGAGAGCAGGCAGCAGAGAAGACACTTGCCTCATACGTGTCTGATCTGGGTTCGATCCCCAGTACTCGACATGGTTCCCCTGAGCCCCACCAGGAGTGATCCCTGAGCACAGAGCCAGGAGTCAGCCTGAGCACAGTCATCTGTGACACAAACACCCACCCCCATCATCTTCATCTTCATCTTCATCATCATCAGCAGCAACAGCAGCAGCAAGAGAACAAACTTGTTGCCCCGGCCTAGACAGGGCTGGCAGTGCCAGCCCAGAGACTGGCAGAGATAAGGAATGGTACCCAGTGGCAGAACACTGAGCTTGGTGGCACTGGCCAAAGAAGCCAGTTCTCCTGGGCACACTCAAATTGAAACCAAAGCAGTGTTTTCTGCAGAGACCCTGGGACTGGCACCTGTGTTTTCTAAAAGCCTGGAGTCTTGGTGGAGTTCTAGGGGCTGGGGTGGTCAGGAGGGACTTCCTGTAGGAGGTGGGCTTTCACTGATGCTCGAAGGATCATGGTCTCTGCCGTGAATGTGTCCAGAGCACTTGCTCTTAAGTCCCCGAAGGAGGACCATCATTCAGGTATGGAATGGTGGCAGCTCAGATCCGAGGGGCTGCCCAGGAACTTTCAGGCCAGCCCTTCCTGCCCACATTATTGCTGGACTCTTGGGATATGCCCTATTTCTTGGGGTGTCTGGGGGCAGTCCTGGCCCCCTCCCGGCCCGCCAATGAGTACTCTCATGCCCCCTGTTGGGAGGCAGATGTATTGACTGGCACTATAATGCAAGAGGAAGCCTCAGTTTCCCCTTGCCAGCTGCTGTGAGCAGCCCTGCTTTTGGCTGGCCAAAAATGAGGTATTTGGCCTCCCTGCAAATACCTGGGTTTTTCTGATAAACGGAGAGTTAACAATTGTTCATCATAAAATTCTGCCCTGGGGGCTGGAGCAATAGCACAGCGGGGAGGGTGTTTGCCTTGCACGCGGCCGATCCGGGTTCGATTCCCAGCATCCCATAGGGTCTCTCGAGCATCGCGAGACAAAGATAATGGACAATCCCAGAGGCAGAGGCCAGGAAGGCCCCCGAGCAGCCTGACAGCCCTGGAGAGCCCCCACAGAGCCCCGTACTCTCTGTAACGCGTGTCTGTTGCTAAGAAAGGCACAGGGCTTAGAACGGCCCCCACAAGCTCTTACTTTCAACCTGGTCCTACGCTGAGTTCCTCCCCACTCAGGAACCTCCTTTTCTTTTCTTTTTCTTTTCTTTTCTTTTCTACTTTCCAATAAACGTTTCTATGTTCCAACTCTGTGTCTGAGCATCTTTGTTATTTCATATTTTCATTCTTGAAAATATTGAAGAAGCCGGGAATCACGAATAAACAGAGTCACCGCCGCCAGTTCTGCCTCTTCCGCATCAGCGCTGGTGCCGGCCCAGCTGCCACGTGACCCGGACCCCCAGGGCCCTTCTCCATAAGGGGGGGGGAAGAACCCATTTTTTGGGGGGGCTCTTTTGGGTCACACCCGATGATGCACAGGGTTCCTCCTGGCTCTGCACTCAGAAATCACTCCTGGCGGTGCTCGGGGGACTCTATGGGATGCTGGGAATTGAACCCGGGTTAGCCTCGTGCAAGGCAAATGCCCTCCCCGCTGTGCTATTGCTCCAGCCCTGGGGGAAGAACTCTGGGGGCGGGGGGGGGGGGGGGATGTGTGTGGTCAGAAAGGCTGCAGAGTCACAGCAGAGTCACGGCTGCTTAGGGCCAGGGGCTGAGACCAGCCCTGCTAAGTGCTGGACGCGGGGCATGGGAGACCCTCCCTGCACAGGGCACTTCACCAGCAGCCAGAGGGACCCCCTTCCCAGCCCACGGCTGCGGTTCCACCTTGTTCTGATGGAGCGGAGTCACCCAGACCCCCTCTGGACCAATCTGGTCTCCCCCCGACCTGGGACACGCCCACCAGTTGCCCCTTCCCCAGAGGAGCCAACCCCAGTGGGGATGCCCTGCGTGTCCCTAACAGCGCCCCCACCCCATTGGCCTGGCAGATATCCCCCTCAGCCCCGCCCCCAGCTCCGGTTGGTCTCTGCTGGCTCCCCCTCCCCCCGGGCTGCTCTGGCTGCCAGAGACTTCCTGGAAGCAGAAGGATGTGGCTGTGACTCCGCGTCCCTCCTGGAGGGGAGGATGGGGGGCCTGGGGGACTCCTGGCCGACTGGAAGGAGCCGGGGAGGGCGGGGGGGGGGGGGGTGAGATGATGCTCTCGCCCAGGAGGGGAAGACGGAGCTCTGGCTGGGGCAGATATGTGCAGACGGGGAGGGAGGGCCCAGAGAGGGCAGCCACTGGCCCAAGGCAACCAGCAGTGGGGAGCCAGGCTGGGCTCCTCCGGGGATACCTGGCACAGCTGGAGTTTGTGTGTGTGTGTGTATGTATGTATGTGTCTATGTGTATGTATGTGTCTGTATGTGTGTATGTGTGTGCATGTTCGTGTGTGTACGTATGTGTGTATATGTGCGCGCGCGTGTGCATGTGTGTACATGTGTATGTGTGTGTGAGTGTATGTGTGTGCATGCATGTGCATGGGCTGGAGGGTCATGGTCTCTGCTGCCCCCCAACCCCCGTGGGGCTGACTCTCAGGACCCCCATGCTCCATGGGAGGAGGGGGCGGCGGTGGGGAGAGTCTGAGGGAGGAGGCCCGTCTTTGATGTCCACACTGCGTGCCTCCCTCCCTCGGGAACGAACGCCTGAGTCATCCCAGAGCCGCAAACAAATTTAGCTCCTTTCATCGTCCTGAATAAATCAATTTCTCCAGGTCTCCCTCACCTGCTGCCGTTCCCGCCGCGCCCCGCCCCCTGGCAGCCACCGCAGGGGCTGGGGTGGGGGCGGCTTGTGCAGTCACCAGGGCCCTGGGACGGCCAGTCGCCCCCCCCCCCCGCCCCTCCCCTGCTCTCCTCCTCCCTCCCCGGCCCTGTGGGCCATGCTGTGCTCCCCGCCCAGTGATGGGTCCCAGTTGGAATTTCATAGAAAATTGCATCGGGGGCGCGGGCGGAATGACTCAGGGACAGACTCGGCGTCATGCGCGTCGCTCAGCTCCGCGTGGCTCAGCCTTCACCCCACCAGTTTGCTTGGGGATCAAGGGGGTCCTGGACATACCTTCCTTGATCCTGGGTCCTTGTCTTGCCTCCTCCTGGCCCCTGCAGCTGGAAAACCCGAGCCTCTATGAAGCTTAGGGTTTCGTGGGCACCTCTTCCAGGCAGCCTCCCAGATCTCCTTTTCCTAAACCCGGAGGATCTTTCTTCCTCTGGTAGCCCAAGCCCGCTGCTCCGTATCTCTATGAAAGTATGTAGCTCGTCTGATGATGATGATGAGGAGGAGGAGAACACAGCCCCTCCGCGAGGCTGCAGCCCCCGCCCAGCATCTTCTGGACAGATGTAATCAGTGATCATCCCCATTTCACAGGCGGGAAAGCGGAGTTGAGACCCGCAGGAACGGAGGCCCGCGAGCGCGCCTCACGGCTGCCCTCCTGTGGCCGTCAGCGGGAGTGACATGCGGCACCTTTGCCTCGGGAGCCCCTCGCCTTGCGGGGCGAACCCAGGACGGGACCGGGACCCCCAGGACACCAAGTCCCCGTTGCAGGCTTCTGCCGCGCAGCTCACCCGGCCCGGCCCTTGGGTGAGGAAGAGGAGGCGAGTGGCCGGCGCAGGGCCCTGGGGAGGGAGGGAGCCGGGAGCGCGAGGCTGGAGGGAGGCCCCGAACGTGCCCAGCGGTGTCAGGGGGCTGCAGGGGCCGGGGGCCCTGGCGGACCCGTCCCACCCCGCCAGGTGCTCAGGTGCAGAGCCTCTCAGCCACGTGTGCACGGCGCCCCCTGCCGCCCAGAGCGGGAACGGCAGGACGGGGAGCCGGTGCGCGGCCGCCCACGAGGAGGGACCCACTGGTACCCGGTTCGGGTCACCCAGGAGATTGGACCCACTGGTACCCGGTTCGGGCCGCCCACGAGAGAGGGACCCACTGGATAATCCCCCGGGCCCCTCCCCGGCCCCTGCCGCACGCGCCTCTGTTCGAGCTGGTGCTGGTTGCTGAGTGCCTCCGCGGGTCACCTGGGTCCAATCAGCCTTGGTGGGCACCTACTGCGTGCTGGGCCCAGCAGTGTAGTCTGGCCGGTGAGGCGCTCAAGCGTGCGCAGACGGCCTGTCTGTCTGTCCTTCCCCCTGACGTGCAAGCCCGACTCCTCCGGGAAGCCTTCCTGGATAGCCCCTCTTCCCGGGCCCCACCGGCCTCCAGGTCCCTCTATCAGCACGGCTGGCTGGGGCTGTTACTGTCTCCCACACCAGAGGTGGACTCCGTTAGCAGGGGGCAAGGGCTTTGTCCCTATCATCTCTGAACGCGGGTGTGGGGGCTCAGAGCCCAGTGCTCAGTGGGGGCTCAGGACGCGGGGCCGAGTGCAGGGGTGAGTGGGCACGCCGGGCACTGTAAGGCCCTCAGAGAGGGGCTCTGTGGAAACTGGGAGAGCTGGGTTAGGGTGTGGGGGGTCTCTGGGCCAGGGGGAGGCATGGGCCTTGTGGAGTGTTTGAATCAGCGCGCCCCCTGCAGGCTGTTCCTGAAATAGCGCCCGGGCCATAGGCCTCTCTTCAACAGCGGCACCCCTCGGCAGAGTCCCCCTCCCCCAGGGACACAGTGCCGGTCCCGTCTCCCCACGCAGGGCAGCTGGTGGGAGGTCTGGGTGCCTGCTGTGTTGGGAAGCCAGGCCCGGGACGTCTGTCCCACCCAGTGACCACGGGACCCTGAGCTCACCTCTCCTGTCCTCCTGCCCCACGCTGGGAGAGGGACAAAGGCCGAAACGGCGGGAGCTCCCAGGGCTGGGTCAGGAACTTTATTCTCTCCTCGCGGAGGTGTATCTGGAGCGAGCACTCAGGCCCAGAGTCACCCGGAGAGCGGAGTCCCCCTGCCCCCAGCAATGGCGGGGAAGGAGCTGGGGACCAGAGATGGGGAGTGGGCTGAGGTCACACAGCCAGCCTCTGTGTGGGTGGGAGACTCCGGCTTCCAGTCCAGTGCTCCTTCCATGCTTTAGGCTGTCCCCTCCAGTTTCAACGAGGCTGCAGAGACCCTCTCCCCCCAGCTTCCTGATGACCAGGGTCTGTGAGACTCAACTGTCTGACCGTCTCTGGTGCAGTCACATTCCCAGGTACTTGCATAACCCCAGAGACGGGGCTCTCACCACCTCACGGGGGAATTGAGTCCTCCTGACCCCACCCACGTAGGATGCCTGTGTGGGTGCACAGCAGGCAGGAGTATCCTGTGCCACTTCGGGGGCACTCACTGCACCCACTCAGGCTGGCCTAGCTGCCAGCCTGCCCGCTGGGGAGCTTTCCTCAGGGGCTCTCCCTGAGTTATGCCATAGGTCAGAATTATGCCTCCCCCAGGCGTGGCCTCTCCATGCTGGGAAACCCTGTCTGTCCCAGTTTGTTGCTCCAGCAAAGCCCAGGTACCCAGGGATACCGAGTCAGTGGTCTCCCAGGCTGCCTTTGCCCCATGCTTCTTGGCTTGACCCCACCTTGGCTTGGCCACTGCCTCCAAGCAGTCCTCCTGGTAACCACATCTCACAAAGCACACCCTCTTCTCAGCTTCTAGGTTGGGCTGACCATCCATCCTGCTTGAGCCCACCTTTTGGGGGTGGTCTCTGCCGTTTGCAGGTGGGCTTCCTTGCAAACACGTCCTCTTGGGTAGGGGTGCCTGTTCTTGTTCTCCCGGCTGTGCAGACCAGAGTGCCGTCCAGCGCGGTGACTAGTGGCCAGGAGCAGGGCCCGGACCCCGCGCGATCCAGTCTTCACGCAGAGAAGGTGGTGGAGGTGGCCACAGGGGCGGGGACAGTTCTAGCCAAACCCCACAGGTCCCAGGAGCCAGAGAGGGTGTGGGATTTGGCGCAGTGCAGACAGCAGGCTGTAGAGGGGTCTGGGCGCAGGGAAGCAGGCGCAGGGGGGGCCCACCCGGCTGAAGAGAAACCCAAAGCCCCTGGGGTGCTGGGGGCAGCCCAGAGAAAAGTGAGGCTCCGCCAGGACAGGCGCTTCCTTCAGCTGCTGCCCTCACGCCCTGCGGAACCCGGGGTCCGACCACCCCGCCCCAGCTCTGCCTCCCCTTCCTGTCGGCTGGATGCGAGGGGCGTGGGAGGAGGGCGAGCACGGCTGGGACCCCCAGAAGGTCACTGCTTGCTGGTGATCTTCTTCTTCCGAGCGGAGACCAGGTCATAGAAGGGGACGCGGGTGATGCTGGCCCTGGAACGTGAGTGGAGGTAGAGGTTGCGGGGGTCCTTGGCAGGTAAGGGGCGGGGGCTCACCAGCCAGAATGGGGAGAGGCGGGGGGGGGGCCACCCGCTCAACCCACTGGGAGGGACGGAGGGGCTTGAGAAGTGGGTGGGCCCTGCCGCGGCCCCGCCCACGACAGGCTCCGCCCCTCACCAACCCATCCCATGGACCACGCCTTCTCAAGACCACGCCCCATGAACCCGCCCCCTCGAGGCCCAGCCCCTTTACTGTCTCTCCATTGGACCTGACCCCCCTCGCCAACCATGCCCCTCGAGGTCCCGCCCCCACAACCCACGAACCACGCCCCCTTATGACCCCGCCCCTTTACTGCTGTCTCTCCATTGGACCTGAACCCCTCGCGACCATGCCCCTCCAGGTCCCGCCCCTCCAGGCCCCGCCCCACCTGATGGCCTCGATCCACTGGTCGCGCTCCTGGGCGCTGGCCGCCGAGATGCGGTAGGACTCGTGCTTGCCCTCCACCACCTTGCCGTCCCCGTCCGTCTTGCAGGCCTTGATCTTCTGGCCCCGGCAGCTGGGGTTGTAGAGCTCCAGGCAGAACTGCAGGGAGGCAGGAGGTCGGGCGGGAGGCGGGGCGTGGGAGGTGGGGTGGACCCTCGTGGACCAAGTACGCCGCGAAGGAGGCTCGGTCCTGCCCTGGGCCTTGTCGGGGACCCTGGGAGGCCTGTCTCGGGGGAGGGGAGCGCTCAGTGTGCCAGGCTCCATCCAGGCCTGACAGATGGGGAAACTGAGGCTCGGAGAGGAGCAGGGACGAGGGTCAGCGGCAGGCTTGGAGAGGACCAGGCCACGCCCTTCGGGAGGCACTGACTTGCCCTGGGGGCGGAGGGACCCTTCCCCCAGTGAGCCAGAGATCCACCGGGGGTGGCGTCCTGGGAGCCCACCCGGTGCAGCCACTCCCCAAACCTACTGGCTTCTTGGGGTCATCCACTTTCTGCACCGAGAGGTTCTCCAGCGGTATGATTCCCCGAGGCTCCTTGTCCTGCATGGGAGGAGGGTGAGAACCGGCTGGAGGGGGCAGGGGGCCAGAGTGGGGCCCCCACCCCCAAAGAGAGGGCCCCCCCACTCTCAGCCCTGGGGGAGGGAAAACTGACTCAGCACTTTTGGCCCATACCCACTGGTGCTCAGGGGTTACTCTCGGCTCTCTGCTCAGGGATCACTCCTGGTGGATTCTGGGGACCATATTGGGGTGCTGGGGATCGGACCCAGGCCAGCCATGTGCAGGGTCAACGCCCTCCCCGCTGGACTGTCTTTCCACCCCTCTAACCCAGAGCCAGCTTTAAACCCTATTTCTGCCATGGATCTGGGTCCAGCCCCTCCCCCGTTGTGACTCAGTTTCCTCATCTGGAAGGTGGGTGTGGAGGTTAGCTCAGGGCTCCCGCTAACCGTGGGCACACGCGCCTGGGGGGCAGGGCGGGCGCGGACCCCACCTGCTCACCGTGGTGTACTCGAAGTAGTAGAGGCAGCTGTCGGTGAGGATGAACCAGCGCCGCTTCCACGTCTTCACGCGGCCCCCTGCGAGAGCCCGTCAGTCCTACCGGCGCCCACCTTACCCCCCTTTGCCCACCCCACTCTCCGGTCCCTGGGACAGCCCAGCATCCTCACGCCCAGCTGCTCGGCCCCTGGGAAGCGGGCCCCAGAGGAGGGTGGGGCGGCCCTGCTCCCCGAATGCCTGTGTGTGTGTGTGCGCGCGCACACGCGTGTGTGGGGGGGGGGTTAACCCGCCTTCCGGATTATTGGCTCGCCAGCAGCCCAGTTTCCTGGCACACCGTCCCTGCTCTGGAAACTGAGGCAGGCACCCCTCAGCCGCACGGGGAGCGGGAAGGGGGCGGGGGGCTGCCAGAGGAGAGAGTGGGCTTCACACGACACCCCGACTCAAGCCCCTGCCCCTGACTTGGAAGGGGGTGCCTGAGGGTGGGGGGGCGCCCTGGGAATTGCGGCGCAATTGCGCCTGACCCCTGCTCCAGGGGAGCCGTGTCCTGCTGCTCTTCCTCCCCGCTTGGGGGTGCCCTGCTCCCCCCCAAACCTGCCTCTGCCACCCCCAAGGTCCTCCGCCCTCTCTGGCCAGGCTGGCCTGGGCTACCTCGTGCCCCAGTGCCGCCCTGCGGGGGTCAGAGACGCTCAGTGTCCATCCCGGTTCCTTCCTGACAGGAAATCTGGGGTCCAACCTCACCCTAAGGATGTGGGTCAGCATCTGTGCGTGGGGCAGGCGTGTGCCGGGTGCCCCCCGTGTGCCCGTGGGTGCTCACCCAATTTCAGCAGCCAGCCCTCGCGGTCGGGGTTGAAGAAGGTGTGTGTCAGGTCGTTGCCGTCGTCCTCGGGGATGGAGAAGGGTTCACTTTTGATGCTGTCGAAGAGGCTCTGTGCCGAGAGGGGCCTGGCTGACTCACTGCCCAGTGCTCCTCGGGCCCCCCCCGGGCCCCCAACGCTCACTCCTGGCTCCCCTGCCCCTATGGGGCCAGGGGCTTCTCTGGGGCATGCCTGGCTGTGCCACACCCAGCCTCTGAAACCCCCCAAGACGCGGTGAAGGTGAAGGCTGCCCCCCGCATTAGCTGCTGTTGGTACAGCCACTCAACACTTGTGTGACCCTGGGCCTGACCATGGCCTCTCTGGGCAGCTGGACCCGTCTGAGAAGTGAAGGGAGTCTGCCCAGCTGGGGCTGTGTGGAGGGAAGGGGGCCCCCAGGGCCACAGGTCTCCCCAAAGCCAGTGGAAGGTGAGGATGGGGGTGCACCTCCCAGCTGGGTCTCCATCCCCCCATCCCTGCACCCCAAGAACAGCCCTGGGGAAAGGAACCACCACTTCCCCTTGCCGGCAGCGGCACACGGCTCCAAACCCCCCCTCCAGATCCCTGGGCTCTGTCTGCACCCCGAGAGTGCCAGGAAGCCTGGCTGGGCCTCCGCCCACATCCACAGGATGCGGGGAGGCCGGGAGGGGGGCTTCAGGGCCGGAACAGCACCCAACGGGTACCTGAGCGCCCACACCTCTGTGTCCGCATAGACGAGAGCGCGGCTGACCCGTTGCCTCATGGACACGCCCCTGCCTGGCCTTCAGAGAACCCTCGCCACAGCCGAGGCCCACCCCAGCCCTCACTGGGTGGTGACCACATTCTGCAGCGCGGCCACCTTTCAGTACTGGTGGCTGTGCAGGCAGCCTCGGGCCTTGGGCCGTTCCAGAGATGACTCACATCCGGCTAACCAAAGCGTTTTTGCAGGGATGTGGTTAGAGGGTCAGAGCGGGTGGAGCTTCCCAGCATGATGGAGGGAGGCCTGGAGCTTCAGGGCCATGTTGGCCACAATCTGGGGGAGACTGTGCCAGAGAGGATTCCACAAGGGGGGCGGGCCACCGAGAGATGGGGAGCCAGGCAAAGGCCTCACCGCACAGAGCACCTGGATCAAGCCGAACCTGAAGCCCTTAGCCCTGAAGCCACGCCCACCTCCTCCTCTGTCCTTGTGGGCCAAGGTATAAAATAAAACAGGCTGGGGTGGCTTCAAATCTGGGGGCTCCTCGCCAATGACGAGCCCCTGGCCAGCTTCCTGCCCTGTGGGTCTGTTTCCCTGCAGGGGGAGGACCTGCTTCTGTCCCTGCTGGGGCCAGGCCATGTCCAAGGGCATCCATGGGGCTGGGGCCCAGGGGATCCGGGCAGCCCAGGGCAGTGATGCTTGGAGCTGGAAGGCGGAGCCTCTGCTTCTACCTCAGTTTCCCCCTGTAACACTACAGGGTGGGGCTCCCTCCTCCTTCTTGTCCTCCGCCTGCCCTCCCCCACAGCCTCTCTCTGCCTTTATCGGGGGAATCAGGCGCTTGAAAAATCTTCCACCTCATACTGAGCCAATTCCACGGGGGCACCTCAGATGGAGCGGGTGTCCCAGCTCCACCTGCTCCAGATGAAACCCTGGTGGCCACGAGCTTCCAGAAGCAAAACCCAGGCACGCGGGTTCAGGGACTAAGACTCCAGGCCACATGGCAGCAGCAGAGATGGGCCGACCCTCCTCATCTCCCTGCCCCCTGGGGGTCCCAGCTGTCACATCTCTGATCTGCCTCCAGAGGCCATCCCAGCTGATCCAGAGACTCCCAAATGACTCTCAAAACAGATCAGCTCCCTATAGAGATGTCTCTGGACCCCGACCATTGACAATTTTAGAATTCCAGAAGCATGCGGCCAATTTTGCGGCCGCATGACCTCTCTGATATTCATAATAAGAAATAGCAAATTATCTAGCCTCTGCTCCTGTCAGGAAGGCTTGAATGGTGGTGGGAAAAATCGAAATAATGGTGATGGGAACACGTCATGGTGATGGGATTGGTGCTGAAATATTGAATGTGATCAATCAACATGAACAACCTCATGAAAAGAAAATTTAAAAAATTACCTTCCCCCTCTTCACAGGGGATCCCACTAGGACGCTCCTTCAAGGGCGCACACAAGGACAGGGCTGCGCTCATGGGCACGTTCTTGCCCCAGAACTGCATGACTCGTCCCCCTCCCCCCACCAGCCCTCCAGGCACATCTTCACCTTGGCCAGAGACTGTTCCACAGTTGCTTTCCCTCGGCCAGGCCATTGGGCAGTGTGAAGTGTGGGCCAGGGGGTGATGGGGAGGGCTGGGGCCCAGGCCATGCACGCAGAGGGACCAGAGTCAGTCCCTGTCACCACATGATCTGGCAGGCACCACCAGGTAAAGCCCTAGTGACCCCCAGCACTTCCGGGGAGATTTCCCCCTGGGGAAAAATAAGCTGCCCAAGTTCATTCACTCTTGGGGTTGGAGCAATAGCACAGCAGGTAGGGCGTTCGCCTTGCACGCATCCGACCCGGGTTCGATTCCCAGCATCCCATAGGGTCCACCGAGCACCGCCAGGAGAATTCCTGAGTGCAGAGCCAGGAGTAACCCCTGAGCATCTCTGGGTGTGACCCAAAAAGAACAACAACAACAAAAAGAAACCCCAGTGGCCACAAGCTTCCAGAAGCAAAACCCAGGGACGCGGGTTCAGGGACTGAGACTCCAGACCATAAGGTGGCAGAAAGAGATGGGCCAACCCTCCTCATCTCCCTGCCCCCTGGGGGTCCCGCTGTCATGCCCCTGATCTGCCTCTGGGCGTCATCTCAGCGCATCAGCGACCTTGACCCAGAGACTCCCAAATGACTCTCAAAACGGATCAGCTCCCTATAGAGATGTCTCTGGACCCCGACCATTGACAATTTTAGAATTCCAGAAGCATGCGGCCAATTTTGCGGCCGCGTGACCTCTCAGATATTCATAATAAGAAATAGCAAATAAATTATCTAGCCTCTGCTCCTGTCAGGCAGGCTTGAATGGTGGTGGGAAAAATCGAAATAATGGTGATGGGAACGCGTCACGGTGATGGGATTGGTGTTGAAATATTGAATGTGATCAATCAACATGAACAACCTCATGAAAAGAAAATTTAAAAAATTACCTTCCCCCTCTTCACAGGGGATCCCACCTGGACGCCCCCTCAAGGGTGCACACGAGGGCAGGGCTGCGCTGATGGGCGGGTTCTTGCCCCAGAACTGCATGACTCACCCCCCTCCCCCCCCCAGCCCTCCAGGCACGTCTTCACCTTGGCCAGAGACTGTTCCACAGTTGCTTTCCCTCGGCCAGGCCATTGGGCAGTGTGAAGTGTGGGCCAGGGGGTGATGGGGAGGGCTGGGGCCCAGGCCAGGCACGCAGAGGGACCAGGGTCAGTCCCTGTCACCACATGGTCTGGCAGGCACCACCAGGTAAAGCCCTAGTGACCTCCAGCACTTCCGGGGAGATTCCCCACTGGGGAAAAATAAGCTGCCCAAGTTCATTCACTCTTGGGGTTGGAGCAATAGCACAGCAGGTAGGGCATTTGCCTTGCACACATCTGACCCGGGTTCGATTCCCAGCATCCCATAGGGTCCACCGAGCACCGCCAGGAGAATTCCTGAGTGCAGAGCCAGGAGTAACCCCTGAGCATCTCTGGGTGTGACCCAAAAAGAACAACAACAACAAAAAGAAACCCCAGTGGCCACAAGCTTCCAGAAGCAAAACCCAGGGACGCGGGTTCAGGGACTGAGACTCCAGACCATAAGGTGGCAGAAAGAGATGGGCCAACCCTCCTCATCTCCCTGCCCCCTGGGGGTCCCAGCTGTCACATCTCTGATCTGCCTCCAGAGGCCATCCCAGCTGATCCAGAGACTCCCAAATGACTCTCAAAACGGATCAGCCTCCCTACACAGATGTCTCTGGATCCCGACCATTGACAATTTTAGAATTCCAGAAGCATGCGGCCAATTTTGCGGCCGCATGACCTCTCTGATATTCATAATAAGAAATAGCAAATAAATTATCTAGCCTCTGCCCCTGGCAGGCAGGCTTGAATGGTGGTGGGAAAAATCAAAATAATGGTGATGGGAACACGTCATGGTGATGGGATTGGTGTTGAAATATTGAATGTGATCAATCAACATGAACAACCTTATGAAAAGGAAAATTTAAAAATTATCCTCCCCCTCTTCACAGGGGATCCCACTAGGACGCCCCCTCAAGGGCGCACACGAGGGCAGGGCTGCGCTCATGGGCACGTTCTTGCCCCAGAACTGCATGACTCGACCCCCTCCCCCCACCAGCCCTCCAGGCACGTCTTCACCTTGGCCAAAGACTTTTCCACAATTGCTTTCCCTTGGCCAGGCCATTGGGCAGTGTGAGGTGCAGGCCGGGGGGGGGGGGGATGGGGAGGGCTGGGGCCCACGCTGGGCACGCAGAGGGGCTAGAGTCGGTCCCTGTCACCACACGGCCTGGCAGGCACCACCAGGTAAAGCCCTAGTGACCTCCAGCACTTCCGGGGAGATTCCCCACTGGGGAAAAATAAGCTGCCCAAGTTCATTCACTCTTGGGGTTGGAGCCAGAACACAGAGGGGAGGATGTTTGCCTTGCATGCAGCCGACCCCTTTTCGATTCTCAGCATCCCATAGGGTCCACCGAGCACCGCCAGGAGAATTCCTGAGTGCAGAGCCAGGAGGAACCCCTGAGCATCGCCGGGTGTGACCCAAAAAGAAAAAATAAATTCATTCACTCTAAGCAGTAGGACCTCTTGGCCAGGCGCAGCTTGGTAAGACCCGCAGGGAGTCCGTGCCTTGCACGTGGGGAAACTGAGGCTCAGGGAGGCAAGAAAACCACCCAGATCCTACAGGTCTCCTGGGGACGCCCAGGATGAGGACCAGTCCTCAGCACTATACCCCGGAAGCTTCTAGATCCCTAAGCTTCTCCAAGAACACGGGTCTCCTGCGGACCCTGCAAGCCTCATTTTCTCGCTGATCCCCGCCTGCTTGGAGCCAGGAGGCAGATCCGCTTCACCTGGAGTCACCCTGCTTGGAAACGGGGGTTGCCCCTCCTAGAAGGGGGGGGCACATACCTCCCCACCCCCAGTGCCCGCCTCCCCCTGGCTGCCGGGGCAGGTTAATAAGTAATTCTCAGACCTCCCAGCAGGGCGAGAAGCTAAATTAATAGGTCTGGAAGCACGAGAGAAGTTTCAAGCGTCATACAAACTGTGTGGCGTTGTTAACGGACACTGGAATGGGAAGAAGCACCCAGAGAAAAGTGCCGCCCACCCCGGCCCAGGCGGAGGGCAGGGATCAGGCTCAGGCGACTCATAGGCCATGTGGATTCCTGTCCCCCGGCCACCCCCAGTCGCCCCCGGCTGCCTCTAGCCACCTCCAGCTGCCCGCCCCCTTCTCTGATGTCTATGGAAGCTTCAAACCCTGGGCTGTTCTGCTCTTCCTACAAGGAGTGTGTGTGTGGGGGTGTCACATGTCCATACGCCCCGAAGAAGCTGGGCTTGAGCGATAGCACAGCGGGTAGGGCGTTTGCCTTGCATGCGGCTGACCCAGGTTCGATTCCCAGGATCCCATATGGTCTCCCGAGGAGGAGACCGAGCACCGCCAGGAGAGATTCCTGAGTGCATGAGCCAGGAGGAACCCCTGAGCATCCCCAGGTGTGACCCAAAAAGCAAAAAAAAAAAAAAGAGGCTAGGGTCCACCAGGACGATACCCGGCAGCACCTGGAATGGAACTCGGGGCCTGGTCCCCTCACAGCTGCTCGGGGGCTCAGGCCTGGCTCTCGGGCACCCGTGGAGGGGTCTGCAGTGACCCCACACTCAGCAGGCAAACGGGGATGATGGGATTTGAGCCTGGTATTCCCGCCCCCGAGCCAGGTCCCTAACCACACCTCTCTGAGACTAGGGAAGGGGGTGGAGGCGTACGGCCCTTCTCAGACCCCAGGGAACCCCAAAACCTTCCTTCCAGGCTGAGCCAGCAGAGCTGGGGATGGGGCTTAGGGCTGTGAGATCCTGGGTTCGATCCCCACACCCCAATACACGCACAGACTGAGCCGGGAACTCATAGCCCAGCCTCGCCCCGTGGCTCTGCTGGGCGGGGCTAGAGCGGGAATGAACGTCCTCGCGTTCTAAGCCAGGGCACATGCCTCCGTCTGGCCTCCGTGTTGTCCCCCGAGACAGGCACACTCAAGGCACCCTTGAGGCTGCTCTGCTGCCTGCCACGGTCTCCACACGCCAGCCCCAGAAGGCCCTCTTGGGTGCCTCTCTGTTTCCCACCAGGACTGAGTTCTGAATGGCCTTTCCTGGCGGCTCTTTGGGGAAAAACTCCAATTCATCCCTCAAGGCCCTGTTCAAAGGTCACCTCCTTTATGGAGTCCTCCAGGATGGCACCTTCCCTTGATTCTTGCCCCCCACGTCCTAAGGAAAGTGACGGACGTGTCCTCCGGGTGCCCACAGCTCTGTTCCCTGGCCAGCATGGCCCGAGTCAGGCAGAGCTGTAATTCAGTCTGGTCGGTTGCCGCCTCCTCTCTGGGGACCTGCCCCAGGCCTGGTGCCTTGTGGCTCAGGTGGGGGTTCCCCCCCCAACACTGCACACACAGACCGTTTCCTCTTCTGCAGGAAGGAGGCTGAGCCTGGCTGGGCATGTCCAGCCCTGACCGGTGGGCAGTCTCGGGAACAGGACCCTCTTTCTGGGTGATGCAGTGATGAGCCCAGAGGCCCTTGTCCTGACCCTGGGGCCTGGTCTGCTCCCGCCATCCTCCTGCGAAAGGCCACTTAGAGGCTGGGGGTGGGGCTTAGTGGCCTTGTGTGCTCGAGGTCCCGAGTTGGACTCCCGGCATCCCACATCCAAAAGGGCCACTTGGCTTTGTTTTGGGGGCCACACCCAGCTGTGCTCAAGGATCACTCCTGGCGGGGGACCTGGGGTGGGATTGAACCTGGGTCGGCCCCCTGCCAGGCAAGCGCCCTCCCTGCTGTACTGTCGCTCCAGCCCCCAAAATGGGCCACCTGAAAAGGCACGGAGGCACAAGCTCCTGGGAGGGACTCCCTGAGCAGTGCTCCGGGGCCGGTCCCCACGATTCTTGATAACCTTGCCAGAAGCTCCAGAGTGAGCCCCAGCGGTGAAGCTCTGCTGAGGCCCAGGGCTGCGGGCGGCCACCAGGACAGCCCTGGCCGTGTTGGGGGGTGCATGTGACTGGGAACTCCAGGTGTGCGCGCCTAACCCTGGGCTAGCACTCGGCTCCTTGGTGGGGGTCTGTTGGCACAGCCCCCCTTGGAGGTGGGCTCTTGGAGGAATAGCATCCTGCCTCGGTGCCTATGGCTTCCCTTGTGCCCACGGCAACCCTCCCACTGCCCACAGCACACCCCCCCCAGTGCTTTGCAGTGTCCACAGTGATCCCATGCCGATGGTGCCCACCCATGCCCACAACACCCCCATGGCACCCCCTATACCAATGGTGCCCACTCATGCCCACAACACCCCCATGGCACCCCCTATACCAATGGTGCCCACTCATGCCCACAACACCCCCATGGCACCCCCTATACCAATGGTGCCCACTCATGCCCACAACACCCCCATGGCACCCCCCCATGCCGATGGTGCCCACCCATGCCCACAACACCCTCAGTGCCCATGGCAATTGGCCCTGATGCCTACGGCGCTCCCCGTGCCCGAGATGTGTCCCCACACCCACGGCCACCCCCGTACCCGCAGCTGCTCCTCGGGCAGGTCGCTGCCACCGTTGATGCCGCGGTTCATGGACACGAAGCGCTCGAAGGGCGGCCGGTCGCGGACGTTGGGGTTGTGCAGGCTGGTGTTGAGCATGATGATGGAGAAGGAGAGCACGTAGCAGGTGTCTGCGGGCGGGCGGGTGGGCAGGTGGCTCAGGGCCCGGGCGGGGGGGGGAGACGGGCGCTCTCCACCCACCCACCCTCGGGGTCCCCAGGCCAGAGCTAGCCCCAGAAGGGCCCCGACGGTGGCTCTGCCCTCACACTGCCCCGGGTGGCTCTGCGGGGGCTCTGTGGTGGCTGCTGGCCCAGAGATGCTAGAACCCCACTCTCCGCCTGGCCTTGGTGGGGGCCCCTGACCTCCCTGAGCCTCGGCTGACGCCACACAAGATGGTTCAGCCGAGTTTCCCGAGGGTGGGGCCCGGGCCAGTCCCTCCTGCATCTTCCCCTGGGACCACCTCCCCCGGCAGGCCTGGACCGCCAGGAACTATCTCAGGGAAAGGCCATGAATGAATGAATGAGTGAATGAATGAATGAATGGATGAGTGAGTGGATGAATGAGTGAGTGGCTGATCCTGGACCGGGTCCTCCGCCAACGCTACCAACTGAGCTCCCCGCCGCCCAGATCTCAAATCCAAGGACTCGTCGGGATGCGACTCAAACCCAGGATGTGAACATTCTCCCCCCACCCCCACCCAAAGATCTTTACTGAGCACCTACTTAGTGCCAGCTGCTGGCACTGCAGCACCGGCATGCAAATCTCTGAGGGCATTTAGGGGCAGCCCCTGCAGCTGAGGACAGCCCTAAGCATGCAGGAGTGCTAAGAACCAGCATCACGGTTGCCATGGTAGTGTCAGACACAGAGCAGGGTGCTTGCCTGCCCACGCGGTGTGGGGGGAACGGCCTTCCCGGTACCCTCTGGTCTCTCCATGCTGCAGATGCTGCTTTATACATTTAGACCTTGGCTTGAGCGAGAACGCTCCCCCCAGGGGCCCTTCCCTTGACTGTCCAGAGAACTCCTATGCACCCTTCAAGACCCCAGCGGGACCCACCATCCCTGGGAAGCCATCTTGGACCTCTGGCGTTCCCGTTCCTGCCCTCCCCATGCCAGCCTGGCGGGGCTGCCGGGCTGAGGGGCCCAAGTCCCGCATGCCGGCACCTGTGGACTGGAAGACACCTGGGTTGCAGAGACAGTATCGGGCGGCGAAGGTCTCCATCATTCGGTCGATCTTCTGGGCCTCCCCTGGCAGCCGGAAACTCCACAGGAACTGCCTGGAAGGGATGGGGCTGGGCAGTGGGGGGCGGGGGCTCTCAGGGGTCCCGACCACTGCCTGCCTGCCTCGGGCTGCCTGGACCTTGTCAGTGCGATGGCTCCCGGCTCTCCCACTTCCCTTTGCAGTGGCTCATGGAAGGACTTTCTGCCTGGAATGGGGGCGGGGGGGCTGAGTCTGTGCCCCCTGGTCAGCCTGGGGTCCTGGGGTCCCTCCTGCTTCCTCGGGAAGGGGGTCCCAGGCGCGGGCTGGCGGTGACCATCCTGATGGGGTTCTGGGGGGAGGCCCGCGCCTGCACCTTCTGCATCTCCCCCGGCCTCCCCCCAGCCCAGAGCTGGCCTGGACTCTCAGGAACGGCTCACGGAAACGCCAGTGAATGAATGAGTGAGTGAATGAATGAATGTGGGAAACTTCTCAGCACTTGGCTCCCTTAGAGAGCCTGGGGTCCGAGGGAAAGCCGTGTGGCAGAGACCTGAGGCTTCTTTCCTCTCTGCCTTGCAAACTCCTACTCACGCGTGAAAGCCCCAGCCAGTGCTCTCCCTCAGTGCTCCAGGCATTGCTGGAACAGCGAGACCCAGCCGACCAGCTCTGTGCTCACTCAGGGGCCAGTTCCGAACCCGCTTGCCTCAGGGCCTCCACCCAGGAGGAGGGAGCTACCGTTATGATCCCTGGTTCACCACGGGAAAACTAAGGTGGAGGGAGGCTTGGCATGTGTGGGCCCGTTTATGGGTGCACGTGTGCCCGTGTGTGTATGCGAGCCCGTGTGTATGTGAGCGCCCAGATGTATGTATGTGTGTGCCCGCATGTGTGCATACCCGGGTGTGTGTGTACTCATATGTGTGTACCATGCCGTGTGTCTGTCCGCCTGTGTGTGTGCGTGCACATGCATGCCCATGTGTGTATGTCCCCATGTGTGTGACCATGTGTATGTGTGTGTACCCATGTGTGCATGCCCATGTGTGCACATACCTGTGTGTGCATGCTCATATGGATATACCCTGTGTGTGTACCCATGTGTTTGCATGCCTGTGTGTCTGTGTGTGCCTATGTGTATATGTACCCATGTGTGTGTATGTGCCCACGTGTGTGCATTCTGTATGTGTGCCATTGTCCATGTGTGTGTGCCCGTGTGTGTATGCCTCTGTGTATGTGCACCCGTGTGTCTGTGTGCCCACATGTGTGCCCATGTGTATGTGTGTGTACCCATGTGTGCATGCCCATGTGTGTGCCTCCGTGTGTGTGCCCGTGTGTGCCTGCTCATATGTGTATACCGTGTCTATGTGAGTGTCCGTGTGTGCATGCCCGTGTGTTTGTGTGTGCCCATGTGTGTGCATACCTGTGTGTGCATGCTCATATATATATACCTTGTCTGTGTGTGTGCCCGTGTGTGTGCATGCCTGTGTGTCTGTGTGTGTGCCCATGTGTATGTGTACCCATGGATGTGTATGTGCCTACGTGTGTGCATTCTGTATGTGTGCCATTGTCCATGTGTGTGTGCCCGTGTGTGTGTGTGTGCACACGTGTGTGTATGTGTGGCTGTTGGCCTGGCATCCCTGTGCATGCAGGAGGGAGCTGGCCAGTCTGTCTGTCCTGCCGCAGCTCCTACCCAATGCCCAGGCAGTTGGCAGAAGGTCAAGAGCAACAGTGAAACCCCCGGGGGAAAATCACAGTGACGCAGCCGCCACAGCAGCGGCCCGCGCTTATCCGAGTAGCCTGGGCAAGGCAGAGGTGACGGAATGGTGGTGACAGCGATTCAGTGTGGGTTGGTTTGGGTCGGCCACGCCTGGCGGTGCTCAGGGCTGACCCCTGGCTCTGTGCTCAGTGCTCCGTCCGATGGTGCTCGGGGGACCATGTATGGGGCGGGGGACTAGACCAGGGCCGGCTGCGCGCAGAGCGAGCTCCTTACTCCCTGTGCAGTCCCTCCAGCACCCAGGACTCAACTTGACCAAATGATTCTGAGGGCAAAGGAGCCGAGACCGCCTCTCCCCCGAAGCCCCGCTCCTGGGGCCGGTACCGGCGTTCACTTGCTCCTCCCCTCCTCTTAGCCTGACGCCTGGCTCTGGTTAGAACGGCAGTGACGTGCGCGTCCAGTCCTGCCCGCCACCCCGGGGCCGCACCTCTCACCTGAGCGCCTGCACGAGGTTGAGGTTGGCGAACTCATGGCAGTCCACGAAGGCCTGGAGGACCTGCAGGTTGACGGGGTCCCTGGGGGGAGGCAGGGTCATGTAAGAATGGCGGGGGGCAGACGTCTGTCCCTCTGGGGAGCTTGGGGGAAGAGCCCCTTGTCAGTAGCCAGAGGGGTCTACTGAAGCCGCTCTTGTGCCCAGGAGACTCCGTGGCCATCATTTGTCATGGCTGTCCCTTCTCCCTCCCTCCTAGCTCCCTTTCAGCCAACCTGTCCCAGGGCCTTTGCACCTGCCGCCCAACCAAGGAAAGCTCTGGCCCCCAGGTGTGTGCATGGCTCACCTTTAAGTTCCAATCCGATACTACCTTCTCCCTGAGCCCCTTCCCACCCATTCTCCCCTTCCTTTCCCTCTGGGGTGATTTCCATGGAGGTCACATGCTTCGCTTACAGAGACAGCACATTTGGGGTTTAGTGACTCACCCCCCACTCCCACAGAGGACAGAAGGTCTTTTGGGGGAGATTGGGGGGGTATATCTGGGTATAAGCATCATTGCCAGTGATGCTCTGTCCTGTTTCTGTGCTCAGGGCTCGCTCCTGGTAGTCCTCAGGGGACCATAGGAGGTGTGGGGGGTTGAACCGGTTAACTGCATGCAAGGCAAGCGCCCTACCCACTGTGCTATCTCTTCAGTCCCAAGGGCAGGAGAGTTTTGTTTTTTGGTTATTTTTCTTTTCTTTTTTTTTTCTTCTTGGGTCACACCCGGTGATGCTCAGGGGTTCCTCCTGGCTCTGCACTCAGAAACTACTCCTAGCAGTGCTCAGGGGACCATAAGGGATGCCGGGGATGGATTCCGGGTCAGCGCGTGCAAAGCAAACGCCCTCCCTGCTATACTATCGCTCTGGCCCCAAGGGCAGTTTTATCGTCTTATTTCCTGGCTTCCACTCAGGACTTCGAACGGTTCCTGGCAGAAAGTAGGGACTGAAGAAAACAGTTGGTGAATGAATGACGGAAGGAAGAAATGAAGGCAGGAGGGCCTCGGCTGTCTGTAGAGGAGTGGTCGGGGGTGTCCCCCCACCCCACGAAATGACTTGTTAAACATAATCCATGCCCTCCCTGCAGGCACATACACACACATGCACGCACACGCATATGAGCACACGTGCACACACACGCAGACACACCGTGCACCCTCGCTCCGCCCCCCCCACCTCCGCCCTTACCTCTCCCCTAAGTAGGTGCCAATGGCCGTCTTGTTGAGCCCCTCCCCCTTGTACAGGAACTGGGCGATTTCCTGGATGTCGGTGCTCAGCAGCTTGTGCTCGGTGAGGTACTGGATGCCCTAGAGGGCACAGGCGCCCGTGAGCAGCCCCGCGGCAGGGTGGCAGGAAGAAGGGAGGGGGGCCCAGGATTCTGCCATCTGCCCTGGGAAACGGATCCCCTTGGTGTTTTGGGGGATGGAGGCACACCCAGCTGTGCCCAGGGCTGACTCCTGGCTCTGTGCTCAAGAATCCCACCTGGCAGGCTTTGAGAACCCTGGCGGGTGCCGGGCATTGAGCTAGGGTCAGCCACTTGCAAGGCAAGCACCCTCCCCACTGTGCCATCGCTTGGGCCCTGGCTCTGTGCCTCCTAGAAGCGCCTGGGGCTGGGAGGCAGCTCAGTGGTTAGCACTAGTGAGCCTGAGATGGAGCGTCTGACCCTGGTGTGCCCAGAGCACTGAGCGTGAGCCCGGCAGCTCTATCTGTGCCCAGGCAGTGGTGCCCCAGGCCCGAGAGATCTGGGGCGGCTTTGCAGCCAGGTGAGTGTGGGCCCCGCCGAAGGGCCTGGCTCAGGAGGCACACAGAGAAACACACACTGGGCATGCACGTCACAACTGGGGCCCACGTGAGTGCCCACAGGGCAGGGCAGGCCCAGGGGAACTGCAAGTTCCCGGGAGGGTGTGTTTCTGCATGCTCCCGGGAGGGTGTGTTCCCTCGAGTTCCTGTTCTCCCCAGAGCTGCCCTCCAGCAGGCTCTGGTTGACTCTGTGATCTCTGACTCAGTCGCTTTAGGATGCCGTGATTCAGCGACTCCTTCTGTCCCCTCGACATGCATGTGATTTTAACATAGTGTTTCACTGGTCTCGCTCAGGATCGGGGTCCACGTTACAAATATGAGAGAAAACAGCCGCTCACATATGGGCTCACACATGCCGACCCGGGACCTGCTCTTGGAGCCTGTCACTCTGACGAGGCAGGTGCGTCCCAGTTCCTCTTGGAGAAGAGGTGGCTGGGGTGGGCGTCAGGCAGAGGGCTCGGAGTGGGAGAGCACCTCTGGCTACCCAGCACATGTACATATGAGCACGTGTGTGCATGTGCGTATGCATGTGTGTGCCCACGCATATGTATGTGTGCATGCGGGCATCTGGGTGGGATTTGTGTGTGGTGCGTGTCCGTGTGCAGGTATGCATGTGCATTTGGAATGGGTGCATGTGTGGACGTGGGTGTCTGTGTGTGCATGCATGTGGAGCTGCATGCATATGTGTGGGCGATGTGGGTGTGATTGTGTATGCGTGTCTGTGTATGTGTGTGTACGTGTGTGAGATTGTGTGTGGTGCGTGAATGCATGTGTGTAGGGGTGTGTGAATGTATGCATGCCTGTGCACATGCGTGTGCATGTATATGTGGATGGGTGGGCAGCGATGCCTGTATTCATGTATGTACATGTGTGCACATATATGTGGGTATGTGCATACGTATGCATATACATGTATGCATGTGAGTGTACGTGTGTGTGGGTTGTAGTCTGTGCAGATGTATGTGTGTGTGGTCTGGGTGGTGGCAGCAGAGTCTGGCAGTCTCATCTGTGGTGGTGGGGGAGGGGTGGGGGGGACACTGGTTTGTGGGGGGCAGTGGCCGCCCTCGAGGCCAGGACGGTCCGTCTCCAGGCCCCCCCCCCAGTTGCTCCTGCCACTGACCCCACATCCGGCCTGTGGTTCTCTCCATTTTCTGTTCCTGCAGGACCCAGCTGGGGTGGGGGCGGGTCTGGGACTGGTGGGCCTCAGCTCCTCACCGGGACTGTGGGTGCCCTGGGGGAAGGGCTTGGAGGAGGCGCCCGGCACGCGGCTTCCAGAGCCCCCCGCCCTACCTTCATGGGATCCATGTTGAATTTCTTCCGCCCGATGCAAAGCTCCTTCTCCTTCTGGGCCATCCGGCTGCAGACATAGGACATGAGCGTGCACAGCCTCAGAGCTCAGGGACCCACTCTGCTGCCCAGGGCACCCTGCCTGGGTGTGAGCCAACACTCCCCAGAAGACCCAGGGCTTGTTTCAAATCCCAGGGGAGACTGAGAAATGAGGGGCTGTGGGGAAATCCCAGGCTCCGGGTCCAGAGTCCTGGGGCGCTCAGCGCTCAGCCACTCGGTGTCCATCACTTCCTCTCTCTGGGCCTCAGTTTTTCTCATCTGTGAAATGGGGCTGCCCTCGCCACTGTGTCCCAATGCTATCCAAGGCTCGAGGCCGTGGTCTCTGTCAACAGTGCTGGTGTGTGTGTGGGGAGGGTGCGAGGCAGGATCTGAAATCAGCACTGTCCACGTCCTCTGTGTGTGTGTGTGTGTGTGTGTGTGTGTGTGTGTGTGTGTGTACAAGAATGACAGAGCTCCGCAGCGTCAGGGGAATGGGGTGGAGGTGGCAGGGCCGGGTGGGGGACCTTGGGATGCCCTAGGGGAGGAATCTGCTCAGGACGAGACTGCACAGTGAGGAAACTGAGGCTCAGAGAGCAAGGGGCTGCTCCAGGCCACAGAGCGGGAGTGCTATTCCCGTAGGGGGTGACACCTACGTGTGGGGTCCATGGGCGCCTTCTGCCCTTGTCCTCTCTCTTTCCTCCCGGACCCCCCAGGGACGAGAGGATGGGGTTATCACTCACAGCTGGGACTCCTGGGGGCCCAGACCAGACCACTGGGGTAGAGTCTTGGGGGTCCCTGTTCCTGCCTCTCCCTTGGGTCCCCCCTTCTTCCCGATGGCCTTACCTCTCCTCGGCCGTCTCAAAGCAGTCGATCTGGGCAAACACATCGGCGATCTCCTCCTTCAGCTTCTGCAAGGTGAGGGGAGAGTCAGGGACACCTGGGCCACGGAAACGGTTTGGAGACCCTCCCCCACAAACCCTTGCACCCTTAGACGTGTCCTGGAAGCATCCTGGGAGCATCTCTGGGGCTGGGCAGGCAGAGCCCGGGGCCGGGGCCGGACCATGGCCGCTTGGGTGAGAAGCCTCCGCGGTATCGAGGGCCGGCACATGGCAGGTGCCCAGGGAAGACCCCCTGTCCACTGCTGCCCTCTGGGCCTGGCAGCTGAGCCCACACATGGGGAGTCCCCTGGGAATTCTGTCCTTCCCTCTCCCAGGGATGCAGAGGCTGAAGCTGGCTGTGCACTGGGGTACATCTGAGTTTGGGGCAGACTGGGTGGGGGAGGAGGGGTGTGGCACACATGGGCATGTATACATATGAGCACATGCATGTGTGTTGCATGTATGTGCACGTCTGTGAATGTGAGTTTCTGTGCATGTGTGTGTATGTGCAAGTGTGTCGTGTGTATGTGTGTCTGGGTGAGTGTGTGTATGTGTGTTGCATGAGTGTGCACGTGTGTGAGTGTAAGTGCATCTGCATGTGTGAGAGCTTGTGTGTGAGTGTATGCATATGTGTACGTGTGTGTGCATGTGTGTCTATGCTTGTACATGTAAGCATGTCTGTGTGTGTCCCTGTGTGTGTGTCTGCATGAGTGTTGCATGAGTGTGCACATGTGTGAATGTGAGTGCATGTGTGTGAGTGTACGCATATGTGTGTGTGAATGTGTGCATGTGTGTCTATGCTTGGACAGATGAGCATGTCTGTGTGTGTCTGTGTGATTGTGTGCATGTGACTGTGTGTGCATGCATGTGAGTGTGTGCGTATCAGTGTATGTGCATGTGTGTGCACCTGGATGTCTTCCAGAAGCTGCTTCCGGTGCCATTTGATCTTCTCCAGCTCCTCGGTCTCCACTTTGCTGAGCTCCTCTGCATCTGGAACGAGACCCGAAGCCACTGCCCGCCTCCATCATTGGGCTCCAGCTGACCATCACATTCCCTGCCCTCTCCACCCCCCACAACATGCCCACCCTGTCCACTCAGGCCTCTGTCCACTCAGATACTCGCTAAAGGCGTTCCTACTCCCCTTCCCTTTATTTACCCCTCACAGGATCATGCGTCTCTCCTCTTCTTCTTTTCTCACACCCATTGGTGCTCAGGGTTGACTCCTGGCTCTGTGCTCAGAGATCACTCCTAGCGGGCCCAGGGGACTATATGGGATGCCGAGGATTGAATGGGATCGAACGGGTCTGCCGCGTACAAGGCAAGGGCCCTCCCTCTCGTCCTATCGCTCCAGCCCATCAGGCACCTTTCATAGATTCACTGATTTATTGTCGCAACCAGAAACTGATGGAAGTCCCTCCGCCATGCACACATCCTATTGGCCAATTTTCGTCACGTGGTATGGATCCTGTTCCCCCCAAACTCTATTGGCCAGTTTTAGTCACGTGACCACGGCTGTGAACCACTGGGAAATGAGGATCTAATCCTCATACCGTTCCTATATAAAACGAGGACCGTGGGATGGGGTGGGGGCACTTTTAAACGTTTCTGCGGGGATTCTGGGCTACACTCAGTAATGCTCGGGGCTCACTCCTGGCAGGCTTGGGGACCCGTGTGTATGTTGGGGATCGAACCCAGGTTGGCCACATGCAAGGCGAGCGCCCTGCCCGCTGTACATCACTCTGGGCCCTGGGTAGGTCATTTGACAGCTTTTGCCATAGACACCGACGCTCAGAGGGGTGAGGTGTCCTGACCGCGAGTGCGGGATGGGTTTCCGAACCAGAACGGGACTGAGGGTGAGGATCAGGAGATAAGGAGCCGAAGGGGGCCAGGCACCCAGCCAGCAGGCCTGAGACATGCGGTGAGGGCCCAACACACAGTCAAGATGCTCTGTGGTCCTGCCCAGCTCACCTCTCTGGCTCCTTCACGCAGCCTTGGTCACGGATGAGCTGTTTGGTGCCACTTACTCCACAGAAGAGCTGCAAAGGAGGCTCCTGGACCCGAGTCTTTTTTCAGACCCGGACCCTATAGGCTGAGTCCTGTGGCTGTGTCCCCAGCAGGAAGGGACCCCAAAACTCCGTGAGAGCATGTGTGTGTGTGGTCATTCCCCCTGGTTGAGCAGCCAAGTGGTGTCTCTCCACTCACTGAACTCAGTGAGTCATGAACCAACCAGGTCTGAGCAAAGCCATCTGCCTCTAGTGACACCTGGGTAGGTCATTTGACAGTTTGACCAGGTGGCCAAACCCCAGCCACCCACTGCTGTCACCCAGGGACCCTCAGCTCACACCTCTTCTTTTTTTTTGTGCTTTTTTGGGGGTCACATCTGGCAATGCACAGGGGTTACTCCTGGCTCTGCACTCAGGAATCACCCCTGGCGGTGCTCAGAGGACCCTATGGGATGCTGGGAATCGAACCCATGTCGGCCGCTTGCAAGGCAAATGCCCTACCCACTGTGCTATTGCTCCAGTCCCCACACCGCTTCTTTATGCAGGGTGAGAGGTGTCTTTGCCAGCTTCTAAGAGAGGAGGAAAACGTCAGTGCTAGTTTTAGGGAATTTTGGGTCCTACCCGGTAGTGCTCCTGGTTTACTCCTGCAAAGGCTCAGGGGGGATCATATAGGATGCCCAGGACTGAACCTGGGCACTGAGTGCAAGGCAAGTGCCTTACCTACAATCTCTGGTACCAGAGAGCCTGGTGTCAGGAAGGATGGACTCAGGTTGTTTTTTTCCCCTCACACCCAGTGGTGCTCAGGGTTAACTCTTGGCTCTGCGCTGAGGCATCACTCCTGGGGGGCTCAGAGGACCATATGAAGTGCCGGGGTTCGAATTCCGCATGGCCCTGTGCAAGGAAACTGCCTTATGTCCTGTACTCGCTCTCTCTGGCCATGGGCTCAGGGTTTCGGTACGAGGAAAGACTAGACAGCTAATAAACCTGACGGTCCTGCTCAAAGGGGTCCTGGAATAAATGGGGTGACCAGTCCCTCTGCAGCAAAGCTTTGGCCAGGACGTAGGGTCACCCACATTGCATAGAGAAAGTGGCGTGAAGTGAGAATCTACCAGCATATGTGAGCTGGAGGGCATCATGGTCCGAGGCTGGGAAGAAGGCAGATTGGAAGACGCTGGAGGGGACACAGGCGGACCAGAGGTTGGGGGACATTGATAAAACAGAAGGCTGTTCCCCCCACAAGCACCCGCCACAAGGAGGCACTAGACCGCTAAGAATAGCCCTCCCACCCCAATCACTGATTGACCAGGCCAGGTTGCACCCGCCAGAAGGAGGCGCCAGATCACCAATCACACAAAACAGCCCTCCCACCCCTGTCACTGATTGGTTAGGCCAGGCCGCACCTGCCACAAGAAGGCGCCAGGCCACCAATCACACAGAACGGCCCTCCCACCCCCATCACTGATTGGTCAGACCAGGCTGTCACTCGGAGCAGGAGAGGGAGGCACTGGGGCTTTTAGATGGTGACCTCGGAATCCTCTGCCCGGTTCCACGGGCTTCCAGCACTGCCGGAGACCCACTGCGACCACCACAGAGCCCAAGGCTCACCCCATCCCTGCTCAGGGAGGGCAGCCAGCAACCTCGTGGCACCCTGGGTGCAGGGGGACCCGGCCTCCCCCTCATCCCTTCCCGTCCTGTTCTGCAGCGGAACCCACCCCTGCTCCGTAGGGGGCAGTTGCCTCTCTTGCCCTGGAGAGCCTTGAAGTCCCCCCAAAACGGCCAAAAGGGCCAGAGCTCACCCTCACACTGTACCTGGGGCCGAGGCCCCAACCTTGGGCTTGATATTCCCAAACTTCAAGTCAACAACGACTGCGGCTGGAGAGATGCTAAGTACAGCGGGCAGGATGATCGCCCGGCCAGGGTCGATCCCGGCAACCCATAGGACCCCTGAGTGTCACCAAGAGTGAATCCCTGAATGCAGAATCAGGGGTCAGCCCTGAGCCCCACTGGTGTGGTCTCCAAAACCAAAGAAAACAAAAAAAGTCAGCAATGATCCCCTACTTGGACAAACTTGCAGGCTATTGAATGTAGCCTGCCCACAGGGCAGAGTCTGGCAAACTCCCCGTGGCGTACCAAATATGCCAAATACCAGTAACAATGATGGGTCTCATTCTCCTAAATAGCCTTGAATATAATCTCAGGGCAAGGATGAAAGAGACGTTACTGGGGCCTGCTCGAGGCAATCGACGAATAACAGGATGATGAAATGAAAATGAAATGAATGATCCCCAACGCCCCCCTCCCCACCGCCGAGGCTGGTGCCCGAAGTCTGCCTGGGAAATGCCATGGGGCGTGCTGGGAATGAACACAAGAGGCAGAAGGGTCCCTGGGGGTCTGATCCTAGAGCCAGGGAAACTGAGGCACAGTGGGCATAGGAGCTGGCTTCTAGAGTGGGAGGACCTGGGTGTGCTGGTGTTTGCTTCCTTTCTATCCCTTTACGGTTTGTTGGGCGTATTCCAGAATCTTCTCTTGGGGGGTCCCATAGGTGCCCGCTGGCCCAGGGCCTTGAGCCCACAGAAGGACTGTCAGCTCTGCACCAGTGCTGGGGGCCCCAGGCGTTGCCAACGCTCTCCCTCTTGCTCACGAAGTGGGGAGTGCTCAGGCCCCTGCTCTGGGGGTCTCCAGCACCGCCGGCTCTGAGCACTGACCATCCTGGTCAACCAAGTGGGGTGCCCCTGAGTACTGTGTGGGACCCCCAAAGTGGGGGCTTCTATGTCACGGCTGAGGCTCGAGGGCTGGGGGGTGTCCAGGAGGCGGGAGTGGCTGAAATGCCCCCATTTTAGGGAAGAAAACACAAACCCCGATGTGGGGGGGGCACACCCCTGCACCCCCCGCCCCCCTGCACTGCTGTTCCGAGGCCGCCTGGTGCCCAGGGTGGGGGGAGCTGCCCACCCCCCTGCACTTCCCTGTCCTCCCTTCCTCTTTCCCGGCCTATTTTTAGAGAGAGCAGCTGGCCTGGCTTCCCCTTTCCGGGGCAAAAGGGGGCGCTGTGTGTGGGTCCTGGGGCGGTACCCCCCCCCGCCCGCCGGGAGGAGCACTGGGCCGGGAGCTGTGTGGTGGCCTTGGCTCCTGGCCCCGCCCCAGCCTGGTGCCCCGAGCGCTTCCTCCCCCCACAGCCGCCTCTATTTTTAACCCCTGTCAAAGCGGCATGAGCCGGGCTAAGCTTTGAGTCTCGTGACTCGTCCCCGGGGGGCTGGACGTCCCCCCAGAAAGCCCTGGGGGAGAGCCCTGAGCTGCTTCCGGATGTCCTAGGCGGAGGGGAAGGGGCCTGCCGCACAAGAGGGGACACTGAGGCCGACCGGAGAGTCTGGGCTGGGTGGGCCGGCTTGCACGGCACCAAGTGGAGCAGGGGCGGTCACCCTGCAGATTTAGGGGGTGACTCACAGGGGAATCCCCTTCCCACTCCCCTTCCACCTCCTTCAGGAAGTCTTCCCAGCTCTTCCCTGCCTGGTCAGGAGTCACTTCTGCCTGGCTCCAGGCCCGTGTCCAGCGGCAGGTCTGGGTCACGGTCCTGTGGCAGCAACCACCCTTCGTGCCCACATTCTACAGTAGCCGCTCCCCCGGGGCTGGTCACCCCCCTCCGCCCCAGCCGCCGACGACACCACCACCACCACCGCCACATTGCTCAGGGCCTCTGCGTCTGAGACTGATTCTCTAATAAACAAACTCATAAGGGACTCAATCAAGGGGGAGGCCCCACACGTCCCAGCAGCTATCCCCCCGCCGCCAGACCCTGTTCACTTCATGCCCACCCAGGTGGGTGAGAGCAGCACCTCACCTCTGCCGCCGCCTCCAGGCAGGCGCCCTAGCATTCCGGGACTGACCTCGCTGCAGGAGAGGCTGTCCCCTCCAGCTCACCTCTGAGAGTTTCAGCTGAGACTGCGGGGACCCTCAGCCCTGTCCTTACTGTTCTGGACATAAGGTGGACCCCCCTCAGCACAAAACAACAACGGCGGAGGGGCAGGCGGCCTGAGGCTTGTGCGTGTGAGCAGTCCCGGGCCAGGCAGGGGCAGATGATCTGTTCAGGCTCCGTTTGCAGAAACCCTCGGTCGCTTGGGGATGGCATCGGGGCCTGGGGAATGGGATCATTCCCGGGGGTCCTTGTTCTCTGCACCCCCAGAGGTGCCGGAGATTCTGAAATGTTGGTGCTGGACCAACATTTCTGCCTCCCAGAAACACTGAATCCTGCCCTGGCTCACACCAGCCCCGTGGACACCTCTCCTGTCCCTGCCATGGGCTTCTGTCCTGGGAGGGTCTTGGCCGTCACCCTCTGCTGCCTGAGACCCCCTCGGTTTGCTGCCTCTTAAGACAAAACTGGGGTTTATACCAAGTGGTGCTTGTTATAAACTCACTCCTGGCTCTGTGCTCAGGGCTCACTCCCGGCTTGTGCTTAGGACTCACTCCTGGTTCTGTGCTTGGGGATCCCTCCTGGCTCCGTGCTCAGGGCTCACTTCTGGCAGGACCGAGGACATAACAGTGCCAGGGATCAAACCTGAGTCGGCAGCATGCAAAGAAGGCAAGTGCCCTGCCCTGCTCTAGGATCTCTCCAGCCCCTCCTCACTGCATCTGAGAGATGTTCTCATCCCCCAAAGACTAAACAGGCCCTGAGGTCCTTGTAATGCCCAGACAGGCCTTGTCATCACCACCAGGGGCATTTTTAAGGCACCAGTTGTTCTCACTCCTGCCTCTGGGCCTTTGCACTGACAGCTTCTCTGCCTGGAACAGCCTTTCCCCAAATTGACGTGGGTCACCACTTCCTGCCTCCTTCGGGTTCCCTCTGGAGGCCCCTGTGACCACCCTCTCCTCTCCCTCTGTCGTATCTCCCCTTGCTCATCGTCATTCTGGCCTCAGACAAGACTGCCTGTTGTCTGTCTCTCCACCAAGCCAGTGTGTGTGTGTGTGTGTGTGTGTGTGTGTGTGTGTGTGTGTACACGCATGCGCACACAGGGTTGATCTTCCCTCCAACTCAGAAGCTCCCCCCTCCAGAGACCCCACTGCACACGCCAGCCGTGCCCACCCGCGTTTCCCCTACCCCTTCCTGTGGGGCGGCCACTCTGGGCCCCGCCCCACCCAGGAGGAGACTGAGATCCGGAGCACTGGGCCCCGGAACCTACCTGTCTGGCACAGGTCCATGGCGAGGCCCAGGGCCCTCCGGGCGGGCTCCGGTGTCGCCTGCAGCCCCAGCTGTCACTCAGGATGTCTGTCAGTCTGCAGCTGGGGCTCGGCCTGCGACAGGCCCCTTCCCGCTCCTCGAGCCCCGCCCGCTGCGGGAGGAAGTTCCGTCGAGGGGGGGTGATGGGGTGACGGGCAGTATGGCGGGGGACGGGACAGTTCTCTTTGCTGTAGCGTTTCCTATAAACAGCCACGTTCCGAGTAGTGGGACCATGCACTGGGGTGTGATGAGCAGAGAGGCAAAGAGATGGGTGGGGGGTGGGGCAGACAGACAGACAGACAGAAACACTGACGTGTGCACACCCAGAGGAGACAGAACTAGCTGTAGAGGCCAAGAGACACAGCATTGAGTAGAGTCACCCAGTGGGGTAGCCCTAGTGGGGCCCCCTCTCGCCCACGGTCACCTTCTCCCCAATTCTTTCTCCAGAAGAGAACAGGAGAGAGCTTTTTTTTTTCTTTTTGGGCCACACCCAGCGATGCACAGGGGTTATTCCTGGCTCTGCACTCAGGAATTACTCCTGGCGGTGCTTGGGGGACCACATGGGATGCTGGGAATCGAACCTGGGTCAGACGCATGCAAAGCAAACGCCCTCCCTGCTGTGCTATAGCTCCAGTCTGAGATATGCTTCTTCTTCTTTTTTATTTTTCTGTTTGGGTCACACCCGGCCATGCACACAGGGTTTGCTCCTGGCTCTACACTCAGGAATTACCCCTGACGGTGCTCGGGGGACCATATGGGATGCTGAGAATTGAACCTGGGTCGGCCGCGTGCAAGGCAAATGCCCTACCTGCTGTGCTATCACTCCAGCCACTGAGATATGCTTCTTATCAAAACAAAGTCCGGCTTTGTTCCTGTCTGGCGACCCATGAACAGGGCATTGGTCCCCTTCCCTTTCCACAGCTGGGATGTTCAAACTCTAATCAGAGTCTCTTAAGAGCTGTCGACTCTCAGCTCGGGGGATGGGGTGGGGGCTCATCAGAACTCAGTCACTGATCTGAGGCCCCAATGGGGAAAAAAATCAGGGCCGGAGCTATAGCACAGCAGATAAGGCTCTTGCCTTGCACATGACCAACCCGAGTTTGATCCCCGGCACTCCATAGGGTCCCCCAAACCCTCCAAGAGTGATCCCTGAGTGCAGAGCCAGGAGTGACTCTGAGCACTGCTGGGTGTGGCCCAACCACTCCCCCCTCCTCCCAACCCCCCCACTCCAAAAAGGGTAATAAAGGCTGGAGCAATAGCACAGCGGGTAGGGCGTTTGCCTTGCATGCGACCAACACGGCCAACCTGAGCTCGATTCCTCCGCCCCTCTTGGAGAGCCCGGCAAGCTACTGAGAGTATCTTGCCCGCACGACAAAGCCTGGCAAGCTCCCCGTGACATATTCGATATGCCAAACACAATAACAAGTCTTACGATGGAGACGTTACTGGGCCCGCTTGAGCAAATTGATGAACAACAGGAGGACAGTGACAGTGACAGTGAATCACCACCTCTGAGAGGAGGGAGGTGACGTCTTTAAGATGCTGGAGGATGGGAGAAGCACACTGAAAGTAGACACTAGATCGAACATGATTGCCACTCAGTGCCTCTTTTGCAAACCACAGCACCCAAAAGGAGAGAGAGAACAAAAGGGAATGCCCTGCCACAGGGTGGGGTGGGATGGGGGAATGACAGTGGGAGGGCTACTGAGATCTGTGGTGGTGGAAAATGGGCACTGGTGGAGGGATGGGTACTAATTGAAACCCAAGCACAAAAATTTGTAAGTCTAAAAAAAAAAAAGATGCTGGAGCCATGGGTGGGCTCAAGAAATGGACACTTTTTCTTTTTTTTTTTTCTTTTTCCTTTGGGCTTGAATTCCTTCTTTAGTGACAATTTACACTTTTCTTGCTTGGACCATTTTGGGCAGCTCGAGTCCAGTTGTTTCTGGGAAAAGGAGTGGAGGAAAATCATTCAAGCGCAAGCCCGCTTCTTGTAACCTTCGTGCACCGTGCACCCTCCCCCCCACCCCGGCTTCTTTGTCTCTCTCACCCTTAGGGGGTGACTGAGGACAGGGACACCTCAGTCTCCATGTCTGGTCTCCAGCCACAGAGCAAACACTGAAGTGTGCAAAAGAGGAATGAATGAATGAACAAATGCAAAGCGACATCGGGGAGATGATTTGGAATATAAACTAGTCACAAGTTTCAGCTCTCCCGGGTCCGTGCTCCTTGGCGCCCAGATGCTGCATATCTGCACGGACAGGCTGACTCAATTTCCCCTGCCCTTGAATCTGGGATGGTTTGTGTCTTTTTTTTTTTTCTTTTTGAGTCACACCCGGCGATGCACAGGGGTTACTCCTGGCTCATGCACTCAGGAATTACTCCTGACGGTGCTCGGGGGACCCTATGGGTTGCTGGGAATTGAACCTGGGTCGGCTGTGTGCAAGGCAAACACCCTACCTGCTGTGCTATTGCTCTAGCCCCAGTGTGTCATTTTTTAAAAAAAATTTTCCCTGAGGGACCACATTCAGGGCTTACACCTGACTCTGTGCTCAGGAATCACTCCTGGTGGAGCTCAGAAACCCTGGGCGGGGTGGGGGTGGGGTGCTGGGATTTGAAACGTGGGTTAGCCAAGTGCAAGGCCGGCGGCCTCCCCATCCTGGTCCTAGAAGCCAGGATCGCTCCTTTCTCTTGCATAAGTAAAGGTTCTTTTCTAGGAAACTTGCTGTAAGAATTTCTTGTGGTTAAACTCGAGTTTCCCCCGACAAATCTGGGCCCAAGGTGTCTATACCACCCCTGCCCCCATGCCACTGCTTTCAGAAAGAGAAATGGAGAAAAGGGCATCTTGCTCTGGGCGGAAACACACTGGTCACGCCTGGACCACGCGTGCAGGCAGCGAGCGAACGGGCAATCACACCTGTCCTTGGAGTCTGGAATCGGGTGCAAGAAAGGAGAGGCAGCTGAACTGACCAGCCGCCAAGCAAAACCGGATGCTGATCCCTTTATCCCTCCCTCCATCCTCCCACCAACCATGCGTCTATCCGCCTATCTGACAATAATCCATCCACCCCCGACTCCGCGCCCTCTCTCCCGCCATCCACTCACCCATCATCGGTGGATGCTTCCTCAAGTTCGCTGCATACCCCGCATTATTCTTGGCCCTGGCACAGTGAGACAAAAGCCCCTGCCCTTGAAGGTACATGATTGAGTCAGTTGGGCTGGGTGAGACAGGGGGGAGAATGTGAGAGGCTGAGTCACCCCTGAGATCGCTCCCTCTCATCATTTTCTCTGACTGCTTATTTTCTCCTCGCTTGGATCTGGATACAGTCTCTGCCTGGCAGAGAGAGCCCCCCGACCCCTGATTCTCTGGGAGTTCTCGTGAGACTCCAGCTGTGCCCAGTTTCTCCCAGACCCGCCACTTGGTCAGTCTGGAGAGCCTGGAGCTCAGAGGGAAGGAAGGAAGCAGGACAGAGGGACCGGTGGTGATTCAGTCAGCCACAGAGGTTGGGGGAGGGGGGTCACGCTCAGTGAATTGGAACTCCACATGAATTGAATTCCACCGAGGAATTGCCTCTGATGAGACCATTGTACACAGGGTGTGTGTGTGGGGGGCGGGGGGGCATGGGAATCAGGGAATTCTGGAGCTGCCCAAATGCTCTTTGGGGCTCAGTGGTAGATAACATGCACCCCTGCTGGGTGGCTATGCCAAGGAGTCATTAACGAGATGAATGACAAAACAGAATTCAATTATCTCCTTTTTTTGGGGGGGGGGGGATCACACCCTGCGATGCTCAGGCGTTACTCCTGCCTCTGCATTTAAGAACTAGTCCTGGTGATGCTTGGGGGATTTATGGGATGTCGGGGATCGAACGCAGGTCGGCTGCGTGCAAGGCAAGTTCCCTCTCTGCTGTCCTATCTCCTCAGCCCCCTATTCAAGCATGTTGGGCTCTAAGCAAACACAACTTAGCTGAGCTTAGACTGGAACCTTCTGGCTTGGTCCCGGGGGGTACAGATTCTAGAGATCTAAAATGTAAACGACCCCGTTTTTCCTCTCACCATCTCCCCTCCCTCCCTCCCTCCCTCACTCCCTCCCTCCGTCTGTCCCTCCCTCTCTCACCCCTCCTCTTTCTCCATTCTCTTCCCATGCCCCCCTTCTCTCTCTCACACTCCCCTCCCCCACTCTGGGCGTTCAGATCCGTGTTCACTGAGCAAATGCACCTGCTCCCCACGATACTCCTTTGATGCCCAAAGCGGCCTTGCCCAAAACATTTCTCAGGAAAAGACTTTGGGTTTATTTCTTTTAGTTATTTTATTTTATTTTGCTTTTTGGGTCACACCCGGCGATGCACAGGGGTTGCTCCTGGCTCTGCACTCGGGAATTACTCCTGATGGTGTTTGGGGAACCCTATGGGATGCTGGGAATCGAACCTGGGTCGGCTGCGTGCAAGGCAAACGCCCTCCCCGCTGTGCTATCACTCCAGCCCTCTTTTGCTTTATTTAAAAATGTAATAAAATTTTTTGAAAGGGGGAAGGCCACACGCGACAGTGCTGGGGATGGATACTAACGGGCTCACTGCATTCAAGCCGTACCTCCTGGACCACCAGCTCAGCCGCCTCCAAGGGAAAGCCTTTGATTGGCTAAAGCTTGGTCACGTGCCCCGCTCCGGACCAATCACATCTCAGAGTCGGCCAGGCCTATGACAGCGAATTCAGGCTCCCCCACCCCCCACCCCATCCCGCGCCCCCCAGGAAAAGGGCCCGTCCCGGAGGAAGGAACAGCTGTGGATGGACACACCACAGCTGGCCGTCGCGTTTGGGGCCTGTGCGGGGTTTTGTGTTTCGGTTCCTCTTGTTCGACGGCGCAGCCCACCCGGGATGGCGCAGCCGAGGCCGGAAAGGTCTGCGGTGGTCAGCTCGGCCAGGAGGTCAGCTCCAAGCTGGGTGGGTGCATGTGTGCACGTGGCCTCCCCAGCTGTCGCGTGGCTGTTTTCTTCCACTGGCCCCTTCCCCTAAAGAGGGGCTCCCCATCTTACAGAGGAACAAGCCCTGGTGCTGGAGCGATAGCACAACGGGGAGGGCGTTTGCCTCGCACGTGGCCGACCCGGGTTCGATTCCCAGCATCCATAGGATCCCCCCGAGCACGAGTGCAGAGCCAGGAGTTACCCCTGGGTATCGCCGAGTGTGACTCAAAAATGAAAAAAAAAATAAAACAGAAACAAGCCCCTGTGTCACCTCCATGGGTCCTCCATCCTCAGCTCCCCTCCAGGGATAAGCCTGGAGGTCGCCCTCTCCACTCACCCCTGCAGTCTGCACACTCTCATCTTCGAAAGTTGGCAAGACCCTCCGGGCCCCCTACGCTGTCCCCGTCTCACAGATGTGAGTTCAGAGGCGAGGCGAACAGACTGGGGTCCCAGGAAAGGGTGACCCTCTCATCCTCCCCCCCAAGAACTCACTGAGGACCAACTCCTCACGCTCCAGCCTCGCACACAAACCCCAGCACTCCCCGTCCCCAGCCATGGGGAACAGACTCACAGCATCCCATAGGGTCCCCTGAGCCCCACCAGGAAGTGACCCCTGAGCACAGAGCCAGGAGTCAGCCCTGAGCACTGTGGGGTGTGGTCCCCAAAACTCTCCTGCAAAGATCAAGTATTAATATCCATAGAAAATGTGTGAATATTATTATCTCATTCTTATTATCTCATTCTTACTTTGGACAACCTGGCAGGCTACCAAAAGTATCCTGCCCACACAGCAGAGTCTGGCAAATTCCCCATGGCGTATTCAATATGCCAAAAACCAGTAACAATGATGGGTCTCATTCTCCTGACCCTGAAAGAGCCTCGAATGTGGCACTTTTTAAAATCTCAGGGCTAGGACGAAGGAGACGTTACTAGGGCCTGCTTGAGGCAATCGATGAACAACAGGATGACAGTGAGACAGCGAAGAGAGAAAGAGCAAAGGCGGGGGCTAGAGGCGGGGGCAGGCGGGAGGTGATGGGCTGGATGTGCCTTTGTGTGTGCTGGGACAGTCACAGTATTTGGTGGCTCCCTGGTCACCCTGGGGATGGAGTTTGCACATGACTGTGTTCAGGGCCCTAGGGAGGGGCTGAGGTCACTGATTGAGAACGTGGTGGGGTCTGCCTCCCCCAGGACACCCGGGGCCAAGGAAGCAGAGAGGGCAATGGGTGGAGAGGGCCGGGTGATTTGGGTGCACCAGAGCCCGCATGGAGAGCGCTGGTGGTTCCAGAAATCAGGGAGAGGAGGTGCGAGGGTGCCCCCTAGGGGCCGTCAGGGGGTGGGGGGGAGGGCTTCACCGAGGCTGATGTTCAAGGTGGACTGGGCAGCGGGGGAGGGGCCTGGAGGTCCGGACCCCCAAGAAGAAAGGAATTCAAGGTGCTTGGGGTTGTCGTAAAAGAAGGGTGAGCGGAGATCAGGCTGGCCAGGGCGCGGGGGGAGCTGATGACGGGGTCAGCGCTGAGAGCTGGTCTAGAGAGGTGGGACAGGGGTTAGGCATCTGTCTTGCATGTGACCGACCTGGGATGGATCCCGGGGACTGTGTAGGATCCCCTGAGCCCCGCCAGGGGTGATCCCTGAGCACTGAGCCGTGAGTGATCCTTGAGCATAGCAGTGGTAACCCCGCACACCCCCCAAAAAAAGTCGCATCTGCAGGGAGTGAGAGCAGGGCTAGAAAAACCTGAATAGGAACCGGGATCAGCCCTCCTCAAGCTTCCTGCCTGGGGTTAGGTGCGTGCCAGGAAGGGTTCCTGTTTCCAACAACCCCCCAAGTCCGGAAGCCTGGAAGTGGGTCACTCCTGGGCCACTCCTGGAGTGAAATGCGGGGTGACGACTCCCTTCCCTGGTCAGCAAGGCCCCCTCCTGGCCAAGCGGCACCGCCTTCTGCACGCTTGCTCAGCATCCTTGACCCCGGCAGCAAGTCTTGGGGACCCTCCAGATTGCATCCTGGACCTGGTTCCTTCTCCTGTCCCTGTCCCCCGATCGCCACCTCCGGGTCCAAGCCCGTGCCCCCTCTGCGCTGGACAGGAGCAGGTCAACCCTTGTCCCACTGTGCGCCGTTCCTCATACGGCCACCAGAGGGCGCCGTGCAGAGCTCTGGGGCTTTGCATGACCGTTGAGTCCGGCCAGCCCCCTGCGCCCTCCGCGCCCCTGCGTCCCCGTGTCCCTTAGGTCTCTGCCGCCCTTGAGCCCACCGCAGCTCCTCCCACCGTAGAAGAGCGTTTGTCCTTGGCAGGCGCCTGACCCGCGGAGCCCTTCCAGCTCTCAGCAGCGCGCCGACTGCTCTCTAATCACGCCGCCTCAGCCCTGCTCAGCTTTTATTTCTCCCTCACGATCCTCTTCACCACCTTATCATCACCACGTCCGTTATCTCGTGCACGGTCTGTGCCCCTGCGGGGATGTGGGGCGCTCCTCCACCCCCGCCCCAGGCCTGCACTCAGGCTCCATGTTCTTTTTTTTTAGGGAACATAAATTGTGTATTACTTTGTCATTTTTCTTTTCTTCCATTGCCTTTTTTGGGGGGTTGTTCATTTGCTTGCTTGTTTGGGGGGGCCACACCTGGCAGTGTTCAGTCACTCCTGGTGGCGCTCAGGGGACCCTATGGGGTGCGGGGGATTGACTCAGGATGGCCCTCCCCACTGTGCTATCTTTCCCCTTTTCCATTGTCATTATCGCATGTCAGGGGAGGGTCACACACTTGTCGGTTGTGTTGCTGGGCAGCAGACTGGCCATTGGCACTGTGTGTGGGGGGGTGCTCCTTCACTGAGCCCCATCTCAAGACCAATTTTTGCAATATGTGCGGGATGAAGACCCATGCAGGTCAGCTAACATTGTACAGGCCCCCGCCCCCTGCTCCCCACCCAGGTCAGGCTCCATTGTTGGGCCCGCCCCGTCAGCACGAAAGCCCCAGTCCACCAGACATGGGGGTCAAGAATGAAAAGGATGGGGCTGGAGTGATAGCCCAGCGGGTAGGGCGTTTGCCTTGTACGCCGCCGAGCCGAGTTCGATCCCCGGCATCCCATATGGTCCCCCGAGCACCTCCAGGAGGAATTGCTGAGTGCAGAGCCAGGAGTAACCCCTGAGCATTGCTGGGTGTGACCCAAAAAGCAAATCAAAACAGAAACAAAACAAACACATTAAAAAAAAACCTAGAGTGAGAAGGACTCAGGCCAAAGTGATAGTACAGTGAGCAGGGCACTTTCCTTGCACATGGCCACCCTGGGTTTGATCCCTGGCCACTCACCCCCCCCTCCCCCGCCATATCCCACCAGGCGTGAGCCCTGAGAACCGCTGGGTGTGGCCCCGAAGTAAAATAAAACAAAAAGACTGGGACGGACTGACTCACTGCCAGGCTATGAAGATGCGAGCAGGAGTGAGGAGGTTACATGGCCCAGGGGTGCACGGGGTGCAGTGGGCAGGAAGCAGCTTAACACTCAACCCCCATGTCTGTCTTTCTGTCTGTCTTTCTGTCTGTCTGCTGGGACCACCAGCCCCCACATCCCGGTTGGTTCTTTGCAGCTGTGTTCTGGGTTGGGTCTCTGCCTCTCTTTCCAGGATCAGCCTGGCGCCGTGGTTTTGTGAATGCTGGAATCAGGTGCTGCAAAACCAGCAGCAGGGACACCCGTTGCCGAGTCTTGGAGGAGGACTCGGATCTGTCAGGGTAGGGAGGGTGCAGCAGGCTTCCGGGTGGAGGGTTTGGCGGGTACATGGACACTGAAGGTGGCCTCTTCTGGGCTGGCAGTGACTCAGAGGGCATGGGGAGTTTCCCTCCCAGGCTGGTGTGTGTCAGGCTCCTTCGACTTCCAGAAAGCTCCAAGCCCACCTCCCAGGTCTGTGCATTCCGGGGAGAAAAGTGGGGGTGCCCGGGTGGAAGAGAAGAGAATGGGTGCACTGAGAACGGGAGACCTGGGAACAGCTGTCACCTGAGGGTGGGCGGTCCGGGACTACGGGAGCTTCAGTGCATGGGGGGGGGGGGTGTGCGGAATGCCTGGTGGACCCCATGGTAGTGGTCAGTGCAGAACTCTCTGGAAAAAAAAGTCAGGGGCTGGAGCAATAGTGTTTGCCTTTGCACGCAGCCGACCTAGGTTCAATTCCCAGCATCCCATATGATCCCCCGAGCACCTCCAGGAGTAATTCCTGAGTGCATGAGCCAGGAATAACTCCTGTGCATCGCTGGGTGTGACCCAAGAAGCAAAAAATAAAAAAATAAAAATAAAAAAAAAATTAGCAGGATCCGTTGTTTGAACTTCCGTTCGTTCACCCAGTGTGCAAGGTGAAAGATCAGGCGTGGCGATTTCCAAAGGTTGGGGGGGGTGAAGCACCCTACAGGCATGAGGCCCCTGACACCACCCTGAGCGCCAAGCGCGATGCCTGGCCCCTTCCCTGGCACTGCCCTGGGATCATTGGTGTGGTCCTGGCCATGCCAGCAAAGTGTGCGACTCCAACTTCCAGACAAGGGGTTGGGAGTGGGGGGCGCAATCATTCACTTTCTGAGCGCTGGGGTCTTTCGAAGATGCGCTCAAGTTCCTGGAAGCCAAATGAATAGCGTGAAGAAGAGGGAATGTGAAGATAGCCCTGTGTCTGCAGCAGTCAGCCAAGCCCGGGGGCTGGGCTTCCTAGGGTGAAGCTGGGACTCTAAGTGGGCGGGGCCTGGCTGAGACTCCCTAAGTGGGCGGGGCCTGGCTGGGGCTCTAAGCTCCAGAAACTCACCAGAGTGTAAAGTCCCTTGCATGGAAATCAGTGGGAAGGCTGGGGGCTGGAATCAGAAAACAAATGAGGGCGTGACACCGCAGTTCTGGGAAACAGGGAAAAACAAAGGGCTTTCACCCCTCAGGAAACTTGCTCCAAGAAATGCAAATGACCTTGCAACGTCCTTCTGCTTTTCGGTTTCCCACTGCAGATCTCTAACAGCAGAAAGTGTGTGTGAGTGTGCGTGCGCGCGCGCATGTGTCTGTGTGGTGGGTGTGTGTGTAGAGATGCGAGCCTGACTGCGTTGTGAGTGCAGGGCGAATGGGGAGTGCACCTGACACAGCATCTACACTCACCTCCACCCGGAACCCTCAAGATGAGATAGTGCAGTGGTTAGGGCACCCGCCTTGCATGAGGTCGACCAGAGTTCAATCCTCAGCACCCCGTATGATCCCCTGAACCCCGGCAGGAGAAAGTCCTGAGTACAGCCGGGTGTGCCCTCCCCCAAACAAAATAAAAACAAAACAAAAAGAATGCAGGGAGCAGACCTGCGAATACAGCGGGCTTGGACAGAGACAGGGCCTAGTGCCAGGGGCACACTCGTCCTGGTGCGTGACTGAGCCGGTGAATTCTCAAGCTTGTACAATGGGGCTCTGTTTCACTGCAGGGAGGAGGCGGAAGCTCTGTAGGAAAATGGGAACCTCCCTGGAGTCAGCAGAAGCCAACAGTGCCACCAAGCTTAGCTTGGCTTCTGGGGTGCAAGCAAGGGAACACTGCATCTTCCCCTGAAGCTTGGGTTGGGGGACACCCAAGGAATCGGCCCTGAGGTGTTGGGGGGACACGGCAGGAGGGCTGCCTCCCCTTCCCGCCCAGGGGAAGGGCACCTTTCAGATTTGGTACCTGTGGTACGTTTTCCATCTGCATTCAAATGAGTTTGTGAATACTAAGGGAAAACTGCAAAACTTTGAAAACAAATGTAGCCTGGGTCCCACTTTTGGGGGGGCGGGAGGGTGATGTCCACTGACATGGGGATGGGAAGTAGTTGACTTGGGGGACCCATGGTGTGTCTGGGGGGCATTTCTGCAGCACTGGGGAGTGTCCTTGCCCCTGGGATGGTGTGCAGAGGGTGGGGACAGGCAAGAGGGGCCCCGTGAGGATGGGGAGCAGCTCGCTGCTACCCATCCATTGGGGGTTCACCTGTCTGGGGTACTCAGGGAGTCAGTGGGAGTCTGGTAGTGCTGGGTCTTGGGGTATGTGGGTGGGTCATGGAGCCTGACCCGGGATAGAAGAACTCGTCCCTGAGCCCAAGAAGTGCCCACAGTCCGTACCCAGGGTCCATGAGCAGAAAACCCCCTCCGGAATCCCGTTGTTCTCTGACCACATACCCAGAAGAAACAATAGCTGGGTTGGAAATAGAGCACAGACACATGCCCCAACAGGGGGTCAGTCCCGGTCAGTCCTACATCTGGTCCCCTAAGCACTGCCAAGAGTGGTCCCTGAGCACCTCCACGTGTGGCCCGAAGACAAAGACACAAAAAGAAGCAGTAGCAGTTCTTGGCCAAGACACAAAAAGCAGTAGCAGCTCTTGGTCGGGCAGAGTCATCAGAAAGAAAGGAAGGAAGGTAGGAAGGAAAGAAGGGAGGGAGGGAAGGAAGGAAGAAAGAAAGAAAGAAGAAAGGAAGAAAGGGAGAGAGGGAGGGAGGAATAGAGGAAGGAAGAGAGGAAGGGAGGAAGAGAGAGAGGGAGTAAAGGAGGGAGGGAGGAAGGGAGGGAGAGCGGAAGGAAGGGAGGAAGGAAGAAAGGGAGGGGAGGAAGGGAGGAAGGAAGGAAGATAATAACAATAGGGTATCAATCCTTTCCCCCATGTTTAAAAATCAATAGTATGCTTCTTCCTTCCTTCATTCCTTTGTTTCTTCCTTCATTCCTTTGTTCTTTCGTTCCTTCATTCCTTCGTTCCTTCCCTTCCTTCCCTCCCTTCCTTCCTTCCTTCCTTCCTTCCTTCCTTCCTTCCTTCCTTCCTTCCCTGTGTGGGGGATCCTGTGGTGCTTGTGGGATGCTTCCAGTTCTGTGCAGACATTGCTCTGGGGACCATCAGTGCCAAGACGGAAGCAGGTGTCCGCATGCAAGCTTGCACCCAGCCGATTGAACAGCTCCAGCTCCTAATAACAAGCCTTCAAGTCACCCCATCAAAATAAAATTGGAATGAATGAGATAAAAAAACAGCAAAATCCCACCTATCGAAATAGTCAATGGTGGTTAAGTTTCATGTTGCCTATAATTTGACTTCCTTTGCGCAAGCAAACATATAACATGATCGGCTCAGTTAGATTAGATAAGTTACTTTGGACGCCCAATTAAAAATATATTTAACTTCTTGTAGAAAGCACAGACGTGATAACCCAAGAAGTAACAGAAACACCGAATGGTCCGATATCATTCTCCTAACCCAACACTGCCTCCACCATTTAATTCCCAAACCGGGCCCAGGTGGCGCTGCAAATGTTATTAAAGATTCAAGGAAGAGATCGTTCAGTGTCAACCAAACTTCTCTAAAAATAGAAAAAGGAAAAGTAGAAAAGCACCAATCTGATTCATGAAACTGGCATAATCTTGATGCTGTCTTCCCCAAAGACAAGGACAGAGGACAAGGGAAAATTACTGGCCAGTTTCACAGATGAACACGGAGCTCCAGCCCCGTGTTGACCCTCTGAGGCCGTAATGTGGACCATGCACAATGGTCTCTCAGGTCTAGCTGGAGCCGCTGTAACTAGAACCCCGACCACAGGGGCTTGATGGAGGCAAAGTGTGTTTCTCCCTAGCGCCCCCTGTGGGTGTTCAGCTATATCACAACTCCCATGACTCAACTTCCCTAGCTCCACCCCCGAGGGGGAGGAGGTGTGGCCAGGGCCAGAAGCCCCGCCTCCTGTCTGTCAATCGTAGGGACACGCCCCTAAGGGGCGGAGGAGGCGGAGACACAAGTCTGATTGGCAGCTGGTGGGCTCGGGGTGGGCTGTTCTAAACAGCAGTGGACACTAGGGGCTAGGGTTAGGGTTAGGGCATGAATGTCCAGTTAACTGACATCCTATTGACCACATCTCCATAGACACGGGGGAAGAAAAGCAGACATAATCAAATGCGTGCGATAAAAACAGAACCCAACTGTCGGTTACTAAAAATAAAAGGCAACTGATGGCATCTGCCCGCTTCTGGGTCGAGCTCAGCTCGGAAAAGCGAGGCGCGTTCTCTTTAAAACCCAGAAGCCGGTCACGTGCTTTGCACGCCCAAGACCCTGAGGATGACCTGGGCACCGTGGGCCTCCCCTACCCTCCCTTGTTAAAAAATCCAAGGTCCGCTGCCCCGCCCCCGCTGGTTCTGCCCTGCGTTGGGGCAGTGATAAAGGTCCCCTGGGGCTTGGGAGATGTGCCAGGGGCCCCTCCCTGGCCCCGGAACGTGCTGATGCCCCCTCGGCCCTCGGGAAGTTGCTCCAGTTGCTGTCCAGGTCCACCCCAGACGAGCGATGCAGCAAGCGATGCTGTGAGCGATGCAGTGAGTGATGCAGTGAGAGATGCCGTGAGTGATGCAGTGAGAGATGCCGTGAGTGATGCAGCAAGCAATGCAGCGAGCTCCCTGGTGGGGGCTGAATGCAGGCGAAGCCCCTCTCCAAGCGCTGTTACCCCCAATTCAACACCTTAATGCTGCACAAAACACGTCAATAAACAAACATAAGCCTTAACAGTGGGCAGACATGGAGACTATCATGCTAAGTGAAATGAGTCAGAAAGAGGGGGACAGACATAGATGGACTGCACTCATTTGTGAAATATAAAGTAATATAAAATGAAACGGACACCCAAGGACAGGAGACACAAGGGCCAGGAAGATTGCCCCATAGTTGGCAGCCTGCCTCAGGAGCTGGGGGAGAAGGCAGCTGGGATAGAGAAGGGCTCACTAAGTCAATGATAGTTGGAGGAGTCGTTCAGGATGGGAGATGTGTGCTGAAAGTAGATAAAGGACCAAACGTGATAACCTCTCAGTGTCTGTATTGCAAGCCATAACGCTAAAAGTAGAGAGAGAATATGGGGGAAATTGTCTGCCATGGAGGCAGGGGGAGGAGTGGAAAGGGGGGATGTATACTGGGGTCATTGGTGGTGGAGAATGTGCACTGGTAGAGGGATGGGTGTTTGATTATTGTATGACTGAAACTCAGACATAAAAGCTTCGTAACTGTGTCTCATGGTGATTCAATAAAAAAAGGTAAAGGCCCTCCCGTTGATCGTCGATTTGCTCGAGCGGGCCCAGTAACGTCTCCATTGGAGACTTTGTTGTTACTGTGTCTGGCATATCGAATACTCTTGGTAGCTTGCCGGGCTCTCCGAGAGGGGCGGAGGAATCGAACTCGGGTCGGCCATGTTGGCCGCTTAATAAATAAATAAACGTAAGCTTCAGTTTCTAAAGCCGCAGCCCATGCAGACAGCAGCCACGGTTGTCACTGTTTTTGATGCTCAAAAAAATTCTATCTCGCCCCTCTTCTCTCCCTGACAAGCGGCCACGGGAAAGCTGAATTGAACTGAAACCGGAAGTGACCTCGTCAGCCACAGACACACAGAGTCACAGACTAATTCTTTATTTTTTTTCTTTTTGGGTCACACCTGGCATTGCACAGGGGTTACTCCTGGATCATGCACTCAGAAGTTACTCCTGGCAGTGCTCCGGGGACCATATGGGATGCTGAGAATCTACCCGGGTCCGCCGTGTGCAAGACAAATGCCCTACCCGCTGTGCTGTCGCTCCACCCCCAACCCAGTTATTCTTGTCGGGGACTTGTGGAATCACTCTTTGAGGTTCCTTTGTTCAGGTGAACCGTCACCCACCCATTTGGGATGGCCTGTCCCTCTGCCGATGACTGCCCACCCTCTGGCCGGTTCCGACCACACCTGGAATGTTCCTGGAGCAGAAAATCTGCCAACACGGGACAGCAGGGCCCCAGACAACCCAAGAAATTCACATGATTCAAAATCAGGAAGCAAGAAAGGAAATGGAAATGTTCACCATTCAATAGCACTGCGTACCAAGACAGCTGACTTGTTAACAGCAACTTGATAGATTACATGTGAATTTCCACCCACGCTGACATTTACAGAGATCCAATATGCAAAACCGGACACTTTCCCTACTTAGGGGCAACAGATAGAAAACGCAATTGAAAAATGTACTCTAAGTCATCAGCCACCCAGGAATAAATCTTCTGCAGAAATGTGTGTGACCTTTTATGGGGGGGATTGTAAGCCTTTACTGAAGGGCAAAAAGAAGAAATATGCCATGTTAATGGGCAGGAAGACGGAATGTTATCAAGATGTCAATCACCCCCGGATTCCTCTCTAAAGGGAACAGAATTCTCTGAGGAACGCTGACGTCGTTTGTTCTTTTGCTCTTGACAAGTTTATTCTCCAATTTATCGGAGAGAACAAAGGTCAGGGTTATCTCAAGCCATCTTGACACAGATGAAGCGTGGAGCGTTTGCCCTGCTGGGTACCCGGGTCTGCCCCAGAATGTGGGTCAACAAGGCAGAGTTGGTTAAACTGGCCCCGGAACAATGACTATAACGAAGGGCAGAGAAGCTAGGAATAGACTCAGTGCCCTGGAGAGCGGCCACGGGACCGCTCCCTCGGGAAGGGCAGAACATTTCGGGGGATGACGACAGTTAAGGCCAGAGGGCACAGCCCATCTCTCTCTCTATGCTGAATCCTTCCCAGGTTGGTGAGGAGTTAGCTGGGCATGTGGCTCGGGGCTGAGAGTGTGCTGTGTGTGAGTGAGTGAGACTGAGTCAGCTAGGAAGGAGGGAAGAGAGGAAGGAGGGAAGAGAGGAAGGAAGGAAGGAAGGAAGGAAGGAAGGAAGGAAGGAAGGACGGAAGGAAGGAAGGAGAGGAAGGAAGAAGGAGAGAAAGGAAGGAAGGGAGGGAGGGAGGAAGGAAGGGAGAGAGGGAGGGAGGGGGAAGGGAGGGAGAAAAAGAGTGATGGAGGGAGGTGGGAGGGAGAGAGGAAAGGAGGAAGGGAGAGCAGAAGGGAGGGAGGGAGGGGTGGAGGAAGGAAGGGAGGAAGGAAGAGGAGGGATGGAGGGAGGCGAGAGGGAGGGAGGAAAGAAGGGAGAGAAGAAGGGAGGGGGGGTGGAGGGAGGTTGGGTTTATCTCTGGCTCTACCTCAGTTTCTCTGCCAGGCGTCCGCTCGCATCAGACACCTGCCTCAACTCTACTTGAGGGACATGCGTCTGTTCTTGCGAGGCTTCGCAGTGAGTCTCCCGGGGCCCACAGCAGGGTCACGGGGGGTCAGGCACAGGCCCCCTTCTCCCCGCCACCCGCAGCCGCCTCTGAAGGCTTCACTTGCGTTAACTTGGGGGTGTGAGCTGGGTGCCTCACGGTGGCCCTGAAGCCTGTTCCCTTGCAGGGATGCTGCGTGTACTGGCTTGTCTTTGGGGGCCTCTGTGTCTCTTGGTTTTGCTGTAGGGTCACACAAATCACTGGGGGGGCTCAGAGATCACTCCTCATGGGGCTCAAAGGACCATATGGGGTGCCAGGAATTGAACCCGAGTCAGCCGCAGGCAAGGCAAGAGTCTTGCCTGCTGGAGATCTCTCCAGACCACCTCCTCCAGTTCCAGTTGCTCCTAAAGCTTCTGAAGTTTGACACTTGATCACTAAGAACTTTGCTTTATCCCTTTCCTCCCTCCCTCCCTCCCTCCCTCCCTCCCTCCCTCCCTTCTTTCCTTTTTTTTCCCACTTTTTCTTTCTTTTTGGGTCACACTAGCGATGCTCAGAGTTCCTCCTGGCTCTGCACTCAGGAATCACTCCTGGCAGTGCTTGGGGGACCATATGGGATGCCGGGAATCGAATCCAGGTTGACTGTGTGCAAGGCAAACGCCCCCCCCCCACAGTGCTATCGCTCCGGCCCCCCTCCTTTCCTTTTTCCTCTCTTCCTCCCTCCCTTCTGTCCTTCCTCCCTCCTCTCCCCTCTCTTTCCTTGCTTGCTTTCCTTCTCCTTCCTTCCATTGTCCTTCCTTCCAACTTCCTTTTCTTCTATCCTTCCTTCTCCTTCCTTCCATCTTTCCATTCTTCCATCCTTCCTTCTAATCCAGTAGAACCCCAGGAACTGGAGCGATAGCACAGCGGGGAGGGTGTTTGCCTTGCATGCCGCTGACCTGAGTTCAATCCCCGGCATCCCATAGGGTCCCCTGAGCACCGCCAGGAGTGATTCCTGAGCGCAGAGCCAGGAGGAACCCCTGTGCATCACAGGGTGTGACCCCCCTCAAAAAAAACCCAAACTAGCAGAACCCACAATCTCACTCACACACAGCACGCTCTTAGCCCTGAGCCACATGCCCAGTTAAATCCTTTACAAACCCAGAGAGGATTCAGCGTATGGTGAGAGATGGCCTTCCACTGCTGTGCACTGTGACTTTAGTGCCCCCGTCCCCTGAAGCGGTCACCCTTCCGCAGTCTGCGACCATGGCCTCTGTGATCTCTCGACGTGTGCCCAGGGGCCTTGTGCTTCTGTGACTCAGTGGCCAGGCGGAGAGGGATTCATCAAGACAGGGCTGAATGAATAACCCCATCTGATGGAGAGTGAGTCCGCGTGCCCACCCAGCCAGGCTGGTCCCAGCGAGAGGCGTGATGGGGCGGGTGCGGTTCGGGGAGGGGCCAAACAGGTGAACTTGAAGCCCATGAGAGTGGGGGACGCACAGCCCGTGGTCTGCCCCCGCCCCCTCCCCAGCAGCTGAGGGGCAGAAAGGACCAGGCTGCCGGCCGCAAACTCCTGGCCCCACACGCCACCCTCGGTCCCGCCTCACCCGGCCTCACGCTCGTCACTTCCTGCCTGTTTGCTTCTCAAAGCCGCTAACCTCCCTTCCGTATCACCTTGTTCCCTCCTCCCCCACCCTCCCCAACTTGGGGCCCCCAAGTCTGCCTGCACCCCTCAACCCCTCACAGCCCTTTCCAAGGGCCAGCTCCAACACCAGCCGCAGACTCGGCTCCCCCTCTGGGGGCTCGGGGGTCCCTACTAGGAGTCACCCCCCCTCAGGCCCCCTCCCTGCCCTCTTAAAGGACACCCAGGACAGGCCCTGTCCTCCCAGAACCCGCTGCCTCTCGGCCATTCCTGACTGGCCATCCCTGAGACCGTGCCAAGCGTGCAGTGGGCACTGGGTGTAAACCATAGGTGCTGAATAGTGGGCACTGAGTATACAATAGGTGCTGGGTATGCATTAAGTGCTGGGTATACAGGGGTGCTGGTATACTGTGGGTGCTGGGTGTTCAATGAGCACTGGGTATACAGCAAGTGCTGGGTATTCAGTAGGCATTGGGTACGGTGGGCACTGAGTATACAGCAGGCACTGGGTATACAGTGAGTGTTGGGTATACAGTAGGCATTGGATACAGAGGGTGCTGGTAACAGTGGGCGCTGGGTGTTCAATGAGCCCTGGGTATACAGCAAGTGCTGGGTATACAGTAGGCATTGGGTTCAGTGGGCGCTGGGTATACAGTAGGCGCTCACGCAATGCTTGTTGCTTTGGAGGGAGGGGACTGCAATTTCATGAAGCCCAAGGGAAGGACATAGCTATCCTGGGGGGGTCCTGCTGGTGCCCCCGAGCAGCAGTTCTGGTGCCAGAGACGGGGGCTGCAGCCGGGGCCCCGCGGGGCACCTGAGGCCCCCTGCGCAGTCCCACCTGACCGCAGGCCCCGCCCTCTGCAAACAGCGGCTCGGGGCAAGTTCCCCTTCCGCTTCCTCCGCTCCTCCGGGCGCCCGTCCAGGCTCTCCGCACCGGCACCCGCAGAGACGCCCCCAGCCCCGACTCAATGCAGGCCATCAAGTGTGTGGTGGTGGGCGATGGGTGAGTGACGCTGCTGCCCCCCCGCGGGGCCTCCCAGAGACCCCCCAGAATCCCCGAGGAAGATGGGGGTCCCGGGGAGGCTCCTCTGGTGGTCCCAGGGAGCCCCCAGCTAGACGGAGGGGACCGGCACCCTCTCGGCTTCCCCTCTCCCAACCCCAGAAGCTGCCTCTGGAAAGGGGGTGCAGGGAGGAGGCTGGGGCTGGCCGGGGCCCCGTGCCTGCACCCCGAAAGCTGCAGCCGGTCTCCCCTGGGACCTTAATTTTCAACCCTGCAGCTACTGGTGGGGAAGGGGGCCCGGGGCCCCGGCCTTGTCCCCGGCTTGCCTGGCCTTGGAAATGTCGCCTCAGCTGGGCCCCTGGCAGATGAGGAGCCACTGGGGGTGTCCGGAGCCCTGGTGCCCCAGTAGTGCCAGCATTCCGGGTGCCATCCCTCAGCCTCTGGGAGGGGGCAGGAGAGGGACCTCCAGGGAGGGAGGGGGGGATGGGCAGATGAAGTGGGTCAGTTTGGGGCAGCTGGGCTGAGGGGGTCTTCCCCGGCATCAGGATCTCAGCTTCTCATACCCCCCCCCCGCCCATGTGGGCCTCAGTTTCTCCATCTGTCAAGGGAAGAATGGGGGGGCTAGATCTCTGGCTAGACAAAGTCGACATGCATGGGGTCCAGCCCGAGAGCCACCCTGCTCACCCACCCGCACCGTCCCCGGCCGGGCTCTGTCCAGCCTCACACAGGCGACACGGGACACCGGGATCTTTCCCGCCTGCCGGTGGCTCAGAGGCTCTGGGCGGGGCGGCTGGCTGGCCGGTGGATCTTGGCCCTCAGCTGATCCTGAGGCCCATTCTAATCTGCTCGCCCGTCCCGCACTTCTGCTTTGCCTCTGATGGGGGGAAGGGGAGGCGGAAGCCAAGGGCAGCATCTTTGTCCCCGCTCTTGAAGTCACCTTGGTGGCAGTCTCTGGGGAGGCCTCCTGGGACCGGATAGGAAGTGACAAAACCCAGCGCGAAGGGGAAGGCCCCGGCCTGCCCCAGGGGCCACTGCTTCCCCCCACACATGCCCAGGACCCTCCCAGGCCAGCAGGCTGAGGGGGAGGCTGGAACTTTCTACTAAGCGCCTACTGTGAGCTGGGCACCCTCTGCCTCATGGTTCCATGAACCCCGATGAGAAGCCCATTCTACAGATGAAAAAAATGGAAACTCAATCATATGCCAGACCTCCTCAATTCGAACCCAGGTCTCTAGGCCCCCAGTTCTACTGGATGCAAGACTCAGGGCTCTATCTAGGGGCTCCTTCTGAGGCGTTTCTCTGCATAGTCCCGAGTGCTGTTTTCAAAATGGGGAAACTGAGGCATGGGCCACACAGGACTCGCCAAGGATTTTGCCACTGGGAGGTGGAGGATCTGGGAGGTGAAGCTCACGCATAAGTTGGTCGAGCCCTGGCCGGGGGCATTCAGCAGTTCAGAGGGTCTCCTGGGCACCACCTGCTTTTAAAGCATTTTTTTTTTTTTGCTTTTTGGGTCACACCTGGCGATGCACAGGGGTTACTCCTGGCTCTGCACTCAGGAGTTACTCCTGGCGGTGCTCGGGAGACCATATGGGATGCTGGGAATCAAACCTGGGTTGGCCGCGTGCAAGGCAAACGCCCTACCCACTGTGCTGTCTCTACAGCCCCTTAAAGCATTTTTTAAAAAGGCTGGATAGTGACATCAAGGTGGATTTCATGACAGCTCACACAGCAGCATCTGTGCAAACAACATTACGTGTTCACCTCAACCTACTTTCTTTCCTTCGCCTTCGTATGCTCCCCTTTGATCTAAGTTACCACCCTCCCCTTTTTCTTTTTTTTTCCTTTGGGTGACTCTATTATTCTGAGAGTCTAAGAGTTTGTTTTTGTATGTTTACGGGTGTTTTTCTCTGCCTCAAAGGAGTGGAATGATGGGTGTCTATCTTTTCTGTTTTTTTTTTTTTTTTCTGATTTCCCTCACTGCGGGGCACCACACCCTGGTCTGTCCCGGTTGTTGCAAATGGCAAGACTTTGCCTTTTCTTAGAACACCCCATTGTGAACCCACTGCATCTTCTCGGGGTGTCTCCAGCCCTCAGCTCTCGTGACGATCCTGTGTCAAATCCAGGCATGCTGGGTCTTTTTCATCCCGTGCTTTCAGATCCTTCAGATAAAGACCCAGAGTCAGTAGCTGAGCCGCACGGAATTCCACAAACGTTCTGAGACAGGATGGCTACACCAACAACACTGACTTCCGGTCATTTTTTGTTTGGGTTGAAATGCTCAGGGGGTTACTTCTGGTCCGTAACTGAAGGGACCATGCTGGACAGTATTTGGGGTCCCAGAAGATGCTGGGAGCAGATTTCATGCTCCCCCATGCAAGACCTGTGCTCAGCCCTTTGAACCACCTCCCTGGGGTCTCCTAGTCTTTTTTTTTAGGGGGCCCCACACCTGGAGGTGGTCAGGGCTTACTCCTGGTGAGGCTCAGGGGACTATATGGGGTGCCAGGGATAGAACCCCGCTTGGTCCTACTCCTGTTACCGTCCCTCCGGCTTCTTCATAGCTGAAGTCATTCCCACAGTCGTGGGGGCGTGTGCGGGTGCTTTGATTTTCACCCCCTACTGGTACGATGGTGAGCATCTCTTCATGAGCCTTTTGGCCCCTAGGGGTCTCCTCCGGAGCCAGGTCTATGCAGACCCTCCTCCCACTCTTGATGGGGTCCCTGCTCTCAACCCTCACCCCTGCCTCAGGCCACCTGTCAGAGTTGGTTCAAAATCGTTTTCCTCTGCTGAGATCTTGGTTCCGCAACCCTGGCAACACAGACGGTCCTGGAAGACGGCCAGGGGTCACTCCCGAGCACAGAGCTAGGAGGAAAGCGCTGAGCGCCACTGGGCGCGACCCATTTCCCCCAGCCCTCACCCCAAAATGCAGATTCCCAGTTGAGAATTTGTCCAAACTCATGCATCAGAATTTCCCAAGTCTTGGTGTCAGATGAGTCAGGTGGGGAGCACTGGGCGAGACAGAGCCTGGAGTCTTCCCTGAGGCTGGGCCGGAGGAGTGAACGGGTGTCCAGAGTGCCTGCGGAGCACCCCCCAAGCTGGCCGCGACCCTGACCACCGTCTCTCCCCCTTCTTATGTTTCAGAGCCGTGGGCAAGACCTGCCTCCTCATCAGTTACACCACCAATGCCTTCCCGGGCGAGTACATCCCCACCGTGTGAGTCCCGTGGGGCCAGGGCACCCACCGTCGGGTCCCCACCCAATCTAGTAGAGGTTGGGTGGAGCAGGGAGCCTGCTGGGGGGAGAGGGGCGGGGAGGGACATGTGGGCGCCAGGACGCACGCGCAGGTGCTGGGGTGGGGCGGGACCATCGTGAGGCCCCGCCTTCTTATTGGATGCTGAGGCCCCGCCTTCTAATTGGACGCTGAGGCCCCGCCTTCTAATTGGACGCTGAGGCCCCGCCTTCTTATTAGACGCTGAGGCCCCGCCTTCTTATTGGATGCTGAGGCCCCGCCTTCTAATTGGACGCTGAGGCCCCGCCTTCTTATTGGACTCTGAGGCCCCGCCTTCTTATTGGACGCTGAGGCCCCGCCTTCTTGTTGGACGCTGAGGCCCCGCCTTCTTATTGGACGCTGAGGCCCCGCCTTTTTGTTGGACGCTGAGGCCCCGCCTTCTAATTGGACGCTGAGGCCCCGCCTTCTTATTGGACGCTGACGCTGAGGCCCCGCCTTTTTATTGCACGTCTAACGCTGTGCTGAGCGTCCGGGCTGTACACTAGCAGGAAGACACTGGCTTCATGCCCTAGTCACTGAGGACACCTGCCCGCCCAGCATTCAAGGCTTGGGCATCTGTCCCTGCCCCGCTGCACTTTCCAAATACTTCCTGGGTGTCTCCACTGCCCCTCTGGGGTCTCCTCTGTTCCCCTGGGCGTCTCCTCTGTCCCCCTGGGCGTCTCCTCTGCCCCCCTGGGTATCTACTCTGCCTCCACCGTTTTTCCTTCCCACACCCGTGGTCCGAGACTTCAGGCTCAGGTCTGCGCCTCCTCCTCCAGGAAGCTTTCCGGATCTGGTCTGAAATGAGGGGGGTCTCCCTCTGCCCCGCCCCTGCCTCCTTCATGGTCCTATTGGACCTTGCCCGGGACTGCTCCTTTGTGGGGTTCCCCGCATCACAGCACAGCGCCAGCACACTCCACCCCCATCTCATCCCGAGAGGCCCTGGCCGCGTGGCGTGGGGGTTTCTGGGCGCTTGGACTCATTTGTTCTTCCCCGAGAACGGTATGTTCAGGGGGCCCTGTGGGAAGCCGAGACTCAGAGCAGCAAAGGGCACCCCGGCATCAAGACTTGGGCCCCCCACGAGTATTTCTCCCAGGACACTGACGGAGCTCCAGGGGTTAGGGGGCGCCCAGAGGCGAGAGGAACCCAGCTAAAGAGCAGGACGCCAGTGGGGGTGGGGGGTGTTCCTGCCTCTGTGTTCAGGAGTGACCCCTGGCAGTGCTCAGGGGACCACACAGGCCGGGCAATGCGCAGGGAAAGTGGTCCAGGGCAGAGCTGGGCGTCTCTGCTAGTGCTGTGTGGCCCTGGGCCGGTCGCTCTCCCTCTCTGGTTCTCACGGTCTCGTCCATAGCCTTCGGCGCCTGCTCCTTCCCTCAGGGGGATGGAGGGTGAGAAATGTTGGGCAGAAGGAAGGGCCAGGGTGGGTGCTTGTCTGGGTGCCAGGGGCCTGGCGAGAGCCAGGAGCACCCACGCTGCGCCGCCTGCCCGTAATGGGGCGTTTCTCAGTCCTCTGGGCGGCCAGAGCGGGCGCCAGGCCTCTGCCCGCAGAAGTCAGATGTGGTGGATAAACACCCCTGCTCCCCGCCTCCGTGCAGTCCTCCGTGCGGCTTAGCAACCCGGGCCAGTCTCCAGCTTTAGAGGCCACGGGGCCTCCACCAGCTGCTGCCCCTGCCCCCTCCCCCCAGGCAACCAGGGGTCCCTTCCCACCTCAGCCCTGCTACCTCCCAGGAGCACCCTTTGACCTTTTGAGCCATGTGACCTGTCCCAGGGAATATCACGCAGCCTTGAAAACGCAGGGAGTACCCCCCCCCCAAATAAATACTCTAAAGTGAGGAGTGGGGCTGGAGGGGGGCGCATGGGACTTCGACTCTGTCCCTGGCACTACACGCCCCGCTGAGGACATGGGGTGTGGCCACAGACCCTGAGTGTGCCTGGGGGTCCCTGCCCCATCCTCGGGCACAGCTTCCGGCGCAGGCGCAGAGCCGTCAGTTCTGGTTGGCTGAGATGCTCCGGGAGTGAATTCTGGGCCCCGGAGTACCTCCTGGGAGCACCTCCTGGGAGCACCCTCCTAAAAAGAAAGTTGGTATCGGTGGCTGTGATAGAGAGAGAGAAGAAAACTGGGAATGGGGAGAGAGAGTGGGGTGGGGAGGACAGTCCCTGATCCCCGGAGCCCCACCAGGAGCGAGCCCTGAGCACAGAGCCAGAATGACTTCCGAGCACAGAGCCGGGCACGGCCCCAAAGTCACAACAAAGCGTGATGGCAAGATGCCTTGTGTGTGAGGCCACTGCTGCCCTTCTCTGGGCTGAGCAGGGGGATGGTGGACCCGGGCTGGGGGACTGTGGGCCGAGGGCCGGAGCTCAGCCCGCTTTCCTGCCCCTGCAGGTTCGACAACTATTCGGCCAATGTGATGGTGGACAGCAAACCGGTGAACCTGGGCCTGTGGGACACGGCCGGGCAGGAGGATTATGACCGGCTGCGGCCACTCTCCTACCCGCAGACGGTGCGCCCTGCCCCGTGGGCCCTGCGGGGTGCCCGGGGGGGGCCTGGGTGGGTGGGACCGTGCTGGCCACAGGAGCTGCAGGCTGGGGACCCCTTGGCGGGGCGGTGGGTGGTGAGGGGAGCCCTGAGGCTCTGCGCCCACTTTCCCCTCTGTCCTGGGGCACTTCCGGGGCTCCCTGCCCTGCCTCAGGCTCACTGCTTGGTGCTGGGGGTGACAGGACCCCTGGGGCGGCCTGGTGTGACCCCTGCCTGCTCTGCTCCCAGGATGTCTTCCTCATCTGCTTCTCACTGGTCAGTCCTGCCTCCTACGAGAACGTCCGGGCCAAGGTGAGCAGCATGTGGGGGGGTGGGTGGGGGGGTGGGGAGGGGAGGGGGCGTGAGGGGCGTGAGGGCTGCAGACCAGGTGGGCAGAGGGAGGGTCTGCAGTGCCCCCCAGGGCTGGAGGCCTGGGTGGGAGATCAGGAGAGCTCTTTTTTTGGGGGGGTCACCCCTGGCGATGCTCAGGGGTTCCTCCTGGCTCTGCACTCAGGAATCACTCCTGGCTCGGGGGGCCCTATGGGATGCTGGGAATCGAACCTGGGTCGGCCGCATGTAAGGCCAATGCCCTCCCCGCTGTGCTATCACTGCAGCCCCCGGGAGAGATCTTGGGGGACCCGGTGGCTGGCCTGACTCTCACCCTCTCTCCCCTGCACAACCTCACGCGGCCTCCCAATCGACACGCACCATCTCACTTCCTCTGCCCGAAACCACCCCCCCTCCTTCCTGCACAACCTCGTGCCTCCTGCCCGAACAACCTCATGACCCCCCTCAGGCACCCCCACTCCGGGACCCCCTCTCACTGGGTGCTCCCCCGTCTCCCTTCTTATGCACCCCAACTTCCCGCACAACCTCACACTGACCCCGCCCCTTCCCTCCCCCTGCCAGTGGTTCCCCGAGGTGAGACACCACTGCCCCAGTACGCCCATCATCCTGGTGGGCACCAAGCTGGACCTCCGGGACGACAAGGACACCATCGAGAAGCTGAAGGAGAAGAAGCTGAGTCCCATCACCTACCCGCAGGGCCTGGCGCTGGCCAAGGAGATTGGTAAGGGGTGGGGGGCTCAGGGCAGCTGCATTGGGGGGGCAGGCGGGGCCCCGACTCAGCCCCGGGTGAGGGCAGACACGGGCCCCAGGGCCAGCCTGTACTGCAGCGCACTCGCTGTGTGATCCTGGGCCAGCGACTCAGCCTCTCGTGTGCCTGTGTCCCTCATCATCCGGGCACGACAGTGGCAGCAGAATGGGGTGAATGGGGCCACCCCGCAGCTCCTAGCATGGTCTTGAATCCAGGGAAAGTGCTCTGTGCTCACTGCGATCAGCCACTGTCTCCTGCGTGGGAGAGCACCAGCAGCTAGCCAAGCCCGGGGTTTTCAGGAAGGCTTCCTGGAGGAGGTGTTTCTGCCTTGGGTCTGAAGCGGGGAGGTCCTTCCCTGCTGTCTCCTCAGACCGACCCCTGAGCTCCGAGGAGTGGAGTGAGGGGGACCAGGTGTCCACAGGCTGCCCCAACCCTGGGGGTCCTGCCAGCCTGCAAGGGGCATAGGGGTGACACTGGGCCTCGCCCCTGGCCTCCAGGCCTGCTCTCCCTGCCTCCCTGCCGACCCCGGATGGGGACCCCCTGGGCCGGGTCCTGTGAGCTTCCCAGAGTCCCGCCCCAGGCAGGGGCCCCAGCCCGGCCCGACCCCCTTCCTGCCACCGGAAGTGGGCGGGTGAACCGCCCCTCGCAGGAAGAGAAACCGCAGCCACCTCCCTCCTTCCTGTCGCCACCGGCCAAGGGGCCATGTTGCCGGGCCTGTCCCTGCCCCGAGCTCATGGGGGTCCTTCCTCTGCCTGGGACCCACCCAGCCGGTCCCCCGAGCCCCTTCCACCCCGAGGGCCTCCCCAGTTGGCCCCTGGCCCTTTATTTAATTAATTCATTAATTAATTTGCTTTTTGGGTCACACCCGGCGATGCTCAGGGGTTCCTCCTGGCTCTGCACTGGGGGATCTCTCCAGGGGAGGGGGGGACTTGGGGTTTCAGGGCTGTACCCGGGTCAACTGTGTGCAAGGGGAGAGCCATGACCGCTGTGCCGTCTCTCTGGCCCTCTCTGGGCTATTGGAAGTACCTGGGTTGGCACCTTGAAGATCCGATGAGCTTCTCCAGGAGGGCCCCAGGCCGGGAGACAGTGCAGGGGTCAAGGCGCTTGCCTTGTGCGCAGCCAACACCGGTTGCATTCCCGGGCCCCCCTCGAGTCCCCTGAACCTCGCCACGAGTGATCCCTGAGCACAGAGCCAGGAGTCAGGCCCGGGCCCCACCGGGCACGACCCCAGAACAGTGGCAACAGAACAAAGGCAAGAAGGGGCTCAGGTCCCCTCCCCCTCCTTCCTCTTGTTCCTGAAGCCGGCCCCTCCCTCTCGCCCCTCACACAGGCCCCGATGTCCCCTCACTTGGGGGGGCAGCGTGGAGCCCAGGACAGAGGGGTCAGCCCGTCTCACCCACACCCTGGGCTGCAGACCCCCACCCCTGAGTGGTGGTGTGGGAGAAGGCTGGGCCCCTCGCAGGGAAAGGATGACCCCCTAATTTCCGCCCCACTCGCTGAGCCCTCAGCCCCACCCCTCCCCAGTCCCTCCTGTGCCTTGGGATAAGCATGGCCTCGATGACCCTACGTCTCATCCGTGAAATGGGGCCAGGCTGAGGAATGGGTGGTGACGTCTAGAAGGTGCTGGGGTCTGCCCCCCTCCCCGAGGGCCCCTAGGGTCCCTGGCATCTTGGGAGACGTGGAGGGAAACTGAGGCACAGAGGCTGCGGAACACGCCCTGGGGGACTGGACCCCGGGGCAGGTGCAGGGTGAGGCTGGGGAGCGGCGGAGCCCAGGCCTGCCGTGCCCCACTCCCGCGTGTCCCTTCGCCTAGACTCCGTGAAGTACCTGGAGTGCTCCGCACTCACCCAGCGGGGCCTGAAGACGGTCTTCGACGAGGCCATCCGGGCCGTGCTGTGCCCGCAGCCCACCCGGCAGCAGAAGCGCGCCTGCAGCCTCCTGTAGGGTAGGAGCCTGCCGCGGTCGCACAGCCCTGCGGTCCCTGGGTGTGAGCTCAGGGCTGGCCGGGAGGGGGGCGCGCGCGGCGCTGCTGTTCCTGGGCGCATGCTCAGGGCTGACCGCCAGGGGGCGCGCGTGGTGCTGCTATCCCTGGGCTCATGCTCAAGGCTGGCCGCCAGGGGGCGCGCGCGTGGCGCTGCTGTCCCTGGGCGTGAGCTCAGGGCTGGCCGGGAGGGGGGTGCGCGGTGCTGCTGTCCCTGGGCCGAGCTCAGGACTGGCCGCCAGGGGGCGCTGCGGGGGTCTGGCACAGAGCAGCTGCTGCGGGGGGGGGGGTGCGCTGCGGGGGGCAGGAGGCAGGGGCAGCGGGAATGCCCGGCTGGGAGGGGCCACAGGGAGCTGGGACCCCGAGGAGGAGAACCGTGAGGAGCGGGGGCCGTCTTCCCCCCCCCTCCCCCGTGACCAGGTCAGGGAGGACCTGATGGGATGGAAGGAGCTGGAAGGGGGGAACGTGGAGATTGGGGGGCAGCGGGGACTCTCGGGGACCCCGTGTCTCACCCCCGCCTGTCTTCCCTCAGGGTGCAGCCGCCCTCCCAGCCTGATCATTGCACCCCCCACCCCTCCCCAGAGCCTGATGGTGGAGTTTGGCTGATGATGCCCGGACCGGAAGGGTGTGGATTTGTAGGCGCTGCATCCTGATCCCTCATGCTCCTGCCTTGCCAGGGCCCAGCGGGGACCCCTCAGGACCCCGCCTGGCCACCCCCGCATTGCTGCGGCCAGAGCCGGCTGCTGTATCCACCTGTCCCCTCCACTCGCACCCAATGCCTGAACCTTCCACCCCGCCCCCCACACACACTTCTGATCATCTCAGTAGAGTGTCTCCAGCGCCTGTTCTCCAAGCCCCTGAAGGCGACCACAGAACACAGACCCACCCCTCTGAGTCTCGGGGAGCAAATGCCCAGGGGTTCCAAGCCTGGGTCCCGCTAACTCCTGCCCTCACCAAGTCTTTCTGCGCAACTCCCACCCGGGACCCCGAACACAAGGATCTGCGAGCAGCTTCGAACTTTCCGAGCCTCCCAGCCACGACTTGAGCTGCTGCGAAAGGAAATGATCTGCTTCAGCAGAAAATAAACGTGTTGTTTCAAGTGTGGAAATAGCATTTCTTCAGGTGCGGCTTGATCAAGGGGCGGAGCGGACGTCCTCCCATCCCTCCCTGGACCCCTGCGCTCTTCCTTCCGCTGTCTGGCCCAGTCTCGGTGACTGTCAAGGCTTTCTCCTCCGAGGGGACGAAAAATAGGGGTGAACTAGTAGGGACGAAGAGATAGGACGCAGGTGACGGGCACTGCAGCATGTGGGCTAAGGCATTTGCCTGACACGTGGCCAACCTCGGTTTAATTCCTGGCACCACGTGACTCTGGAGCGCCACCCAGAGTGAGTCCTGAGCACAGATCCAGGAGCAGCCCCTGAGCACTGCAGGGTGTGGTCCAGATCCCTGATGCTGAGTCCTCCATGAGCCAAGTGCTCTCTGGCAGGCCTGAGCTGCAGGGACAGGCCACACCCCATCCTTAGCCCCGCTGGGTGCCCAGTGGCCAATGGGCCTGCCACGGGGCTTTTGCCACACGCCAGGGAAGTGCCCATGGAGGGCAGAGATTGGGGGCTCAGGGTTGCCAGGGGAGGGGCGGTGAGGGGGCCACTGCCTCCCCTTGGCTGCAAAGTCGCCGCGAGAGAGAAATATGCAGACGCTCGCCAGAGACAGTGGGGCCACCCTTGCCCCGAGCCAGGCTCCGTCCAGAAGCAGATGGCGGGTGGTAAATGATTCAACACAGCCCGGAGAGGCCAAGCTAAGTGTCCTCTGAGCTGGCGGGCGGGAGAGACGCAGAACAACGGCCTTGGCGAGCCCCAAGGGGAACCCCAAGTGCTGGACCCAAACTCCGGATGGCGAGGCAGGAGGCTGCAACATTGGGGAGCAGGCCCTCCCCCCTCCCCCCTGCCCTCCCAGGCCCTCACCCAGAAGAGTCATCCCTGGACTTTGGAGCACACAAAGGGACACGCCCCCCCACCCCCGACCCAGACCATGTGACTCGCCGTGGGCCAATGGGATGCGCACAGTCCCAGGAGGGTTTGGGTTGGGCCTGGCACCTTGGCACAATGTCCTGTGCCAACTGAAGAAGGTGCCCCTGGCAGGGCTCCTGGTTCCAAAGGTGGAAGGGCAACACGGGGCAGAGGCCTATGCGGCAGTTTGACGTGCGGATGCCAGGCGTGTACCACCAGTGGATCACACAGGCCGTCAGCGGAGAGTGTCCACGGAGGTGTGCGTCCACAGAACGAGAGAGTGAACCAGGGGAAGGAAGGACAGGGTTCAAGAAACCGGGTCCACAGCAGGAAGAAGGGAAGGGTGGGGAGCTGGGAACTCAGGCATTCACTGGGCAAGGCAGACCCCAAAGAGGAGTTTGGTGGGGTCTCTAAGAAAAAAAATGAACGATCAAATTGCGTTGCAGAGTTTATTTTGCCCCATTTTGCTGCATTTTTGTGGCCACACCCAGCAGTTCTCAGGGCTGACTCCTGCCTCTGTGCTCGGGGCTGACTCCTGGCAGTGCGCAGGGCTCCGGATGCAGTGCCAAGGATCGGGTCTGGGTCCGCGTGTTCAGGACAAGCGCCTCCGCCCCCGGACTCTCTCCCCAGCCTTCCACCACGAGTTTTTTTTTTAGCTATAGGAGTGTATGAAAAAAATGAAGATTTAAAAAAAAAACAACCAAAGTCAAATAGACGAAAAAAATGAGGCAATTATTAACTCCCAGCTGAGCAGGAAATTATATTTACACTGTATTAATAATAGAAACACTGAATATGCGTTTAGTAGGAAATTATGTTACTTTGAGAGGACAGGGGAGAGGTACCAAAAAATGGGTAAGAAATCTAAAATCCAGGGCCTGGGGGATAGCTGAGGGGTCAAGTCTCCTGTCTTGCTGCCAGGCTCGTTCGTTCTGTCATCACACAGCTCCCAAGCCCCCTTGGAGGTAGCCCCAGAAGCCCCTGACCACTGCTGGGGTGACTGGGGTCACCCACATACTGCAGGGCCCCGAATAACCAATGCGATGCATGGAGTCCCTCACTCACCCCGCAAGAAGGAGCCTAAAATCTCCCCCTATCATCAGAAGCTTGGGGATGGTGGGGAAAATTGGGTTGTAGAGAGATTTGAAAACAGAGACTTCGGGGTCAGAGCGATAGTCCAGCAGGGAGGGCGTTTGCCTTGTACCCGACATCCCATAGGGTCCCCTGAGCACCGCCAGGAGTGATTCCTGAGTGCAGAGCCAGGAGGAAGCCCTGAGCATCGCCAGGTGTGGCCCCCAAACAAACAACCCCCCCTCCTGAGACCTTAATACGTAGCAAGAGGGAGAGAAACCACCGAGCGACCAAGCCACAGGCTTCTGGGGCCAGGGCTCGCTCAGGGCCATGGAGGATGCTGTCTTTTGCAGAAAAAAAAAATCTTCGCTCTGGGTTGTTAATATTTTATACTTTATTAAAAAGAAAAGCAGATGACGAGTAGTCGCATCAGAGATTAAAAGGTGCCCCAGAGGAGGAGCTGGCTGCCAGCTCCCACTGCGGCCGGCTCTGATCCTGGAAAGGACGGGGCATTGCAGGGAGTCGCAGGTGCAAAGGGCCTGGGGCCAGTGTGTGGTTCCCGGCTGAAGTTCGTGGTGCTTTAGAAAGAGAGGAGTGAGGGGCCAGAGAGTAGGGCAAGCAGCTGACCTGGGTTCACTTCCTGGCACCCCATAGGGTCCCTCAAACACCACCAGGACTAACCCCTGAGCACTGCCGGGTGTGGCCCCCCAAAACCAAACCAACCACATAGTAAATAAATGGAAAATAAAAGAAGGAGAGGGGGAAGGGGCTGCCCCGGCTAGCAGCTGTGGATTTCACAGTCTGCAGTGAGTGGGAGGTGGGGCTCCCCAGGGGAAAGGCGGCTGGGATTTTAGGGGACAGGGGCCTTGGGCCACCCCGCGGTGCGCAGGGCTTCTCTGGCAGGGCTTGGGGGCCCTTGGCGGCGACCCGCCTCAGCTGTCTAGCAGATTTGTTCTCCCTGCTCTGTTGGGGACAAAGAGCCCAGCCCTGTGGGGGGGGGGTCCCAGGAGGACCCACAGGGGACAGACCCTGAGCGGGGAGTGTGAGTTGGGTGAAGAGAGGAGTCTGGGGTGGAAGGGAGAAGCCTTGATTTGGGGTGGGGGGTGGCGCCGGGCCAAGCCCCCAGGCGTTTCCTTTTTTCACCCTTCAAAGAATTCCCCAGGCCATACGGGGAGTGGGGGACAGACGCCCCCAGGGCAGGGGAGCAGGGTAGTTTTGTGGGGTGACTGGGGCACAGCTGGGGCTGACTCCCCCCGAATGAGGACGGGAATGAGGACAGTGGGGGACCAGGCTCCCAGCTGGCCTCTGGGTGTCCTGGGAACGGCCATCGGTAGGTGGGGAAGCAGAGGCTGCGGCTCAGAGAGGTCAAGCTATATACTCAGGGTCACACAGCCAGTCGAGCAAGGCCGAGGGTCTACATCAATCGACTTGGCGGACTTTTTGGTTCCTTGCTGAGGACACTGCACCTGGCCCTGCTCTGGGGGGGCTTGGGTCTGGGCCTCTGGGGGCCAGGACTAGGGGATGGTGCCCAGGGTCGATGCCCAGGGCCACAGAGTCTGATGGCGGAGGGACAGGTGTGGTCTTGGGGTCCAGGCGTGAAGGAGATGCTGCAGACCCCCCTTGGGGGAAGCCGCTGCTCTCAGGGACGCTGTCTGCTTCTGAGCACCCCCAGGTGTAAACAGGGCGCAGGACGGACAGAGAGACAGCTGACCGTAGACCACTGGCGAAACTAGGGCAGCCCAGGGAGCAACGGGGCGCGTCTGAGGGTTCGCATTCAGCATGGGCGTGAACCGCCCCTTCCTGCTCCATCTGCAGAAGAAACTGAGGCTGAGAGAGGAAACTCAGACCCCTGTCCTGGGGCTGTCCAGGCGGGGAGCAGCGTAAGAGGGACACCCAGAAGGAGCGCCTTAGACCCGGGGGTGCTCAGGGGTCCCGGGACACCCCCGGTCCCCCACCCCCGGGGGCTGGATGAGGCAGAGAACGGGCATGAATATTGGCTGCCGAGGCAGGAAATAACGAACTTAGCAAAACTAAGTTGCCTGCCCGAGAAACGAAAAGGAGAAGCCACCACCGCCGCCGGTCTTAGGAAAACGGCTGGCGCCAGCCCCGCACTGGGTCCAGCCAGGGGACTGTCCCCCCCCGCCCCCCCCACCCCCCCACCCCCCGCCGCCTCGGGCTTCCGCTTTTGCCTCGGAGCCCTGGAAGCTGGAGACAGCCCCCCCGCCCCCCTCCCCACGCCCCTGGCTGCCCGCTCCGGAGGGGTCCCCCTGGCCCGCAGGCTGGCGGGGAGCCCCGACCGGCCGGATGACTGGGTGGCGCGAGCCCGCAGCCGCCAGGCCAGGATCCCAGCTGTCGCCCGCGGGACATCTGTCTCCGGGGGCCCCCTCGGCTCCCAGCTCCCCGCTCTCCCCTCCACCCCGCTGCGGGCGCCAAGGCCAGCGTGGGTGGCTGCGATCTCCTCGGTAACAGGGCCCCCCCATGCCTCCTCTCGGAACCTGCCGGCCCTCCTCGGCGGGCGCCCGCACCCCGCACCTGCTCTCCGGCCCCCCACGCCCCCCTCCTTCCCTGGCTCCCTGTCACCATCTGTGGCTCAATCCTTCTCTGTCACTCTCCTTGCCACCTCCTCTCCTCCTCCTTCCTTGCTCTCTCCCTCTCTCTCCCTCTCTCTCTCCCTCTCTCTCTGCCACTTCTCCGCTCTCTTTCCTCCTCCTCACTCCGTCACCGTTTCTCATTACTCCCCAACGTTCTGCCTCTCCACCCACTCTCTCTCTCCCTCTCTCTCTCTCCAGCTGACCCCCTTCCCCTCTTTTTTTTCCCTCTTCACTTCTCTCTGTCCCCCCCCCCCGCCGTTCTCCGCTTTTCTTTCTCTTCCTCCGATACCGACTCGCCCTGCAGTCCAGTCCCAGCTCCTGCCTGCCGACCCCCCCACAATCAGGGCCACCCCCCCCCCACGCCACACACCCCGGACGGACAGACGGACGGACGTGTCCTGGAGATGGGGAGTGATGTACTGGGCGCCGGAGGGGCGGCGGGGCCGGAGACCAGATGGGAACGGCTGTGTGGGCAGCCGTGGCCGCCGCGGGCCTAGGGGGGGCGGCCAGGCCCTGGAGGCAGGACGGTCTCCCAGTGGGCGCTGCGGGGAGCCCCGGCCGAGGGGTGTTTGGGGGACACCTGGGGCCCAGCAGCATGGCAACCAGCCCGGCGGCGGCGAGGAGGGGAACCCTGACCCACTGGGCAGGTAAGGGTCCGGGGACCAGTGCGGGTGCTGGGGGGGGATCGGGGTCTGGGGTGGTGTTCCTGGTGGCCTGTGGGGGGGGTGATGGTGGGGGGAGCTATCGCAACTAGAGTCTCCCGTTCTAGAATCTTGGACTAGAATGAGAGGAGGAGGAGGAGGAAGAGGCCGTGTTCTCCGCTAGCCTCCTGGGGTCCACTTCCTCGGGACTGGGGGGGGTGGGGGGTCAGGGAACACAGGGTCCTGAATTTCAGTAGGCTGGACCCGAGCTCCGGAGAGGTGAAGGGACCGGCCCAAGGTCACCCAGTCACTTGGTAACGTCCCCAGGTGCCCCCACCTGGGTCCTGGGGGGCTTGTCAGTGCACCCGGGGTACTGGCAGGCCCAGGGAGCAGAGGGTGGGCAGAATGCAGAGCGACCACCAGGGGGTGCCAGCGAGCAGGATGCAGGGTCACAGGGCAGGGTGCCACCCCCCCACCCGGCAGGCAGAGACTGGCTTTGGGGGGTCCCTAGGCTGCCCCGCTGATGGAGTCCCCTCCCACTCACAGCTGGGCGACCTTTGGCAAGTTCCTGCATCTTTCCACAGCCCTAGAGCCCCCCCCCCCCGGGAGGCACGCCCAGATCCTGGGCATCGCGCTGGGCGTTTGGGTTAAAGGGACAAAGAAGTTGGGGTCCTCACACTCACAGGGACACACTTTAAGGGGCACCCATGGCGGGGGAGACCCGGGGAGGACGGTCGGGGGATCCCGCAGCCCCCGGGTTGGGGGGCACTCACAGCAGCCGCTGCTCCCCCTCTCTGGAGCAATCCCCAGAGCCCGCCCCCGCTTCCAGGCAAGCTTGTGCCAAAGATAAACCAGACGGGCGAGTCCTCCCCCGCACGAGGGGCAGATGGGCCCAGAATCAGCTCCCCCACGATGGCTCTCTCAGGGGCTTGGGGACGCTGCCCATGAGACGCCCCGGTACCCTCGCCCAGGCTCCTGTCGGGTCAGCTGTGACTGGCCGCGGGGTTTGCCAGTGCCTGGACAGAGACTGGCACTGTGCCAGGCTGAGAGGTCAGGTGTCAGGGGCTGTGCTGGGGCCCCTCGGGACCCCGACGCCTGCAGGTCTGACTCTCTGCACCCTGGGGGTCCCTCTGCTGCAGCATCACCAGCATCTTGGTGGCCCAGTAGCTGTGTTCAGCGGACCCTGGGATCTGACTCGGGGAGGGCGGCCCAGGGTTTGGGTGGGAGGTGAGAGCCCAGTTTCTGGGGGTCCAGACCCCAGGATGTCAGGTCTCAGTGGGACCATGCGGGCCTCCAGGGAGCCTGAGCGCCGATGCTCTGACCCGGTGAGCCGGTCTCAGTTCTGGGAATCTCAGAAAGTGGGGCTGGAGCAATAGCACAGTGGGGAGGCATTTGCTCTGCATGCAGCTGACTCAGGCTGGATCTCAGAGCCACACATGGGGCCCCCGGACCTGCGAGGAGCGATTCCTGAGCAGAGTCAGGAGCAAAGCCTGAGCACTGCCTGGGAAGAAAGAGGAGGAGGAGGACGTGGAGGAGGAGGAGGAGGAAGAGAAGGAGGAAGAGGGAAGGGGAGGAGGAAGAAGAGGAGGAAGAGAAGAAGGAGGAGGCAGAGGAAGAAAAGGAGGAAGAGGAGGAGGAGGGAGAAGGAAGGAAAGGAAGAGGAGGAGGAAGAGGAGGAGGAGGAAGAAAAGGAGAAGGAAGAGGAGGGAAAGGAGAAGGAGGAAGGAGGAGGAGGAGGAGGGGGAGGAGAGAGGAAGGGGTCCTTTTTCTGGACCCCCTGACTCTGTGGGGTTGCTGGGGGCAGGGTGGGGGGTACTGAGCTTGAGGGAGGTTGAGGCACTGAGCCAAGAGCCAAACTGGCAGAGGAGACCAAATGCTGCTCAATCCTGGCTGGACATCAGGGGGGCCATGCACTCTGCACAGGGGTGCTGGGATTGGGGGCATGCTCCCCTCTTCCAGGAGTGGCGTTGCTGACTGACTAGGGTCCGGGGCGGCCTCCAAGACCCCATCTCTGGTGGCGCAGTGCTGCTCAGACGCTGAGCGGCACCTCGCGCGAGGAGGCCCGGAGACCGTGCTGGCCCCTGACCAGACCGCGTCTTTCTTCCTCCAGGCCGGTAGCTGCCTGCTGACGGCCCGAGCCCTCCCCTCCTCGGCATGGACGCCCTGGACGCTCCATCCCCCACGCCCGTCACCTCGGAACCCGGGAACGCCTCCTGGCCCTGGTCCCCGGACGGCAACGCGTCGGCGGCGGCGGCGGCGCCCGGCTCGGCGGGGCTGGCGGTCAGCGGCGTCCTCATCCCGCTGGTCTACCTGGTGGTGTGCGTGGTGGGCCTGCTGGGCAACTCGCTGGTCATCTACGTGGTCCTGCGGCACACGGCCAGCCCGTCGGTCACCAACGTCTACATCCTCAACCTGGCCCTGGCCGACGAGCTCTTCATGCTGGGGCTGCCCTTCCTGGCGGCGCAGAACGCCCTCTCCTACTGGCCCTTCGGCTCCCTCATGTGCCGCCTGGTCATGGCGGTGGACGGCATCAACCAGTTCACCAGCATCTTCTGCCTGACGGTCATGAGCGTGGACCGCTACCTGGCCGTGGTGCACCCGACGCGCTCGGCGCGCTGGCGCACGGCGCCCGTGGCGCGCGCGGTGAGCGCGGCCGTGTGGGTGGCGTCGGCCGTGGTGGTGCTGCCCGTGGTGGTCTTCTCGGGGGTGCCGCGGGGCATGAGCACGTGCCACATGCAGTGGCCCGAGCCCGCGGCCGCCTGGCGCGCCGGCTTCATCATGTACACGGCGGCGCTGGGCTTCTTCGGGCCGCTGCTCATCATCTGCTTGTGCTACCTGCTCATCGTGGTCAAGGTGCGCTCGGCCGGCCGGCGGGTGCGCGCGCCCACGTGCCAGCGGCGCCGGCGCTCGGAGCGGCGCGTCACGCGCATGGTGGTGGCCGTGGTCACGCTCTTCGTCGTGTGCTGGCTGCCCTTCTACGTGCTCAACATCGTCAACGTGCTGTGCCCGCTGCCCGACGAGCCCGCCTTCTTCGGCCTCTACTTCCTGGTGGTGGCGCTGCCCTATGCCAACAGCTGTGCCAACCCCATCCTCTACGGCTTCCTCTCCTACCGCTTCCAGCAGGGTTTCCGCCGCGCGCTGCTGCGCCCGTCCCGCCGCGTGCAGAGCCACGAGCCCGCGCTGGCGCCCGCCGAGCGCACCGAGGACGACGACGACGACGACGACGATGAGGGCGAGCACGGTGCCCGCAAGCCCGCCGAGGGCCAGGAGGCCAACGGGCGCGTCAGCCACATCGCGCCGCGGCCGGGCCCCAGCGGGCAGGAGCAGCCCCCGTGCGCCGGCGCCGCGGCCCCCGGGGGACACCTCCTGCCCCGGGAGCCCCGCGTGGGGGACAGGCCCGCGGCACTGCGGACCAGCTATCTCTGAGGGACCCACGCGGGGGTCCACGGAACCGGAGGCGGTGGCTTGTGCCACCCGGGTGTGGGGGCCCAGAGACCCAGGCCCGGCCGCAGGCCACGTTGCTGTGTGATCCTGGGTAGCTGGTTTGACCCCTCTGGGAGCCATGTTCTCCGCCGGGACTCAGGGATGAGGCTCGGCCCGGTGAGAGCTCTGGAAACCTGGAGTGGGGAGGGAAGGTCCTGGCTGGGCAGAGCCCCACATGGGCCCCCCACTCCCCTGGAATCAGCCTGAATGTGGTTCCCAGAGGGATCCATCCAGGCTTCCTGGGCTCCGAGACAGGTTAAGGAGAAGCATTGGGGTCCCCGGTTCATGGGGAGCTGCCCTGGATGCCGCCGCCGGGAGCGGGTGACACTGCTCAGTGAGACTACCTACCCTGGGGGACAGGGTCTCAGGTGCCAAGCGGTTCCGCCCGCCACCAGTGGCCACGCTTCCGTGCTCCGACTCCAGGAGAAGTGGCCACCCCAAGAAGGGAATCAAGGGGCTGGAGCGATAGCACAGCGGGGAGGGCGTTTGCCTTGTATGCAGCCAACCTGGGTTCGATTCCCAGCCTCCCATAGGGTCCCCTGAGCACCGCCAGGAGTAACTCCTGAGTGCAGAGCCAGGAGGAACCCCTGTGCATCGCCGAGTGTGACCCAAAAAGCAAAAAAAAAAAAAAAAAAAAGGGAATCAAGTCCAGCCTCAGAGTCCCTTCCTGGGCTCCTCTGAGGCCACACGTGCTATTTTGTACTTGCACTTTTGTATTCTTTTCTTAGGGTCCAGAGGGCCCGGGGACCTCACCCAGGCCCTGTGGAGAGCAGCTGACCCCCCCGCCAAAGCTGCCATTGCAGTGTCCGAGGGCTGCAGGGGCCCTCCAGGGGGGTCCCCATAGGAGGAGTCATGCCTGTCTCCTCCCTGAGACCTGGGCAGGGTCCCCACCCCACAGGCTGGCAGGGACCCTCAGGATGTCTCAAGGGCGCCGGGCAGGGAGAGGAAGAGACAGAGCTGGGGGGGTGGGCGAGGAGGAAGTGGGCACAGAGGAGAGATCTGGCCGGTGACCCTGGCCCGGGGCCCGGCTGCAGCCAGATTGGTGACTCCTGGCGTGATGTGAGGGGCAAAACCAGGCTGGGAGAGAACACAGAGGAACGGGTGAAGCTCATGCAAGGGGCAAGGCCCCAGGCGCCATCCCCGTACCACGGGGGCCTCCAGAGTGCTCCGGAGTTAGCCCGGGAGTCCCTGGCACTGCGGGTGGTGCCCCAAATAACTAATAATGAGACACAAAGACCAAAAATCCCAGAGTGAAAAACAGATATTTAGGGAGATCCACGCTAGCCCCACTCAGAGGAAGGAGTTCTGGGCCAACGGGGCCACAGCTGCCTCCCTGGGGGCCTTGAGGTGGGTGGAGGAGCTGGACTCCCTCTGCTTTTTATTCCCCCGGAGGAGGGGGGTCAAGATCTGGAAGGTTCTGGAACAGGGGGCATAGTCTCAGGCTGGTTTGGGTGGCCCTGGTCTCCCTCCTAAAGGGGCCCTGAGGCTCATGGGCTCCATCACCCCAGCCCCCCACGCCCCGCAGAGGGCAGGGCACCTCAGGCAAAGCACTGAAGCTGCATGCTGGATATTTCTCTTCCTCTGGGTCCTGGCTGGACCCGTGGGCCTCAGTATCCCCCTCATAAAATAGAGGTGATTGTGTGCCCCCTTCTCTAGTCTGTCTCCTGTGTTGTGTGTGTGTATGTGGGGGGGGGGTGGGACCATGAGTCAAATCATGCTAGGTAAAAACTATGCATTATACACTCTGCAATGGATGGTAAAGTGGAGGTGTACACGCACACACACACACACACAAACACACACAAACACACACACAAACTTGGTCTACACCCTTTACTCTCAAGTAACCTATCCTGACTCGCAGTAGTAGTGGCGGGGATGGTACAGAACACACGGTGTGACTGGGGTTAGAGGAGGCCAAGACGGACAATCTTCGGGGGGCGATGTGCACACAGCTAGAATCCAAGCCCTCAGTCTTGGGGCTCCCCTGAGGGCGATCTGGGGTTCATAGGGGAGTGGATGCTTCTGGTATTCCAAGTTGTTTGGGGTCAGTTGGCCTTCCCAATTCCCGGCTAGGCGGGAGGGGCCCCGGGGAGAATCCTCTGCGGTTTCTGCCCCAGCTCTTGTCAATACAGATGATGACACGTGATTGACAGCCGAGGCCGGTTGCTGACTTTCCTCCTGTGCATGGTGCGGCCGCCCCTGCGGTGGAGGGGTTTGCGTACCGCAGTCCACGCTCTCCCGAAGTTCCCTCTGTCTGCTCGGTGTGTCCAGCCCTCTGTGTGGGGCATGGAGGATGCTTCCGGAGACTTCAAGCCTACATCCTCAGAGACCGGGATGCAAAACCCTAAATCACACGGAAGAAAGCTGATTGGTTCCAACTGGGTCACATGATCATCCTCGAGGCCAATCACCAAAGACCAAGTATTAGTGTGCCATGATTGGCCAGGGGTAGGTCATGTACCTAGCCTTTCAGCCATAGAGAAGGCGAGGCACTGTGATGGACAGTCAGCCCGACCAATGGGGCAGGGAGATGTTCAGAGAGCCAAGAGAGGAGGCGGGTCATGTAGCAACAATGCTGCTGGGCCCGGCCCGGAGCACACAGTAGGTTCAGGGCATTTCGGCTGTAGCCAGAAGACCGAAGACCTGCAGTGCAGGTGGAGGTGCACATAGGGCAGGGGCGGAGGGATGCCAAGAGCGTGGGGGGGATTCTCCTTTGCCTGTGCAGCTCATGTGCACCTGGGGGACTGAGGAGGGGTTCGGGTGTTGCACCCATATTCCGAGGGCTGAGCAGTTCTGGGGACCTTTTGGTACGTGTTGGGAATGAATAAATAAATGCACGCCCCAAGAATCCTCTCTCCCTGATCTTTATAACTTCCTCGGATCTTATGCTACGTGGTCGCCCGAAAAAAAAATGAAGTGGGGAGGAGGTCATCAGATTGGGCGGAAGGAGCGGGTATAGGGATTCGGGCTGGGATGGAATGGGGAAGGCAAGAATAGCGGGGGCTCGGGGAGGTGAGCCTGAGCGGGGAGGCTGCTCAGGACACCCCCTCCCCGTCCCTGACTCCCTTGCACACACCCTGCTCGCTCAGATCCGAGGCCTTACCTTGAACTTCACGCTGAGTCGGTTGCCAGGCAACAGCCCAGGACCACAGGGCTCTGGACTGGAACCTCTCGCGTCCACCTCAGCAGCTGGGCACAAGAGCCGGGAGTCTGCGCGGCCTGAAGAGGGGACGCCAAGACCCCTGGCTTCAAATCGGGCTCATCTGCCAGAGGAAGGGAAGAGTGTGTGTGTGTGTGTGTGTGTGTGTAGATGTGGGGGCGGGGTGGAGGGCAGACAGCCCAGATGCTGTAGATAGCAATTACAGGGCAGCGGGATGCCCATGCCGCATTGTGTGGGGTAAGGGGGGGGCATTGCTCAACCCAGTGTCCTGGCCAGACCTCAGCAGGCTTATTCCAGCCAGGTGCCCTGCCCAGCCTCTTGCTGAATCCCCAAAGCTGTGGGTAACCACATCCCTAAACGTGAGAGGAGGGGCTGGAGCGATAACACAGCCGGGAGGGCGTTTGCCTTCCATGCGGCCGACCCGGGTTCGATTCCCAGCATCCCATAGGGTCCCCTGAGCACCACCAGGAGTAATTCCTGAGTGCAAAGCCAGGAGGAACCCCTGTGCATCGCCGGGTTGTGACCCCCCCCCAAAAAAGAATAGCAATAAGGTATGTGCTTTGCCCGGGACTGGTCTGGTTTCGATCCCTGGCATCCCATACGGTCCCCCAAGCACCACCAGGAGCAGTTCCTGAGCGCAGAGCCAGAAGTAAGCCCTGAGCACCGCCGGGTGTGTCTACCGCCGACCCCAAATATAAATAAAAGTGAGAAGAGCTTTAAGACCAGGAAAGGGGGGATGGAAAACGTCTTAGGTATTGACAATGACTCCCACCCCGTTTTACGGCTCAGAGTTTATGGTCACATGACCTGCCTGTAGCACCAACCCAGAGCAGCCCCCGGCCTCTGGTGCCCAGATCCCAGACAACCTGGCCAGTGTTGTTTTTATTTGGGGGGGGCAGTGACTGAGGGCAGTTGTTAGGGTTTGCTCCCGGCTCTGTGCTCAGATATCACCCACTCCCGGTGGGTGGCTTGGGGCAAATGCCACGTATGATCTCCCCAGACCCGGAGAGTGTCAAAGCTGAAAACGAGGCCTAGAACGGCAGTCTGGGCTGACAGCCCGGTGGCCACTCCACCCACACTCTGCACCAGGGGCCAGCGGCAGACCCGGTGCTCAGGTGTCCACAAGCAGCCCTCTCCAGGAAGCCTGCATCCGGACCTGCCTACAGAGAGGTGGGGGCGCATGCTTGGCACCCTCGGGGCTCCCAGATGCACAGGCCACAGCTTTCCCGGGAGCCCAGGTCCTCCAGGCCCTCTGGCTACAAACACCAGCTGTGGTGTGGCCTGTGGGCTGCGCTTGGCCTGCTTGGCCTTAACGAGCAGAAACAAGGTCAATATTTGCACGGGGGCTGACGCGGTAGGGAGGAAGACGTTTCCTGTGCTCTCTGCTGCAAGAATCAACGGCGGCAGGGCCTGGAAGGATAGCACAGTGGGGAGGGCATTTGCCTTGCAGTGGACCCGGGTTCGATGTTCGATTCCCAGCATCCCATAGGGTCCCCTGAGCACCGCCAGGAGTGATTCCTGAGTGAAGAGCCAGGAGTAACCCCTGTGCATAGCCAGGTGTAATCCAAAAAGTAAAAAAAAAAATAAACGGTGGCAATGATGGGGGCTGGGAGGCGGGGCAAAGCAAACACACCGTGCCCGGTTTGACCTCTAGTGCCTCCATTTCTAAAACCTGTTTGTCTGTCACCCGACCTCGGCACCGCTGGGGCCTCAGAATGCGGGTTTGTAAGCTCCGGTTTCAGGTCTGCGGGGTGGCGCGCTACGCGCTGAGTCCGCCAGGGGGAGCCGCAGGACCTCCCGCTCGGCCAAACTCGGCTCTTTTCGGTCACCCTCGTTCTCTCGTTCGGGCGGACCCGCGGGCTCGGCTCCCTTCGGTTCTGTTCGGGAGCGCTCGGCAACACTCGGTTCCGCTCGGCTCCGCTCGGGGCTGGATGCGGCAGAGACGCCTCCGTGGCGGCGCCGCGACTCCTCCCTCCCTCGCGACGGTCTTCCGGGGTAGAGGCCCGGAGTTCCGCTGGGGGGGGGAGGGGGGGACCCTGCGCGACCACCTAGGTGTCCAGACTCCGCCTGTGTTGCTCCGTGCCTCAGTTTCCCTCTCTTGAAAAGGCCGTAGCGGGTAGAAGGCCTGTGTCCTTGCTTCTGACCTCGTGGTGGAGTTAGAAGTAAAAATGGAATTAAAGTCTCCCATCTGGGGCCGGAGCGACATCACATTGCCCTGCACGCGGCCGACATCACATTGCCCTGCATGCGGCCAACATCACATTGCCCTGCACGGGTTCGCTCCGGGGCACCCCATCTGGGCCCCCCAAACCCCGCCAGGGGTTGATCCCTGCACGCAGAGCCTGGAGGAAGCCCTGAGCGCCGCCGCGTCTGGCTCGAAAATTAAAAAATAAATAAACAGATTCCCCGACCTCTAATTTCCCCCCAGTTTCCAAGAACCGGGCCCAGGGCCACGCAGCTTGGTGAAAGCAGGTCTGGGGCCAGCGGCCAGCTCGGGGGAGGCTGGGCGCTGAGCCGCCCTCGGCTCTGTCCGGCTGTCCTGTCCAGCTGTGGCAGGAGTCGGGGTTGGCGCCCCGGCCAGCCCTTCCTTCTCCTCCTCCTCTTCCTCTCTCCTCCCGGCTCACCTTAGGGCCCTGAAACGCATAGGAGCCGTGGGAACCGCGCGGGCCCCGGCGGCCGCTCCGCCCAGCAGGTGGCGCTCTCGGCGGCCTCCGCTCAGCATCTTGCAGCATCTTCTTGAATCTGCCCTGGAGCAGTTAGATCTGCGGCTTTCCAACCCGTGTACAGCTGACGGCAAGAATCATGTTTTCCTCCCGTCATATTTTTTTTGACAGCCACACATTCGATTTTTTTAATTATTTTTTTTGATGCATGAAGGTTTCCTGGTGCCTTGTAAACACTGACTAAATGTCACTATTTTTATACAGCCCATCTCGAATAACATCATTTCCTTGTACTTTTCTTGGAGTTTGGAGGAGGGGGGGTGGGGCGGGGGAAGTCCGGGCTGACCATGTTTATTCGAGGGCCTGGTTTTGATATCTATCCTTTTGTTTCAAGTGCCCCTGGTTAAGTGAGGCGTCAGCTACCCCGGACGTTGAGGACATGTGATGGAGCCAGGATTCTGAGAGTCCCAAGTCTTTCCCGTAAACTAGCGTGTGTGCACTTGTCAGGGGGGCGGGGGGGGGGGGGCGATGGCTTGGGTCTGTACAGACTTGTGAGCAAAAGAAAGGCCAGTCACCGGGTCTGGGTTTCTGGCCTCTGTTGGGGAGAGTGCCTGTGCAGATGGGGAGACGGCAGAGTGACGAAGGGGTGTCGGGGCTGTGAATGTGGGCCCTGGGGTGGCTCCCAACCCTCCTGCTCTCCAGGGTCGGGCCTGGAGAAGCCCCCAGACGTGGCCTGCAGAGGGAGCCCCAGTTGCATCCCTCCTGGCTTCTTGCTCAGGTTGCTCCAAGGATCTTTTTTTTTTTTTTTTTTTTTTTTTTGCTTTTTGGGCCACACCCGGCAATGCACAGGGGTTCCTCCTGCCACTGCACTCAAGAATTACTCCTGGCGGTGCTCAGGGGACCATATGGGATGCTGGGAATCGAAACCGGTTGGCCGAGTGCAAGGCAAACGCTCTACCCGCTGTGCTATCACTCTAGCCCCTGCTTCGAGGATCTTGGTCTCATCCTGGCCCTAGGTGCCAGGGACACCCCAGCTGGGAAGGAGGGAGAGGTGCCCAAGGTTTCAGAAACACTGCAGCTGGGAAGCAGGGGGAGTTGCCCAGGGTCCCAGGGACACCGCAGATGGGAAGGAGGGGAATGTGCCCAGATTCCCAGGGACACTGCAACTGGGAAGGAAGGGGAGATGTTCCAGGGTCCCAGGGATGCTGGAGCTGGAAAGGAGGGGGAGGTGTCCCAGGCTCCCAGGGACACTGCAACTGGGAAGGAGGGGGAGATGTCCTGGGTCCCAGGGACATTCCAGCTGGGAAGGAGGGGGAGATGCCCAGGGTCCCAGGGACACTGCATCTGGGAAGGAGGGGGAGATTCCCAGGGTCCAGAGACACTGCACCTGGGAAGGAGGGGAAGATCCCAGGGTCCAGAGACACTGCACCTGGGAAGGAGGGGGAGATGCCCTAGGGTCCCGCAGCTGGAAGGGAGTTGGAGCTGAGGCGATGCCCAGGTCTCTGCTCCCGGGCTGGAAGTGGGGCTCCATGCTGGTCTGGGGGAGCCCCTTGGGATGTCTGAGCCCAGGGGTGAGGCCCAGTGAGATTGCTAGCGCTGCTGGGGGGGGGGCAGGAGGCCAAAGACAGAGTGTCGAGTTCCTGAGCCCCCCTCTCTCCCCTGCCCTGCCCCCGCCCGCTACCCTGCACAGCCCTTCCTGGGGTGGGGGTGGGGGCAGGCACCCACTTGCCAGCCTTTCTCTCCAGCCATCACCCCTCGCCCCCCTAAGCGCCCCGGACCTCCAGAAACAGGGCCTGAAGCATGGGACTGGTGCCAGGCAGAGCCCTGCTGGGGCGTCTGGACAAGCCGTTCCCGGCCTCCCGCCCAGCCGCCTGCCCGTCCCTCCCGGCCCAGGCTCCGGGCTGCTGACTCAGCCCTTTCCCGCGGCCGCCGGGAGGGGGCGGGGAGGGCGGCCCCCTGGCCGGGCCTGGGAACGCTGCCTGGGCCAAGGCCGCGGAGGGCACAGCTCGCGGAGGGGCCCCTCCCAGCTCCCAGCGCCGCCCCCTGGGATTTCCTGGAGCCCCTGCACCGGGCGGGAGGGGGGTGGGGGCGCCGGGCTGACGTCAGAGCCTGGAGCCAGAGCAGGGCCTTGCCGGGGTCACCCCGTCCTGGCGGCCCCCGCCCCCCGTGATTGATTTCATCACCACCCCGGCTCCTGCCAGCCCAGATGTTCAGCTGTTTGATGGGCTCGTCGGGAAGCTAAGGCCCAGGGCGAGCGCTGGTCAGGGTCCCTGCCCAGGGGCAGCACTGACCCCCTCCAGGCTGGGCGCGCTGTGGGCGGGGCTTCCTCTGTTCCCACAGGCAGCTTCTCCACCAGGATTCCTCCAACCCTGAGTTTGCACCCCGCGCCGCGGCAGGTATCCCCAGAGCTGGAGGGAGGCCTGAGACCTGCCCTGGTTGGGGGGGGTTGGACCCCAAAGATCGGGCTGCAGCCTTTGTCTGAGCTGCCAAGCAGGAAGGGCCGGCTCGGTGTCCTCATCTGAACCCCTGCGGTGTGTTCCCAGGGGCACAGGTTTAGAAGGCCAGAGGATGGATCAGTTAGAGGGGAACCCCCAGGTCTGGGGGTCCCTGCAGCTGGGCCTCACGTCACCCCGGGAGAGGGGATGAGAGATTATCTCTTCCCACCCATCATTCCAGACCCCCCCTGCCTGCCGCCTCCAAGTGCCAATCTGTCCTGGTTTCCTCCCAGAACCTGCCCAACTGGGCAGGAGGGCTGGGGGCTGGCGGGGAGGGGGCGACCCCTGCCACAGGACCCAAGGTGGCGAGGAGAGCGGATTGCAACCGCGGCTGCAGGGCTGAGTGTCCAATGCCGCCCTGGCCCCTCGCCCCTGCCCAGTCAGGGGTCAGGGGTGGGTGGGGGAGAGTCTCTATGTCCCAGCTGGAACACCCCGGGGTCTCTGACTTCTTCCTGGCCCTCATCTCCTGCACCGGCGGCGGCGGCGGGGGGAGACCCCAGCAAAGAGTTAAGCAAGAAATCCCAGCCCCCCTCACCCCGGGAGCAGCGGGAGGGCGGGAGGCCCGGGCTCCTCCCTCCCTCCCTCCCTCCCTCCCTCCCTTTCTCCCTCCCTGGGCCCGGAGCCTGGGGGTCTGGTCCAGCCGCGACTTATTCTCCCAGACATGGGCCCGCCGGCCAGCGGCTGCGCAGCCCCGGGGCCGTGAGCCGAGGGGCCGTGAGCTCCCAGGACCGTGGGTGAGTGACGTCCGACCCGTCCGTCGTTTCCGTGGCCGGCCACGGAGCCCAGAGCCCCTCGGTGCCTGCCCGGAGGGGGGCGGGGGTGGGGGCATCCCCTTGGCCCTCCCCTCCCCCCTCCTGCAGGGACCAACTCAGCCCCAGCCTGGACCCTCCCCAAAACACAGCCCTTCCTCCCATTGGCTCCCTGCGGACGCCGCCCCCCACCCCGAATTCTCGATCATTTTTTTTGGTGGGGAGGGGGTCTTCTCTTTTTAACGGCCTCTTTGCTTCCGCTCTATCCAGGTGCCTGCCGTCGGCTTTCTGTCTCTAAGCGCTTTTGTCTCCCATCTGGCCTGGCCAGGATCTGGAAGATGCTGGACGCCCCCTGCCCCCCCCCGCCCCCTCCCCGCCTCCTCCCACCCACCCCAGCATCTGGGAAAAGTCGGGTGCTTTGTCTCTGATTCAGACACGGGGAGAGGTGGCAGGAACAGGAAACCGCAAACTTTTATGAAGCCCTTTTTTTTTCTTTACGAGCCGGGCACAGGGCCCTGGAAAGAAGGTGGATGTGGCGGCCGCTGGTGCCAAGGAGCCCCGAGCCCAGAGAGGGTGTGCCACTCGCCCTAAATCACACAGCGGGTGAACTCCTCTAGGCTCTGACTGTCGTTTCTCTTGTTCCCTGAGAGGGACCGGGCGTGAGGGGCATGGGAGGGGGAGAGGAGGGGAGAGCGCTCGGTCCCCTGCAGTCAGCAGGGATGTGTGGCTGAACGAACACCAGGGTCCCCACGGAGCAGTCACAGAACCAGGGCGGTACCGGGGTGTGAGAAGGGGCGCCGCCAGGAGGGCTGCTCCCCTCCCCCACCTCTCTTGCCTCCTCAGCCGCGGGCCGCGTGTGTGTCTGTGGGAGGGGGCCGTGTCCCCTGCCCCGTGACACCTCGCTCCGACCTCAGTGCTCTGCAAACATAACCTGGCATGACACACACGATTGCGTCTCCTTTTTATTTTCGGGGCCCCCGGGCTTAGCCCCCCACCCCGGCTCTGCACTCGGGGTTCACTCCCAGCGGTGCTTGGGGGGCCCTCTGGGGTGGGTGCCGGGGCGGGGTGGGGGAGAAGCCAGGTCGGCCTGGTGCCAGGCGAGCGCCCTGCAGTGGCCCCTGGTCCTGCCCTCTTGACATGTATTAACCGCAGAAAAATATTTTTGAACTGTGCGAAATGTTACAGGGGAACAGAAAGGAAATAAACAGAGAAATGCCAGAGGAGCAGCGCGCAGCCTGGCTTCAAAGCCAGTCTCTGATGCCGTCCTGATAAGGCTGCCACCCCCTCCGACGCCCCATTTCCGGCCCCTCCCCCCGCGCCCCCCGCGCCCCCCCGCGGCCCCCCGCCTGGCACTCGGGGTCCTTCCTTTGGCCACGGCCTAAAAAAGCCCCGCAGACAGGCCCGGGGACCCTTGGGATCCTTTGGGATTTTCCAGCCCACATCCTGCCCCCTGGATTCCAATTTACCACCGTGGCAGCTGATTGGCCGGTCCGGGATGATTGACGCAGCCTCCATCCAATGGCTGCAGCCCCTGCCTCTCCCCGGCCCTGCGGGGCTGTGGGTGGGTGGGGGGCCAGGCTGGAGCCCCCCGGCCGGGGAGGGGGGTGGGCTGCTTTGCAGCCGCAGGGGTTTCCGATTTGTCGGCCCAGACGCGCTGCCAAGACCCCCGTCTCAGCACCAGGGTGCCCAGGCGCCGGCTGGGTCCCCCCAAGAGTCCTGTGCGTGTCCCTAGGGCCCCTGAAAGACCCCCACCCCACGCCCGACCTCATTCTGCCCCCCTCATTTTGCTCACTTGGGCGCTGCTCCCAAGGGCAAGCGAACATTCTTGTTGGGAGGGGGAAGGGAGGGGCGCGTCATTGCTCAGGACAGAGGGGGCTCCCTCCTTGACAGCTCGTTTTTTTGGGGGGGCCTGACTGCCAAGCTCCTTAGGGACCGCGGAAGCGGGCCTCAGTCTTACCCTCTGTTCAATGGATCCATAGACCCTCTCGCCCGCCACAGGGCCTGCGCAGGCCCTGCGTCCAGGCCCTGGGTATCCCGGGGGCGCCCGGTTCACGACCTCTCTGCCTCTCCTGTTGTTGGCTCCAGGTCGCCGCCATGGGGTCAGTGGCCCCGGGCCTGGCCTGGGCCGTGCTTCTGCTCCCCGTCTTGGCGTGCGGGGTCCCCTCCGACGAGCTCCTGTCTGCAGAACCCGCGCCGGGGCAGTGCCGCAGGTGCTGTGCGCCCGGGGAGTTCCCAGCGCGGCCCTACGTGCTGCCTGAAGTGAGGCCCTACATCAACATGACCATCCTCAAGGGTGAGCCCCCCCCCCAACCCCGGACACCCCGGGGCCCCGCGGCTGGCCCTCCCGCCCAGCTCAGCCAGGTCCTGGCATTGCACGTCCCCTCCCCGCCCGGTGACCCCTGAGCGCGCTGACCTCGTGCTGGGTGTCCCACCCGCACCCCCGCCCAAAGAGAGGCAGGCTCGCTCCCCTCCCCCCACTCTGGACGTGGGTGACCCACGCGCTGCGCCCACTCCAAGGTGTGCACATGGCGTGCAGTGGTCATTTCCCCGAGGGGCCGGCTGACCGCCCACTTCCGCAGTCCAACCCCTGGGCTCAGCTTCCTGCCCTCTGCCTTCTGCCCAGAAACTCCTCGGAGGGTGCCGCCCCCCACTCCCCAGACCACATTTCCCTAGGGAGGGGTGCAGAGTCCTGGAGCAGAGGGGGGGGTCCCCACAGACTGCGGGGTGGGCCCCGGGGAGGACAAGAGCAGACCGTCAGGGCATCAGGGGTCAGTTCCGAGCTGTGCGACCCCGGGCCAGTCCCCTGTCCCCTCTGAGCTTGGACCAAGTGTCCCCCGGGGCTTTGCACCGTCTGCAACCTGGAGGGGACCACGGGCCTTGCAACCGACGGGGGGTCTGCAGCCGCGAGGGGAGCGCGGGCCTTGCAGCCCGCCCTAACACCTTCCCCCTCCGCTCTGCTCCCGCAGGCGACAAGGGGGACCGCGGCCCGCCGGGCGCCCCGGGCAAGCTGGGCCGGGAGGGCGCGCGGGGCGAGCGCGGCCCCCCGGGCGGCAAGGGGGCGCGGGGCGCGGCGGGCCGGCCGGGGGCGCCGTGCCGCGCGCGCTACTCGGCCTTCTCGGTGGGCCGCAAGGCGGGTCTGCACAGCGGCGACGGCTTCCAGCCGCTGCGCTTCGACACGGTCTTCGTCAACCCCGACGGCCACTTCGACCTGGACGCCGGCCACTTCCTGGCGCCCCTGCGCGGCCTCTACTTCTTCAGCCTCAACGTGCACAGCTGGAACTTCAAGGAGACGTACGTGCACGTGGTGCGCAACGACGAGGCCGCCGTCATCCTGTACGCGCAGCCCAGCGACCGCAGCATCATGCAGAGCCAGAGCGTCATCCTGGCGCTGGCGCCCGGCGACCGCGTCTGGGTGCGGCTCTTCAAGCGCGAGCGCGACAACGCCGTCTACAGCGACGACGTGGACACCTACATCACCTTCAGCGGCCACCTGGTCAAGCCCGAGGACGAGGGCGAGGACGAGTAGCGCGGCGGCCGACGGCTCTCCTCTCATCCCCCCCACCCCAGGGACCCCCAAGGGGCGCCCTTCCCTCCCCCAGGACCCCCTCGCCTCGCTTCCTCTGTTTCTGCCTCTCTCCTGCCTCTCTCCATTCCTTTTAGTCACACCTGGCAATGCACAGAGCATTGGCACAGAGCATTGGCTCTGCACTCAGGAATTACTCCTGGCGGTGCTCGGAGGATCATGGGGGATGCCAGGGATTGAACCCGGATCGGCCGCATGCAAGGCAAACACCCTCCCTGCTGTGCTATCATTCCGCCTCTTCCCGGCCTATTTTTTGGGGAGAGGGGAGGTCACACCCGACGATACTCAGGGATTCCTCCTGGCTCTGCACTCAGGAATCACTCCTGGCGGTGCTCAGGGGATCCTATGGGATGCCAGGGATTGAACCCGGGTCGGCCGCATGCAAGGCAAACGCCTTCCCTGCTATGCTATCATTCCGGCGTCTCTCCGTCCTTTTTTTTTTCCTTTTTGGGTCACACCCGGCGATGCTCAGGAGTTCCTCCTGGCTCAGCACCAGAAATCACTCCTGGCGGTGCTCGGGGGACCCTATGGGACGCTGGGAATCAAACCCGGGTTGGCCGGGTTGGCCGCGTGCAAGGCAAACGCCCTCCCCGCTGTGCTATCACTCCAGCTTCTCTCCATCCTTTTTTGGTTCTGTTCTGTTTTGTACTATTAGGGCCACACCCGGTGGTGCTCAGGGATCACCCCTGGCGGGCTCGATCATGTAGGATGCCAGGGACTGAATCCCGCATTGAACCCTTGCACACGATGGGGCGGCGTGTGCAAGGCCAGCGTCCTCCGCTGTTGTCTCTCCAGTCCCCTTGGACGCGTTTCTTGCTTTGTTTGTGTTGGGCCACACCCAGCAGTGCTCAGGGGTGGCTCCTGGCTCCACGCTCCGGAATTCCCTGCTCCTGGCTGTGCCTGGCACCACACAGGATGCTGGGGATGGAACCCAAGTTGGCCCGCACGCAGGGCAAATGCCCTCCCCGCTGGACTATGGCTCCAGCCCCATCTTTGTTGGGTACATTTTAACACACATGCTCGCATCTTAAATGTTCTAGAACATTCCCAAGATGTGCCCGCAAAGCACCGGGGGTCTTGTTACCATTCTTTGGGGGGACCCGGGAGCCTGCCAGGCTAGGAAATTCCCATGAAGAGGTGCTGCTATTGCTACTTTGGGGAGTGATTCTGGAACTTTCCCAACAGATTCTCCTTCCAGAAAGTTCTAGACTCTTCCAGACCTTCTAGAATCTCCCCAGACTCCTTCACTCCTCTCGTCCTTCTAGGAACCTCCTCCTCTGGCCTCCGACTCCCCCTTCCCTTCTTTTTCACACTCCCCTGGACCCCCCAACCCCGAGCAATCGCTGCTCGCTCATTCCCTCATCAAACCCCGAGTGGGCTTTGGGAAAGTTGGGGCGGTGGGAGTGGAGAGGGGGACTCAGACCCCACCACGGCCCTGGGGTGAGGGGCTCCTGGCCAGCCAAAGCGGGGAGATACCAGATTTTGAAATGAGCCCCCATGAAAAGTGGGGAGTCCTAGTCACACAAGTGTGGGGTCTGGGTGCTAAGGCTCAAAGGCCCCCCGCTCCCTACCGCTCCCCCGCCGGCAGACCAGGGTCTCTGCCCACATCCCTCCTTCCTGCCCGCGCCCAGAATTCAGGCAAGCCCCTGGGGGGGCTGGGTCAGCGCCAAGGTGCTCTGAGGGGACAACTCAGGTCTTCGGGGAGGTTTTGGGGTGCAGCCTAGCGCCCCACCTCCCTGGCACACTGGTCTGGGAGCTCCGGCTCACTGCCTCCCCTCTGCCTGCCCCACTCCTGGGGTTTTGTAAGGTCCGGCCTCAGTTTACCCAAGTTCCCCTCCTCCGTCACCACCGGTGTCGTCCCCAGGTGCTCTCTGACCGTCCTTGTCCCCTGCGCTACAGGCTTTGAGAAAGGTGCTGAGGCCCCGGTGGGCACCCCCCACCCCCGAGGGTCGCCTCTGGCCGTGCCTTCCCTCACCCGGGCCCGGGCCAGGATGCAGAGTCCAGGCCAGGATGCAGAGTCCCAGCCCGGTACCCTCAGCAGGTCTGAGACAACTCCTTCAGGGTCCCCATGGGGCCCCTCCTCTGAGTCATGAGGCCCGTGAGTGGCCCCAGGAGAGGCCATGGCCAGGGCAGTCCACCCAGGCCCCCATGTTCTCCCCTTGGGAGGCCTCCTCCAGGCTGGCCCCCTGGTTTTCTCCTCTCCCACCCCAGGGGCCCAGCCCTCTCCTGGGAGACACGTGGCCTCCACCCACTGGTGCTCACACAGACACAGACCGAGGGGGGGGGGGCCTCTGGTGCTGGCGCCCAGCTGAGGCGCCTGCAGGCGGAGGCGGGAGGTGAGGGGGTGGCCGTGGGGCCCCTGGCGTCCCCCCTCTGCCCTGTCTCGCTTGTCCAGCATGATTAAAAGTTCTTGGATAAAAAACACGCCTCACATTCCTGGTGACGCAGGATGGTTCTTTCTGTGCTCTGCCCTCCCGGCCCCCTTGGGGAGCGAGCCCAGTTCTGCTCTGCAGGGGCCTGAACCTGGGGGACCCCCAGCACCCACAAAGAAACCGATCCCTCGACCACTCGGACTGTGGGGCCCCAACGGCTGTGACCCCTGGCCGGGTTCCGGCATCGCTGGGCCTCAGTTTCCTCGTCTGTGAAATAGGCCGATAGGGATGGGCTAGCAGAGGTCGCGTGGTGTGGGGTCGAGAGTAGCCTCTGTCAGCCTTAGTCTCTCTGCTGTGGGGGTCCCGGGAGATGGGGGTGCTGGCAGGTGGGGGTGCGGGCGGGCGGTGAGCGTGCTGGCGGGCGTGAGAGGGGCGTTTGTTCAAGGAATGAATGAATGGCTTTCATGCAGTGGCCGCTGGGCGTCCTTGGCTGTGGCGTTGCCAGCGCCTGGCCCGGCCCAGTAGCCACATACTGCCACGTGGACACGCAGGACCAGAAACAGCTGTCCTGGGCCCCGCGGCTGGGCAGGAGCTGGAGGATGAAGGAGGGATTTCCAGGACAGGCAGGGGACCGGGGACAGTGCCCGGTGGGGCGGGACCTGTGGGGCCAGCGCCAACCCCGCCCCCGCCCCTCCCACGAGCCTAGGGGCCTGGGGTGGGGTGCAGGTCTCTGTTGGAGGTAGAAGTGTGGGATGGAACCGGTAGTAACTGGGGTTCCCGGAAATAGGGACCCTCTGCGGGGCTGCAGGGTGAGGCAGCGGGGACAGGGTGGGGGTTCCGGGAGGCCTTTATGAGGGGACAGTTATTCCCAAACTCGGGGAAGAAGGAGACCAAGAAACCGAACTTGCAGGCTTGACCTGCTCAAGGCTGAAATGTGGGGCTGGGGCGGGGGCGTGGGGTCTTCTCTAGCCTCAGCTCTCACTGTCCCAACTGCCTGGCTTCCCTGGGTGGGGGTCCTCTCTAGCCTCAGCTCTCACTGTCCCGACGTCCTGGCTTCCCTAGGGGTGGGGGTCCCCACCTAAGCAGGTCAAGTGCAGCCGCTCCCTGAGCTGCGGGAGGAGACTCAGCCCTGCGAGCCCCCCTCCCTGAAACATGCTGGGGGAGGGGTCCTCTTCCTCCACAGCCCACGAGGCCCCCTCCTCTGCTCTGCAGAGAACAAACGCCCCCCTGTGAACCTCAGACACCCCAACTCACGACCTCTTGCCAGACTCCAGCCGGGGAGGTGGAACCGGGGTCTGCTTGGCCAGGAACCCCGAGACTGGCCGGGAGACGGGGGTGCAGGCGGGAATGAGGCGGAAATGCTGGCGGCTGAGGGGCGTTGTTCGAGGCATGCATAAAGGTCCTTGCTTCTTTCTCTCTGCACAGCTCCCGATGGGGTACATGGGGGGTCTGGGGGGGATGGACTGTGGGGGTCTTTCCCCAACTCTCTCCTGGAGCTTATCACTCATCTCATTCTTGTTTTTATTGTGATGTATTGATTGATTTGGGGGTCACACCAGGCAGTGTTTGGGGCCAACCTCTGGCTCTGTGCTCATGGATCACTCCTGGTGATGCTTGGGGGACCCTATGGGGTGCCTGGGATTGAACCCAGGTCAGGCGGGTGCAAGGCCAGCCCCTCAACGTTTGAGTTTAGATTAATGTATTTATTTAATTGACTCGGCGTGAGACCCATCCCTCCACCAGGGTACATATCGCACCACCAATGTCCCCTGTATCCCTCCTGCCACCCCCACCCCACGCCCTGCCTCTGTGGTGACAATTTCCTTTTTACTCTCTCTCTCGTTTTGGGCATTACGGTTTGCAAAACGGATACTGAGAGGCCATCACATTTGGTCCTTTATCGACTTTCAGCACACATCTCCCATCTCAAGCGATCTCCCCAACCATCCTTGACTTAGCGATCCCTTGTCTATCCCAGCTGCCTTCTCCCCCAGCTCCTGAGGCAGGCTCCCAACCATGGAGTAGTCCTCATTATTATTATTATTATTATTATTATTGCTTTTTGGGTCCCACCCGGTGATGCTCAGGGCTGACTCCTGGCTCTGCACTCAGGATCACTCCTGGCGGTGCTTGGGGGACCGTATGGGATGCTGGGAATCGAACCCGGGTTGGCCGCGTGCAAGGCAAACGCCCTCCCCGCTGTGCTATCGCTCCAGCCCCTAGTCCTCATTTTTAAAACGTAAGGATCTAGCTAAACCTCTCCTCCGCTCTCTGTGTTTTGCAGCACAAACCCGTGATTGCTGGGGTGCTCTGGGGGCGCAGAGGCTGCAAAGCCAGTGGCTGGAAAGTTTCATCCGGCAGCTCATCCCCACTCACCAGCTGCCCTCACATTTCCGCTGGGCATTTCCTGTGCTTCCGGTCGCTTGCCTGGGGCCTCAGGACCCGCCGGGGTCACAAGCCCGGCTGGGTTCTGGGGGACGGGTCTGGAACAAGGACTCAGACACACACGTTGCAGCTGATCCTTGCCTCTCATTGGCCAGAACTGGTCACGTGACAGGAAGGCCCAGGGCACGATGGGAGAAAGGTTTGCCTCTGACCCTCAAGGCCTGGGGTGGGGAGGGGGTGCAGGGCTGGTTCCCCGATCAAGATCAGAAGGGTTGGGGGTAAGGTCACAGGCACAGTGGCCATCTGTTGCCAGGCACTCTGGCATGTGATCAAGGGTTGATCTCAGTTTGGCTCCCTGGGGTCTAGAAAACTCCCCACCCTGCAGGTCAGCTTGACCCTGAGGGTCCCGCCTCAGTCTTCAGTCCTGCCCACTGGGCTTCCACTATTGGGATGCAGGGGGGCAGCACCTCTGGGTGCCCCAAATCTTCCAAACAGACTTTCCTTGGGCTCACCCAGGAGTGTAGGAGGCACTTCCGGGATCAAATCCAACCCGCAAGATAGGGGGCCTCAGCTTCCTCGCCAGGAAAATGGGGAGATGATAACAGTTTTGCCTCCAGGGGTCCTCTCGAGGTTCCAGGGCTGTGTGGAACAGCCTCTGTGCAGACATTAGCTGCACCCTAAGTTCTCTGGGCGGGGATGGCTGCATTGGAAAGTAGACATCTCACTGTGCTCCTTTACTGAAGAGAAACTGGAATGCAGCAAGCTCTAAGGAAAGGTCAGAGTGGGTCAGAGGCCGGGCTCAGGCTTCCCTCCAGTCCCCTTCCCCCCCTCTCCCTCCCTCCCTCCCTCCCTCCCTCACCTCTTCCTTCCACCCACCCATTCACACCTCCGTCTACCCTCCCACCCACCTGTCTGTCACCCATCCAATATCCGCCTTCCACCCATCCATCTACAGTCTACCCCCACGTCCGCCCTGTGTCCCACCATCTACCCATTCACCGCCCAAACACACAGCTTCCAGCCAAACCCCCGTCCATTGCCACCCCACCATCCCCCACCCCATCAACAAAAACACAGTGCAAGTGCCTCCCTTCACCACACAGAGCTTTCAATGCAGGGAAACTGAGGCTTCCTGGATGTGACCTGTCCCCAACAGCTGCCAGCCCCATTAAAATGTTCCAGAAATCTGACCAAGAATCAGATATGTCAGGAGGCAATCAATCTTAGAGGGAAATATACATTTTCATATTGTATATTAGTTGTATATACAATTAATTGTATTAATTGTACATATAAAATATACATATATATATATGCAAGCTACTGAGAGTATCACACCCACATGGCAAAGCCTGGCAAGCTAACCATGACGTATTCGATATGCCAAACACAGTAACAAGTCTCACAATGGAGACATTACTGGTGCCTGCATGAGCAAATCGATGAAAAATGAGAGGACAGTGCTATACAGTGCTATATATATATAAACAAAAACTGTCCTCCCATTGTTCAACAATTTTGAGACTTCTTGTTACTGTGTTTGGCATATCGAATACGTCACAGGTAGCTTGCCAGGCTTTGTCGTGTGGGCGAGATACTCTCGGTAGCTTGCCGGGCTCCCCGAGAGGGACGGAGAAATCAAACCCGGCTCTGCTGGGCTGGCTTTGTGCAAGGCAAACGCCCTACCGCTGTGCTATTGCTCCAGCCCCAATAACAGTATGTTAGTGATCTCTTATAGAAGGGCTTAATGGCCCCTGGGTGAAACATAACAACCTCCACACTCTTTCCTCTAAGGATACTTTTTTATAGCATTTTCAGTGGTTTTTCATAGCAAACAATACAAAATATATTATTTCGGTTCTGCTTTGGGTCAGGGATTGGGGTTCAAAATGAAAACATTCAAAATATGGTGGTGGGAAGGTGTCATGGAGGTGGGATCGGTATTTGAATATTAAATGTAATAAAATATTGTGAACTACTTTATAAAATAAAAAAATTATTTAAAAAAATCAGACTTGAGAGATCAGTGGGAAAGGCAGCTTTTCTTTTTTCTTTTCTTCCTTTTTGCTTTTTGGGTCACCCCGGCGATGCTCAGGGGTTACTCCTGGCTCTGTGCTCAGGAATTACTCCTGGTGGTGCTCGGGGGACCCTATGGGATGCTGGGGATCGAACCCAGGTCGGCTGCATGCAAGGCAAGCACCCTACCCGCTGTGCTATCACTCTAGCCCGGCAGCTTTTCTTTATTCATAAGCAGGCTTCACCTACTGATACCAAAACGGGTCGCACCCTGATCCCAGTTCACAGAAACTTCTAGAGGTCCGAAGCAGGCTACATCCATCTGATAGGAACAATATTCTCATCTAAGACACACAGCGTAACGCTTGGGACAACCGGGGATGAATCCATTGTTTTCGGCTCGGCACAGACACTTCCTAATTGTTTGGGCGACAGTTCCGTTCCCACTGAGGCATCCAGCTGATCGGTTCTGATCCGAACTCTGCTTTATGACCGGATGGACACTGCCCAGCTCCCAGAATGGGTCCTGGCTCTCGTTTTTCGCTCCGGCTCCTGATTTTCCCTCTACACAACTACAGATGAGCAGAGCCCATGTCTGCTTGAAGCGGGGCCAGGCTGACCTTGGAAGGGCTCCCTGAAAGTGGCCTGGGGCAGTGGGGACCCCAGGAATATCCCTCATCCATCCTGAATCCCAGCAGGCGGCGGGGAGGCGGGGGATGGGGGGGTGGGGGGGGTGGGGGGCTGGGTGGGAGGCAGTGGGCGAGCCTCTGTCTGGGTATTTGCCTCGGCACCCAGCTGAGCTCAGCCCCCCGCTGTCAGTCTGGGGGGGTACGAGACACAGGAAGACCCTCTGAGCTGTGTATCCCCCCACCCCCACATCTGCCCCTCTAAGCATCTCGCCCACGCTGCTCCTCTCCTGCTAGGCATGGGACCCGCGAGCCTCCAGGATCCTCGTGGGTCACTCTCTGGTTTTGGTTTTTCCCTTTCCCGGCTCCCCGCGCTGTTTTCCTGGGGTCCAGGGCCCCTAATAGCACGCTCCCCGCCTTGATGCTGCAGGTACCTGCAACGCCCGGGAAGGTGGGAGGATGCGGACCCACGTGAACCGGCTGGCAACCGCATTCCCGGGAGAAGCGCGCGACGACCCCTGGTGGCGGCTTCTGGCTTCACTTGTCCTGCAGCGTTTCAGCTGTTCTGAGCAACAAGGGACGCTGTCTCTGGGCAGTGCGGGGAAGGGGGGGGGGGGGGCAGCCCCAGCCAGAAGGTGCCCAGAGCTCTCAGCTCGCAGTCTTGGCGTCCTCCTCTGTTAGGGGACAGGGGCTGGCACCTTGGCAGGAGGGAGCTCGCACGGCGGTGGAGCACGGTATTTTCAAGGAGCCTGTGCAATGACGTGGGGGTCCCGGGGGTGAGCAGAGGGGCTGGCGGAGTCCGCCTGGGTGTGCTGTGGGAATGGACGCTCCTGTGTGGGCCCAGAGCTGGACTGTGCTCCCTGGGGGACAGGTTATGCTGCGGAGGCGCTCACCGGAGGAGGGCTGGACTCGGAGGCGTTGGTTGGTTTGCTTGGTTTTGGGGTTGGGGGCCACATCCCGCAATGCTCAGGGCGTCCTTGGGATGTTTGGAGCGTTAACCCCGTGGGCCTCTGTTCTTTGTGTCAACTGCCTCCTCCTCCTCCTCTGCCCTGACTGGTCTCTTCTAACTCAGGAACCCTCGTTCTACTATTGGAAGTGAACTCCCCCTGGAGGCCTGCCTGGAAGAGGCAGCTGTCCAGGCAAGGGTCTGAGCACCCACCAGCTCAGACTCCAGAATCACCCCCTGTAGACACGAGCTTCATCTCCCAACCAGGAGCTGCTCTGCCTGAGTTTGGATCAGCCTCTGCCCAGCCTTTGTGGTCACCCTTAAGTCCTGGCCCAGAGCTGGGGCCACAGAAACGCTTGATAAACGCTCCCACCCTCTAAGAGATGTTCTGTTCTCCGAGGTCTGGGAAACGGGAGGGGAAGGGATTGATGAGGGAAGACGGGAACCGGACAGACACAGGCCGGGGCTCAAACCCCAGTCCCAGTATGCAGCATTGTGTGACTTTGTTTTATTTATTTGCATTACCCGGCAATGCTCAGGGGTTCCTCCTGGCTCTGCACTCAGGAATTACTCCTGGCAGTGCTCAGGAGACCCTATGGACCATATGCTGAGAATAGAACCCGGGTCGGCTGCGCGCAAGGCAAATGCCCTATCCGCTGGACTATTGCTCCAGCCCCGCACTGTGTGACTTTGGGGAAGATATTTGACATCTCTGTGCCTTCCTTTTTCTGCCTGTATGGGGGGGGGGGGACGGGCCGGGCGGGCGCAGGAATTCCTCCCTGAGGTACAGCTTTTTTTTTTCCTCAGGGATGGCAAAGAAGGTTTTTTGGGGTCACACCCAGCAATGCACAGGGATCACTCCTGGTTCATGCACTCAGGAATCACTCCTGGCAGTGCTCAGGGGACCCTATGGGATGCTGGGAATCGAACCAGAGTCGGCCAGGTGCAAGGCAAACGCCCTCCCCGCTGTGCTATTTTTTCCAGCTCCATGGAAAAGGAAATTCTGTTTTGTTTCAGCGCCACACCCAGTGGTGTTCAGTGATGACTCCTGACTCTGTGCTCAGGGATCATTCCTGGCAGGCTTGGGGGACCATCAGGGATGCCGGGAATCGAATCCAGGTTGGCCGCATGCAAGGCAAGAGCCCCACTCGCTGTGCTATGGCTGTTCCTGTACCTGAAGATTCTGATTTGGCAGGTGTAGTTTGGGGCCTCAGATTCCGCAAGTGTTTAGTACAGGGCCTGGCACAGAGTGCAGGAAAGGTCTGGCTTCTAGAACTTTCCACTCTTCGTCTGAGCTGGTGCTCTGGACTCTTGGTGACCCTGATGTCTTTCAGTTCTGACTTTTAAAATTTCATTTCTACATATTTTCTGTCTTGGGTCACACCTGGCGGTGGGGGGGGGGACCCTATGGGATGCTGGGGGTTGAACCCGGGTCATCCAAATGCAAGGCAAACGCCCTCCCCTCTGTCCTATCCTTCCGGCCCTGGGTTTGATTGTTTTGCTGGGATCGCCTCTGGTCCCTGGGGTGGTTGAGGTGTGGCGGGGCTGGGGGGGGGGCGGGGGCGGGGGAAGGGGTGGAAGGTGATTTTAGCCCAGAAGAGAAACCGGAAGTCGGCCTGGGGTGGGGGCTGGCGGCCGCCCCGCCGAGTGTCCTGTCTGTGCTGACGCCTCAGCCCACACCTCGAGCCTCTCCCTCCGGTGCCCCCTCCTCACCCCGACCGCTTCCTGCAGGAAGGGCCCAGGTGAAACACGGTCTGGGCGTCGGGGCGCCAGCAGCGCTAAAGCCAGTGGCCACATCCTTCGCATCAAAGGCCACCGCCCCGGCCCCACCACCTGCCCGGCTCTGGCCTGCAGGGCTCTAGCCAGACCCGCTCTGGTCTCTGCTGCCCGACGGGGCAGGGGTGAGGCTGGGGTGCCTAAGACTTGGGAGGAGGTGCTGAGTCTGGGGGCAGACGGGGGACGGCAGGGGTGGGGGTTTGAGGGTCCTGTTTGACTCTTTGCACTCACCTCCTGCCTCCTTCTGGGTGGGGGGGGCGCAGATTGTAAATTGATCTGGGAACCCCAACGTCCTTCCCAGTGGGTGCGCAGAGCGCTGGTTTGAGGTCATTTCCCAGAGGGCAGTGACGTGGCTCTGAGCCCTCCTGGTTTCATCTTGGCTCATGTAGTCAGGGGGGTCCCCCGGGAGCAGGCCACAGAATCAACCTCACTGCAAGAGGGGGGGGGGCGGGGACTGTCTTCTTTCCCTCGGGGTGGGGGACTGGCCCTGCCTCTGCCTGGTTCTCCCTCAATGGGGAACTTCATCAGTGAAGTCCAGCCAGGTCAGAAGTCCCTTTTGGGGCCCGAGAGGCAGCCTTGGCAGATGAGAGAGCAGGAATGCAGGGTCCCCTGTATCTGGGGGACTTTCAGGGTCTCCTCCTTGGGAGGCTGGGGACTCGGACCCCAAAAATGGCACTTTTGGTTTTTCTACTTCCTCAGATCCTTCCTGGGAGAAACACTCCATTTCTCTCTGATCACCATCTGTGGTCCCGGAGATCTGAGGGTCCCAGCCTCAGCCGGCGACACCTGGAATTGGGGGGGGAGGGCCCAGGAAACAGCTGGACCCAGTGTGGGAACCGGGCGGGCCCGCGCAGCTCTGCCCGGGCCGGGGGCCGCGTGAGGTGGAGGCCTTCAGCTGTCTCGAACCCATCATCCACTCCAGATGCTTCGAATTTGTTCTGTTTGGCGCAAACCACAGCCCAGTTCCTGTGGTCGGCAGCCCTAGAATAGCGGTGACCGCAGGGAGGGACAGGCCGTCCCGGCCCGGCTCTTGGCCCTGGGAGGGGCCGCCGGGCCCCCAGGTGGGGCCGCCCGACCCGACCCGCAGGGGAACAAAGGGGAGAGATGGATTGTCTCACATGGGCTGGGGCAGGGAGGGTGTTGGCGGTCGGCTGCCGGGCAGAGGGGGGTGAGTGTCTAGAAATGGGGCAGCCGGCAGAGTCCCTGGGGCCTCACCGGCCCCCGCCCTCACCCCAACACCCCAGAAACTCAACCCCGAGGTGCGAAGGAGGGGTCCCGGGTGGGGAGGCAGGAACGTAAACAGGCTGGGCTGACCTGGTTCAGGCAGGGGGCGGGGGTGGGGTCTGTGACTTTGCAGCACCAGGGGTTCACAGCCCAAGTCTCACTCACCCTGAAAGTGAAACCAGCCACCCTCCAAACAGGGCCCCCCATCTGCGAGCTCCACCACCAGCCGCCTCTCCCGACTGGGTGCCCCTCGGCCCAGAACCCCGCAGTGGCCCAGGGTGCTCTGCCCGGAGCACTGAGCCTTGCTTTGGGGTCTCTAGACCCCGCAGGCCAGGCTTGGCCGATGCCCTGTTGTGTCAGACAGACCTGTCATGCTTTTTTCCCATCCTTTTTTTTTTTTTTGCTTTGTGGGTCACACCCGGCGATGCACAGGGGTTCCTCCTGGCTCTGCTCTCAGGAATCACTCCTGGCGGTGCTCAGGGGACCCTATGGGATGCTGGGAATCGAACCCGGGTTGGCTGTGTGCAAGGCAAAGGCCCTCCCCGCTGTGCTATCACTCCAGCCCCTCCCATTCCTTTTATTGGGGGGTTCTTCCCCATAATGTTTGATGTCAGGGATCAAACTTGGGACTCCCACTTGCAAAGCATAAACTCCAGGCCTTCAACCCATCTCCCCAGCCGCCATCTGCGTAATTATTTTGTGTGTGTGTGTGCGCATGTGTACATGTGTGTGTGCATGTATGAGTGTGTGTGTGCCTGTGTGCACTTGTGTATGTATGTGTGTCCATGCGTGTGTGTGTGCATGTGTGTGTGGTGTGAGTGTGTATGCATGTATGTGAGTGTGTGGTGTGTGTGCATGTGTGCATGCATGCATGTGATATGTGTGTGGTGTGCATGTGTGTGCATGTGTGTGCATGTGTGTGCATGTGTGTGTGTGTGTGTCATGTGTTTGGGTCACACCTGACAGTGCTCAGGGCCTACTCCTGGCTCTGCACCCAGGGATCACTCCATGCGGGACTCAGGGGGCCATAAAAGATGCCGGGGATTGAACCCAGGTCAGCCGCGTGCACGGCAAGTGTCCTACCCGCTGTACTAACGCTCCAACTCCTTTGATCCATTTTAATTCCACACTTCCTGCATCATCTCTACACACACACACACACACACACAGAGGAAACCAGCGCACATGAAAGCGGCAAGGTCAGCTCACCAAGTGGGGTGCGTGGAAGTCAGGCCCTCAGCCTGGGGACAGCCAGAAGGTCATCCAGTGCGGACTGACCCCCCTACAATCCCTTGATAGGGTCGCCGGTGAGAGGTTGGCCACTGGGGTGCAATACCTACGCGTAGCTGCAGGGGGCGCCTCTGAGCACCAATCCAGCTCACTGCATTCCCACTTCCGCACTACCCAGGCACTGCTGAGCCAGCCAGAAGGGTGGGCTGGAGGGGGGTCGGGGGGCGGGCAGGCGGGTTTGTCATTAAATATGCATCAGATCCTAGTGTCCGAGGGAGCAGGACGTCCACTTGGTCCACTTGTCCACCTCTCACTCAGCAAAACGCAGTGTGGGTGGGCATGCCAGGAACACTGCAGGGGGCCGCAGAGATGGCCCAGTGGGTAGGGCGCTTGACTTGCACTGCATACGTGGCCCCCACCCCCACCCCAGCAGGTGATCCCTGAGTGCAGAGCCAGGAGTAAGCCCTGGGCGCTGCTGAGTGGGGGCCCCAAGTTGAAAAACTGAAAAGAAGGAAACAGCAGCCTTGAGGGTACTGTGCGCTGCGGAATGTGAGTCCACCCGCAGGTCCTGTTCAGACGCTCTTTGCCGGTGCCGCGTCTGTGGCCAAGGCCTCTTTGAGTGACGTGGTCCCCTCTGTGGTCGCTAAGACCAGCCAGGTAAGCGAGAGGCCCCAGATGCTCCCGCATGCCTGTGTTTGCAAGGAAGCCCAGTGGTCAGCTCCACAGCTCCCTGGACACTGTTAGGAGAGGACGCTGAGAGCCAGCATGGGGTTGTGTTCCTCGCCCATGAGGACCCCCCAGGGCTCATTATTGCATCGCACTCCTGACCGTGACCGTGACCCTGGGGGTGGGGGAGCGGGCGCGAGCACCACCCGCGAAGCTTCAAATTGTCTGGCTGGGTTGGGCGGGCATCCCAGGGATGGACACGCCCCTGGATCCTGAGCACTGTTTGGGGAGTCCCTCCTCCTCCTCCCCTAGTACATCATAGAAAATAAATGAATATGGGATTTGTGGGATCAGGCTGGGGGGGCTCTCCCGAGGTCCCCACTCTCTGCTTCTTAATTCCCGACGCCTGCTGGGGAGAGGGGGGTCGGGGAACAAAGACTCCTGATTGGAGGGGGCTGGTCACGTGTCCACGGTCCGAGAGTCCCGTTCTGGCCTGTTGCCTGGGGACACTGAGTCCTCAGCTGGTAAATACCACAACACAGGAAGGCTCTGCAGGGATGCTCGCGACCGCGATGCCAAGTGTCCGGGCAGTCTTCAAAGACAGACCACGGCCCCCCCTGCCCCCCGCCTCCCTTCCGGCTGCGGGCTGGCCTCGGTTGGCCAGGTGTGGTTGGTTGCGCTTTTAAGCTAAAAGCAGTGGCCAGTATTTTGTTCATTCTGGGGCCACACCCGGCAGTGCTCAGGTCCCTTCTGCTGGCTCTGTGCTCAGGGATCGCCCCTGGCAGGGCTCAGGGGCATGTGGGGGGTTGGCCGGGATCAAACCCCGCTGCCCTATTACTCCTACCTGCCGTGGACTATTTTATTTTATTTATTTACTTTCATGGGTCACACCTGAGCCAGGGGTTCCTCCTGGCTCTGCACTCAGGATTCACTCCTGCTGGTGCTCTGGGGACCCTAGGGGATGCTGGGGATCGAACTCGGGTTGGCTGTATGTGCAGTAAGTGCCCGCCCACTGTACTATCGCTCCAGCCTCCCAGTGGGCAGTTTTATTTTATTTTTTTATTTGTTTTCTCGTCACACCCGGCGATGCTCAGGGGTTACTCCTGGCTCTGCATTCAGGAATTAATCCTGGTGGTGCTCGGAGGACCATATGGGATGCCGGAGATTGAACCGGGGTCAGCCGCGTGCAAGATAAATGCCCTATTCACTGTGGTATCGCTCCAGCCTCCCGTGTGGGCATTTTATTTATTTATTTATTTATTTATTTATTATTTTTATTTTTATGTAGGAGTACTGCTATTTATTCAGCCACTGATTAGCTGATTGAATTAGGCGTGAACTCCACCTTACTTTTTAAAATATTTTTTTATAATTTTATTTATTGATCTTAGCCAAAAGGCCGAGAAGCGATAGCACAGCGGTAGAGCGTTTGCCTTGCACGCAGCCAACATGGCCGACTCAAGTTCGATTCCTCCGCCCCTCTCGGAGAGCCTGGCAAGCCACCCATGACGTATTCGATATGCCAGACACAGTAACAACAAAGTCTCCAATGGAGACATTACTGGGCCCGCTCGAGCAAATCGATGATCAACGGGAGGGCCTTTACTTTACTTACTTTACTTATTTATTGAATCACCTTGAGAGCAGTTACAAAGCTTTCGGGTCTAAGTCTCGGTCATACCCGTGTGGGCATTTTAAAGGAGAGGGTTTCTGTGTCTTGAGATCTTGAGATTCTGATTTTTTCCCCTTCTCTTGGAAAATCTGGCTTCTGTGGCAGCAGAGACCCCCGTGCCCCTCTCCGTGCCCCCCAAGCCCACCCTCGTGGGGACGCGCAGAGTGAAAGCAGCCCCATCCCGTCTCAGGGTGCGCGAGTGGTGAGTCCCTTCCCCGACACTGTGTCTCCCCAGCCTCCCACCTGTGTTTTAAATGACAGAGGACTCTTCCCCAGACTCTGATTATTCTATTTTCTGGGGAGAGCCTGGGTCTCCTTGGCAGCTGCCGTGTGGTGCCTTGGAGGTCTGCCCAGATGCACCCCCGTTCCCTCGGCCCCGCCGTCCCTGCATCTCGGGCTGGAGCTGGATGAGCCTCACATGCTGGGACCCCCAGATCAGGGTCCAGATTTCGGGGCTACAATGAAGGGCCCTCCTCAGGTGCCTGGCTTGAGTCTTGCGATGCGGGAGAGTCAGCTTGCTCTGCTGAGGGTCATCTTCGCTGTTCGGGCAGCTTAGCCTCCCCAACCCCAGCGACTCAGGGCGCACCCCAGGACTGGAGTGTTGGGCTGACCCCGCATGCTGCTCACCTCGCCTCAGGAGCGAGGCGGCACTGCGGGGTCTGCGTCTCAAATGAAAACACGCACACACACGCCCATACACGCACATACATGCACATGCATGCATGCACACACACGTCCACGCGTGCTCACATGCACACATGCACATGCACGCACACAAGCATGTGTGCACACGTGCGCACAAGCGTACACATGCATGCATGTACACGTGCGTGTATGTACACGCGCACACATGCATGCATGTACACACATGCACGTGTCCACATGTGTGCACATGCACATGCGTGCATGCATGCACATACATGCGCGTGTGTACACATGCCTGTATGTATACATGTGCACAGGTGCACATGCATGCATGTGTCCACATGTGCGCACATGCACGCAAGGCACATACATACATGCACACATAGGCACATGCATGCACACACACGCACATTCACACACACGTGCACAGGTACACACATCCATGCCTATGCACACACATATGCATGTACAGAGGCACATATATGCTCGCACGCGCACGCACACACACACTCACACACATGCACTGCAGAGGAACTTCTCCTGACACCTGGGAAGATCACCCGGATCTGGTGCCACCAAGGCTGAGCTCCAGGAAGATGGCAGGTGGGCGGAGTCGGCTCCAGCATAGCGCCGAGGCGGTTTCCAACGCCTGCTTCCCGAGGGACTCCTGTCTGAGGGTCTTTGGAGCATTCTGGGGGCCCAGGGAGGGCCAGATGGCAGATGGCAGAGTGTTGGGAGGCCAGGGGCTCCCCTCCTGGGTTCCGTGGGCAAAGTCCACAGCGCCCAGCCTGGTGACTAAAAGAGACCCTCCGGCTAGTCACCAAGGCTAGAAATGACGGGGCGCGGGGCTGTGTGTTGGGGCCCAGGGCTGTTCCTGGGCCCTCAGGCCAGGCCCCTCTTGCCTGCTCTTTCCTGTGGGCACACCCCTGAGCCTGCAAGGTTATGCGGGCAGAGGCCCAGGGACCCTTCAGGCCTCTTCTGCGGGGCAGCGCCTGAGCTTCTCCAGTCTTGCCGGCACTTGCGTTTTTCTGGCCTGTGGGCAGCAGGGGTGTGTGGGGGGGGACCTTTGCGTCTTTCTTGTCCCACTCGACTCTCTCCCTCCTGCCTTGTATCGTTCCACCGTCTCATGCCAAGGAGCCCTCTATACCCCAAAGCAGTACGGAAGAAGCCCAGGAGGCTGACAGTGCAGACGTACTGGGGAATCCCTGGGTTCCGACCCCATGGAGGTGGGAATTCAGGGGAAAATAGTTTCCTTTTTTTTTTTAATTCTAGTTTATTTTATTTTGGGTGTTGGGGCCACACCCGGCCCTGCTCAGGGCTTACTCCTTGGTTCTGTGCTCAGGGCTCACTTCTGGCAGTTCTCAGGGGAACACAGTGCCAGGGAGGGAACATGGGGGGGGCTGCCTAGTCCTCCCCTACTCCCGCCCAGGGCTTGCTCTCCGCCCAAGGACAGGTTGAAACTGGGAACGGGGTGACCGTCCCCAGCCGGTGCACTGGGATGCCTGGAGATCTCGCCTCGAGTCCCGGCGGGTGGGACAGCTGGTCCCCTGGGCCGCAGGACCCAGAGGCAGGACTTTTGTCAGGTGGACAAAGCCAGCAGCAGACGACAGTGGGGTTCGAGTGACCCCTCATAGTATGGGGATGACCATGGGGGTGGGGGTGTGGAGAAGCCAGGTGGGGGGAGGTGGGCTGTGGCGATGCAGAGAGACTGAGTTGACGGGGAGATGGGCCATATTTGGGCTCGGAAATGGGGCGGCATCATGACAAGAGGTCGTCCCTGGAGGCCGAGGGACAGTCCCCTGCTCAGGTACCTCACGGAAATCAGTCAACGGGCACGGCAGGGTTCTATAGGCAGGAAGCCCAGCTCCTAGCACCTGGGAGTTGCGGCTGCGAGCAGTAGAGGAGGCGTGAGTGGCACGGGAGAGGGCGGGAGGAAGGGGGTTGGGGGACGCGGGAGGCCCCTCCGACGGCAGAGGACGGTGAAGGACTTTCAGACGGCGTTCCCCATCACGTCTCCCAGGCTCCTTTGCAGCCGGGCTGGTCGTGTGACTCATCTCTAGTGGGCTGGCAGTCCAGGGCATCCTTGGTGGGGGGTGGGGGGAGGTGCCTCAGGCCTCCTCAGTCCTGGTTCCTTCTCCCGGCGGCAGGGATACAGATGTGATAGACGGAGCTCCCGCAGCTCTCTTGGTCCACGAGGAAGGAGCCAGTTGCCGAGGATGTCGGAGTTGTAAGCTTGAACATGGCACCTTCATGCAAATTAGTCTGCGAGGCGGGCGCTGCTGGCCTCTGGAAGGCTGGGGGAGAAGGGGGCGCTCAGAGGTGGTCGAGATGAGCGCTAAAAGGGGTCTGGGAGAATTTTGGGAGCATTCTGGGAGGTCTCAAAGTGGGGGGTGGCTGATTTGGGGAGTATCCAGGGAGCATTAGGGTGAGATTAGGCAAAGGAGTAAGATTAGGCCTTGAGGATGGGACGCCTGGAACGACCCTGGCCCGTGTTGACCCACGGCCCCGTCACGGGTCTGTCTCGCCATCCCACCATCCCTCTCCCCTGCAAACCCCCGAGTTCAAGCAGAAGATGCCAAAGTGCTCAAAGGCCCAACCAGGCAGAGCCTCCTCTGGGGTCCCCCCCACACGCAGGGGAACTTGGCTGCTGGTTCTAATTTTCCAACACAGCAGCACGAGTTTCGCCTCCCGCTTCCCACCATGAACAGAGAGACGGGGGCGCCCGCGGCCCCCAGGTGAGGGCGTGACCCTGGGGAGGCCTCAGAGGCTTGAGGTGACCTGGAGTGGGGTGGTGGGACGAGGTTCCTGTCCCCGACCTCCTTGCGTACCCAGGGAGGTGTGAGGGGGCGTGTGAGCCTGTGCACCCCCCTCCCCGCGTGCCCGGTGCCCCCTGCCCTCCCGCCCGCTCACCCCGGGAGGGAGATCTTTATCTGCCTCAAGGTACTTTCGGGATCCCCCGCCCCCCCCCACCCGAACTCACTCCCCACCAGGCGCAGGAAGTGGGCGGCCCTGGGCTCCGAGTCTCGCCCACAGCCCGACTCCGCTACCTGGGCCAGAGTGAGCCGCATCGGGGCGATGGCCGCGGGCCCCCCGGGCAGCAGCGACCCGCCGAGCCCAGGTGGCAGCTGTGTCCCAGCCAGGTGACCCCCACGCGCCTCCCTGCCCCCCGCTCCTGGGTTCCCCGGCTCTGCCACCAGCGTAGGGGGGGCTGCAGGGAAGGTCACGGCGACTTTCGGTCGGTCGTGACTCAGAGCCCCGGGGAGGCCTCCGGCCCGCGCTTCCCGCCCTCACCCCACCTGCTCGCAGAGTGCCCGGGAGGAAGGGCTCGGGCCAAGGGCTCTGGCCGGGCTGCTCCTCCCTCCCGGCCCACCCTGGGAGCGGCCTCTGGGCTGGAGAAGGAGGCAAGGAGGCCGCTCAGCCTCGGAGACGGGCGCTGGATGTGGGTGAGAGGCGGGCCCTGCCCCGGGCAGGGGTGGGTGGGGAGGGGCTGGGCTGGGATCGCAGGGAGCAGGGGGCTGGAGGCCTCACCTCACATCTGTCCCTGCAGATACACCCCTTGAGGTTCTGCTGCCTGGGTCCAGCCTCTGCCTTTAGCCGTGGGGAGCACTGTCAGGGAGCACTATGGGAGCACTGTCGGGGAGCAGAGCGTGTCACCCCAGGGGTCCCTGTTTCCCCCTTTCAGATGGGCAGGTCCCCCTCTCAGCAGCAAGATACCGGCCCTGTGTGTGTCCGTGTGTCTGTGTGTCCATGAGGGTGTCTGTGAGTCTCTGTGTGTGTTCATGTGTGTCTATGCATGTTCACGTGTGTGACTGTGTGTGCCTGTGTGTTCCTGTGTGTGTGCCCATGCACGTGGGTTTGTCTCGGTGTGTGCCGGCATGTGTGAGGCTGTGTGTGTGTGTGTCTGTATCTGTGTCTGAGTGAGTCTGTAGGTCTGTGCGTATCCGTCTGCGGGTCTGTCACGTGTATCCGTGTGTCCATGTGTCTGTGTGTGTCTGCATGTGTCTGTGCGTCTGTGTCTGTGTGTCTGTGTGTGTCTATGAGTCTGTGTGTGTATTGTGTGTGTGTCTGTGAGGCTGTGTATTGTGTGTGTCCGTGAGTCTGTGTATTGTGTGTGTCTGTGAGTCTGTGTATTGTGTGTGTGTGTGTGTGTGTGTGTCAGTGCGTCTGAGTCGGGAGAGGCAGGGAGGAGGAGGATATAGGTGGGACCTTCAGTTCAGGGTGGGGGCATCCCTCTCAGCCCGTCCCCAGGTGGGCCCCGTCCCACACTGCCCCCGGGTCCAGGCTGCCCCGCCCCCTGGGAAGAGTCTTTGCGGCCCAGTTTTCCCCCCAAGGAAAGGAGCCTGGACGCATCTCCTCGGGGCCGTGTGGGCTCCGGCTCATGGCAGCGTGGGCTGGGGTGAGTCATCACCGCCCTCCTCCTCCTCCCCACATCCCTCTCGCATCAGCACCAGCCACTGACGTCACCACCACCACCTGGACGTGGGCACCAGGGTCACGTGACATCAGCCTCCTCGTCAGAGCACCCGGGAGCCCCTCTCCCTCCCCATCCCTCCCCCACCCGCTAGAACCCCCAGTCCTGTGACTTGGGGCCCGGCCACCTTGGGAGACTGTGTCAAATGAGAGGACAGTGCCAGTCTGAGGGGGGAGGTTCCAGGCTCACGTGTGTGTGTGCGCGCGCGCGTGTGTGTGTGTGTGTGTATGCGTGCGTGCGTGCGTGCGTGTGTGTGTGTGTGTGTGTGTGTGTGTGTGTGTGTAGGGGGGGCAGCCTCCGGCGCCGTGGGCTGGCTCTCTTCTCTGCTGTGTGGCTTTGATCAGGTTCCCCGACATCTCTGACGCTGCTTTCCTCCTCTGCAGGCGGGTGCCCCCGGGAGCACCGCCCCCAGCCTGAGCCTGGCGGATGTCCCCCAGCCCCTGCCCTGCGCACTCTACCCTCCGGGGGTATTCCTGCACACCCTCCCTGTGGAGACGCCCGGCTGGAAGCACATTCTAGACCTGAGGTTTCAGCTTCCCTGGCCTGCTGACCGGTGGGTGGACCCAGGGCCACAGACCTGCTGCTGGTGCTCAGCACACAGTGCTCCCACTCCTGCTCCTCCGGATTTGCTTTCTCGCCCTGCTTTGTTTTCCCCACTCCCCTCGTCAGAGGATTCTGGCCCTAGGGTTGGGGCTGTCCTGCCCGCTGGGAGATGACCTGGGGCTGCTCCTCTAGACCTCAGGGCATGGACGAGCGTGGAGGGGGGCTGGGGTGGCTCCCGGGAGCCTCTTGGCTGGCTGCACTCTTTGGGGTCTCAAGTCTGTGCTATGGGGGGGATGAGTTACCTAAAAAGGCAAGCAGACCCATGGGGTCCAGGCATGGGACAGGGTGCAGAGACGTCCTTGGGGTGCAGCCTGGGGGGACCCACAGAGCTGCCTCTCTGGTGCGTGGTGGTTTGGAGCCTCAGTTTCCCCCTTCCCGGGGCCTGAGCCAGCAGGTACGCGAGCGTTTGTAGAGCTCAGCCCCTCCCCAGCGCGGCGTCCGCCTCTCCTGGCCCGTGGCCATCTCTCGGACAGCCACGAAGCCCATGGTACCTGTGTGCACGCATGTGTCTGCGTGCATGTGTATCCGTGTACACGCGGGCCTATGTGTTCATGTGTGTGGATGCATGAGTGTCTGCGTGCTCTGAACACCCACACGGCTTGCAGGGAGCACAGGGGTTTGTAGCCACTAACCTGGGTGCAGCTGGGGTTTGTGGGGCTGTCAGGGGAGGTCCTGGGAAGAGGCCACCGCCGAGCGTGGCTGCTGCCGTGTCCACCTGTACTGTGGCTGTGTGACGTGGGCGGTGGCTTCGCATCTGGGGTCTGGGTGGGCTCGTCAAGAGGGGAGGGCGAGGAGAGTGCGTGTCTGGGGCTCGCTTAGTTCGGACGGCGTGTAGGCTCCTCAGGACGGACGCCGTTGGGGCGACGAAGTGGGCGGCGGGGCAGAGGAAAACTTTCTTAGCGCCGCTCACCCTTTCTCCAGACCTGTGCCTCAGTTTCCCCAGTTTCCAAACGGGGACTTGGGCTTGTCCGGGACCCCTTGGATGCTGTGTGGGCCCCCAGATCTCCCAGGCAAAGGAGTGAGCTCCTGGCGGGAGGGGGCTTGGGGGGACGGAGACGGGCTGGGGTTCACGTGTCCCCCTTCCTTCCCCAGCTCCCACCCGCTGGTGTGATGGCCCCTCCCCAGCCCTGGCGGCTGCCTCTCCTCCTGCTCCTGCCCGTGGTCATCTCTCAGGCGGCCACAGAAGCCCACGGTGAGGACCTGGCGCCACTCAGCTTCCCTTGGGCGGGGGTCATACATACATGCGTGTGTGCCCATCTGCATGTGTGTCTGTGTGCATGCGTGCCTTTTTATTTATTGGGGGGTCACGCCCTGCAGTGCTCAGGGGTCACTCCTGGCTGGGCTCAGGTGGATCGAACCCGGGTCAGTGCGTGCAGGGCCCTTCTTGAAACCCCTTTCGGGTGCTGCTTCTGGAAGAAGGTCCATGCACTGAGGAGGAGGCGTGAGAGCGTGAGATCCAGCGGGCGTCCACCTCCCTCCGCTGCCCACGCTGCTGGGCGCTCCCCGGGGGCTCCTCGCGGTGTCACTCACGCTCGTCTCTCCTGCAGACGCACTCTCCTGCTTCTACAACTCCAGAGCCAACGTTTCCTGCGTCTGGAGCCCAGCTGGAGACCTGCCGGACACGTCCTGCCGCTTGGTTGCCAAGCCCAAAGAACGGTGTGTGTGTGTGCATGCACGTGTGTCTGCGTGTGTGTCTGCATGCATGTGTACCTGCATGCGTGTGTTCCTACATGTCCACATGCATGCCTGCATGTGTGTCTGGATGCATGTGTGCATATCTGTGTGCATGCATGTGTCTGCATGAATGCGTGCCTGTGTTACTATGTGTCTGTGTATCTGTGTGCCTGTCTGCATGTCTGTGTGCATAATGTGTCTATGTGCATGTGTATCTGTGCATGTGTGTGTGCCTATGTCCGCATGTATGCACGCATGCACGCATGTCTGCGTGAATGTCTGCAAGTGTACATGCATGTATGCATGTGTGTGTCTGTGTGCATGTGTGTCTGTGTGCATGCTTGTAGGCATGTCTGCATGCATGTCTGCATGCATAGTGTCTGTGTGCATATGTGTCTATATCTGTGTGCCTGTCTACATGCATGTCTGCATGTCTGTGTGCATGTGTGTCTATCTGTGTACATGTGTGTCTGCATGCATGCCGGTGTGCATGTCTGAGTGCGGTGTGCAAGTGTACATATATGTCTGTGTGCGTGCAAGGCTGCACGCATGCATGTTCGTGTGCATGTGTGTCTGTGAGTGAGTGTGTGTCTGTGTGCATTTTTGTCTATCTGTGTACATGTGTGTCTGCATGCATGCATGCATGCATGCATGTCCGTGTGTGTGTGTCTGTGTGCATGTGTGTCTGTGTGCATGCGTGTAGGTGTGACTGCATGTACGTGTGTCCTGTGTGTCTGCATGCATATACCTGCCTGCTTCCTCAGCTCTGGGGATCGGGGTAGGGCAATCCTATGGGCTTCTCAGCCCCTTCGGAAACGCCCGAGCTCAGTCTGGGAGCTGGTCCATCTTCTAGATCGCTGGCTCGTGCAGGGCTGAGGGGCGGCTGGGAGAGGGGGTGTCTCTCCTGCTGGCTGACAGCTCCTCTCCCACAAACCTGAGCAGGGGGCGTCTGGCTCCCATGGGCCCGCCCGGGCACTTTCCCCTGTCTCCTGAGGGGCTTCTTTTGCCTTGACAGGAAGTGGCAGAAAACGTGTGAGCTGCTCCCTGTGGCGCCAGCATCCTGGGCCTGTGACCTGATCCTGGACCAGAACCCAGATGTGAGTGGTGGAGGGAGGGGTGGGGGGGGGGGGCAAGTGGAGGGTGGCCTGAGGGCAGGCGGAGGAAGGGGGGAGCTAGATGTTCCCGCTGTTTCCTCCAGACTTTGTGGGTCCCACTGTACCTGTCTGCTTTCAACCAAGCGGGGGGAGTGAACCCAGTGAAAAACACAGTGACCAAAAGCTCGGCAGGGTGGGGCTGGAGTGATAGCACAGCGGGGAGGGCGTTTGCCTTGCACATGGCCGACCCGGGTTCGATTCCCAGCATCCCATATGGTCCCCCAAGCACCGCCAGGAGTCATTCCTGAGTGCAGAGCCAGGAGAAACCCCTGTGCATCGCCAGGTGTGACCCAAAAAGCAAAACAACAACAACAACAACAACAACAACAACAACAACAACAAGTTCAGCAGGGCAGGGCAGGGCAGGGAACTCGCTCCAGGAACCGGAGTGTCCACCAGCGAGAGACCCCAGGTCCTCCGATCCTGGCGCCCCACGTGGTCCTCCCATCCCACTAGGACGGTCCTGGGAGGCGGAGCCGGGAGCAGGCCCTGAGCACTGCGTCTGGCTCCCAAAGCCAAAACAGCCAGACAAAACCACCAGAGACGCTCAGGAGCCAGAAAAGTCCGAGTGGGCCGGAGTGACGGTCCAGTGGGGAGGGCGTTTGCTTTGCACGCAGCTGGCCCGGGTTCCATCCCCAGCATCCCATAGGGTGCCCGGAGCACCACCATGAGTGTGATTCCGGAGCACAGAGCCAGGAGTAAGCCCCGAGATTGCCGGGTGTGGCAGAAAAAAAAAACCCAGAAAATTCTGAGTGTGGGGAGAGGCGCGGGGAGGAGGGAAGCCCCCCCCAACTCAGCCATGAAATGAGCCCGTTCCAGACCAGCTCTTTTTTGGGGTGCTGCTCCTCCCTCTCACGGGCGAGCTCTCTTCCTCCCAAGGCAGCCCACCTCACTCTGTTTGGGGGCTTCCAAGCAATGCAGAGGGAGCCGCGTGGCCCTGCCTACGATTTTCACCCAGCCAGGCAAGATCCAACACGACACCTGAGATACCGGGATTATTTGGGTCAGCTGAGGCACATTGCGGGTCCTTCAGGACTGCACCAAGGTGCTGGGGGACCAGGGCTGGAACAAAAGATGGCCGCATGCCAGGCATGAACTTGAACCCCTTGACCTCTCTCTCTGGCCCCTCACCTCACTTTAGACCAGGGGTTGGCCAACTGTTGCGGTCCCTCAGAGAAGTACTCCCTGCCACCTGGGTTTATAAATAAAGTTTTATTGACACCTGGCCCGGCCCTTGGCATAATGGTTGCTTTCACAGGCCCACGAGGCGGGGGTCTCACCCATGGGGGGCACAAAGCCCCAAGCCGTGGGGCCTGACCCTTCAGGGGGAAACTGTGGCCCAGCCTGCGTGGACAGTGAGCTGTGGAGGGGCCCCTCCGTGTGCGGGCTCCGTGCCCCTCTCCTGGGCCCCTCCTCCTCCTGAGCGCCCCCTTCCCTGCCCCCCGCCCACGCAGGCCCAGAAGCTGACCGCCGCGGACAACGTCAGCATGCGGGTGGAGTGCCAGGCGGCCGCTGGCTGGAAGACGGTCACCAACCAGAGTTTCCGGCCCTTTGATCGCCGTGAGTGGGGGGTGGCGCCAGGCGGGTGGGCACCTCCCTTGGCCTCTCCCTCCTCTTCCCGCTCTGTTTGTTTGTTTTTTTCCTTTTTGGGGTCACACCCGGCGATGCTCAGGGGTTCTTCCTGGCTCATGCACTCAGAAATCACTCCTGGCAGTGCTCGGAGGACCCTATGGGATGCTGGGAATCGAACCCGGGTTGGCTGCGTGCAAGGCAAATGCCCTCCCCGCTGTGCTATCGCTCCAGCCCAGGAGCTAGTTTTCTTCTCTCTCTTTCCCCCGTCCTTTTCTTAAAGCCACTTATTTTGAGGATTATTATTTTATTATTTTATTTATTGTTATTAATTTATTTATTGTTATTTATTTAAATTCTTTATGGGTCACACCTGGAGATGCACAGGGGTTACTCCTGGCTCTGCACTCAGGAATTACTCCTGGCGGTGCTCGGGGGACCATATGGGAGACTGGGAATCGAACCTGGGTCGGCCACGTGCAAGGCAGACCCCCTCCCCTCTGTGCTGTGGCTCCACTGGCCCCCCTTCCCTGCTATGGTCTCATACCCAAGTCTCTCTGGCCCCATGGAAGTCCCCGCTGCTTCCCAGGCCTTGGGGTCTGCTCAGGCCCCGAGCCCGGCCTCCCGGGGCCTCACACCTCCGCCTAGGTCCATCTCCTTGCCACGCCCAGGGCCAGCCCTCTGGACACTATGTCTGTCCACATCCCGCTGCCTACCCCAACTCTCCCTGTTCACCCTCCAAGAGTCACCTCCTCTAGGAAGCCTTCCCAGACTCTCCCCGCCCCTCGAGCCTTCTCGTTGGGGGTTGTTCCCATCTGAGGTTGGGGTGGGCTCCCTCCCTGGACAGTGATCTCGCTCTGTCTCCATCCTGAGTGTCCAGCCCCGGGCCCCATCTGGGAGGTGCTCTGGGAAGGTTTGCTGATTGAGAGCGGGGTACCCCCAGACCTCGGGGACCGTGTCTAGGGAAGAAGGGGGCGAGACCCAGGCAGGACTCTAAATGCACCCCCCCAAGACTGTGGCCCTCTGACCGGTGACTCACTGGAGGTCTGAGCCTCACTTTGCTCATCTGTAAAGTGGGCCGTGGGTCCCGAGTGATACGGCTCCTTGTCAGTATCTGTGGGCCAGGACAAAAGCTGCTTCACGCCCCCTGCCGGGAAGGTCTTCCGGTAGCCTCTCATTCTACGAAGGCCCAGGGGATGAGCTGATCCGCCTTTAAGTGGTTGGATCAAATCTGAGTGTGGAGAAAAGCGCCTCGTTCTTCCATTCAGTTCAGCAGAGATTGACTCACGTGCCCCTCGCAGACCCGGTAGGGACCCCCGAGACCCCCGAGATCCCCATCTCTGTCTGGGAAGCCAGAATAGGCTTAAGGAACCCACGAGGGTCGTTGGCCGGGTGGTGCTGAGGGCTCGGGAGGAAAATCAAACGGGTGAGAAGATAGAGGGCGGTCAGGGAGGGCTTCTCGGAGTAGGTGGCTCTGGAGTGGCCAGCTGGTCCGCCAAGCCTCCGCCCCGAGCTTCCTTCCCTCTCTGGCCTCCAGTCCGCCTGTTCGCTCCCGACTGCCTCCAAGTCGCCCTGCGAGACACCCACCTGTGCAGCAACATCACCTGGACCGTCCCCCGCACGTCCCACTACATCGAGAGCCGCCTGGAGTTCCAGGTGCAGAACCGGACCCCGAGCCAGAATTGGGGGGTGAGTACTTGGCCCGGTCCGGCCACCCCCACCCCCCCAGCTGCCCTGCGCCTCACCCCAAGCCCCCCACCCCGCCCAGGGCGCCCCGGGCAAGAGTCGTGCAGCCCGACTGGCGTGAGCAGGGACCACTCAGCTAGAGTCCACGGGCGTCAGCGTCCCACATCCCAAACCCAGACACCGGCCACTGCCAATCGTCAATCAATACTGATCTCTGGGGAACACCACCCCCACAGTGCGCTCCATCACCCCACCCCCGCCCCGCCTGGGTCCTGCGGGTGGTCTCACAGTTGGCCTCAGAGCTTTGCCAGCAGGAACCAGTGTCTCCTGCTCCTCCTTCTCCTCCTGCTCCTCCTCCTCCTCCTCTTCCTCCTCCTCCTCTTCCTCCTCTTCCTTTTCTTCCTCCTCCTCCTCTTCCTCCTCTTCTTCTTCCTCCTTCTCTTCCTCCTCCTTTTCTTCCTCCTCCTCCTTTTCTTCCTCTTCCTCCTCCTCCTCTTCCTCCTCCTCTTCTTCCTCCTCCTCCTCTTCTTCCTCCTCCTCCTCTTCTTCCTCCTCCTCTTCCTCCTCCTCTTCCTCCTCCTCCTCTTGCTCTTCCTCCTCCTCCTCTTCCTCCTCCTCTTCCTCCTCTTCCTTTTCTTTCTCCTCCTCTCCCTCTCCCCTTCTGCCCTTCTCCTCCTCCTCTTCCTCCTCTTCTTCCTCCTCCTCTTTCTCCTCCTTATCTCCCCCTCCCCTTCCGCCTTTCCTCCTCCTCTTCCTCTTCCTCCTTTTCTTCCTCTTCCTCCTCCTCCTCTTCTTCTTCCTCCTCCTCGTCTTCCTCCTCCTCCTCTCCCCCTCCCTTTCTGCCCTTCCTCCTTCTCCTCTTCCTCATCCTTCTCCTCCTCCTCCTCTTTCTCCTATTCCTCCTCCTCCTCCTTCTCCTCCTCCTCCCAGGGGCTTGGGAAACCAGTGAGCTAAGCCACCATCGCCAGGCGGAGGTGGGGGTGGGGGTCTGTGCCACCATCCCGACTGCAGGGTGCGGGGCTGGGGAGTGCCCCGAGAAGTGGCAGAAATCAGAACTGCTGGGGCTGGAGTGTCGAACCGGACCGGACAGCAGGGAAGGCGTTTTCCTTGCACGTGGCCGACCCGGGTTCGATCCCCAGCATCCCACCGGGTCCCCCGAGCACCACTGGGAGTAATTTCAGAGTGCAGAGCCAGGAGTGAGCCCTGAGCACTGCCGGGTGTGGCCCCAAAAAAACTAAATTAAAAAAACAAACAAACTCAGAATGGAAGTGTGGGGCCAGAATGACAGCACAGCGAGGAGGGCGTTTGCCTTGCACGCAGCCGACCCATGTTCGGTCCCCGGCATCCCATAGGGTCCCCCGAGCTCCGCCAGGAGTAATTCCTGAGTGTAGAGAAAAGAGGAACCCCTGAGCATCACCGGGTGTGACCCAAAAAGAATAAACAAATAAAGGGAATATTAAAAAAAAAGAACTGAAGTGTGGGGTTTCCCGAGGGGGCGTGCAGAAGAGGGTGGGGAGGGGCAGTCTGGGGCGCGGGGAGGAGCCAGAGGAGGGGTCTCAGACTCCCCCCTCCTCCCTGTGTCCGCCCAGGACGGGCCCCTGCTGTTCCTGACGCAGAACCAGCAGTGGATCTGCTTGGAGAACCTGGCTCCGGACACCCCATACGAGGTGCGGGTGCGGGCGCGCGCGCGGCCCCGGCTCGGGGAGCGGCCCGCGTGGAGCCCCTGGAGCGCTCCCTTGGCCTTCAGGACGCGGGCAGGTGAGGCGGGGCGGGGCCGGGCAGGTGAGGCGGGGCGAGGCGGGCAGGTGAGGCGGGGCGGGGCGGGGCGGGGTCACCGGCCTCCTGGCCAAACCGTGTCCACATCGCTGGTGAGACCTTTATTTGCTTATTTATTTATTTTTGCTTTTTGGGTCCCACCTGGGGATGCTCAGGGGTTCCTCGTGGCTCTTGCACTCAGGAATCACCCCTGGCGGTGTTCGGAGGACCGTATGGGATGCCGGGAATCGAACCCGGGTCAAGAGTGTGCCAAGCAAACGCTCTTGGAGGAAGCCAAGTCAAATGGGTCTTTTTTTTTTTTTAATCATCTCAAAAATCCTAAACCCGGGGCTGGAGAGAGAGCACAGCACGGGTAGGGCGTTGCCTTGCATGCAGCCGACCCGGGTTCGATTCCCAGCATCCCATATGGTCCCCTGAGCACTGCCAGGAGTAACTTCTGAGTGCAGAGCCAGGAGTAACCCCCCAAAAAAATGAAAAAAGAAAGAAAAAAAAGAAAAAAATCTCAAGCCCCAGTTTCCACCAGGGCTGGGGCAGGTTCGCCTCTGCCTCTGTCCTCCCCTGCAAAGTGGGACCTAGGACCCATGCCGGAGCTCCCCGGGGGAGGCGGCCGTGCCCCTGGCCAGCTGGACCGGGCAGCGGGGTGAGCAGGGGCGCTGGGCCCACCCCTCTCTCTGCAGCCTCCGCCCAGAAGACCCAGCCCTTCGCCTGGTGGTACCTCCTGGTCTGGGCTGTCAGCGGGACGGTGGTCTTCATCCTGTTGACTTACTTCCTCAGCAGCAGCTGGCACGTGGGCGGATGGTACGTATCTACTCCCCCGACCCTCGGCTGGGGTCTGATGCCCCCTCTGTCCTGCTCTGCTCCCTTGCCCAGTGCTCCCTGCTGGCCCCGGGCATCCTCTGGGACCTACAGGCACGTGGGGGAGCCCGCCCTGAGTGCCCGTCACTCAGGCAGGTCTTTGGGGTGCAGGCTGTGGGCACCTTCGTGCCTCCCTTCCGGGTGGGGGCGGGCTCAGCCCGGCGGGGAGGGGGCAGCGGGAGTGACCCCTGCACCGGTGGGCTTGGTGCTTCCAGGCAGGGGTGCCCCGGTGGGCAGGGGCCAGATAACGGGGAGACGGGGCCTCGTGGGGTCCTGCCGGGTGGGGGCGGGGTGGAGCACCTCCTAAGCCAGGACAGGAGGGAAGGGGGAACCTTCTAGAAGTGAGAGCTCAGGCAGGCGGGTGCCGCCCAGAGTCTGGGCCTGGGGGGCAGGAGCCAGTCTAAGCCCCCGGGTCGGGGCCGACCTCCTGGGCAGGGGCTGGGGTCCGGGTGCTCTAGGGCACTGCCCGTCCCACGCCGCCCTCCGTGGCCATCCCAGAGGACGCCCCTGCCTGGGCTCCTCTCCCCCTACCACACCCTTCCCACTCTGACCCAACGCCTGCTCTGACTAGGGTGTTCCCCCGAATAACTTCCCGGGGTATGCCTGCCCTACGCCCGCACCCCACCCGGTGCGCCCTCCAAGTGGGGTCTGAGACCCCGTCTCCACCAAGGGGGCCAGGGCCAGAGACAGCTCAGTGGGTAGCACTAGGCACCCCCCTCCCCAGCTGGCCCTTCTGGGAGTAAGTGAGCACCTACCCCTGAGCACCAAGTGGCCCCAAAGTCTCCAACACGATGGGCAGAATGTGCAAGTCCATGGGGCGGGGCCCTCGGGGCAGTGGGGACCCCCCTCCCCCCTGCCCACATCTCCGTGCTCCCCCCATCATCCCTGTCTAGGCTCAAGAAATTCCTGAAGTGCCACATTCCAGACCCCTCGGAGTTCTTTGTCCAGCTCAGCTCGGAGCACGGAGGGGATTTCCAGGTGGGCCTTGGGGAGGGGTGCAGGAGGGGAGCTTGGGTGGGACGGTGAAGGGGGGCTGGGAGGAGGGGCGCGGCGCCCAGGGGAGCCTGGGTTCTCTTCCCGTTCCCACGCTTTCTGGCTGTGTGACCTTGGGCTCGTCACAGCCCTCTCTGTGCTCAATGTCCGCCCCTGTGACCGCCTGGCCCGAGAGCCCCTCGGGACACACAGGAAGCTACAGACCAGACAGGCCCGGCAGGTGCCCGTGTGCCCGGCCCACTGTCCCCGCAGCCCCGGGCTGACGAGTGCTCATGAGTCCTCTGGGTGTGACCACAGGCTCAGATCAAGCTCAGGCCCGAGCACAGGGCTCTGGGGGCGCCTGAGTCTGAGGCCAGCGGGGCCCAGCCCACCTGAGACCTCCCACAGGGGCGCCTGGGGTGGGCTCAGGAACGAGATGGGCTGGACAGCCCCTTTGGGTTTCCTGAGCACTCTGGCTTCCGTGGGGACCCCGGTACCTAGCCCAGCACCGGGCAGGGAGCAGGGATGCACAGGGGGGTTCCACACTGCACCAACATGTCCCCTGCACTCCTCCCCAATTCGGAGCCAGAGGATGTGCCCTGGCGCTGACCCCGACATCTCCCCACGCTGGGCTGGTGGAACGAATGAGGGATGCAATCCAGGCGGACTTCCTGGAGAGGCGGGCCTTGAGCACCTGGCTTTCTGCGCTTTGTCCCCGCAGAAGTGGCTCTCCTCGCCCTTCCCCTCGTCGGCCTTCAGCCCCGGCGGCCCGGCGCCGGAGATCTCCCCGCTGGAGGTGCTGGACGGGGAGGCCAAGGCCGCCCAGTGGCTGCGGCTGCAGCAGGGCCGGGGGCCGCCCTCGCCCTCCCCCAGCGGGTTCACCAACCAGGGCTACTTCTTCTTCCACCTCCCGGACGCGCTGGAGATCGAGGCCTGCCAGGTCTACTTCACCTACGACCCCTGCGAGGAGGAGCCCGAGGACGGGGTGCCGGGGGCCCCCCTCCTCCCGGCCCTGCCCCTGCAGCCGGGGGAGGACGACGCCTACTGCAGCTTCCCCCCCGGGGACGACCTGCTGGTCTTCCCCCCGGGGCTCCCGGGGGGCCCGGCCCCCCTCAGCACGGCCCCGAGGGCCACGGGGGCCAGGGAGGACTGGCCGGGCTCTGCCCTGCAGAGCGGGGCCCCCGGAGGTGACGCCCCCCAACCCCGCAGGCACCCTGGCCCGGGAGCACCCAACAGGGCGCAGCTGTGCCCGAGCCCGGATCTGGGGGAAGACGAGGAGGGGGCCCCTGGGCTGCCCTGGGCCGGTCCGCCTGGACCAGACCCGGTCAAGGCCCCACCTGCCTGCCTGGCCTCGAACCCCGATGCCTATCTGTCCCTCCAAGAGCTGCAGGACCAGGATCCAGCTCACCTGGTGTAGACAGCCAGTCCTGGGGGGCGGGTGACGGGGGACCCCCACCCCCAACACAGCCTGGGTTCGCTTTTCTTTTATTTTTGGTTTTTGGGTCACACCCGGTGATGCACAGGGGTTCCTCCTGGCTCATGCACTCAGGAATTAATCCTGGCCGTGCTCGGGGGACCCTATGCGATGCTGGGAATCGAACCCGGGTCAGCTGCGTGCCAGGCAAATGCCCTCTTTGCTGTGCTATCACTCCGGCCCCTGGTGTTCGCTTTTCCCGGCCCCGATGCGCCCTGGTCCTGATCCCTGAGCCAGGCCTAGTGGAGGAGGGGCCCCTGGCCCTAGTCTAGGTGGGGTGTCCCACCCCTCCAGCCCTGCAGAGACACTTTTGGGGGCTCCACAGGGACCTTCCCCTCAACCTCCTCACGCACCTTCCTGCCTGCCCACTGGCTGGCTGTGAGAGAGCTGCTTTCAGAACTCATGCACAACCCTGTGCCCCCACAGTCGGACACAGAGCCCTACCCACCGCCCGGCCACGGGGACAGCCCTTTCTGGAACCTTCCGAGTGCCCTCCAGAGTTGCTTGGGGTCCCGCCAGCCTTTCCTGTGCCCTCTCCTCCCTCCTCTGGGTGCGACTGAACCCCTGAACCTCTCCTTCCAATGCCAACTCTGCTTTGCCTGGAGGGGGATACCCTCAGTGCACCCCAACTTGGGAGGCTCAAGTTTTTTGGGGGGGTCACAGGGCGGCTGAACAACGGGGCTCAGTCACCCCTTCCCCAATTTTTTTTTACTTTTTGGGTCACACCCAGAGATACTCATGGGTTCCTCCTGGCTCTGCACTCCTCCTGGCGGTGCTCGGGGGACCCTAGGGGAGGCCGGGGATTGAACTCGGGTCGGCCACGTGCAAGGCAAACGCCCTCCCCGCTGGACTATTACTCCGGCCCCCACCCCCATTCCCATTCATCTGCTTTTGTAACCCCTGGCCCCAGTGCGGACAGAGTCCCCAGCAAAGTGGACACTGGCCGGGCCTTTCTAGACAGCCCCACGCACTCAAAGTCATCACCCACCTCACCCTCGGGGTCCCCCGGGACTCGGACAGTAGGTGCCCGAGCTGGTTCCACTGGCCTTCGTGCCAGTCCCTTACAAGGTATCCCTGCCCCACCCCCCCAGCTGACCCCATCTTCCGAGTGACCCCCCCCCCCCCCCCCCCCGCCAACCTCTGTCCCAGGCGGTGGTCGCACCCTGTCTGACTCCCTAACCAGGGGTCAGGAGCACTGAATCAGGAGCTGACCAGGGTTGCTTAGAGAACCCCGCCGGTAGCCGATTGGCCACTCGACACAAGCTGCCCCGCCCCCGCCCGACAGGCAGCCAATGAGGTGGCCTGGGACGGAAGAGCCGACCAATCAGGGAGGTTGAACCTGAGCCGACCGATTGGATGATTTCTTGGGCATTTGAAATCAAAGGAGAAAGGGCCTTGAAGTACTTGGAAAGGTCCCTTCCCTCCCTTTCCTCCCCTGCCCTGCCCTGCCCTGCCCTCCCGCCCCTCCCCTGCCCTCTCTTTCCCCTTTCTCATCCTCCCCTCCCCTCCCCTCCAACTTCTCTGCAAGTCAGTTTCCACTTGGAAGACCAAGGGGCAGAATTACATTTCTCAAGCCTTGTTCATTTTAATTTCTGTATATATAATTTTACGTATGTATTTTTTAAATGATCTGTGTGTGCCATCTTTTTATTGGATATATATTTTTTTAAGTCATTTCACTTGTTTGGTTTAAGCTCTTTTATTTAAAGAAAAATCTTTACATTGCTTCTATACTGAAAAAAAATGTTATTCACTCTTAAGTACAAGTAAAAAAATATGTCAACACAGTAAAAACATACACAGTAACCACCTTGCGTTAATAAAATTCAATGAAACAAAAATCTATTAATCCATGGCCTTCTGGGAGTTGACTGACTTTTATTTCATTGATTATTTTTTTTATGTAGGAGTACTGCTATTTATTCAGCCACTGATTAGCTGATTGAATTGGGCATGAACTCCACCTTACTTTTTTTTCATAATTTTATTAATTTTTTCTTCTTATATTTATTTATTAAATTTATTTATTTATTATTATTTATTGATTTAATAAATAATAAGTAAGATAACTAAATCTTACTAAGATTTCAGGCTTAAGTCTTGGTCATACAATGATCAAACACCTTTCTCTTCAGCAGTACTCATTTTTCACCACCAAATACTCCTATATACCTCCCTCCCACCCCTCCCAATACCTGTGAGGCAGATGATTTTCACTTATCTCTTCTCTACATTGATTACATTCATTTTTTCGACAAAAGATTCACCATTATTGTTTAGGATTTGCCCCCCAACAATTAGAATTGCTGAAAAGGCATTGTGAAATACTTTGTTTTCTATAACTGGTTATAAGAATCATATAATGTTGTGCAGCCGCTATTGCGGCCGCGCGACGTTGGATTTCTGCAAAGAGCCAGATAATTACAAGATTGGTTTCTGTGCATCTGGTATTATGACTGTGCCAGAGAGCCGCTTGTGAGGGGCAACTTGTGACCTCGGTAGGGCATGAAGGACGAGCTGGTACCGCCCCCCCTTCCCATGAGACTGCAGTTGCCCCGTCACCGCTGGCTCATACCTGGCTTTCCTATAAGCTCTGAGGTGGTGGCCACCTTGTATGTGGTCTGGATGCATTTCTGCCAAAAGCCGCTGGGTTTCGAGATTTGTTTCTGAGTCTCTGGGATCATGACCATTAATCAGCTTGATCAGGAGCCAGAGAGGCCGTTTGTAGGTGGCGACTCAGGGTCTTGCTGGGATGGGGAGGAAAGGGCCGGTTCCACCCCCATCTGGTGAGGCCCCACATGTCTCGTCACTGCAGGCCCAAATCTAACTGTCCAGTGGTCTCAGGAGGATGGCAGTCACCGGGCCACCAAGGGGAACAGGCCAAGGCATGAAACCTATTCCCACCTGGAGTGGCCCAGCGCCAGTAACCTACTGCAGGAACAGGACACATTTCTGCCCAAAGCCCCTGGGTTCTGAGATTCGTTTCTGAGTCTCTGGGATTGCGACCTTCAAGCAGTTCGATCAGGAACCAGAGAGGCCATGTCTCCAATTATATAGCTGAGCTGGAGGTGGTTTGTGGGTGTGTCTCCCACATACCTAACTTTGGGCCGTTTACTTTCTTGGTAAACTTTGCCCCAAGTTCCTGGGGTCTGGCCAAAGGCACAGCAGCAATTTTGGGGTATCTGAAAGTCTGACGGTGCCATCAGGCTGCTGATGCACTCGCCTCACAGGTACAGATTGACCTTCTGGTGGCACCATACCCTCTGATTATTTTTTTTGTTGTTGTTGTTTTTTCTGCTTTGGGACACCATCCTGCTGAGCTGAAAGATAATTCCTGTCTTTGTTTAGGAATAAGCGGTATGGTGCTGAGGGACCAAAAGTAGAGGGCAGGTTGGAAGGAAAAAAAAAGTGATGGTCATGCCAGGTGGGTTGGAGCGATAGCACAGCGGTAGGGCGTTTGCCTTGGACGCAGCCAACATTGCCGACCCGAGTTCGATTCCTCTGCCCCTCTTGGAGAGCCCGGCAAGCTACCGAGAGTATCTTGCCCGCACGGCAGAGGCTGGCAAGCTCCCCGTGACGTATTCGATATGCCAGACACAGTAACAACAAGTCTCATGATGGAGACGTTACTGGGCCCGCTTGAGCAAATCGATGAACAATGGGAGGGCCTTTACATGCCAGGCAAGTGTGTTACCCTGTAGACATCTATTCCATCCTACCCAGTTATTTTAAAAACAATAATATTTGCGGGAGCGGGGCGGGGGGGGGTGCCACACCAGGTGGTTCTCAGAGCTCACTCCTGTCTCTGCATTCGGATAATTCCTGGTGGGGCTTGGGGGGGTGGTCAGGAGACCATCTGGGGTGCTAGGGATGAAACCCCGGTCTGCTCCTTATAAGGCAAGCATCATACCCCTGCACTATCGCTCTGGCCCCACTAGTTACCCCGTCTTTTTTTTAAATTATTTATTTATTGAATCACTGTGGGAAAAGTTACAAAGCTTTCAGGTTTAGGTCTCAGTCATGCAAATATCAAACACCTTTCCCTTTACCATTACTTATTTTTTACCACGAAGAACCCCAATAAAACCCCACCCCCACCCCTCCCAATGCCTGCGAGGCAGATGAATTCTAGTTGACACTCTATCTGCTTTGATTAGATTCATCGTTGCAATAAAAGATGCACCACTATTATTTAGAGTTTAGCCCCTCCCCCCACATCAGACATGCTGAGAAAGCATTGTGAAGTGATTCGCTTTCTACAGCTGGGTTCAAGAATTGAATGTTGGTTTTGGATTTCCGCTATTTTGCTAATTAACCCTGGAAGTATTTCTACTGTGAGTCAGATAATTAAGAGATTGGTTTCTGTGCTCTGGAGTCGTGGCTGTGCTGGAGAGCCACTCGTGGGGGGCAACTGGCGGCCTCGGTAGGGCGTGAAGGACAAACTGGAATGCCCCCCTTCCCATGAGGTTTTAGTCGCCCCCACACCCCCGGCTCACACCTGCTCTCCACAAGGCACCCATGTGGCCACCATCTTCTTTCCAGAGAGGAGAGGGCGAATGGGGCAACACCCTTTCCCCTCCGGGCAGACATGATGGCCTGGATTAACGCATAGTCCGTTCACTTTTCTGCTCCAAGCTGCTGGGTTCTGCATTAAGTCCTTGTGCTATGGGGCCGTGGCCGTGCTGGAGAGCTGCTTGTGGGGGGCAACTGGTGACCTCGGTAGGGCGTGAAGGATGGACTGGAACGCCCCCCTTCCCATGAGTTTTTTTGTCGCCCCCGCACCCCCAGCTCATACCTGCTGTCCACAAGGCTCCCATGCGGCCGCCATCTTTCTTTCCAGAGAAGAGAGGGCGGAAGGGAGCAACACCCTTTCCCCTCCGGGCAGACATGATGGCCTGGATTAGTGCATAGTCCGTTCACTTTTCTTCTCCAAGCTGCTGTAGTTACCCCGTCTTTTAAAGGGGAGTTAGAACATTTTGGGAAGCTGTTTCGGACAGACTTCCTCCCTGAGGAAAAAAAATTATAAAGGAAATGTTCCCTAGTAAGAGTCAGGCAGATTTGGCGTCCAGCCCCAACTGATACTGCCTTGTGGGAAAACGTCACCTTTGCCGCCTGTGCTTTTTCTGCACCCCTGACTCTGAAAAGCTGGGCCAGTTGCACCCCTGTGGCACTAACGGATACTCAGGAACTGCACCCAGGGCAGACATCGCTAACGCACACGCACGGCAGACGTGGCCAATTGATGCAGTGATGCCTGCAGATATTGCTTACAGATCATGGCACCCTCCCCTCAGAGCTTGGGTGCCTGCCACCTCAGCGTATGCCGCTGGGGCCTGATGGATCGTGGCTGGCCCAGGTGCCCTCTCTGGGCCTGATACAAACCTCAGACTCCTTGCAGTGTGGAAGCTGCTTTTCCAGACTCTGATTTTCCAGGCGGGGGGAGGACAGAAGCGGCGATGCTGGGGCTGGAGGCTCGGGGAGGGCTCTGCAGGGGTGTCGCCTGAGAGACGCCTGAGCTGGCGGGAGCAGAAGAAGGGGCTGGCTCGACACAGGTGCAGACGGCCCCAGGGGCCCGAAGCCCGGGTGGAAGAGAGGGAGGGAGAGAGCAGATGGCAGGGGCGCAGGGATGCCAGCCTGCCCGGGTCGTGTTGCGACCGGAGACGCTGCACCAGCTGCCAGGCAGGTCAGGGAGCCTGAGAGCCATCAGGTGTGGGGCAGCAGAGGAGGCAGCTGGCAGGGCTGAGCACAGGGAGGCTGGGCAGAGGCCTGCCCCACAAGTGCCAGTTTCTGGGCTGTCGTTAACCCCTAAACCTCCACAGCCCCCAGGATCTCGGTTCCTCCCGCCTCCTCCCGAACAGCTTCCAGTAGTGTCCAGGGGGTTTCCAAATGGACTGGTCTGGGAGGGGCCATGACGGGGGGTGGTGGTGGGATTCTTTTATTTATTTTGGGGGGAGACACCCAGTGACACTTAAGAGTTAATCCTGGCTCTGTGCTCAGGAATTACTCCTGGCAGGGCTCAGGGGGCCCTATGAGATGCTGGTGATCGAACCCGGGTCGGCCACATGCCAGGCAAGCATCTTACCCACTGTGCTATCACCTGTCCTCTTATTTTTATTATTATTTTTTTTTTTGCATTTTGGTTCACACCTGGCGATGCACAGGGATTACTTCTGGCTCTGCATTCAGGAGTTACTCCTGGCGGTGCTCAGGGGACCATATGGGATGCTGGGACTCGAACCCGGGTTGGCTGCGTGCAAGGCAAACGCCCTCCCCGCTGTGCTATCTCTCCAGACCCTGTCCTCTTAATTTTTGATGTCAGATAGGCAGAGGCGCAGGGGTGTTGGGGTGGGGTGCCCTGTGGGATGCCAGGGATTAACCCTGGGTTGCCTGTGTGCAAGACAAGCTCCCTCCCTGCTGTGCAATCACCCCTGTCCCCAAGAGCTTGTTGCCATGTGCTAATGACTGCCCTCCTTTGTCCCTGGTGGTCTTGGGTAGGTTCTGTCACCCACATCCACCCTCCTCTCCCCCACAGACGCTGTGGAACTGTGAGCTGCTCCAGTGCTCTGGCCCAGGCTGGAGTCACTAACCCACAGGAACATCCTTCTCTCCCAAGAAGCGGCCCACCCAATGCTCTCACAGTTGTCTGCAGACTGCCTGAGCCCCTCACAAAAGCCCTGGACCACACCGCGCCCTCCCCCCTCCTCCTCCTCCAAGTTTCCAGGTGCCTCCCGAGTCTTCTCCCGCTCAGGGTGCTAATTAAGACGGGGCTAGTGATTTAGGCAAACACTCTCCCCGACTCTTATCACCCCTGAATCCCAGAGTGGGGGGCCCATAGCAATAATGGGGGCTTTTCATGCGGGCAACCCAGCAGCGGGACTCTGAGGATAAAATAATCAACCCCACTTGGAATGCATTTAAAGGCCTTCCAGAGGGAGAATCCCCAAGTGGGGTTCTGAGGGATGTGTAGGAGTTTGAGAGTGGTTGGGTTGGGTGGCAGAACTCCTTCAAGCCCAGTGACCCTGTGGAGTCTAGGAAAACGGTTCCGCCTTGACCCTCATCACCCAACAGCCTCCCCCAACCCAGAGGCCCTGCCTCCCGTTCATATTGACTAGACACCAGATTCTGCGTGACCTCTGAGGCCACAGAAAGTCAGGACTTTGGCAGCTCTCAGCAACCGCCCAATCTGGTCATCCCGGTCATCACTGGGGTGGCCAAGGACTCCCAATCAGTGCCCATCACCCTAAGACCTTCAGACATTGTCCAGAAGACCCAAAGCATCATTGAGAGTTTAGATGGGGAGGGAGAGGGCAGGGTGGGGCTCGGTGTGTTTCTCAGTAAGGCCAGCGGGGCTCAGGGCTGACTCCTGGCTCTGCACCCGGAAATCACTCTTGGTGGTGCTTGGGGGACCGTACGTGGTGCCGGGATTGAACCCAGGCAAGCATCGTTCCCTATAACCATGTCTCTATAACCCCAACTTTTTTTTAGTCTAATTATTATAGATTGAGTCCCATGCTTACCGTATTGGTGGCTCTGGGTTTAGACATTCACCTATACCACAGACGTGTCCACGTGTCCAGGGCCACCAGCCTTCGCCCCAACCCCTGCGTAGCCCCTGTGACCACCTGTCCACTGCTTCTTCCCCCTCCCCGTCCCCAGGTAAGATCTCTTACTCTTAGCTTTAAGTATTTTTTCTTTTTGGGTCACATCTGGCGATGCACAGGGGTTACTCCTGGCTCTGCACTCAGGAATGACTCCTGGCGGTGCTTGGGGGACCGCATGGGATGCTGGGAATCGAACCCGGGTCGGCCATATGAAGGCTAACACCCTACTCGCTGTGTTATCGCTCCAGCCCCTTAATTTTTTTTTATTGAATCACTGTGAGATAGACCCTTACAAAACTGGTCATGAGTAGGTTTCAGTCGTATGATGTTCCAACACCTGTCACTCCACAAGTGCACATTTCCCAGCACCAGTGTCCCCAGGTTCCCTCCCATCCTCCCATCCCCCAACTCCTTCCCGCCTCTATGGCAGGTGCTCTCTCTCTCTCTCTCTCTCTCTCTCTCTCTCTCTCTCTCTCTCTCTCTCTCTCTCTCCCCTTTTGGGCATTGTGGTTTGCAATACAGATACTGAAAGGTTATCAGGTATATCCCTTTACGTACTTTCAACACTCAGTTCTTGCCCAGCGAGATCATTTCCAGCTATTATTGTCATACTGGTCCCTTCTCTATCTTACCTGCCCTCAGCTCCACACACACGTGTGGCTGCTTCCAACCACTGGCCAGTCCTCCTAGCCCCTGTTTTCTCTGCCTGTGGATATTAATCTTCTTCTATATGTGTAATATAGTCCATATTATATGTACAATATATGTATGTAGTTGGGCTGGAGCGATAGCACAGGGGTAGGGCATTTGCCTTGCAAGCAGCCAGCCCGGGCGAGCCAGGTTCGATTCCTCTGCCCCTCTCGGAGAGCCCGGCAAGCTACCGAGAGTATCTCACCTGCACGGCAAAGCCTGGCAAGCTCCCTGTGGTGTATTCGAGATGCCAAACACAGTAACAACAAATTGATGAACAACGGGAGGACAGCGCTACAGTGTATATACTATATGCCACAAATCAATGCAGTCATTCCATTTCTGTCCCTCTCCTTCTGACTCATTTCATTCAGCATGATGCTCTCCATAGCCATCCATTTATAGGGCAATTTCCTGACTTCATTTTTCTTAACAGTTGCATAGTATTCCTCAATTTATCCAATCATCTGTTCTCGGGCACTCGAGTTGTTTCCAGATTCTGGCTATTGTGCCCACTGCTTCTTATTTCCGCCTCTCTCCTTCTCTGGCTTTTTCTATCGTCTAGGACCCTGGGTCATGCCTTTCTGTTGCATTTTCAGATAGTGTCTCCTGTAGGTGGAAACAGCTGTCAAGGAGGACAGTCTGGTTTGAGGACACGTGGCTAGTGTCAAGATTGGGACTTGGACCCCAACTTCCGGCTTCCATGACCCACTCAGTGTGAGACAATAGGGAATGGGGGGGTTGATGTCAAACCAGACTTGCTCAGGGACAGCACAAGTCTGAATGTTTTTGTTTTTGGGCCACACCTGTCAGTGCTCAGGGGTTGCTCCAGGCTCTGCACTCAGGAATCACTCTTGGTGGCGCTTGGGGGACCCTATGGGATGCCGGGAATCGAACCCGGGTCGGCCATGTGCAAGTCAAACGCCTACTCACTGTACTACTACTCAGTCCCTAAGCACAGGTCTGATTCAAAAAAAAAAATAATTAGTTAATTTGGTTTTGGAGTCACACCTGGCTCGCTCAGTGGTTACTCCTGGCTCTGCATTCATGGATGCCACAGAGAGAACCGTACATGGGATGCTGGGTACCAAACTTGGGTCAGCCGCATGTAAGGCTAACGCCCTCCCTGCTGTACTCTTGCTCTGGCGCCATGGGTCTAAAATTTTTGAAGCCCAAAAGTCAGCTGTTTGTGCAAAGGGTTCTGATGTTTTAAGTATTGATCATGGATTGTTTGAAAAACACAAGTTAGGGGCTGGAGTGATAGTACAGTGGGGTAGGGTATTTGCCTTGCATGAGGCCGACCTGGGTTCGATTCCCAGCATCCCATATCGTCCCCCGATCACCGCCAGGAGTAATTCCTGAGTCCAGAGCCAGGAGTCACCCTTGTGCATCGCCGAGTGTGACCCAAAAAGAAAAAAAAGAAAGAAAGAAAGAAAGAAAGAAAGAATGAAAGAATGAAAGAAAGAACAAGTTAGCCAAACAGAAGGCTTTAGGGAAAAGATTCTGAGGGTTCCATCACCATGGCCCCTGGCCTGCCCAGGGTGGTACCGGGTGGGTGGAGGGTGGGGACAGGCTGGGGACGAATGTGAGGGACGAGCCCCAGGACACTGAAGCCATGCAAGGATCAAGTCTCTCTGCCTTGGGATCTCACAGGGAGTGACATTTGGGGGTCTGTGTTGGGTCTTCCCCAACAGGATGGGGGGATGTGGAGGGCAGGGTCTGAACCCCCAAACTGAAGGCCCCTCAGGGAGGAGCCCTGGCCCTACCACCACCTGTCAAAGAAAAAAACACCGTCTGGACCCGGTGTTTGCCTTGCACGCGGCCAACCTGGGTTCGGTCCCCAGCATCCCATATGGTCCCCTGAGCACCACCAGGAGTAATTCCTGAGTGCAGAGCCAGGCAGGAGTCACCCCTGAGCATCGCCGGGTGTGACCCAAAAAGAAAAAAAAAAGAAAGAAAGACCAATGAGAATTGGTCATGAGTAGGAGTTTCGTATGTGAAAATGTGCAGCGCTCGGCGTGTGGGTGGCGGGCACTGTGATTTGCTTTTTCATTTTACGTTTGGACAGAACCGGGGAGGGCCCAGCCCGGCACCTGGGTGTGTTGCTCCCCTCCCTGCGTCCCCCTGCAGCCAGGTGACCTGAGGAAGGGCCCCCCGGCCCCTCCCTGTCTCCGCGTCTGCTCCCAGGCGCCCCTCCCGCCCCCCGTGACCCTGAGCGGGGGAGGCTGGCCTGGGTGACGCACGCAGAGTTTCCACTGGGCGGCCCTGACAGGCCTGGGGCTGCACCTCTCAACCCCGAACCCTGGTCAGAGGTCACAGCCCTGACGGCCCCGCTGGGAAAGCAGGGGGCAGGGGTTGCTGGCGCCTCCTGGTGACTTGAACACAGAGACCAGGGTTGTGTGTGTGTTTGTGTGTGTGTATGTGTGTGTGTGTGTGTGTGTGTGCGTGTGTGTGCGCGCGTGTCCTGAAACGGGGGGGGGGGGGGGGAGCATGAGGGTAGGGACACGGTCATGGTGGGGTGAACAATGAGGTACCTAGGGGACACAGACACGGCGGGGTGGACATCAGGGGACACAGACTCGAGGTCACAGATGGGGGTGGACATAGGGGGACACAGATTTGGGGTCACAGACACAGGGGGTGGACATCAGGGGACACAGACATGGGGTGGACATCGGGGGACACAGACTCGGGGTCACAGACACGGGGGACATAGATGTGGGGGACGGACACCGGGGCACAAGGACATGGGGACACGGACATGTGTGTCCATGGGGGTTCACTTCCGGGGCTGCTCTCCCGCCTGTCTAAGTCTCTCTGGACATGGCCGCTGTGTCCTCCTGTCCTGCCGCACGATGCGTGGCCCACTCCGGCCCCCCGTGGAGTCGGGGCTCTGGGAAGCAGCCGGGGGCGGAGGCGGCTTGGAGCCCGGGGACAGCGCTGAGCCCGCCCTGGTCCCACCCCGGTCCCGTGTCCCTCCTGCAGTGGCCACGGCCGCTCTCTGGCCCCACTGTCCCGGGGAGCGGAGCCAGGAGCCCTGGCACCCCCACCTCCTGCTCCCAGGGACCCCGCGGGAGCCAGGCGGGAGTGTCACCAGGCAACGGCCCCAGGGGACAGCTCAGGTGCAGGGCGGGCCTGCCTCTCGCTGTTTACCTGCGCGGGTCACTGCCACCTCCTCTGTCGCCGCTCTGGCCCCCGCGGCAGGAGCCCATGGAGCCCGGGGCCACAGGCCAGCGGGGACAAGGGCCAGCCACCGCAGCCATGGCGCCAGACCATTGATCCCCACGCCGGCCGCTGGGGGTGGGGGACCTTGACCCGGACAAACAGAGGCTCCGAGGCCTGCGCGCAGCCGGCACCCACCTGCCACTCCCCGAGGTATGCGGGGTCTCCGGGAGGGGGCTCGGGGTGATAGGCCGGCTGGGGAGCGGGTCCCCTCACGGGGGCCGAGTCCTCTGCCCGGCTCCCGGGAAGGCCAGCCGGCTCTTCGGGGCCAGAGTACAAAGCGGGGGGCAGGAGGCCGGGACTTCCCGGGCAGAGCAGGGCCAGCTGGGCCAGGAGCAGGGGTGAGTGCAGGCGGCACCGATGGGCACGGTCTGGGGCCCGGGGGCCTGGGCTTCCGTGTGACTGGGGAACCCGGGCAGGGCAGGACAGGGGCGACTGCCCCCCCACCTCCAGCCTGGGCATATGATCTGCCCCCAGGTGCCCACCAGGCCTTGCAGGAGCCCCCGTGAACCCTGAACTCAGCTGAGATCCCAGCTCGTAGACACAGTGACACTTGTGTGACTGTGTGTATGTGTGAGGGTGTGTATGTGTGAGCATGTGTTATGTGTGAGCGTGTGTATGTGTGAGCGTGTGTAGGTCGGAGTGTGTGTATGTGTGAGCGTGTGAGTATGTGAATGTGTGAGTATGTGAGCGTGTGGGTGTGTGTATGCGTGTATGAGTATGTGTGTGTGAACGTATGTGAGTATGTGTATGTGTGAGTGAGTGTGAGTGTGTGAGTGTGAGTATGTGTGAGTATGAGTCTGGTGTGTGTGTGAGTGTGTGTGTGTGTGTGTGCCTCTGAGTTTGTGTGCTGTGGACAGATGTGTGTAAAGCTCTGAGAATGCGTGTGAGTGCCTGAGGGCCAAGACCATATCGTCCAGAGGGGGGGGCATTTACCTTGCACGCAGCTAACCTGGGTTCGATCCCCAACACCCCAGAGGATCCCCCATGCACCGCCAGGAATGATTCCTGAGCACAGAGCCAGGAGTCAGCCCTGAGCACCACCAGGTGTGACCCAAAAGCCCAAAATCAACACGTGTGTGTGAGTGGGTGGTTGTGCGCTTGCGTCTGGGCTGTGTCCATGCCTAGGTGTGCGTGTGAGTGTGTGAGGCTGCCTGGCCCCATGTGCAGGGAAGGGGTCCCCATCCCTGTGTAAGCTTCCAACTGTGTTCGCCGGGAGGGAAGGGTCATTCACTCACTCGCCACCTGGAGTCCTGCAAAGGAGGGTCCCCGCCCCACTCTGCCTTGCCCTAGGAAGCCCCCTCCCAGGTGCGTGGCCCCGTCCCCGAGCAGACACAGCGGACTCCAGCTCACTGCCGGCTGAGGGGGGAGGTGGCCTGGCTAGACACGGGCTGGCTGCAGACGCGGGAGCTGTGTCCCCAGAGCGCAGCCTCCCTGGCCAGACAGGGCCATGCCGATGGCTGAGCAGAGGACAGGAAGGAGCGGCCAGGGGGGTTCCTTCAGCCCCGGTACATCGGGGCACACCCAGACTCTCCTCCCAGGAGCTTCCCAATGCAGGGAGCAGAGTCCTGCCCTTCTACCAAGGTGCCCCTTCAGCCAGAGCCGGCTGCAACCCAGAGACCAGTGCGACCCCTTTTTTTTTTGCTTTTTGGGTCACACCTGGCGATGCTCAGGGGTCCCTCCTAGCTCATGCACTCAGGAGTTACTCCTGGCGGTGCTCGGGGGACCCTATGAGATGCTGGGAATCGAACCCGGGTAGGCCGTGTGCAAGGCAAACGCCCTCCCACTGTGCTATCACTCCAGCCCCCAGTGTGACCCTTCTTGCTGACCTAGAGCCATGGTGATCAGGACCACTGAGGCGGGGACAACGCAGGGCGTGGGGGACAGGCACCAGACCCCACTTGTATCTCTGGCATTGTTCCCCCCAGCACCACCAGGCTCAAACATGGAGGCTTTTAGCCAGTTTGGCCGAGTATGGCTGAGCGGAGTCCTGGGACCCCCTCAACACTGCTTGGGGGAGCCCCCAGGAAGGGAAAGAGAAGGGGGTGGAGACGAAGGAGGTGAGAGGAAGCGGGCCCTGGGGCACACAGGTCCTTGCAACTGTGTGAGAGGGGGTTCAGGGGTCCCCACTCGGACACTGGGGGTCCAGATGAAACCCCTTCTCAGGAGTCTCACAGTCTGCACAGCCCTGGAGTAGGGTGGAGGGGAGAGGTCAGGAAAGGGTCTCGGGGGCACAGGAGGACCCCAGGGGGAAAGTGACCCTCCTGGGTACCGAGGTGAGGAGGGGCTGGCAGGAAACTGGGCAGCGGACAGACAGAGGGACAGACCAGCCGGAGCCCTGATGGCTGAGGCTTGGGGCTGTTCAAGGAGGTGGGCTTAGCCGGGGTTCAAGAGCATGACATGGGGGGAACAGTCCTGCTGCTGTGTGGAGTCCCGACACCGGGAGACCCTCAGTCTCAGGGGCCAGAAACTGCCGAGGGCTTGCTGGCATCTGATGTCTCAGATGTGTCAGTGACGGGACTGTGGGGTCCGTGGGGACCCTGCACAGAACCGAGACAGGAGCTGGGGGTCCCGCCCGCTGCTGTTGTTGCGACTCCCAGAGGACAGGGGCACACCCCCTACTCAGCACCTGCTTCCGCACAAAGCAAGCGCCCAAGAGTGGCCACAGGTGGGGAGAGGCTCGTCAGGCTGAGGGGATGCCCGGGTTTGAGCCCCAGCACCACAGGGTCCCCCGAGCACTGTAGGAAGCAACCCCAGAGTACTGAGCCGGGAGGAGCCCCTGAGCGCCATGGGTGTGGCCCCCAAAACAAACCAAAGAATGACCGGGTGTCCAACTGCAGGAACTGACATCGTCCCCTATGATGGGCTTCCTGGAGGGCAGCACATGAGGGAGAGCACTGTATCGGGAGTCAAGGTTTGGGGACTCGGTCATTCATTCTCTCACCGTCATTCATTCATGCGGCAGGAGCTTCGGGGTCCTCAGAGTGCCGAGAGGTAGTGACTACCAAGGCCACGCATGGACATGAGCGGGGGTGGCCGAGAATGCAGGGACTGGAACCCGCGGAGACCCTGATGCGGCTGAGGCAGAGGCCAAGCCTGTTCTGAGGGCCTGCCGGGTGGGTGTGTGGTGGAGGGTGGGGCCGGGTGCTATGTTGGCCAGGCCTAGGGCTGTCGTTTCTCCTTCCCTAATTTTATTTTTATTTATTTATTTTGCTTTTTTTAGCTGGCGATGCACAGGGTCACTCCTGGCTCTGCACTTCAGGAATGACTCCTGGCGGTGCTTGGGGAACCCTATGGGATGCCGGGAATCGAACCCGGTTCGGTTGCGTGCAAGGCAAACGCCCTCCCCGCTGTGCTATTGCTCCAGCCCCCTTTCCCCAATTTTATTTTATTTTATTTATTTTTAATTTTTTTGTATTTATTGAATCACCGTGAGACACTCAAATCCTTTCCGTTTAAGTCTCAGTTGGTCATACAATGATCAAACACCCGTCCCTTCACCAGGGCACATTTTCCACCACCAAAGACCCCAGTGTACCCCCTCCCACCTCTCCTCCTGCCTGTGTGGCAGATTTCCACTTTACTCCTTCTCTACATTGATCACATTCAATATTCCGACAAAAGACTCACCATTATTATTTGGAATTTTCCCCAGCGGTAGGGCGTTCGCCTTGTGCGCAGCCGGCCCGGCCGAGCCGGGTTCGATTCCTCCGCCCCTCTCGGAGAGCCCAGCAAGCTACCGAGAGTATCTCGCCCGCACGGCAGAGCCTGGCAAGCTACCCATGACGTACTCGATATGCCAGACACAGTAACAACAAAGTCTCCAATGGAGTCGTTACTGGTCCCGCCCGAGCAAATCGATGAACAACGGGAGGACAGTGCGACAGTGCATTTCCCCAACAATCAGACCCGCCAGAAAAGACATCATTAGATAATTTGTTTTCTATTGCTGATCATGAAGAGCATATGATGTTGCGTGGCCGCTACTTGCGGTCACGTGATTTTGGATTTTTGATATTCTAGTAATAAGTCTGGAGGGATTACTGCCAAAAGCCGCTGGCTTCTGAGATTAGTTTGTGTGCCTCTGGGATCACGGTTGTTCAGGAGCTGGAGGAGGCGTTCGTGGGTGGCAACTCGGGGCCTTGTCCGGGTGGGGAGCAGGACCGGTTCCACCCCCCATCATCCCATGAGGCCCCACGTGCCTTGTCACTGCAGTCTCATACCTACCTGTCCTTTAGGCTCCAAAAGATAGCAGCCACCGTGTCGCCACCACGAGGGGGAAAAGGTGCCCTTCCCCCAATTTTAGGACTATCACAGAGATGCTGGGTGGGGCGGGGATGTCTGCACACATTTCAATTCCAGATTTGAGCCATCCTGCCGTTGGCCAGGGCTCACGCACGCCCAGCTGAGGGGTTTCATGCATCCCGGACTGAAGGGCTCACCCCCAGGGCCCACTCACTCCTGGTTTGGGTGCATCAGAGGCGGCTGACTCTTGTGGTGCCCAGGGCTCCGTACGCTGAGCCACTGGCATCGTCTCTGGCATGCAGGGTGGTGCCGGGGATCGAACTCATGGCCTCAGGCTTGCCAGGGAGAACCCTCTGTCCCAGAGCCCTGGAGGCGGCCGGCAAAGCGTTCAGAGCAGAAGGAGGGCTGGGTGGGGGCCCCGAGGAATAGGCGGAGGAGGGGTGGGAGGACGGAGAGCAGGATGGGGGAGCCTAGTTGGGAGGCTGCCCGGGGGGGCCCAGGGGAGGCCTGGCGGGGCCCCTTGCAGGTGGCCGGATGTAGGACATTTGCACGGTGGGCCATGCTCAATGTACCTCCCCAGGCAAAATCCAGAGTGAAAGTTGGGCCTGGGGCCTAAGTGAGGAAGGGGGACATATGTCCAGCACCGTCCTTTGCCTCAGTTTCCCCTCATGCCCCCGTGGAGGGATGAGTCTGGAGGTTGAGTGACGTGTGATTGCAGTGAGGGTTACCTGCCATGAGCTCTGCCGGGTGGCCTGGCCGTCCTCGCTGTGCCTCGATTTCCTCCTCCCTGAAACTGGGATCAGAAGAACCTGCCTCCCCCCGCCCCACACACGCACCCCTCCACCCACGTGGGGCCGCCAGGCTCTCCAGAGTACCTGTAAAGCCCAGAAAACAGCTGAGAAGAATGTCAGCCGGTGTCACCTCTGCGCCACGTCCCCACGGCTAGATGAGTCATCCCGAAATAGCTCCTTGGTGGCCAGGGCTCAGGAGTAAAGCCAAGACAGGCACCGCCCCCGGGGGGGGCTGAGAGGGCAAGGGGCGGGCTGCATAGCTCTCCCCACTCAGACCTGGGGGGGACAGCCTTCTCTTCCGCAGGGGTGCAACCCAACTACAACGGGTTATTCCTCATCCTTTCTGGCCCTGACCCCCCATCAAAGCGACAGGACCAACCCCACAGGGCCCAGGTCCTCTGACGTGGGTGGAGGGGGGTCTGCAGCCAGAGCTGGGGACCCCCGCCAGCCCTACCTGTTTTGCATTGAGGGGGCTTGTCTCAGAAGCTCCCCATGGCCAGATGCCAGCTGGAGCCCAAAGCCTTCTCTGTGCCTTTAGTCCAGGGGCCAGAGAGATAGTGCAGTGGTTAGGGCACTTGCCCTGCAAGGGTGTCATCCTGGGTTCAATCCCTGGCCTCCCAAAGCGTCTTCAGTATCTGGAGACTCGATCATATTTGTGGGGGTGCTTTGGGGAGCAACCTGGAGCCTCATTCTGTGGGCAGAGTGGGGGCGTGAAGGGCCATCTACGTCTCAGGGCACACTTGGGGTACAGAATCGGAGACAGAATTGCTGGTGCAGAGCCCAGACCAGAGAGAGGAGGTGTTTGATTGTTGTTTAAATATTTTTGAGGAGCAGTGTCACACCCAGATGCCAGGGGTGCCCCAGGGACCCCGCAGTGCCGGGGACGAGATCAGGGCCTCCCACCTGTGACCTCAAGCAGATGGCCTGACTTTCTCTGGGCATCCGTGATCTGCCAGTGCCTGCCCGGTACCAAATCACACTGGGAAGATGAGGCTGGGGGCTCCTCAAACTCGTAAAGTTTGTTTTGCTTTGTTTTGGCTTTGGAGGCCATACCCTGTGGTTGCTCAGGGCTTGTTCCTGGCTCTATACTCAGGGATCACCCCTGGCGGTGCTCGAGGTGGGAAACGGGATGCCTGGGATCAAACCCAGTTCGGCAACATGCCAGGCGAGAGCTCTACCCACTGTACTATCTCTCTGGCCCCTGAACTGAGTTTTGCTGCTTTGGGACACCCTGGGCCTCATTTTCCTCATCTGTCTAATGGGTGCAGAACTTGAAAGGGGATTCGAAGGTAAAGTGAGACAATGCATGGAATGAGTCTGAGGAAGAGGGATGCTTAGGTGCGAGGATCCCCCCACCCCTCAGCCCCCATCCTGGGGGACCCCCCTTCCCTGCCTCCTGTAATTCCAAAGCTATTCACTGTACAAAGTTGTCGATGGCCGAGTTCCAGGTGCAACGTTCGAGCACCGATTAGGGACCAAGAGTCGACGATGGTTTCAGAGAAAGCCTGGCCGTGAGAAACGAGACTGGGGGCCACAAGGCACCCCCAAAGGAAGCCACGCTGCAGGCAACGGCTTCCGGTTTCTGCAAACGTGTGCTGCAGAGACCCCAGTTCCGTGGGGGTGCCGCCTCTGGGGGCAGCGGCACGGGGTTCGAGCATTGCCTTTTGCATCTGTGCCTCGTCTGCGAGACCTTCCAGAACCTGATCGTGCCCGTCTCGGCCACTTGCCATCTGGGGCTGGTGGCCCGGAGTCTTTCTTCCCCCGCCCTAGAACCCCAGAAGACGGGAGCAGCCCCTTAGTACAGCTGGTGGGGCTCTTGGCCTGGCCCGTGTCCACCCGGGTTCGAGCCCCCAGCATCCCACCTGGCTTTCCGGGCCCTTCCGGGAGTGAGCCCTGCGTGCAGGGCCAGGAGCCAGCCCTGAGCTGTGGCCCCCGCACAAAGCAAAACTAAAAGCAGGCGAGGGGGTGCTGCCGGGCGGGTGGGCTGGGGGGGGGCAAGCGCCCCCCCAGCGCCCCCCCAAGGCCCGGCTGTGTCTGAGCCCCTGCTCTGTACCCCCCCCTCAGGATGCCGGTGGCCGAGGCACCCCAGGCGGCCGGAGGACCTGGCGAGGGTGGCGGCGACGGCGAGGAGGCAGAGCCGGAGGGAATGTTCAAGCCCCCCAAGAACTCCAAGAGGGGGGTCCGGAACTACCTCCGCCTGGCGCCCCTGGGCCTGGCTCTGCTGGTGCTGGTCGTCGTGGGGGTGCTGCTCTGGTACTTCCTAGGTGAGTGTGGGGGGACACGCTGGACTCCGGGTTCCCCTGCGGGTCTCCTTCCTGTCCTGGGAGGGGGCACCGCCAGCCCGATACCCGAGGTCCGGGGGCCCAGGCCGAGTACTGGGCCTCTGCTCCAGCCAAGAGCCCTCATCCCCACTGCTGGGGAAGGGCCGCCCCCAGCCCGGCCCCCGGCACCTGGTCCCTGTGACCCGGCCAACCGGAGGAGGATAAACAAGGCCGCCCCTTGCCGGCAGCCCTCCTGGGTTGAGCCCACGGCTTGGAGCCAGCTGGCACTGCGGGAGGAGGAAGCCTGCCGCCCAGGCACCAATTAGTGCTTCTGATCACTTGAGCCCAATCTGGGAGCCTTCTGGGGGCGGGAGGGGGGACACAACCCTGTCACCTCTCTGTCCCCTGAGTCCAACAGGAAAGGAGGGTGGAGGGAGGCAGGAGCAGGACTGGGCGGCCAGGGTGCCACCCACGTGCATGGACAGCCAATACACAGGGCAGGGACCCCGGTGTCCAGGTGGGTCCATGAGACTGACCCTTGTATTCCTCTTATGTATGCATTTATTCACCATCCACTCACATTCATTCATTCAACAAGTATTATTATTATTATTATTATTATTATAGCACAGCGTAGGGCATTTGCCTCCGTGCAGCTGGACCAGCCGAGCCGGGTTCGATTCCTCCACCCCTCTCGGAGAGCCGGGCAAGCTACCGAGAGCATCTCGCCCGCACGGCAGAGCCTGGCAAGCTCCCCGTGACGTATTCGATAGGCCAGACACAGTAACAACAAAGTCTCCAATGGAGACGTTACTGGGCCCGCTCGAGCAAATCAATGAACAACGGGAGGACAGTGTTTGTTTATTATATTATTATTATTATTATTATTTTGGTTCGGGACCACACCCTGCAGTGCTCAGGACTCAAGGATCACTCCTGGTGGGGTCCAGGGGACCCCGTGTGGTGCCGGGGATCGAGCCAGGGCCAATCACATTCAGGCCAGCGTCCATGCCTGTGCCATCCCTCCAGCCCCCTCCCCCAAACACTCCCGAGCGTCTCACAGCCTCTGTGCCTCTCGGGCAGGCCGGGCTCTGGACAGAGCCAGCCTCTGCCGCACGGTCCACATCCCCCAAGCCGGGACAGAGGCCAGGGAGCGGCGTCCTCGTGGGGGCTCCTGACTGTCCAGGCAACTTCTTGCCGGCTGAACTCCCCCACCCAGTGGACGTCAGCCCCCTGGAAGTGACCGGAAGCAGGGGGGTGGGGCGTTGTGGAGCAGACGTGGGGGCATCGCTTGCCCTGCAGGCGTGGTGGTCGTGAGTGGCACGAAGCCAGCGCCGGGCACCTCGGCTGCCAGGGTGCCCGGGCGTGCCCAGCTCGTGCCCGCTGCAGTTCTGTCCCGAGCCGAGCAACGCGGGCGGCGGCGGGGGGAGGTTGTGCGCACTTCACCAGCGGCAGGAAGCCAGCGCCCCAAATAGCACGGGCCCCCCAGGCCTCCGCGGGCCGCGGGATAATTAGTCTTCAGGGTAAAGCCAGGAGCTCACTGCCACTTGCCCACAGTCGAATTCCTCCTGATTAGCTCCCGCAGTAACTCGCCCCAAGGAGGCGAGACCGAGGTCCCAGCTTGGGGCCGGGAGGGGACTCCTGATCCTCAGCTGCCACCAAGGGAAGCCACTCGCCTCCGCCCCGAGGGATCCCGTCCCAGGGGTGCTCGAGACTCTTGGTACCTTCAGCCCAGGGCCAGACACCTCCTGCAAGGGGGGTCGAGGGCGTCAGCGCCTGGCAATGGGGATGCCCAGACTTGGCCCGTCTGGGCTGGAGACAGGCAGACGGATGGCAGAGTCGGGGGTCGGGGAACAGTGCCCCCACTTCATCCGCGTCCCGTTGACCCCGCAGCGCCAGCGCCCTGGGTGTCAGTGACCCCGGGACAAGCTCTCAGGGTCCTGGCCAGCCCCACCCCTGCACCCCGGGGCTCTCTGGTGAGGGTGGGGGTTCCAGCCCAGCTCCCCGAACACCCACGGTTCCAACAGAGGGAAGGGCTCGGCCAGTCCCCACCGACCCTGAGTGTCGGCGTCTCCCCTTGGCTCCTGGGGTCCCCCAAGTTCTTTCCCTGCTGCCGCTGTGGCATCTCTGGAGGGTCGCTGGCTGGGAGCAGGGATGGAGCGGGGGGTTCCCCTCTGCAGGCAGCCGCTCTGTCCTGACTTAGCTCCTTCAGAGGGGGGCGGTCTCCCCTCTTTGATTCAGCCAGTTCCCCCCTCCAGCTGCCCCCCTACCACCCCAAGTTTCCCTCCTGGCCACACCTCAGCCTGCTGCACCCCAGCTCTGGCTGTCCTCCCGCATCTGCATCCCTGCTCCTGGGGGGAGGGCTTGTTCTGGCACTTCTTATGGCTGGGGGGTGTCTCTGCACAGTCTGTGACCTTGGCTTCATCTGCATTTCCCGCCCCCCCCAACTCTTCCCTCTGGCTCGAAAAGACCCCAGGGCTCCTCGCCCCTGATGCATGTCTTCTCCCTCTCCCACAGTGCACCCTCCTGCCACAGGGCCTTTGCACCTGCTCATCACCCTGCTCAGCACCCTCTAGGCTCAGATTAGCACCCCGAGGCTGATGCCAGCGGTTTAGGGTGCCAACACTCCCAGCCCTGACTTCTTCAGCTCCGCTTATTTATTTATTTATTTGCCACCTCTGACTGTGCTCAGGACTGGCTCCTGGATTTACACTCCTGGCGTTGCGCTGGGGATCGAACCCGGGTTGGCTGCATGCAAGGTAGACACCCTCCCTGCTGTGTTTTCTCTCTGGCCCCCTCAGCTGCGTTGTGTGAGCCGTCTGTGTCCCCTCAGCCTGCCTTCCTGCCTCCAAGCTCTTGGGCGTCTTCTCTTTCCTTGTTCAGTATCATTCTGGAATCTTCCCAAGTGTTCGGGGCCAGCCCCCATATGCAGGATGGAGGAGCAGGAATTAGAACCCAGGGCTGGCGACCTCCCTGCTTCCTCCCACCGGTCTTTGCAACACAGAAATCTATGGACATGGCCACCTCCAGCCCCATGTGAAACCTGCCACAATTTCCCTTGCTCACCCGGCCCCACCCAGCACAAGCCTCACGCACACCCTGAGCGCCCCACAGTCCTGCAACCTGAGTTCTTTCCCCTGCACACACTTCCTGCTTTACCTCCCTCCCTGCCTCAGGGCCTTTGCACACTCTCCCGGGACTCTTCATTTCCCTACAAGGACATCCTTCCTTCCAAGGCACCATCTGTCTGGTTTGAGTTTGGGGTTGAGTATGGGCCCCGGGGACATCCCTGAGACCTTGCTGAGAGGGCTGGAAGGTGTGGGCAACAGTGGCCTCCTGGCTAACGGGTGTCTCCCGGGCAGGGTCCAGGGCCCAGGGCAGCATCAGCCAAGTGTACTCGGGCAGCCTCCGGGTGCTCAACCGCCGCTTCTCCCAGGACCTGGCCCGCCGCGAGTCCAGCGCCTTCCGCAGTGAAACCGCCAAAGCCCAGAAGATGGTAGGGAGACGGCGGGGGTGGGGCGCGGGGGGGGGGATCCCTGGGGCGTGGCCTGCGTGGGCACCCAGGAAGTGGGCGGGAGGGCCCAGGGTGGGAAGGGGGGAACCTTCAGGGCTGGGCATGTGGATTCTCTCCTGGGCCTGGGTGGAGAAAAGTGAGGGACCCACCTCGGCCCCCCTCTGACTTTTCTGGCAGTGGGGGGTGACCGTGGGGGGGCCTGGGTGCCCCAAGTGGGGAAGTGCTGACCGGACTCCAGAAGCACCACAGCCAACAGGGAGGCGGGGGACCCGTACCCCAGTTCTGCCGCCCTTGGGTGCTGTTGGGGGCTGATCTGAGGGTGCCCCCCATGGTCTCCCGGGACCCCCTTGTTACTGCACCCCAGTTGCACCCTGTTCCTTCCCCACAACGTGGGCTGCCCCTCCCCCACCCCCCATCTCTCTCCCACCCCACACTGCCGCACCCCAGAATCACCACACCTCGTGCTGGTGACTTAAGAGTTTGCTTCTGGTCGAGGCTGGAGCGATAGCACAGCGGGGAGGGCGTTTGCCTTGCTCGCGGCCGACCCAGGTTCGATTCCCAGCATCCCATAGGGTCCCCCGAGCACCGCCAGGAGTGGTTCCTGAACGCAGAGCCAGGAGGAACCCCCTTGTGCATTGCCGGGTGTGACCCAAAAAGTGAAAAAAAAGTTTGCTTCTGGGGACTGGGTCAGGCTCCCCTCTTCTGCCTCTGTAAAGGGGGTCGCCCCCAGAGTCTGGGGGTCCCTCCAGGTGGGGATGAGCTATTCTACCCACTGTCTTGCACCTGCCTGTGTCCTACCAGCCTTCCGGCCCCCGGAGCTGTGTGGGCAGACTCAGAGCCCCCTCCTCGGCGCCTGTGGCCTGGGGTTGGGGGCCCAGGACCCCAGTGGGGCTCTCCTGGTGGAAAGTGACCGCAGCTGGGGTCAGCGGTGGTGCCTGGGAGACATGGAGAGAGGGGGTGGGGGCTGGAGCGATAGCACAGCGGGCAGGGCGTTTGCCTTGCACGTGGCCAACGCAGGTTCAATTCCCAGCATCCCATAGGGTCCCCCAAGAACCGCCAGGAGTGATTCCTGAGTGCAAAGCCAGGAGGAACCCCTGTGCATCGCCGGGTGTGACCCAAAAAGCAAATAAATAAATAAATAAATAAATAAATAAGAGGAAGGGGTATGTTTGAGCCCCGCCCGCTTCCCATGATACACTGGGAGCCCCTGTGCCCGCTCAGGTGGGGCTGAGGCTGGACTGGCCCTCGTCTGCCCTGAGGGTCACGGGCCCCTTCTCCCCTCCTTCTAGCTCCAGGGGCTCATCGCCAGCACCCGTCTGGGGAGTTACTACAACTCCAGCTCCGTCTACTCCTTCGGGTGAGTCTCCCGGGGACGTTCCCCCCCCCCCTGCTAAGATGGGGAAACTGAGGCACGGAGTGGAAACCTCACTTCCAGCCTGGGACCCTCCCTCGTGGGTCCAGGGAGAGGGGGCGGGGATGAAGCGAGTGCTCCAGCTCTCCCATCCCGCAGGGGGCTCAGTGGTTAGTGCAACCCACATGCCCATGCCTCAGTTTCTTCTCCTGCGAAACAAGAGCCCCTCTGTCAAAGGGATTTTTGGGGGGTCTGGGAGCAGAGTCAGGCTCCTCCTCCCCAGCCCCTCTCCCCTCTGCCCCCCTCAGGGAAGGCCCCTTCACCTGCTTCTTCTGGTTCATCCTGCAAATCCCGGAGCACCTGCAGCCCGTGCTGAGCCCCGAGGTGGTCCGAGCACTGCTGGTGGAGTCTCTCCTGGGCGCGGCCAACAGCTCCCAGCCCGCTCCCTACAGGGCCGAGTACGAGGTGGACCCCGAGGGCCTGGTGATCCTGGGTCAGTACGGAGACCGCGGCTCCCCGGGGCTGGGCTGACGGGGTCCAGCCGGGCGGAAGGGCAGGGCCGCCAGGCGGGTCTCCTGCTTTGATTTTTTCCGTTGGTTTCGTTTGGTGGATTTATTTTTGCTTTTCCTTTGTTCGTTTCCTTGACAGAAGCCAGCACGAGGGACCTAGTGGCGCTGAACGCCACTTTGGGTACGCGCCTTTGTCTTCTCTCCGCTCTCCTTCTGAGTTGGCATTTTGATTTTGATTTTTTTTTTGGTCTGACAGTGGGTACAGGGAGGACCCCCAGGGGACCCCGCCCCCAGGAGGGTGGGAACTGGGTTGTGAGTCCCGAGCAAGGCTGGGGGGTGCGGGGTTTGAACACCGCCAGGAGTGATCCCTGAGCACAGAGCCAGGAGTCAGACCTGAGCATCGCCAAAACAAAAACAAAAGGGAAACTAAAAGGGTGGGGGGCACTGTGGAGGGCATAGGACGTGTGCATGAGAGCAGGTGTGTGCGTGTGTGTGTGCGTGTGTGTGTGTGTGTGTCCATGTGCGCACACCCGTTTGGATGCACAGACTGGACGTAGATCAGGCATCCCACGTGCCCCAGTTCCTGGAGCTATCTCCCTCGCCCTCAGGTCAGGGTTTGACTTGATTTGATCTGTTTTTCGGTTGGGGGCCACACACAGTGGTGGTCGGGGCCATCCGAGCTGGGGAAGGGAGCCAGGCTGGACACATAACTTGCCTACTCGACTGCCCTCTCTCTGCTACCCTGGGATTCTACACAAAGACATTGTTAGCATATGTTAGGGATTTATTTTATTTTATTTTATTATTATTTTTGAGGAGGTCACATCCGGCGATGCTCAGGGGTTGCTCCTGGCTCTGCACTCAGGAATCACTCCTGGCAGTGCTCGGGGGACCCTATGGGATGCCGGGGATCGAATCCGGGTTGGCCGCGTGCAAGGCAAACGCCTTCCCCGCTGTGCTATCGCTCCCGTCCCTTGATTTTATTTCTAAGGTGGGAAATGATGGGGAGCCTGGTTCCAAGGGAGCAGTGGAAACGGATCTATGCCAGCTGTCAGCCCGTCAGTTGGTGATCACCGATATCGCAGACCTCCCCGTCTCTTCATCATTCCTTATTTCCATTCCGTATTCATCATCATCTCTGCCAATCGATGTGTCGATCATCTGTCATTCAATTCTCTATCACCTGTCTCTGTCATCTGTGCCTCTGTGTGGTTGTGGCCTTAGGGCCACTCGGGAGTGCTTAGGGCTGACCCTTGGATCTATACTCAAGGGTCACTCCTGGGGACGCTGTGATGCCATGGAGGTAACCGGGATTGGCCACATACAAGGCAACTGCCTTAGCCCCTGTACTGTCTCTCCAGCCCCAAACTGGGCTTTGGGTCACACCCTGGGGTGCGCAGGAACTGGGGCTTCAGAATGTTTAGCAAACACCTTTATTCACTCCTCTGCTGTCTTTCTGGTCCTTATCTCTATTTACATATCCTTATCATCTATCTTTCTATTAACTATCATTCATTCACCCACCCATCTATCTACCATCCACCCGCCATCCACCACCCGCTATCTAACCACCCACCATTCACCCACTATCCACCCACCATCTACTTTCCATCCGTCCACCATCCACGACCCATTCATTCACTGTCCATCACTATCCATTCACCATCCATCCACCACCCACCCACCACCCACCATCCATCCACCACCCATTCACCATCCACCATCCACCACCCATACACCACCCATCCACCATCCACCATCCACCATCCATCCACCACCCATCCACCACCCATCCACCACCCATCCACCATCCACCATCCACCATCCACCATCCACCACCCACCCACCATCCATCCACCACCCATCCACCACCCACCCACCATCCACCATCCACCATCCATCCACCACCCACCCACCATCCACCATCCATCCACCACCCATTCACCATCCACCATCCACCACCCATACACCACCCATCCACCATCCACCATCCACCATCCATCCACCACCCATCCACCACCCATCCACCACCCATCCACCATCCACCACCCACCATCCACCATCCACCATCCATCCACCACCCATCCACCACCCATCCACCATCCACCATCCACCATCCACCATTCACCTTCCATCCACCACCCATCCACCATCCACCATCCACCATCCATCCACCACCCATCCACCACCCATCCACCATCCACCATCCACCATCCACCATCCATCCACCACCCATTCACCATCCACCATCCACCACCCATCCACCATCCACCATCCACCACCCATCCACCATCCATCCATCATCCATCCACCACCCATCCACCATCCATCCACCACCCATCCATCCACCATCCACCATCCACCTCCCATCCACCCATTTATCCTCAGTGGAGCAGAGGAAGGCTATAACTAGCTGATCTGGTTAGGTACTCTGGGGTGCGGACACTCTGCCTGTGAAGCCCTGTATGGACCCCAGTTCCATCCGTCCGGTTGGGTCCCATCTTCCCCAGGGAACTCCGATCACTCTCTGCTTCCAAAAGTCAACGTTCATCTCTGGAATCTCAAGCACTGCCCTTAGCCAGTCAGTGTTGGCATCCTGAGGCTTAGGGTCCTTTCTTGGCCTTCCTTGCCAATAAGCGTGAGGCTGGGACCCCTGTGGAAGGAGTCTGCCCCCTGCTTCTGATGGGCTCATGCACAGAGAATAACAACTGGCTTTTGCTTTATTGTGGTGGGGGTTTCTTTGGGCTAGACCAGGTCACAGGCAAGCCAAAGCCCTTTTTGGCAGGGCGGGCAAAGTGGGTACTGAGTGGGTATTACCCAGGGCTAGTGGCAGACCCATTCTTGGAGAGGACTAGAAAACCAACAAAAATGAAGGGGTGGGGGGGCGGCTGGAGTGATAGCATAGTGGGCAGGGCATTTGCCTTACACGCGGCCAACCTGGGTTCGATTCCCAGCATCCCATATGGTCCTCCGAGCACTGCCAGGAGTGATTCCTGAATGCAGAGCCAGGAGTAACCCCTGAGCATCACTGGGTGTGACCCAAAAAGCAAAATAAAGTGATGGGGGGGGGTACAGAGAGCCACCCCGCCCATCCTGGGGGTCTTCCAGGGACAGACATGGGGGTGGGACGCCTCTGTGCCTTGCTTGTGCCAGGGTTCGTGTGTCCCCATATTTCCAGCTCTCAGTCTGTGAGGGTCCTTCATGCTTTGGGGACCCCAGAGTAGTGGGTGGGTGACCTTCCTGATTCCTGTCTTTGAGGGGGGCTGGTTTGGGGCCACACCCAGCAGTGCCCAGGGCTCGCTCCTGATTCTGCACTTGGGGATCACCCCTGGCGGGGCACAGGTTGGGGGGACCCTGTACGGTCCCAGGGTTGGAGCTGGGGCCTGGGGTCTGCCGTGTGGCCGCTCTGAGCCCTTCCTGTTGGCAGGCCCCATACTCACCACCCCCCCATGCCATCTGACCGTGTCCTCACCCCGGCCCTTGGAGGTGCTCGAGGCCCACGAGGGAAACAGTCTCATAAACAGGATCTCACCACGCCAAGTGCCAGCACACCGGGCGGAGGCCCCGGGCGGGGACGGGGGGTGGCATTCACCCCGGGGACAGAGCAGGCCACACGGCTGGGGCTGGAGCAGGCGGAAGGTGGGGCCCAGTGGGGAGCAAAGCAGAGCACTGCTCTGGACTTGGGGGTCTCGGAGGAAGGGAGGGAGGGTGGTGAGGGAGAGAGAGAGACAGAGAGAGAGAGAGGGGGAGGCTCGCTCCCCTGCCTCCCTCCTGCCACTGGGGGCACCGGGGTGGCCCCAAGTGTTTCTGATTCTCCACAGAGACCGGCACTGTCTGCTCCTCCGAAAGGCTCTGAAACAAACAAGCATCACGGTTAAAATGGGGAAAGGGAGGCTGGAGCGATGGCACAGCGGGGAGGGGGTTTGCTTGGCACGCAGCCGACGCGGGTTCGATCCCCGGCATCCCATAGGGCCCCCCGAGCACCACCAGGAGTGGTCCTTGATGCTTTGGTAAGATGCATCGCCGGGTGTGACCCAAAAAGCAAAATAAAATAATAATAATTAATTTAAAAATGGGTAAAGGGAGGCTGGTGAGATAGCGGGGGGGTGGGGCACTGCCTGGCGCTGTGTGTAGTCTTCAGAGCCCTGCCAGGAGTGATCCCCGAGCACTGCTGGGTGGGACCCCGAAACCAAGAACGGAATAATAAAAAAAAATAAGAAAGCGGCACGATGAGGTGTTAGTTTGCAGCAAGACTGAACAGAACCTCCCCTGGAAGATCAGCCGAGACCCCGCCTGGGCATCTCCTGGGAGCGAGCTCCCAGCCCCCCCCCCCCTTCCCCTCGCCCCAGCTAGGGGATTTGTCCACTGCAGGTGGGGCTCCAGGGGCCAGGGAGGGGGTGGGCCATGGGCAGCGGTGGGGAGCAGAGCAGACTCACCCCAGACTCCTGGGTCCTCAGAGCAGCCCGAGGAGAGCGTGGGACCCAGAGTGGCCATTAGAATGGACAGACGGATGGACGGACGGATGGATGGATGGACGAATGGATGGATGGACGGATGGATGGACGATGGATGGACAGAGGGATGGATGAACAGATGGACGGATGGACGGACGGATGGACAGATGGACGGACGGATGGATGGATGGACGAGCGGATGGACAGACAGATGGACGGGTGGACAGACGGATGACGAATGGATGGATGGAGAGATGGATGGATGGATGGATGGGTGGTTGGATGGATGGACAGATGGATGGGCAGACGGACGGACAGATGGATGAATGGATGGATGGACTGATGGACGAATGGATGAACAAACAGGTGGACGGATGCACGGATAGATGGAGAGAGGGATGGATGGGTGGATGGTCTGATGGGCACATGGGTGGATGGAGAGAGACACAGACGGGTGGACGGTCAGATGGGTGGGTGGAAGGACAGACGGACGAATGGATGAGCGAGAGAACGAGACCAAGCAGCAGGGAAATCAGCACCTCTGGGGGCCCCGCCCAATCGCCCTCCACACCCCGCGCCTCCCTGGGGGCACCCGAGGGGCCGGCTCCTGGGGGCCCCGCCAGCTAACAGGGCCCAGGGGGCTGTCCCTCTCCCCCTCCAGGCTGCTACCGCTACCACTCCGTGGGGCAGGGCCAGGTCCTCCGGCTGAAGGGGCCCGACCACCTGGCCCCCAGCTGCCTGTGGCACCTCCAGGGCCCGGACCACCTCATGCTCAAGCTCCGGCTCGAGTGGACGCGGCCCGACTGCAGGGACCGGCTGGCCATGTACGACGCGGCCGGGCCCCTGGAGAGGCGACTCATCACCTCGTGAGTCGGGGTCTGGGGCTTGGGTCGGCGTCCGGGGGTGGGGGTGGGGGATCCTGGCGGCTGAGCTGGGGCGGGGGGGCGGTGGGCATTCCACAGTGGAGGTCCGTCCCACCTGCCAGGCTTTCCCTGTCCAGCCCACAGGCCAGGGTCGGGGTGCCCTGCCCGAGGACCCCCCTGCTGGACACCAGGGGGTCCCAAGCACTCCGGGGGATGGGGAGGGTGAGTAGGGAGGACGCACAGCCTCCCTCTCACCTGAGATGCTCCCGGGGATCAGAGAGGGTCAGCAACTGCCCACGGACACACAGCAACTGGCCCTGCCCGGGCCTCCCCCCGGACCCCGCTGCCCCCCGTCTCCCTCCCCGCAGGGTGTACGGCTGCAGCCGCCAGGAGCCGGTGGTGGAGGTGCTGGCGTCGGGGGCCGTCATGGCGGTGGTCTGGAAGAAGGCTCTGCACAACTACTACGACCCCTTCGCGCTCTCGGTGCAGCCCGTGGCCTTCCAGGGTGAGGGCGGGAAGGTTCGGGAAGGTTCTGGAAGGCTCCCCTCCTCCTCCTTCTGCCCTGATTCCACCCACCCTCCTCCCTCCCCTCTCTGCCTGCTTCCTGCCCCTGAACTTCCGTCCCAGTCTGCCTGTGGTTGGGGTCTGCCCCCCCCACCTCTCCCTGGGTGTGGCCCCCAACCTCCTCTGACCCCTCTCCCGCAGCCGCCTGGGAGGGTGCATCATCAGATCCCCCCAGGACCCTCACGCCACCCGCCCAGCCTCTCAGGCCTCCCGGGTGGTCCCGTGGCTGCAGGGTGGTGGGCCCTGTGCTCCGCCCCGCCCTGCACTCCTTCTCAGGAGACACACCCCCTGTCTTCAACCCCCCTCCCCGGGCCTGACCCAGTCAAACTGGGGGGCCCCCAGCAAGCCTTGCAGGGGGTGGGTGGGGGTGTGGGGTGGAATGGGGAGTAGTCGCCGCTTCCTCCCACCAGGCTTCCTCCCTGACCGGGCGCGGACCCCATGTCTGCTCACAGCCACCCAGATCCCCAGCTGGAGTGCTGGGCTGCCCTGGGGGCTCCCGTTGGGATCTCTGACAGAACCCCCCCACCCCGGGAGGGGGCTCAGAGACCTGGGGAAACTTTAACTCCTGGGGACATGGCAGGCAGCTGGGGACACTCCTGATCTCTCTTTCTCCCACAGTATGACCTAGGCAAAGTGCGCTTCCTCCCCAGTCCCCCAGTCTCCCTGAGGCCTCCACCGAGGGGGGCGCCCATGCACCCCACCAGGCTGCCTGCACCACCCACAGTGTCTAACCCTTAGATGGCCTGGGCAGGAAGCACTGTTATGCGCCCATTTTACAGATGAGGAAACTGAGGCCCAAGGCCGCCTCTCAGTTTCTGGCGGTAGGAGGGGCCCTCTCCTTGGGGAGGCGCCGTGTAACCCACTCTTCTCCCTGCAGCGTGTGAGGCCAACCTGACCCTGGAGCGGCGGCTGGAGCCGCAGGGCACGCTCAGCACCCCCTACTTCCCCAGCTACTACTCGCCCACCACGCACTGCTACTGGCATCTCACGGTGAGCCGCGCGCCCTGCCTCTGGCAGAGCACCCTGGTCCTGGACGGGCGGGGTGGGGGCCTGCAGGCTCAGCCTGGGTGCAAATCTCCCCAGGAGCTGGCAGAGGGGGCACAGGCTGGGGGTAGCACCAAGACCTGCTCGCCTCATCCCAGGACAGGCCCCCTCTGGCTCTGGGCCCTGCCCCGCCCCCAGCCTCGCCCTAGCCCCGCCCCCTGTCAGTCCCGCCCAACACCTCCTCCCTGTCCCAGCCCCCAATGACAGCCCGCCCAATCCCTGCCCCATGACATCCACACCCAATCCCTCTGCCCCATATCAGTCCCGCCCACTCTTAGCCCCGCCCCCGCCACAGTACACCCAATCTCCAGGCCCATCCTCATGATCGCCCCACCCCCGACACGCCTCACCCAGTCCCCGCCCCCACATATGCCACGCCCACTCTCGGCCCCACCCACGCCAGCCCTAGCACGCCTCACCCAATCCCCGCCCCCATGTCAGTCACGCCCACTCTAAGCCCCGCCCCTACTACACCATGCCCAATCTCCAGCTTCGTCCCCATGATCGCCCGCCTCTGGCACGGCCCACCCAATCCCCGCCCCCACGTAAACCACGCCCACCCTCAGTCCCTCCCACACCCACCACGCCCCATCGCCAGCCCCGTCCCCATGATCGCCCCGCCCCCGCCACATCACATCCAATCCCTGGCCCCATGTCAGCCACGCCCACTCTCAGCCCCGCCCCCGCCACACCACGCCCAATCTCCAGCCCCATCCGCATGACCACCCCGCCCCCAGGTGCCCTCCCTGGACTATGGCCTGGCGCTCTGGTTCGACGCTTATGCACTGCGGAGGCAGAAGTACGGGCTGCCCTGCACCCAGGGCCAGTGGACCATCCAGAACAGGAGGTACCGTCCCCCGGCGTCCACCCCACTGCTTGCAGCCGCTGACCTCAGAGGGGCAGCCCAGGACGGGAGGCGGGTGTCCCCACCCCACAGCTGATGCTGTCGTGGCCTCCCGAGACTCCCGGGGACTGTTTCTGATGAGGGAGGGGAGCAGCTCCCGGGAGTCCAGAGACCGTTGCTGGCAGTTACTGGGCTCTCCTTACAGGGGAATGGTTTCATCTCTGGCACCCTGAGTTCTCACGGCAGTGCAGGTGGAACCCTAGAAGACTCTCCCCTCAACCCACTAGATGTCGAGGGTCGCCCCTCCCTGCTGCTGGCCTCGTTTGGGGGCTTTCTAGCTGCACCCCTCCCTCCTGTTCCTGGGAGCAGGCACACAGGCCCGCACTCTGTGTGCCTGTTTCATCATGGTGGGTCCCAGAGGGTGACGTGGGACCCAGATGTGTAAGCCCGGACTCCCAGTACCCGCCAGGCCATGAGCAGTGAGAACACTCACAGCCTCTCCCCAGCCCCATGGCCAGAAGGGACCACCTGGCACTGGTCCTGAGGCCCGAGGGCTGTAAGAGGGGCTAACGGAGAGATGGGGGATCAGAGCCAGACGGACAGGTGAAATTAGGGTGACGTGGCAGATTGTGACTGGGTTGGAGGCTCACCCCCATTCCGAGCATAGTGAGGGACAGAAAGTGTGGACGGGACCCTCCTATACACACACACACACACACACACACACACACACACACACGCACGCACACACACGCTGGGCAGGTGGGGACGCAGGCCTGAGAGAACCAAGCTGACTCGTCTTGCTGCTGTGAACCTGAGCCGGGACTTCAGGGTGCAGAGAAGGGGTGCTGAGGTCGGGCAGTGGGACCTGGTGGCAGGGGGATCCCCCCTCTCCTCACCTCTCCCACCCCCATCTCATAGGGGTTGAAGCTGTACTTGGGGCGTCTGGTCACCTGGTTTCTGCATGAAACCTGAGGTACATCCCCTTTCTCATCAAACAAGGGGGGTAGATCAGCCCGAGGGCCCTAATTTTTTATTAGTTACCCAAAATAATATTATTATTGGAGAGATAGCACAGCGGGTAGGGTGTTTGCCTTACATGCAGCTGACCCGGGTTCGATTCCTCTGCCCCTCTCGGAGAGCCCGGCAAGCTACAGAGAGTATCTCGCCTGCACGGCAAAGCCTGGCAAGCTACCCGTGACGTATTCAATAGGCCAAAAACAGTAACAAGTCTCACAGTTTGTTGTGAGATGTTACTGGTGCCTGTTCGAGCAAATCTGTGAACAACAGGAGGACAGTGGGACAGTGCTACAGATTTTATTATATTTTATATTAAAGGTAAAAAAGGCCCTCCCGTTGATCGTCGATTTGCTCGAGCGGGCCCAGTAACGTCTCCATTGGAGACTTTGTTGTTACTGTGTTTGGCATATCGAATACGTCACGGGGAGCTTGCCAGGCTTTGCTGTGGGGGGCGAGATACTCTCGGTAGCTTGCCGGGCTCTCCGAGAGGGGCGGAGGAGTCGAACTCGGGTCGGCCATGTTGGCCGCTTGTAAGGCGAACGCCCTACCCGCTGTGCTATTGCTCCGGTTATTATATTATTTTATTATATTATATAAAATTATATTATATAATATTTTGTAATATATATAAGCTCCCCGTGGCATATTCGATATGCCAAAAACAGTAACGATAACAGGTCTCATTCCCTGACCCTGAAAGAGCCTCCAGTCGTTGGGAAAAGACAAGTAAGAAGAGGCTGCTAAAATCTCAGGGCTGGAGGAATAGAGACATTCGTTCCTGGTGCCCACTTGACAAATTGACCAACAACGGGATGACGGTGATACGGTGATAATATTTTATTGTAGTATTTATTATTTTTATTTACCCCAAATTGTTCTCAATCTGGTGTGCTTCTGGGTTTCTGGCGAAGTGCCCTTCACCAGAAAGAGGCGGGGCCAGAGGTGCATATTGGGGTGCAAGAAAGACCCTGTTCTTTCCTCCTCGTAAGAATTCGCCTCTCCCTGGCTCAGGGAATTTCTCTGAAAAGCAGGTATGAGCCAGTGTTGGGGGGCCCAGAGAGCACCGACCCCTGTAAAACCTGGCCATAACCGTGCCCCAGGCAGGGACCTGCTCAGGGTCGGGGGGCCATTTCCTGCCTCCTCACCCGCCCGGGGAAGTGGGTCCCACTCAGCCCCCCCAGTGAGAGGAGCTCCAGGCTGGGGGAGGGCAGAGGGCTCAGAGGGAGCCTGGGCCACAGAGTCCCGGGGCCGGGGGCTGCTTGCTGTGTGCACGTGTGTGCCTGTTTGCATATGTGCCTACGTGCATCCGAACATGCATGTGCATATACATGTGGGTATCTGTGTGTGGTATGAGGGCATCTGTGCATATGTGCATGCCCTCATGTGTCTGCAAATGTCTCTACATGTGTGTGCACATGTGTGCATCTGCACATGTGTATCTGTGTGTGGTATGTATGGGTGCAGCTGTGCAAGTGTGTGCATGCCTGTCCACATGTCCTCACGTGTCTGTGCATGTGTCTCTGCATACGTGTGCACTTGCGTCTATCTGTATGTCTCTGCATGTGTGTACTCGTGTCTGTGTGTGTCTGCCTACGTGTGCATGTGTGTCTGTGCACATGCCTCTGCATGTGTGTGTACTCGTGTCTGTGTGTGTCTGCCTCTGTGTGCACTTGTGTCTGTGCACAGGTCTCTGCATGTGTGTGTACTCATGCCTGTGTGTGTCTGCCTATGTGTGCACATGTGTCTCTGCCTACGTGTGCATGTGTGTCTCTTGTGCATCTCTGCATAGTGTGCACTTGTGTCCTTGTGTGTGTGTCCTGGTGATTCTCAGGGAGCAGCTCTGAGCAGCCGTGCGGTCGGTTCCGTCTTTTGGCCAGGCCTTCCTGACCCATCCCTACCCTCAGCCCTTCTCAGAGCCCTGCACTTCCGCGGCTCTCCCCGAGCGGGGGCCACCCCAAAAGTTCCTGTCAGCCCTGTCATCTCCCTTCAGGGGGCCCAGCACCCTCCAGCTCCTGCCCTGGTGCCCGCTCCTCCTCGCCGGCCCTGAGCAGCTGTTCCTGCTCGGTGCGTGTCTCTTGTGGTGAGCTGCACGGCTGCCCAAGGAGTCTCTGAATGAGCCTTTGTTGGAAAATGTGCTTGCGTGGGTGGCAGGGTATGAGCAGTCGGGGGACGGGGCTGAGTTTCCAGGTAGGGGTGGGTGGGTGGGTGGGGGGACGGTTCTGGAACCCAGAATGCTCCCTGGCGGAGGGCAGCCGAGGGTGGGCAGAGAGGGAGAGGTCAGTGTGACAGGGGGAACGGCAGGCGCCTCTCTGCCCCAGGACCTTCGGCGCGGTTGTCTGCGTCCCGCCCGCCTCCCGCCGGTGCCCGCCTCGCTCTGCCGCCTGACCCGAGCTGCTTCCATGAACCGAGAGGCCGGGTGGGTTCCAGGGGCTTGGCTGGGGGGGTTCCAGCTGCTGCCGGCTGCCCCGTTTCATGGAAACAACGGGCTGGGCGTGAGGGCGGCGCGGCTGCCCGTTTCCAAGAACCCCCTCCTGCCAGCTCTCTCTCCTGTGACGTCACTTTTCCTGTGATCTGCCCCAGCATCTCCACCTCCCTCCTGCCCGGGGACCTGACCACAGACCTCCCGAGCGTCAGGCGGCGGCAGGGGCCGGGCGTGGGGCAGCGCTCAGAGGAGGCTCGTTCTCAAGCAAGGGCGGATCTGGTGGTCCCCGCTCCACAGCGGTGGAAGCCGAGGCTTGCTGGGGGTTGAGTCACGGGTGGAGGGCAGGGAGCGGGTGGGTGGGAAAACACGACGGGCCTCCAGCTCAGCCCCACTGCTCTGGGGCCAGTGCTCCGGCCTCCGTGGCCAATGCTGAGTCCCCGCACCGCGTCGGAGCTTGGTGTCTCTGATCCTCCTCCCCACCTCACCTGTCCTGAAGCAAGGACCATCCGCCCGCCATCACCCACCCGCGCACACACCTCTGTCCACCCGGGATTCTCTTGCCGTCCATCCGCCTATTCTTTTTGCGTTTGCCTGTGTATTTTGACACCCAGGGGTGCTCAGGGATCACTCCTGGCTCTGGGGCTCAGGGGTCAGTCCTGGCGGGCTCAGGGGACCAGATAGGACTCCAGGGATCGAACCCGGGGTGATCGTGTGCAAGGCAGGTGCCCTCCCCACTGTACTATTGCTCCAGCCCCAGCTACTTTTTCTGGGGAGAGGGAAGTTGGCCCACACCTGGCAGTGCCCAGGACTTACCCCTGGTTCTGCTGAGGTATCTGCCGAGGTGACTCTTGGGGACTATATAAGGCGGATCAACTGTGTGCAAGGCAAGATGCGACTGGACTATCTCACTATCTCCCACCTATTTATCTTTCATCCATTTACCTACCTCTCTAACCACTCATCTATCCACCCACCCATCCATCCATCCATCCACCCGTCCGTCCGTCCATCCATCCACCTACCCACCCACTATATACCCAACTACTTACTGTTTATTTACGCATCTTAATCCCTTCATCCTCTTATATTTCATCCACCCATTCATCTACCTCTCCTCCCTCCCTCCCTCCATCCATTCACCCACCCATCCATCCATCCATGCATCTCTCCTTCTAGCCATGCGTCATCCATCCATCCATCCATCCATCCATCCATCCATCCATCCAGGCATCCCTCCGGCCATCCATGCACCCATCCATCTTTTGATTCACTCATTCATCCATTACTCACCTCCCTTCATTACTTTCATATATTCAGCCATTCACCCACCCACCCATCCCTACCAATCCATCCTTCCACTGGCCTGCCCACCTATCCATCCGCACACCTGCCCTTTATTCGTCCACCCATTCATCTCTCCGTCACCCCAGCTAACCAAACATCCATCCCTCCACGCTTACCGTACATTCATGCATGCATCCATCCATCCAGTACTTCTCCAGCCCTCCCTGTTGGTGGCAGGCAGGCAGGGTCCCCTCACCTCCCAACTAAGGCCAAGAAGGTGAGGAAACAAGGTCATGTGCAGATAGACTTGTGCCTTCAGATCCCGGCTCAGGGAGCTGAGGTGAGAGGCAGCTTCCACGGCATTTGGGGTTCCGGTGCTCCCGAGAGCATTGGATCCAGAGCAGATGGACCATCTCCCTGGAGACTCCGTAGCAGGAACCAGAAACTCAGATCCTCGAGAGACCACGGGTCTGAAGTTCCATGCAGCCAAGTTCCTCTCCTGGGGCAGCCGGGAGGCGGGGACAGGTCAACCTCTGGTTCCCTGCAGCTAGGGCTGCTGGGATTTCGATAGGAACCAGAATTGAGATCCTGGTGTGAAATGAGCTGGCAACTACATTTGAAAAAAAAATTTTTTTTTAAAAGAGCTGTTATGACTTCAAGCCTTAAGTTGGGTGATTCAGAAACTGAGAGATAGTACAGTAGGGAGGGCGTTCACCTTGCAGCCAACCCAAGTTCGATCCTCGGCATCATATATGTTCCCCTGAGCACTTTTAGAAGTGATTCCTGAGTCCAGAGCTAGGAGTAAACCCTAAGCATTGCCGGGCGTGACTCCCAAAAACCAAACCAAAACAAAAAAAAAGTTGGGTGACTAAGTTTGAGGCACTGCCTGGATTTCTTGTCCTCCTAAAAGAACCTGCCCCAGGTATTCTGCCATTCTGATCCTGTCTCCCGGCCACCAGGGGACCACCTACTGCCCACGTTAAATAGGTTCTCAGGGTAAATGACTGAGCTGTGGCTGCTTCTAGAATTTTCTCTTGGGCTTCGGTGATTACAGGAACTTGGTTGGTCCCATAGCCCTAAGGTTCTTTTTGATTGAAACAGAATTCTCCCCCCAGCCCTACTCTCGGACCCTTCCTGGTCTCTCCATCAGTTGCCCAGAACTTCTGGAGGCAGACGGTGCAGCCTCTGGGAATCTTTTTTTTTTCTTTCTGGGTCACACTCGGCGATGCACAGGGGTTACTCCTGGCTCTGCACTCAGGAGTTACTCCTGGTGGTGCTCAGGGAACCATGTGGGATGCTGGGAATCGAACTAGGGTCGGCCTCGTGCAAGGCAAACGTCCTACCTGCTGTGCTATCTCTCCAGGCCCACCTCTGGGAACCTTTAAAAAAAAGTTCCCTTTGGGAACTTTAAGTCCGTTCAAGGAATGTACTGGGCGACGTCTTTCCCCCGCCCCATGTTCCCGCCCTTCAACCCCCCCCCACTTCCCAGGTGATACAGGGGTCCAGGATGCGCCTTTATCCACTCCAAAGGCCAAACAGATGAAGACCCCTTCCCGCGCTTAGGGCTCAGGGAAGGCGCCCTTGCTCTCGGGCGCCCTCTGGTGGCGCATGTGTGTCTGTGTCTTGGGATAGAGGTTGGTTCCCCAAATTCTCCATCCCACGACACCTGACATCTTCTAAATGATTGACTGACTTAGGGAGCTTTCGCATATACAAATATTCGCAACGTTAGAAGTTAAAATAGAAAATTGAGTAATTTTTTTTTTTTGCTTTTTGGGTCACACCCAGCGATGCACAGGGGTTACTCCTGGCTCTGCACTCAGGAATTACTCCTGGCGGTGCTCGGGGGACCATATGGGATGCTGGGAATCAAACCCGGGTCAGCCGCGTGCAAGGCAAACGCTCTACCCACTGTGTTATCGCCCCAGCCCTGAAAATTTAGTAAATTTTTATCAAGTCATTAACAATAATAATTAAACCACTACATCTTAAAAAACACAGAAACATTTTATGGAAAAGAGAAAAGGCAACAGTATTTTCCCTACACTAAGCACATTTGGTAAGGGCTGGGGAGAGAGCATGCTTGCCTTGCATGCGGCTGATCTGGATTTGATAGGTGCTGGCCGACCGACGCCCCATATGGTCCCCCGACCCCCTCAGGAGTGATCCCTGATCACAGAGCAGAAGTGATCCCTGAGCACTTCCCGGTGTGGTCCAAAAGCAAACGAACAAAATTACGGTGCAGAACTACCAACATTTCACTTTTCGTTTTTTTGGGGCCTCCCAAGCTGCTTTGCTCAGGGATCTTGGGGGCCACTCCTGGGTCTACGAGACCGATCAGGCAGTTGGGTCCGTGCTGGAGTCTGGGGATGTGTGGGGGTGGGGTGGGGGCGCTCAGGCCCTGCAATGCCAGGAACCACTAGGGCCACCCTGGCAGTGCTCAGGGGCCTCAACGCCGCACCCAGCGGTGCTGGGGTGTATGTGGTGCTGGGGGTCAGGCCAAGATCTCATGTGAAGCATGAGGACCTGGCCCCGTTCTAGCTCCCCGTCCCCTTCAATTTCATGTTTTCACAGTTTCAAGGGCTGGGATCACAGACCACTACTGAACTCTATTTCTGCCCATCACACATGCCCCATAGCTTCTGGAAAATTCCACAGAATCCTGGTGGGGAGAAGAGAGTGGAATATGCGATGGCAGTATTATTATCTGAGCGGTATTATTAAAAGAACGGTGGGAATGCCTAGCGTTCCAGGCACCATACTTTGAGAATTGCTTGTCAAGGGGCAGAAGTACCTTCTGGGGAACCTGACAGAATCGGGGGGACAGGAGTGATCTCAGGGGGCCCCTCCCCAGGGCAGGCTGGGTGGGTGGTTCCTTCAACATCCTGCGTCTGGATTTTTGCCCCCAACACCAGAGGCAACCCCAAACGTCCCCTCAGTGGCCCCCTCCAGAGCCCCGGGCTCCGTCAGAACTGTCGGGGTTCGCTGTGCCCTAGACACCAGAAACTCCAGCCTCAGGAGTGGGGGGTCTGCTCGCTGGCACTGCTCACTTTCTCGGGCTGGGGAGGCACCCCTTGGGAGATCATGCTTCATTTGTTCTGGGGGTGCTTCCTTCCCTGTGGGGGACACCGCTCTATCCTCTGTGGGTGAACCCCGCTACTCTTGGGGGAGTCCTGCCAGTCTGTGGGCGCAGCCCCAGGTAACACCCAGCCCTGGAGAGGGGAGCCGCTGTTTGGGGGGCTTCCTTCTCCGACAGTCTCTGCTCCCCCAGGCTGTGTGGCCTCCGCACCCTGCAGCCCTACGCCGAGAGGATCCCCGTGGTGGCCACCGCCGGCATCACCGTCAACTTCACGTCGCAGATCTCCCTCACGGGCCCCGGCGTGCAGGTGTACTACGGCCTGTACAACCAGTCGGATCGTGAGTCTGTGGGGGCAGCGGCGGGCACCCCGGGCCGGCAGCCCCCCGAGCACCGGGAGTCTGGACAGAGACGCAAATGTGATGTGTGTGTGCGTGAGGTATGTTGTTATGTGTATGATGTATGTGTGTGACGTGTGATGCAAGGGAGTGTATGATGTATGTGTATGATGTGAATGTAGGAGTATGTGATGTGTGTATGGTGTTGTGTGTGATGTGTGAGTGTATGTTGTGTGTGTGATGTGAGTTATGTTGCATGTGTGTGATGTGTGAGTGTATGAAGTATGTGTGTGATGTGTGAGTTATGTTCACGTGTGTGATGTGAGTGTATGATGCATCTGTGTGACGTGAGCGTGGGTATGAGTATGTGGTGTGTGTCTGATATGTGTCTGACGAGGAGTGTATGTGTGTGATGTGAGTGTGGGTATGTGTGCGATGTGTGTATACGATGTGTGAGTGTCTGATGTATGTGTGTGATGTGTGCATGTGTGTGAAAATGTGAGTGTGGGCATGTGTGAGAGCTCCTGTGTGTGAGAATGCTTATGTGTGTGCTAGTGTGTGTGTCTGTATGTATATGTGAGTATATGGACATTTGTGTGTAGGAATCTGTGAGTGTGACTGTGTGTGTGAATGTCTATGAATGCACGAGGGTGTGAGTGTGTGCATGTGTGTGCGCCCATGTGAGTGTGTGTGTGTATGTGTATGTGTCAGCATGTGCAGGGCTGTCCCATGTATGGGAGGGTTGCAGACACGCACGCGTGCAGGACCGTGCACAGGGCCCCTGTGCGCATGCGTGGTGCCCGCGGCAGGGCCTCAGGGCTCTCTCTCCGCAGCCTGCCCCGGAGAGTTCCTGTGCTCCGTGAATGGACTCTGCGTGCCTGCCTGTGACGGGGTCAAGGACTGCCCCAACGGCCTGGATGAGAGAAACTGTGGTGAGCCACGTCTCTCCCCTTTGTGCCTGCGAGACCATCTGGGCAGGCCACGTGCCCTCATCCTGGGGGGTGGGAAGGAGGGGGTCGCGGTCTCCCAGGACCACGTGTAGGCAGGAGCAGGGGTCTGGAAGCGGGTGTCAGGGTCAGTCGGAATCCCCTTCCCTGCCACGGGGTCCCACGGGGCTCGGCCAACTCTCATGGCATGATGCTGGCAGCGCCCACCTCTGGCAAAGAGCTCAGCTTCCTGGTGGTCTCCTGACTGGGGGCCCTCTCAGACCCCCAGTTCCTGGCCCCTGTCACCCAGCCTGATGGCGCTGGCATCCCCACACCCCATGTTGCTGATCTTCGGGGTCTGGCATGAGAAGCGGGTGCGCCCCGGAGGCTGTGGAAGGGAGGTGGCCCAGAGCCTGGAGCACCTGGCCTTGAGGTCAGGCCAGCCGGGGGATCCTGGACCAGGCACCACCTTGCTGTTTCCTCCCATGGAGTGGGGCATCTCCCGGGGCTGCCATGAAACCTCCCCCTGAAAGGTGCCCGAGAAGGATCCCATGTGCCATGCCCTGAAGTGTCCACCATCCCAGAATACACAGCCCTAGCCTGTGCCTCCGGCTCCTGCCCACGGCCCACCCTGTGTCCCCCCCCCCCCCCCCAGTCTGCAGAGCCACCTTCCAGTGCCGAGAGGACAGCACGTGCATCTCACTGTCCAGGGTCTGTGACCAGCAGCCGGACTGCCTCAATGGGAGCGACGAGGAGCAGTGCCAGGAGGGTGAGTGGGGGTCGGGTGAGTGGCTGGCGGGCGCTGCAGGGTGCCAGGGCTCTGAGCCAGCACGGCGGCCTGGTCCCTCGGCTTGAGAATCGGCTTGATTCTCAGCCGTGGTCTCTGCACTCTGGCCCCGAGACTCCCCAGCTTGCTTGTACGTCCGTTATTCATCTATCCGCCCACCCATCTGTTCACCCACTCCTCCTTCCATCCCTGCTTGTGGCCATCTGTCCAGTAGCAATCCGTTCACCCACCTGGCCATCATTCCACCCACACATCCACCATTCCATCTGTCTATCCATTCATCCACTTGTCAATCTGTCCCTCCATCTTTCCATCCATCAACTCACCCATCCGTCTGTCTTTTCACCCACCCACTGATTCATCCATCCATCCATCCATCCATCCATCCATCCATCCATCCATCCATCCACCCATCCATCTTTTCACCCATCAACTGATTCATCCACCCATCCATCTATCCATCCATTCACCTATCCATCCGTCTTTTCACCCACCCACTTATTCATCGATCCATCCTTCCATCTATTCGTCCATCCATCCATCCATCCATCCACCTAATCATCTGTCCACCCATCCCCCCACTGACCTGTTCAATCACTTATCTCCCTACCCTGAGCCCTCAATCAACCTGGTGATCAGTTTACCAAACTGCATGCCTGGTGCTCACTTTCCCACCCTCTATCCATGATCCATGCGTCCAGAGTGTGTGCACACACTGCTGATTCTCGCTGACTCTGATCTGTGCCCAGCCCTCACATCCGGTCACTTGCCCATCCTTCTAACTGCTCTGCCAGGCCACCAACCCTCCTCCCCCATTGGTTGGTCTGCCTGATCTCCTGCTCCGTTTCTTGTTCTCTCCCTCCTCTCCATCCAAGTGGCTGGGCAGCCCACACTGCACACTCCCGGTGGCATGTGAGGAAGAGTGAGGAAGGGGGGGTGAGAGGTCCCGAAGATGTGGTCCTGCCTTGGGGACCCTAGGGTGGTGGGGAGGTGGGATCTAGGCAGGATATGGATGGGACGTTCCCCAGAGGAGAGGGACGTTTAACTGGGCCTCGGAGCGGAGTCAGATCAAGCTGAAACAGCAGAGCAGGGGCCCGAGCAGTAGCACAGCAGGTAGGATGCTTGCGTGCACACGGTCAACCCGGGTTCGATCTCCGGCATCCCTTATGGTCCTCTAAGGCCCGCCAGGAGTGATCCCTGAGCACAGAGCCAGGAGTCAGCCCTGAGAAGCGCTGCATGTGGCCCCCAAACCAAACCAAACCAAACCATGAAACAGTGAAGAGCTGGGGGGGGGGGGGGGAGCTGGGCAGCGGAGGGCCTGGAGCACTGCCCGGCTGAGTCCGAGAGGGCAGGCACCAGCCTGCCCCGGGAGCTAGTCTGACAGCGGTGGTGCCGTTCTGCTTCCGTGTTCGGCCCCTGCATTGGGGTCCGTCTGAGAGGGGAGGCAGCCTTACTTCCTCAGAGAAGGGAGGCCCGGAGGGTCACGCCTCTCTCTCTGGAAACCTCAGGGCCCCTTCAGGTTGATCAGGGACCACCGTGTCCCTCCCCCCATCACCGCTTGGCCTCATTCAGGCTTCCTCTTCCCTGGGGCTCGGGGACCCAGCCTCTGCCCTGTCCCCCTCTCTGTCTCAGGGGTGCCGTGCGGCACCTTCACCTTCCAGTGTGAGGACCGAAGCTGCGTGCGGAAACCCAACCCGCAGTGTGACGGGCAGCTGGACTGCAGGGACGGGTCGGATGAGCAGGACTGCGGTGAGCCTGGCAGCGGGCCTGGGCAGATGGGCAGGTGGTCGCGGAGTCCCTGGGCTCCTCACAGGAAGCCCCAGTCCATCGCCTTCTGGCCATCCCTGGCCTGCCTTCTCCCCGCAGACTGTGGCCTCCAGGGTCCCTCGGGCCGCATCGTGGGAGGGGCCGCGTCCTCCGAGGGGGAGTGGCCGTGGCAGGCCAGCCTCCAGGTCCGGGGCCGGCACATCTGCGGGGGCGCCCTCATCCATGACCGCTGGGTGATCACAGCTGCCCACTGCTTCCAGGAAGACAGGTGAGCGGGGCGCCGGTGTCCGGCCACACCCGATAGGGGAGGGAACGAGGAAGGGGGGGTGTCAGTGTGTCTGGGGTTTGAGCCCGGCAGGGAGGCAGGGTGTCCCCTTGGGGACTGCTTTCGGGGGTCAGTCGCGGCTCCGCGGACACACTCTGCTCCACCTCTCTGCGCCCAACATTGGGTCCCTTTGCTGGGTCAGAGGTCCATTCATTCATTCATTCATTCACTGGTTGTTTCCCCGCTAGTGCCAGAGAGGACTTTGGCAGGAACACAACTGCTCGGCCTGGTGGAAGGCCAAGACCCACGCCTCCAAGTGTGCCTCAGTGTGTGTGTGTGTGTGCGCGTATGTGTACACGGGGTGGTCCCAGAGAAATTTCAGGAGGAGACCACGCACCCAGTTATTTAGCGCTTCCGGGGGCGGGGCCCGTGACCACGCCCCCTCGCAGCGCCCAGCCAATCACCTGGGCTCCGCCCCGCCCCTCCCTCCGCCCCTGGCCCGGCTCCACCTCCTCTCCCCTCCGGTGCGCCTGGACGTGGCCACTGCCCAGCTAACACTGCTGGGTGCCCCCGACGCCCGTTCGGGCACTGCCACCCCGCACCGAGCCTGGCATCGGGGGCTTGGCGGGGCCGCAGCCCACCCTCCCCGGCCCACGGGGTCGCAGCAGGCTCGCGTGCAGAGGCTTTTTCGGCGAGAGGGTCTGGCCCTGCTGGGCGCCCAGTCTGACCGAGCTCTGCACAGAGGGTCTGGGGGGACCCATCGCGCAGACGGACGCGGCCAGGAGGCGTCCCGGGGCTTCGGGCGGCGGGGCAGGCGGCCGGGAGGGGGGTCTCGGGCCCCGGGCGGCCGGGAGGGGTCCCGTGCGCTGAGCCCCCCGCCCGCCCGCCCGCCCTCCTCCAGCATGGCCTCGCCGGCGCTGTGGACCGTGTTCCTGGGCAAGGTGTGGCAGAACTCGCGCTGGCCGGGCGAGGTGTCCTTCAAGGTGCGCCGCCTGCTGCTGCACCCCTACCACGAGGAGGACAGCCACGACTACGACGTGGCGCTGCTGCAGCTCGACCACGCCGTGGTGCGCTCGGCCACCGTGCGCCCCGTCTGCCTGCCCGCGCGCTCCCACTTCTTCGAGCCGGGCCTGCACTGCTGGATCACGGGCTGGGGCGCCCAGCGCGAGGGCGGTGAGGCCACAGCCGGGGTCCCGCCGGGGCCGGGCGAGGGGAGCCCGCGCCGTGCCCAGGCCGGCCAGTCCCGCCCTGGGGTTAGATCCGTCCGAGACCTGCAGTTACCTGGAGAGCGGTGTGGGGGGTGGAGGTGGTGTCCGGCCGTCCAGCGATTCTCATCTCCGGGACGCCTGGCTTGCTCACCTGCTCGGTGACCGCAGGCGGGGGTGGGGCAGTCCCATTTCCCACGTGGGGAAACTGAGGCTCGGAGCCCCTTAGTGCCTCGAGGTCCCACAGCCAGAGGAGGCTGAGCCAAGACCCCAGTCCAGGACTGCGGACTCCGGAGCTGGGTCTGTTGCTGCCACTCAGAAATGGGGCTTCCTCCACCTCCCTCATTACCCCACAAACCACAGACCCTGAGAAGGATCCAGAGAAGGACCCAGGAGGAGGCGGGCGCTAGGGGCCCCTGAGTGACCAGCAGACCCGTGGGGACAGGAGGGGGCTGCCCTGTCCCCCGGATCTGCTGATTCTGCCTTCTGCCCACCTCCCCCACCCCACCCCGCTGGGCAGGCCCCACCAGCGACGGGCTGCAGAAGGCGGACGTGGAGCTGGTTCCCCAGGACCTGTGCAGTGAGGCCTACCGCTACCAGGTGACACCCCGCATGCTGTGTGCCGGCTACCGCAAGGGCCACAAGGACGCCTGCCAGGTACGCTGGGGCGCTGCGCCCAGTTGACAGATGGGGAGGCCGAGGCCCCGCGGGGTGATGGGAAGGGACTCCCCCGCAGTGGGGTGGAATGGCTGGGTGGCTCTCAGGGCCCTGCCCCCCCTGAAGCCGCCTCCTCTTGCCCGGGGCCCAGGGAGACTCCGGGGGCCCGCTGGTGTGCAAGGAGCAGAGTGGCCGCTGGTTCCTGGCGGGGCTGGTCAGCTGGGGCCTGGGCTGCGGCCGCCCCAACTACTTCGGCGTCTACACTCGCATCACCGGGGTCATCGGCTGGATCCGGCAGGTGCTGACCTGAGGGGCTGCCCCCCCCACCAGCCTGTGGAGCTGGGCCCCGCCATCTCTCCATCTCTCGGACACACACAGCCTGGGCACCCACCTGGTGGCAGGGAGCAAGTATTTGGGGGGAGGTGGGATGCCAGGATCCTGTGGAGCTCGAAGCGGCACCCCAACCCGGCACCCCGACCGCCCTCCCTGCAGAGGCTCGGAGAGGAGGAGCGTTCAGCCTTGCATCCCCGGATCCTCCCCTCCCACTTTCTCCCCCGCTGACTTTGGGGGGCTGGGGGAGAATTACAGCGATCCTGTGGCTTCCGTGTCCTGGAGGGCAGCGGAGACGCCCCAAATCAGGCTGCCGGGCCAGCATCTGCTCCGGGTTCCAGGTCGCGGAGCGGGGGCCCGACGGGAGGGGTGGGTGGGGCACAGCCAAGTGGGCCAGCTGCCATCTTAGCCAAAGGGCCGGTGCCTGGGTCCCGCCCCCCCTCCCCGGAGGCCAGCGCTGCCTGTGGAATAAAAATGCCCTTGGACCAGGCCTCGCCCGCCTTGTCTGACTGGGGACCTGGAGACCTGCCTCACTCAGGCCACTGTGAGGCCTGGGACAAGTGACGGCCACCTTCTGGGGCTTTCCAAAGAAGCTGAGCAGGGTGGAGGGGGGCACTGGTGACACCAGGGAGCGTGTGGGGCGCCCCTGACTCCCTGCGTCGGCTGTCGGTCTCAGTCTTGGGCAGGGACTGTGCAGGGGACTGTGATAGAGACAAGAGGGAGCTCCTGGTCCCTGCCCTCGGCAGGGTGGCCTTGTAGACTCAAGGGTGAGGGGCACTGGGAGTGTGCCGCCAGAAACGGCAGGGAAGGCTGCCTGGAGGAGGTGAGGTGCTGAGGGACTCCCGGGTAGCCGAGGAGGCGTTCAGGCAGGGGAAGAGCATGTGCGAGAGCACAGAGTCCCCAAAGAACCCGGCATCTCGGGTACCAGAGACGCCCTGGCGTCACCGTATATGCTCAGATGGGGACAGCCCAGTTGCTGGACGCCCAGGTGACGGGCAGGGTGGCTCCGGAGCTCACGTCCACGGCCTGCTGAGATGATCAGGAGCCCCTGGGAGGTTCTGGAACTTGGGGACACGCTGAGATCAGATGGGGGCCCCAAATTCATGGGCGCTGGAGCGGGGGGGGGGGGATGCAGGGGTGCTGGGCTGAACTGTCCACGCTGTCCCCGAGTGCTCCGTGGATGGGGCTGGGGGCAGAATGGGGGAGTGACCCAGAGGCCCCACCCAGGGAAACAGGCCAGGTGACATCCAGTTGGGCCTTCGAGGCAGGGCGAGCTGCAGGGGGGCCTGAGGCCGCTGGAGGACCCCTTAGTGGGGAAGGCAGAGATGCTGCAGAGGGCTGGGGGCGTGGCCGGGAGGGCCCGGGGGCGTGGCCACCGATCAGCGGGCCTTGGGGGCGTGGCCGGGAGGGCCTCCAACCCAGGGGCGGCAGGAACCGATGTTCCAAGGCCTGGGGCCCCCTTTCCTTCACTTCCCAAGTCTGGGGTCCAGAGCGGCTCACCCGCCGGGCTCCGCGGGGCCGAGCATGGAGTGGCCGTGGAGACGCGGTTCTAATTCCCGTCCACCAGCTCGCCTCAGTCTTTCGTGGCTGTTGTTGTTTGGGGGCCCTGGGATGACCCGGGTTCGAGTTGTTCTAACAACTTCTGGTCGCTCCTGCAGGCCCAGCTGGGGTGGGCAGGGTGGGTGGGGGCAGGGCGCAGGGGGGGGCACTCCAGCGTTGTTCCCAGGGCTGGGGTAGAAGGTGGCCTGCCGGGCAGGTGACCTGGCAGGAAGTGTCTAAGTGTGTGTGTGTGTTGGGGGCTGCCTGGCTGGGGCAGAGGCTGCGGCCCCCACAGGTGCCCAGGAAACAAGTGGAAGGAGTGGACGTGGCTGGTGCTGGACCTCTGCACACATCTGAGCCAAGCACTCCCTTTCTGGAGGGGAAACTGAGGCCAAGAGAGAACAAGCACGGGCCAATGTGCCCTGCGCAGGCCCCCGGCCCTAGAGGCCTGGTGGCACCCGCCAGAGCAGAAGGGTGCCCGCACGCAGGGTGGCACAGCCCACAGAGCTGGGCCCCTGGACCCCCAGGTGGCCCCGAGAAAGACAGGGAGGCGGTGGGGGCGGGGCTGTTTCTTCGGGTTTTATTACACTGGGGTGGGGATCGGGACACAGCTGGGGAGTGAGCACCCACCGGGGGCACCTTAAACACAGCAGGGGCCCTGGCGCAGCCCCCATCACCCTGCACTGTCCCCTGGGCGGAGGGAGGGGTGTCCCCTTCTCTCGGCGTAAGTTCCTGAGTGACCCCAGTCCTTCCCCCCACCAATCTTCTTCACCCCCAGTTCCTGGGGCTAAGGGATGCCCCCTCCAGGGCGGGAAGAGAGGCGCCTGGTCCTTCGGACCCCCATCCCGAGCCGGCTTCTTTCCGCAGCCTCGCGACAACCCGGCCGGGGAGGTGTGGGAAGTGCTGGCCCATTTCACAGGTGGGGAGACTGAGACCGGGCTGGGAGGGAATGCATCTGCCATGCAGCCAGGGGTGGGGATGGAGGGGCCCCAAGAGACACAGCTGGCAGCCGGGCAGAGTGACATGTGGGCCACCAGCGGGCGGCCCTGCCTGGGTCCTGGGGCCCACATCGGGCCCCACGCGGCCCCCGCAGGCAGGTGCAGACAGAGGCAGGGGTGCGGGAGGGGCCCAGCCCATGATACAAAAATAAAGGATTTCAGATCGGAACCCCAAGTCCCTGGAGGTGATCTGGGGCCTCACATCCGGGTGCCTCTGGCTTGTAACAGCTAGAAAATAAGAGAGGGAGGGGGGAGGGGCAGAGGGCGAGGGGGGGGTGGGTGGTCAGAAAACCGGGAGGGAAATGAGGGGGGGCGGTGAGGAGGGGGGAGATGGGGGGGGCAGCAAGAGGAGATTGAAATGGAGGGAGGGAGGGGGGAGGGAGAGAGAGAGAGCAGGTGAGTCACCGGTCCCTGGGAGCAAGGGGGCAGCGGGCTGAGGCCCAGAGGAGGGAGATCAGAGCCAAGGAGGAGGGGAGCAGGCAGGGCCCCCCCACGCCCACCCTGGGCAGGGGGCAACGCCCGGGAGGCCGGGCTCTGCCAAGCCTTAGACAGGGCCGGGGATCGGGGCCCAGAGAGGCAAGTCGGCTGTCCCAGGCGCTGGCCTGGCCCCGGTTTCAGCTACAGGTGACCGGCTCAGAGAGGGGTAGCGATGGGCCCTGGGCCACAGAGCAGGCTGGAAAGATCCGGGGAGGGCGCAGCCCGGCCGGACCTTCCCCTGCCCGCCACCCCACCTCACGCTGGCCCCTGGTACACTTGGGGCACCGGAGGGCGGCTGGTCCGCCCCACCCAGCCCAGAGAGGAGAGGCGGAGGCGCCGAGGGGTCAGTCTCCTGCGCTCCTGGGGTGGGGGGGAGAGATGCCGCCCCTCGCCCTCCCTCTCCTCCCTCTCCTCCCGCCAAGAGCACCAGGGCCGAGAAACGGGGGAGCCGAGACCAGCCGCCGGCCGGCGCCGGGCTCAGGGGGCTCGGGGGCTCAGGGGCGGGGACCCGAGCTGGCCCCCTCCTGGCTCCCGCCCTCCCTCCAGCTCCGCCAAGCTACGAACCAGGGGTGGCAGCTCGGGGGGCGGGCGAGGGGCCGAGCAGCAGCCCTCAGTGCGCGCGTGGCCTCGGGTCTGCGAGGGGGCAGACGGGGACCTGCAAGGAGGAAAGGTGAGCGCCAGGCGGCCTCACCGGGGCCCAGCGGCGGGCACGGGCACGGCGCAGGGGCGCCCGCCCCCCGCCGCCTCCCGGGGCCGGGGGCCAGGCGGGGCGAGCGGGGGCGCGGGGGGCGGGGGGGGCGGGGGAGGCGGGGGCAGGCAGGGCGCGCGGGGGGGAGGCGGGGGGGCCGGGGCGCCCGGGGGACGGGCGCGGGGCGCGGGGCCCGGCGCGGCCCCGGGAGGGAGGCGCGAGGAGCAGGCGGTCAGGAAACCCGGGCAGGGGCAGAGGGGGAGGAGGCAGGGTGCAGAGGAGATCCAGGAGGAGGAGGAGGTGCATGGAGATGAAGCAGGACCTCCCGCGGGGAGCGGAGGAGGAGGAGGCGGTGGGAGGGAGGAAAGGTTAGCGGGATCCTGAGATGACCGGGCTGCAAAGAGAGAGCGAGAGGGGGGAGAGAGGGGGCGATGGTTATGCAGGGGAGGCGCCAGGCGGGGGCCCGCCCCCTGCAGCGCCCCGGCCCCCCCAGGCTCGGCAGCAGGCTGCAGCACGGGCTCCGGCTCTCGTGAGCAATCATTCTCCTGGGGGCTGGGGTGCACCTTTCTCCTGGGGCTCTGCCTCCACCTGCACCCGCTCCACCTCCACCTCCTCCTCCTCCTCCTCCTGCGGCTGCTCCTCCAGCGGCTGCTCGGTGCTCTGTGAACCGCCGGACCCAGGGAAGAAAGAGCGCACAGCTAACGGGCCCGCTGGGGCCGCTCCTCCAGCCCCCCCAGAGCAGAGGCAGGATCTGGGGCAAGCCACGGGGGAGAGGGGGTGCGCCCTGCTGCCGGCACCTCCGAGTCCTGATTCTGATGGGGCGTGTGCGGGGGAGCTGGGGCCCCTGCAGGGGCGCCTAAGGTGGCCTCCGGTGCGGAGGGCTGAGCCAGGGGAGGCGGCCGGGGGAGGCCCAGCGCCGTACCCCGGGATCTGGGGGGCCAGGAACTAGCTCTGGACCCCCAGATCCTGCAGCAGACACTGCAGGTTCACTCTGTCCCGGGGACAAGCAGGGTCTGCCGCGAGCACCCAGGGAAAATCACAGAATGGAGACGCGGACAAGACATAGAAGCAAAGGTCCAGGCAGCTGGAGGCTGCCAGGCCCCGCCCCCAACAGGCCCCTCCCACGGAGGCGGAGACTGCCTTAAGGTGGGCGGGCTGAAGGCGTCCAGGCCCATCCCCGGTAGGCCCCTCCCACGGGGGGCGGAGATTGCCTTAAGGCGAGAGGGCTGGAGGCTGCCAAGCCCCACCCCGGCAGGCCCCTCCCACGGGCGGAGACTGTTTTAAGGTCGGTGGGCTGGAGGCTCCCAGGCCCCACCCCCAACAGGCCCCTCCCACGGAGGCGGAGACTGCCTTAAGGTGGGCGGGCTGAAGGCTTCCAGGCCCATCCCCGGTAGGCCCCTCCCACGGGGGGCGGAGATTGCCTTAAGGCGAGAGGGCTGGAGGCTGCCAAGCCCCACCCCGGCAGGCCCCTCCCACGGGCGGAGACTGTTTTAAGGTCGGTGGGCTGGAGGCTCCCAGGCCCCACCCCCAACAGGCCCCTCCCACGGAGGCGGAGACTGCCTTAAGGTGGGCGGGCTGAAGGCTTCCAGGCCCATCCCCGGTAGGCCCCTCCCACGGGGGGCGGAGATTGCCTTAAGGCGAGAGGGCTGGAGGCTGCCAAGCCCCACCCCGGCAGGCCCCTCCCACGGGCGGAGACTGTTTTAAGGTCGGTGGGCTGGAGGCTCCCAGGCCCCACCCCCAACAGGCCCCTCCCGTGGGGACAAACTGCCTTAAGGTGCGCAGGCTGGAGTCCGCCAGGCCCCGCCCCCGGCAGGCCCCGCCCCCGGCAGGCCCCTCCTACAGGGGGCGGAGGCCGACTGAGGGTCCCGTGCGGGACAGGACACCGGACAGACCCCACCCGGCCCTTGGCGCCACTGCTGCAGAGAGCCTGACAAGAAGCGGGACCTAGAAGCTGGTGGGGACCTAGAAGCGGGACCTAGAAGTTGGCCTCTCTGTCCTGGAAAATGAACTGATGCCCCGGGCCCAGCAGCAAGGGCTGGGCAGTGCCCACCAAGGGGGGGGGATGAGTCCAAAGTGGCCACTCCCAGACCCCCCGGGCCACACGCCGCTGGCTACACACAGGCCACAGCAGCCCGTCCCCTCATCACAGCGCTCCCCAGCCTGGGCCTTGGTCAGTTGCGTGGGCAGACAGGACGCGGTGGCATGGGATGGATGGCGTGGGTGGTGACCGGTCACGTGGGCCGCGGGAGGGGAGGGAGCACAGCAGGAGGGTGCGGGGAGGGGGTCAGAGAGGCGGGGCTGGGGGCAGCTGGGGCCTCACCTTGGTCTTGCGGCTGGACTCAGAGCTGAGCCCGTGGGGGGCGCTGTACAGCTCCTTGGACACCACGCACAGGAACTCGGCCTGGTCCTCACTGCCGTAGTTGTAGGACGAGCCGATGTTCACCAGCTGCGGGGACAGGGGGGCCGTGGAGCCGCCGGCCTCAGCGGGCTCCCCCACCCCCACCCCGGCTGCGACTGTTTCCGGGTCCACCCCCGCTGGCCGGGTCAGGCCTGACCCCAGGAAAGGGGCAGGATCGCGGCTGCCTCCCCTGGAAGGCCTGTTTGGGCGAGGAAACTGAGACCCGGCCAGGTGCTCCAACGACTCAGGGTCTGTGCCTGCGGCTACACGACTCATTCCCGGCTGCCTTCCGCTCCCCTATGGGCGCCACCTGCCCACGTGGGCTCACTCAGTGGCAACGAGGGCTGGGGGGTGGGTGACCGTGTCACCAAGGATTCTGCCTCCTGCTGCACCCCAGGAGGGGCCTGGGGGAGCACGGCTTGGGGGTGTCACCTGCGCTCCCCCCCACCTGCCCATCCCAGCTCCCCATCCGGACAGTGTGGGAAAGCATGGCCCCACCCTGTCCCCTGGATGGCCGTCACCGTGCACCGGGGCGCCCACCTGCTCGAAGCGCCAACCGTCGGACATGGTGGACACCATCTGCGTGAGTTCCTCCTCCTGGCACTGCAGCACCCGGTACACGTGCTTGGGTGGCACCTGCAGACAGAGGGGCCCCGTGGTGGGCGCCTGGACGGGCCCTGCCATCCTCCCGTCGACTCCCATCCGGGGGGGGCGGGGGGGGGGGTTGGGCTAGGGGCTGCAGTGGGGCCCGGACAGTGGGGCCCGGAGCTGCACGCACAGGCGTGCAATGTCACCAAAGCACAAGTCCCGGGATGGGCCCCGAGACCCCGGGGGCCCCAGCGAGAGTCACAGTCGGGGTCCAGGGGACTCAGAGGCCGGAGCACATGCAGGGCCGAGTCCCAGCCTGGCAGCCCCCAACCCCCCAGCACCAGGAGCCCCAAGAAACTTCATGTCACCTGTTGGCCACCCCCCACCCTGCACCGTCCAGTCCATCTGGGTACCGCCAAGAGTGGCCCTGGACCCTCCAGAGAACCCCCACCCCAAGAGAGTGGTGGAGCCAGGACCAGCAGGCAGGTGAGAACTGGGGGCCGGGCAGGGTACCCTTGCTCTGGTCAGACCCTCCGGGTCCCCTCCCCAACCAGCCCCTCGCTTAGAAATGCCCACTCACCCTCATCAGAGGGTCCGCCCCGGCCCACCCCATGGCCAGTTGTAACCTGGCCCCTGACACCGGCCCCCTCTGGCCTGTGAAGAAGAGACCAGGGGGTGGGGGCAGGCTGGGAGCCCCTGGTCCAGAAGAGGGCCCCGAGGTGCAGAGAGGGTGACGGGGCTGGGGTCACAGGGCCAGCGGGCAGGGCAGGGCAAGGGCGAGCCGGGCCTGGCCCAGGAAACGCGCCTCTGCCCGCCCTATGGGCCCTTCCCTCCTTGGGTGGGCAATGTCCCCGCGCGGCGGGCACCCACCTGGGTCACGGTGTAGTCCTTCTCCTCCAGCCGGTCCTTGATGAGGCGGATCAGCGGGCCAATGTTGTAGAACTCAGCCTCCTCCAGGACCCCTGGGCGACAGTCCCTGTCACACCATGCCCACTGCCCCCCAAGCCCACCCGGCCACTAACTTGGGGGGGAGGGGCTACTCTAGCCACTGACAGGCACGAGCCTGGGCCCCATCCAGGGTCCATCCCTGCTGCCGCGGGCTGGTTAAAGGCCCCTTTGGGGGGCCATCAATTCTCAGCATTAGAAGTACATACTGGGGCTGGAGCGATAGCACAGCGGGAGGGCATTTGCCTAGCACGTGGCTGACCCGGGTTCGATTCCCAGCATGTCATAGAGTCTCCTGAGCACCACCACAAGTAATTCCTGAGTGCATGAGCCAGGAGTAATCCCTGAGCATCGCCGGTGTGACCCAAATAAGCACCAAAAAAAAAAAAAAAAAAAAAAAAGCAAGCAGTGTGTACTTCCGGCACCCCAGTGGCAAAGAGAAGAACTGAGGCTGGGGGCAGCCGCTCACCCAAGCTCACGAGCTGAGGCTCCCCACCAGGACCTCTGACCATGGGGTACCACAGTGCCCTCCCGGGCAGCTGCCCAGCCCAGAGGCTGACAAAGCCCCGCAAGTTCTCATCACTGAGCCGGGGGCAGGGGACACAGGCAGGACTGTCGCCACGTCCTCGGGAGAACAGAAACTCAGTGGCTGAGCAAAACAGCCTTGAGCCCCGGGATACCTAGAGCTTCTGCTGGGCAGGGCGCCCTCCTTGCCAGGGCTGCCCCCGGGCTCGAGAGTCTGGGTCCTGTCCCCCAGTGCCCTGCGGCCACCCCACCCTGAATGCTGCCCCCACGGGCACCGAGGCAGGCAGCAGGCAGGGCTGGGAGACACAGCCCGTATAAGACATGAGCAGAGGGGTGCATGCCGTGGGGATCCCCAATCCCGCCTTTCCCCGAGGGGCCCCCCGAGCCCCGGCCGACGGTGTCGGTAAACAGGTGTGGGCTGTGACGCAGTGCCAGCCGCCGGCCCACCTCTGGGACTGTCTCGGGCCTGGCCCGTGCCCTGGAGTCTGGTTCCCCAGGGACGAGATGGGGGGGCCCATAGAGGGGACGGGGACAGGCCTTGATCCCACTGCGGGGCCTCAGGGAGCCTCTGGGCTGCTGCGGAGCTGGAGGGGGGCTCAGGACGGGGAGCACTGAGCGGTGCGAGGCGCCCGCGGGGGCTGAGACTCGGGGCTCCTCACATCTGCCCCCTACGGCCCACCACCTCCTCCCGCGGTGGGAATTGGAGACTTGAGACGGGACCGAGGGAGGCCTGGGGGTCCCAGAGTCACCCGGGGGATGGCCCAGTTTGGCCCGAGCACCCGGCTGCGGTCTCTGCGGGGTACCTGTAGACCGTGGCCCCCCACTCAAGAGCAAGGCCCCCTCCTGGCTACCTCCACCCACACTGGCAGGGCGCTGCCTAGGCTGCCAGATTCGGGGAGGGAGTGCCCGGCCGCACCTACAGCTGATGCCAACTGTCCCTGCAGCGGCATCTACACCACAGCCCAGCCCCTCCCCCACGGGTTCCCACCCTTGGTGCGATGCAGGAGAAGCATCCCCACCCCACACTGCCCGCCACCCCCTGCCCCGTGTCCCGGCCACAGCATCTGCCTGGCCAAGCCTTGAGGTCCAGCCCGAGCAGGAGCTGCGTGAGCAAAGGAGGGGGCTCTGGGCTCCCCCCAAAACGTCTTGGCAGGCTGCGGGGGCCCCCACAATCCCCCTGCCCCCTAGCCGGGCTGACGCACCCTCTTCCGCCATGTCCTTGTCCAACACCAGCTTGCCATGCCGCAGGAAGTTCAGGATGGGCCCGAAGTAGGTGGGGTCGCGGTCAATGAGGTAGGCCCCGGTCTCGTCCTGCGGGAGCGGGGGGGACAGAGTGAAGCCCCGCCACCCCCCTCGCTTCCCACCTGGGAGAGGAACTGGAGGGGGGGGGCCGGAACCAAGAGGCTCCATGGAACAAAGACACTCCGGGCGGGGAGGAAGATGCCGGGGTGAGGGAGTATGAGCGCCCCACCTCGGTCCCAGGGGCCCCGAGAATCACCAGGGGAAGCCCTGGTGTCTGCCCTGCACCCCAGTCATGGGGCAACACCCCATTCACAGTCCTGGCACCGAACACCCCCCCAGATCTGCAACCTCCGACCCTCCTGGCCCCTCCAGTGAAAAGGTTTCTGGGTCCGACACCCTCGGGTCCAAATCCTGCCTCTTCTGCTGACATTGAGCAGGGGGGGAACCAATGTGTGGGTCTCCCCAAGTCCTGCTCGTAACCCCAACATAGCCAGGAGGCGACCGGCAGGAGGAGGGGGCAGGGAATGTCCCTTTCCAAGCACCCAGCAAGCAGTGGGTCCCGGGGTCTCTGCTGGCGGAGGCGTCCGGGCTTTCTGGGGATGTTTACAAGTTTCCGGAGGCCCAGGCGGGCCCGGGAGGTGAGGGGACCTGCCCAAGGTCACAGCGCCGGGGAGTCGCGGCAAAGGGGAGTAGGAGGGAGGTCACCTCCAGGCCAGCCCCCACGGATGACAGGTGGGGAGCCGGGGGTCGCGGGGGGGGGGTTCTGAGCCAAGGTCACGCAAGCCACCTGCAACACAGCCGGGGAGCCCAGAAACTGCGCCCGCGGGGCAAGCACCCCGGGGCGTCTCGCCCAGGTCCCCGCGCCCCTCCGCCGCCCACCACCCCCCCGGAGAGAGGGGAGAAGGGGCCTCTGCACCCCCTCGCGTGGGGAGAACGGGCCTCTGCACCCCCGCTCCCTGGGTCTTTTTGGGGGGAGGAAGGCCGACGGGTCTGCAGCGCTCGCTCCAGCCCCCCGAAGAGGGAAGAGGGTCCGCGTGCAGCGCGCGGCCAGGGTGGGCGCCCCGCGCAGCGCTTCGAGGCGCCCGGGGGGGGGGCTCGGCCCGGCGTGCTCCAGTTGCCACGGCGACGGGCACATCCTCCGTCCCGGCCACTTCCTCCCTCCCCGCGGCGGGCGGCCCCTCTGCCTGCCCGCCTCCGGCTCTTGGCAAACCCAGCGCGCGGGACCCCTTGGGCCCCGGGCGGGCGCGGCCGGACAATCCGGGGGGGCGCTGGGCCCGCGGAGCCCACCCGAGCCACGGCCGCCCACCCCGCGGGCCTCACCCGGTCCGACTGCAGCTCTTCGCCCTGGCACAGGCGGCTGAGGAAGGACTTCTGCTCGCGGCACAGCGTCTGCCGGGTGGTCAGGAACACCGTGCCCCCCACGTTGAGCCGCACCCACTTGCCCCAGCCGCCCGCGGCGCGGCCCCCCGCCCCCGCCGGCGGCGCTGCCTCCCCGGCCTCCATCCTCATCGCTCGCCGCGGCGACTGCATCCCTTCGGGCGCGCCGGCTGCAGGCGGGCGGGGCGCGCGCGCGGGGGCTGCCGGGAGTCGTAGTCCGCCCCGACGCGCGCCCGCATCTCCCCAGCACTCCAGCCGCAGGCAAACAGGGCCCTCGCGCAGGGGCTGCCGGGAGTCGTAGTCCGCCCCGACGCGCGCCCGCATCTCCCGAGCGCTCCAGCTGCAGGCAAGCAGGCAGGGCCCGCGCGCAGGGGCTGCCGGGAGTTGTAGTTCGCCCCCGTCGCGCGCCCGCATCTCCCCAGCGCTCCAGCTGCAGGCAAGCAGGGCCCGCGCGCGGGGGCTGCCGGGAGTTGTAGTCCGGGCCTCGGCCACGGGCGCGTGTGCTGGCTAGCATTCTGACCCAGTGTCCCGGCTGGCCTCGTTTCTGCCTGCCTCCGCCTGCAATGGGCAAGGTCAAGTTCGCGGTCTAGGGGAAACTAGAGATAGCCACAACCCGTCATCCTGCTGCCCCTTGGTTCTTTGTGACCCTCCCACCCTGTGTCCGGACCCGGCTTATCAAACTCCGGGGACGGAAAGCAACGTTTTTCCCCTGGAATTCCGCGGCGTTTGCCCCCTGTATCTATTTTCTTACATTCTTTTCATTCTGTCCTCCACGCGATGAAGGCGCGTGAAAGGAGGGGGCAGTTTTCTCTCCCGGATGACAGGGAGGTTGCACTGAGAAGCTGCTCTTTCCGAGGTGCTCAGGGCACCTCTTGTGTGATGACACTTGGCCACCCTCGGTACTGTGCCCATTATACAGACAAACACACAAGAGCTTCGTGTTCTCGGGGGCTCATGGGAGTGAGGAGTGAGTGGGCAGCCCAGATGGGTTCTAAGTGCATTTCCAACCTCACCCCCTTCGGTGTACCGACGCACACCCTTGGGGCTTCAGGGCTCCTTGGGACAGATTGTAGTGCGTGGAGCGGACCCTGGACCAAAGGTGGAGGTGAGAGGGATGGGGCTGGTGTTTGCAAGATGAGGTGTGGGGAGAGGCGCCAGTGGTCCCATCTGTCTTTTGGGAGGGGGTGGAGGATTGGTTCTGAGGAGCCCCTCCTAGATGGGGGTGGGGCGGGGTGGGGTGGGTGCTACCCGGGCTCAGGAGCAGGAAGGAATCAGGGCTGGGGAGGAAGGAAGCGCGATTTCTCAACTTCCTCTCCTCCCTGGGCCTGGATTAAAGTGGCCCCTTTCCCCCTCCCCCACCCTCCCACCCTTGCTCAGGGGCCACGCTCTCAGACTCCCCACCCCCAAGCAGAGGAAAGGTTCTTTCCCCGGGGACAGGAAACGGGCGACATCGCTGGATGCCGGCTCCTGGAACTCAGCCCCCGGAGCGACTTCTGCTCTGAACCTCAGTGCGCTGGTTGGCGAAATGGGGCTGATGCCAGTTGCTTGCCTGCGAGCGAGTCTGGGCGGGGGCCTGCCGGGGTCCTGAACGGAAGAATGAGTGACCTCCATGTGGGCTGGCTTTGACGTCTGCAGCTCTCCTAGCACCTGATTCATTCTCTGCCCTTATTGGTGGGAAAAAAAAAAAAAAAACACAAAATGAACCGGATCTAGTGCTTTCCCCGTCTAAGGACTGCAGGCAGGGATGGGTGGGATTTGCAGCCTGGACCCCTCTGGAGGCCCCCAGACTGGGTGATGGGGGGGGTGGTTTGGAGCCCCAGGTGGCTAGCTGGTGAGCCTCCCGGGTCAGGAGTGGGAGCAGCCGAAACCGAAGCAGCGTCAAACCAGGACCGAGCAGGAGCGGAGGGTTCCCGGGCCTGCAGGAGGTAGATGGATGCAGGACTTGGCTCAGGTGGGATGGGAAGGAAGAAGGAGCCGCGCAGGTGGCCCGGGTTTCGGGCTTCGGCCAAGATGAGAGGGCTCCCCAAAGCAGGAGAGGCCGCAGGTGCAGGAGGAAAGCAGGATCTGGGGCGCCGAGAGGCTGCTGAGAAGGCCAGGTGATGCTTGGTACCTGGACGCCTTCCCAGCGCCTGGCTGAAGGAAGCCTCGCGAGAATCGACGAGGCCTCGCGAGACTGGCCTGGGTGGGTGCGGGCTGTCCTGCAGCTGGGTGCGCGGTGCCTGCGTCCGCTGGTGCACATCTGGGCCCAAGCAGCCCCTTCCTGCCAAGGGTCTGGTCCAAATCACCCAGCGCCCCGAGCGGAGCAGCTGCCGTTTCCTGGGGCTAAAACCCCAAGACAGACAGAAACAGAGACACAGAGACAGAGAGATAGAGAGAGAGAGAGAGAGAGAGAGAGAGAGAACACCCCCTCCACACCCCCTCCACTTGTCACCTGACACAGCCCCGCTGTCCTGCGCTGAACCTTCTCGGCAGCCCCCACAGCTGTGCCTTCCACTGCTGCAGAGAGCTCGTCTCTGCGGAGCTTTTTTTGGATTCAGTTCTCCTCTTCCCCAGGTTCAGAAAGCCGGTTACATTCTGATGAGAATCGACTCCGAAAAAAAGGGGCGGGGGAGGGGAGAGTGCTTAGGGACCACTTTTGGTGACACTTGTCAAACAGGCAGGTGGTTGCTGTGGAGGTGCTATTTGGATCCTGCAATGCAGAGGGCTTCAGCATTACATCTGGTGATGATTCTGGGGGCATGCAGTGCCAGGGATAGAACGTAGGGCCTGCACACTTTAGGCATACCCCCTGGATCCTGTGCTATCTCCCCATCCCCTTGACTTTTTTTTGGGGGGGTGGGGGGGGTGGTTACACACCCACCGGTTCTCAGGACTTACTCCTGGCTCTGTGCTCAGGGAACACTCCAGGTAGTGCTCGGGGGACCATATAGCTGGGGGTTGAACCCGGGTTGGCCGCATGCAAGGCAAGGGCCTTACCCGTTGTACTACTAAGCCCCTTGACTCTTTGGGGGTAGGGGCACTCCCAGTCGTGCCCTGGGACCATACTATGCCAGGGATTGTAGCCAGGTCTCTTGCATGCCAGGCCTGTGTGTCAGCCCTGGGAGGTCTCCCAGACCCACGGCAATCTGCATGACGTTTGGTTGTTCTGTGCCCCCAATCCCGTCTCATCGCTGTCTTGGCTTTCAGCTCAGCCTCTGAACCTGGGAGAAATAGACCCCATCCTAGGTCACCTTCAGAGAGAGATAGGGCAGTGGTCCCTGACTAGCCAGCCAGGAACACCAGCGGCCTCCAGAGGCCCATGTCCAGGGGTAGAGTCTCTGCTTCCCCACTCTCTGCATGCCCCCACCAGCTGTGAGACATCTGGCTCGTTATAAAAACATCTCAACCCTCATCGCTGGTACACTGACTTCATATTGCAGCTTCTACTGCTCAGGGCTGTCTGTGTGGTAAATATCGACTCTTATTCCCAAGCACCTCCCATGTGTGAGACTCTGGCTAGACCTATCGTGCTCGTCCAGGCCCATCCTGGTGTCTGCTGAACAGATGCGGCTGGCTTGGGTCCTGGAAAACTGGTCTGACTTAGACGTTTATAGCTCTAAGACAATGACTAGAGCTTTTGCCTTGACCTTACTCTCCATTTCTTTTTTTTTTCCTTTTTGGGTCACACCCGGCGATGCACAGGGGTCACTCCTGGCTCATGCACTCAGGAATCACCCCTGGCGGTGCTCAGGGGACCATATGGGAGGTTGGGAATCGAACCTGGGTCGGCTGCGTGCAAGGCAAACACCCTCCCCGCTGTGCTATCACTCCAGCTTCGACCTTACTCTCCATTTCAACCAACATTCCCCAGGGATGCCCCAAGTGCTGGGTTTTGCGATTTTAGAAATGATTAGGACTTGAACCGTGCGTGTGCGTGCATGTGTGTGCGTGTGTGCATGCGTGTGTGTATGTGGTGTGTGTGTGTGTGTGTGTGTGTGTGTGTGTGTGTGTGTGTCTTCCATCCGCTTCACCAGCAGGGGGCGCATCAGCCTGCCGTCTTCCTGGGCTGGACCAATCTCTGCACAGCCTCTCTGGCTCACTGTGTGCTTCAGATGTTTGGCTCCTGGTGATGGAGCTCTTGGTGGTGTCGTCCAGGGACCTCACGCTTCCCAGCAGACGTCCCTGTGGCCCCTGTGATGTCATTTAGGAATCTAGTGCCGGCGCACTGGGGCCCCAGGGACGTTTATGAGCATTTCCATGGCCCAGCTCGGCCACTGCACCTCAGGCACCTCACAGGACTCTGGCTTTAGTCCCCTCCCCACGGGAGAGGCGATGCCGTCTGGTTGGTTGCACGGCAAGTGCCCTACCCATTGTGCCATCTCTCTGGCCCTCTTCTTCATTTATAGCAGATGAATTACTGGATTCTTATCGTATCCTTTGGGCCATATTGTTATTATTATTATGAACGCTGTGTTTAAAACATCTCAAATTTGATCCATGGAAACTCCTCTAAGCTGGCTCTTACATCCTTTAAAAAAAAAAAACAGATTCTCAGGGCTGGAGCCATAGCACAGTGGGTAAGCAGGCAGGGCACTTACCTTGCATGTGACACACCTGGTTTCATTCCCCGGAACTTCATATGATCCCCAAAGTCCCACTGGGTGTGACCCCTGAGCACAGAACCTGGAGTAAGTCCTGAGAACCATCGGGTGGAGTCCCAAACTCAACCACAAAAATAATAAGCTCTTGGGGCTGGAGCAATAGCACAGCAGGTAGGGCGTTTGCTTTGCACGCGGCCGACCCGGGTTCGATTCCCAGCATCCCATAGGGTCCCCTGAGCACCGCCAGGGGTAATTCCTGAGTTCAGAGCCAGAAGTAACCCCTGTGCATTGCCGGGTGTGACCCAAAAAGCAAAAAAAAGTTCTTACATAAAACTATTCCTCCCCACCCACCCCACCCCCCATTTTTGGGTCATACTCTGGTGCTCAAGGTTTGTCCTTGGCTCTGATCTCAGGATCCCTCCTGGGTGGGGCTTGGGGGGACCCTATGGGGAGCGCGGGATCAAACCTGGGTCAGCCCTCCACGTTGTTTTCTCTCTCTCTCTGGCCCTTGAAGTTCTTCATGGATCATACGGGGCCAGGGATTAAACCAAGCCTCCTGCATAACTTGCATGCACTCAGTCTATTGAATAATCTTGATCAATCTCTAGCCTCCCCCATGGCCCCCCTGCCCCATATCCACCCCACCCCCCACTTTCCTTTTTTTTTTTCTTTTTGGGTCACACCTGGCTATGCACAGGGGTTACTCCTAGCTCTGCACTCAGATTACTCCTGGCAGTGCTCAGGGGACCATATGGGATGCCGGGAATTGAACCTGGGTCGTCCGCATGCAAGGCAAACGCCCTCCCCATTGTGATATTGCTCCAGCCCCAAGAGCTTATTATTTTTGTGGTTGAGTTTGGCACTGGCTCTGCGCTCAGGAATCACACCTGGCGGTGCTCAGGGGACCATATGGGATGCCGGGAATTGAACCTGGGTCAGCCATGTGCAAGGAAAACGCCCTCCCCACTGTGCTATCGATCCAGCCACTTTATTTTCAAGTTCATCCAGGCTGGGGCGAAGCTTCTTTCTTCTTCTCTCCCTGGGACTCGGGAGAGAAGCGGGTGTAGACTCTCTGAGCTGTGCTTTTAGAAGCCTGGTAGTCCATTTGCAAGCCTCCTGAGGTTGGGGAGAGGCTTGGAGAGGCAAGAGCATTAATAGGGGAAGGGGGAAGAAGAGGGTGGGGATGAGTCAGCCCCGGCCCGCTCCAGCCTCCTGGGAGTAACTGCCCACAGCACCCACCAGCCCAGTTCGGAACTTCCAGAAGCTTCTCTGCTCTCAACCTGGGCCCCAAAGCCCGTGCAGCTTCTCACAGTTTATTAACTAATTCCTGACTCAAAGCCTGAAGAGTGTCTCCTTCTGGGGGCGTTTTTCTCTGCCCCTTGCTACTGTGTTCTTTTTCTTTTGTTATTTTGTTTTGTTTCGGGGGCCATATCCAGCAGTGCTCGGGGCTTATTCCTGGCTCTGCGCTCAGGAATCACTCCTGGCGGTGCTCACGGGAACATTATGGGATACGGGGGACCGAACTGGGTCGGTGGTGGCGTACAAGGCAAACGCCCTCCGCGCTGTGCTATTGCTCCGGCCCCTGTGTGGTGCTGTGGATGGAACCCAGGGCCTCGCACAGGCAACCTCAGCGCTCTGCCCATCAGCAGTGAACAGAAACCTGTGTCTGGGCATGCGTGAGAGCCAGACCGGAGTGGGTGGGGGGGCTTCAGCAGCCCCCACCTAGAGAGAACCTCCCTCCTCTTCTAGAAGCCTCCTCCCAGCTCCGTCTAGCAGGAGACCAGCATTCGGGGCTCATTCCCACCAGTGCTCCCCGCCCTCCTTCCCGGCAACCTTCCTCTGACCTGCGTGAGTCACCTGACCTCAAAAAGCCCCCATTTCCGCTGAACCTACAAACTAGGACAAGTCACGTCACTTCGTGGGGATGGGGGCGTTGGGTTACGTGGATGTCAAGCACAGTCTCCTTGCTGGGTAGGGAGAGGAACACCAAGGTAGTTCATCGGCTCACCCTCAGTCCCCACCCGGGTCATTATTTGTGCGTCAAATGTCCCACAAACAGGGCTGGAGTGATAGCACAGCAGGGAGGGCGTTTGCCTTGCAGGAGGCCGACCTGGGTTCGATCCCCGGCATCCCATAGGGTTCCCCGAGCACCGCCGGGAGTGATTCCTGAGTGCAAAGTCAGGAGTCACCCTTGAGCATCGCTGGGTGTGACCCAAAAGGAAAAAAAAAGTCCCACAAGCTCTTGTCAGTGGGAGTCACTTTGTTGGGGCGCGGAAGAGAGGTGGGAATCAGATGTGACTTTTGAGGGCCGCGGGGGTCCAGGGAACCCCCTGCTCTGTATTTGTTTCCCCGACCCCCTCGGCACTCCCGACATGGTCCGTGGTGTCCCTCTTCTTTCCCTCTTGGAATCTGTCTGTGCTGGTTCCTGAAGCCCCAACGACCGTGGCGGGTGGCACAGACAGGGGGCGGGGCTAAGGGCTGAGCAGGAAGTGGACACAGCGATCCAAGTCCTGGGAGGTTCGAGAGACCTGGCCCCAAAGATCTGGGGCCCCCCAATCCTGACTGAGGCTTCTGGGATGGGCAGTATGGAGAGATAGCCTCCTAGAAGCAGGCGGGAGATGCTAGAGAAATAGAGAGGAAATTAATGGAAACAGAAAACAAGACAGGGAGCGAGCTGGAAACAGGCTGGAAATGGGCAGGAAATAGACAGGAAGTAGGCAGGGAACAGGCAGGAAATGGGCAGTACAGCAGCAAAGCTGATGACGACTTAAGCGTTAGGGCGTGCAGAAGTGAGGGACAAACAGTCCTGGACTGTGTCACGTGCTATAAAGCGAACTCGGAGCCCCGTCGCCCTCAAACACACCAGTCTCCACCCAGACGGGGGAGCGTATCAGAAACGTTGGTGCCTCCAATAATAACGTTTCCGGCTGGGGAGATGGTTCAGACTGCTGGAGTGTTGACCCGGCACGCAGAGGGGTCAATCCCCGGCACTGCATGGGCTCTGAGGCACCTCTGGGTGTAAATCCTTGGGGCCCTTAGCGCTGCCTAGAATAACCCCCACCCCACCCCCATCCCAAATGACACTGGTTCAGTTAAGCTGAAAATTTCACCACTCCCCAAATGCCGCACTCTTCGTGCATCGAGGATAATAAAGCTCATTACATGAATCCAGCAGAGCGACACCCTCCAGGGTGACTTTTCCCTCCTAGGACATCACTCCACCTCCGCCCCTGTGCCAGGCAGGGCAGAGTTTGCTCCCATTTCTCAGACAGGGAGAATGAGGCCCAGGCTTGAAGGTTCTGGGTGGGGGACCAACTGGACCTCAGGCGGAGCCAGGGTCACATTTGACACATCGGTCTCTGCTTCAGTCCAGGGCCTATGGCAGGGGCTTCGGGCCATGACCCCCCCGGGCCAACACTTCCGAGAAGGGAACTGCACTTGGTCTGATGAGGTTGGGAAACTTCCTGGCCCGTGGGGCAAATATTTGCCAAGCGGGCAAACATTTCATCACCCTTGAGGTCAGGTATTGCAAGACCCAGCCTGGAACACAGGATGGTGTGGGACGGGTGCTGGGGGGTGGGGGCCCTGGGCGTCAGGGCACTGCAGGGAGTGGCGGGTTATTTGGGGTGGGGGGAGGGTGCTCCAGTATGCAGGCGACAGGCAGAGCTGTGCTCTCTGCTCCGCTCCTCACGGTTAATCTACAGCTGAGAAATCCCAGGAGCGGAGATGCTCTCTGTCCTCCCCCACCCCAGGGAGGGCCGGCCTGACCCAGGCCTGACCTATCTAGAAACATCTGGGCGGAAAAGGTCAGCCCCAGGGTGCGGGTCTCTGTCTCCCCCCAGAGCTGGGGGCATTCGGACATCTGGGCTCATCACATTCTTTCTATTGAGGGATGTTGGGCACTCCTGGCCGTGTTCAGGGGCTACTCCTGGCTCTGTGCTCAGGGATCCTCCTGGCCATGCTCAGGGGCTACTCCTGGCTCTGTGCTCAGGGACCCTCCTGGCCGTGCTCAGGGGCTACTCCTGGCTCTGTGCTCAGGGATCCTCCTGGCCATGCTCAGGGGCTACTCCTGGCTCTGTGCTCAGGGACCCTCCTGGCCGTGCTCAGGGGCTACTCCTGGCTCTGTGCTCAGGGACCCTCCTGGCCGTGCTCAGGGACTACTCCTGGTTCTGTGCTCAGGGACCCTCCTGGTCGTGCTCAGGGGCTACTCCTGGCTCTATGCTCAGGGATCACTCCTGGCCGTGCTCAGGGGCTACTCCTGGCCTTGTGCTCAGGGATTACTCCTGGCAGTGCTCAGGGGCTACTCCTGGTTCTGTGCTCACTCCTGGTGGTGCTCAGGGAACCTCATGCAGTGCTGCAGTTTTGGTGACTGGACGGGGCTCAGCCGCATACAGGCAAGTGCCTGATATTTATAATCTCTCTGGCTCTCACATGTCTTCCTACCCTGATTTACATTCCATCAGTCCCCATCTCTGGAATCTGGAAGAGCACTGTGAGGGAGAGCCACCCGAGGGGCTCCTACTCTAGGGATTCTACCTCTAGGTTGGCACGTCTCACTTGCTGTGTGTTCTTAGGGGAATCACTTAACCTCTCTGAACTTTTTCTTTCTTCTCACTGGTGCCAAGTGATTTTGTAAAATAGGTGGTTTCACATTCGTCCTTGGGCATGTGTTACAAGGGGCCCCTTTTTCCACCCAGCCTAGAAAACTTTTTATGTTCATTTTTTCTCTCCCCTTGATACTCTAAGTACAGAGGTCCTTGGCAAGAGGGGTTAAAAATAAAAAATTAAAGTCCTTTTAAAAATAAACATTAAAACTTGATTTTTTTGTTGTTTGGGTGAGCTCAGTTAATCCCCAAAGAAAGAACTTTCACTCCCATTTTTTTTGGAGGGGGGGAGGGAGGGTGGAAGCCCACCCAGCAGAGCTCAGGGCTTACTCCTGGCTCAGTGCTCAGGGATCACTCCTGGAGGAACTCAGGGGACCATATGGGGTGCCAGGGATCAAATCCAGGCCGACCACATGCAAGACAAGCACCCTACCCGCTGGGCTGTCTCCATCCCCCACACTCCCATTTTAGAGCGGAAGAGGCCCAGGGGTCTGCCCACGGTCAGGCAGCTCCGCGTGGGGTCCGAGAGGGACAGAAGCAAAGCCTGAGACAGTCACAGGCAGACAAACCCTGGCAGGGAAGATTAATGGAAAAATAATGAGACTTGTACCACCGCACAGAAAGAAGGAACCTTCTAAACTATCCACTCGTGAGGCTGGAGCCACAGCACAGTGGGGAGGGAGCTTGGGCCGACCCGGGTTCGATTCCCAGCATCCCATATGGTCCCTGGAGCACCGCCAGGTGTAATTCCTGAGTGCAGAGTAACCCCTGCGCATGGCTGGGTGTGACTTGAAAAGCAAAATAAATAAATAAATAAATAAATAAAAACTGCTCACTCAATTAAGCCTTAGTCCGCAGGGCTCCTGATGCCCACCGGGCATCCCCTCCGCACCAAGATCCCTGTCTACACCGCTCCTGCCCCCTGTGTTCTACCGGCTTTATTGGCCAAATCCTGTTCAGTTTGGGCTCTCAGTGTGCTACGACTCGGTTGGAGGTGATGCTGACATCTAGTGGTCAATAGTGAGAACTGCAGCTTCGAGCCTTCTAAGGAACTGGCCCACCCACTTTTCTCCAACCCACCCAAGAAAAATTTTCGGGACCGGTGTGGGTGGTGCTGAGAAACCCTGTGCCCTGGGCTCCTGCCAGTGGCCTGCATTAATTCCCTTCTTCTCAGGTACAAACCATTTCAGTTTCCAGGCGGGGAAACTGAGCCTCAGAGAGACGGGGGCTTCTTTAGAGGAGGCTGTTGGTGCTAAGAAGCTCCAGGAACCCTGGCCCACCATGGTCTTGGGTCAGTCAAGGCCCGTTTCTGGGTTTTTTGGGGGGTTGGGGACAGGGTGGGCAGGCAAGGTTACATTCAGGGTTCTCCCCGGTACCGCCGAGGCTGTCTCTTGGCTGCAGAGGTACCTCTGGGAGCTGAAGGTGAGGCGGGACAGGCCCAGGTTCTGACTGAGGCCCCTGGAACTTTCTAGATAGACAGGGGACCAACTAAGTCTGTGCTCAGGGGTCACTCCTGGTGGGGCTTCGGGGACCATGAGGGGCTGGGTATGGAACCCGGAACTCGAGCATCAAAGCCCTCTGGGCCACTTCCCGCCTCAGAGAAAACAAGTCTCCCTCCTTCCTTCCTTCCTCCCTCCCTCCATCCCTTCCTTCCTTCCCTCCTTCTTTCCTTCCTCCCTCCCTCCCTTCTTCCTTCCCTCCCTCCCTCCCTTCCTCTCTCCTTCCTTCTTCCTCTCTCTCCCTTCCTCCCTGTCTTCCTTTCTCCCTCCCTTCCCCTTCTCCTTCCTTCCTTCCTTCCTTCCTTCCTTCCTCCCTCCCTTCCTCCCTTCCTTCCTTCTTTCCTTCCTTCCTCCCTCCCTCCTTCCATCCTTCCATTTTTGGATCACACCTGGCTGACTCCTGGTTCTGTGCCCAGGGATCACTCCTGGCAGTGCTCAAGGGACCTATATAGGTGCCAAAGACCGAATCTGGATCATCTGCGTGCAAGGCAAGCAAGAGGCCACCCCTTGTGCTATTTCTCTGGCTCCTGAGTTCTTCCTTGAAACAAAAAAGCATGGCTTACTGGGAGATTTCAGGGTAGGGGGACCCCAGATATCTCACAGGAAGCTTCACCTTCAGCAGGTGCTGGAGAAATACACCTGGTGGTGCTCGGGGGACCCTACAGGACGCTGGGAACCGAACCCGGGTCAGCCGAGTGCAAGGCAAACGCCCTAACCGCTGTACTATGTCCCTAGTCCACGGGCCTGCTGGCTCTTGAGGAAACGGAGGCAGCCCCATAACCAGGAACATTGAACACTTGGGTCTTTTATTTCCTTAATATCCGGAACAGACAGGAAGTGGGCTTGGCTTGCGCCACGGGGCTAAGTCCCTTCCCATTTGCTCGCCCGTTCTCCTGCCGGCCACCTTCTCTCGGGCCACCTTCTCTCCGGCCACCTTTTCTCTGGCTACCTTCTCTCCGGTCATCTTGTCTCTTGCTGCTGTGCGGAGGGGGTGCAGGAGACCCCGGAAATCTGGCCCTCGGGCTCCCTGGTCACAGGGCTTGGGACGAGTGGGCGGGCAGGCGGGTGGCTGGACCCTGCCTGGCCTCACTGGGACTTTCCGGGGTTCTCAGAGACGATGTCCCCAGGCTGGGCACGCAGGTACCACTCCACCCAGGAGCCGTCGTACACGGCCACGTCGGGCTTACCACACAGGTAAGCGCCCAGGGCCACGTGGCAGGCGGTGACACCGGAGCCGCACGTGGCCACCAGTGGTTGGGTCAGGTCCACCTTCTTGTCCTGGAAGAGGCGACGGATGTCCTCGGGGCTCTTCTCCAGACCCTCCTCGGTCATGAAGTCCGTGAAGGGCATGTTGACGGTGCCGGGGATGTGGCCAGGTTCGACGCCTGTGGCAGGAGGCCCGGGGGAGGGGAAAGAGCAAACGGGAGGAGAAGGTGAGTGGCCGTGGTGGGACAGTCCGTGTCCCCCGCCCCACCCCCACTGGACCTGCTGGGGAGAATCAGCTCTTTTTTTTTTCTTTTTGGGTCACACCCAGCAATGCACAGGGGTCACTCCTGGTTCATGCACTCAGGAATCACCCCTGGCAGGGCTCAGGGGACCCTATGGGATGCTGGGAATCGAACCTGGGTCGGCTGCGTGCAAGGCAAACGCCCTCCCCGCTGTGCTATTGCTTCAGCCCCTTGTTGTTGTTTTTTGCTTTTTGAGTCACACCTGGCGATGCTCAGGGGTTCCTCTTGGCTCTGCACTCAGGAATTACTCCTGGCGGTGCTCAGGGGACCCTATGGGATGCTGGGAATCGAACCCAGGTTGGCTGCATGCAAGGCAAACGCCCTACCCGCTGGACTATCACTCCAGCCCCGAGAATCAATTCTTAGAAGCACATCCCAGGCTTTCCCTTTTCACAGATGGGGGGCCTGAGCTTCACGAGCCCCACGGCCACCATCAAGCCTTCCACCCCCAACTCTGCCGAGCTCTGCTTTGGGCTCCCCTGATAGTGCACCCCAGGGACAAGAGTCAAGGGTGTCACCAGCAGGACAGACAGGCTGTAACGTAATCTCACGGTTAGGGGGCGCCCTGGGGATGCCGAACCAGAAGCTGGAGAGTAACAGTAACAGCTGGCGTTAGGGGTTCCTACTTTCTCTTATGGGGCATCTCTAAGGCCCGCAGCTCACCAGCTTGCTTCCTTCCTTCCTTTATTTATTCATTTAATTAATTCTGGTTTTTGGGTCACTCCCGGTGATGCACGGGAGTCACTCCTGGTTCATGCGCTCAGGAATGACTCCTGGTGGTGCTCAGGGAACCATATGGGATGCTGGGAATTGAACCTGGGTCAGCCGCATGCAAGGCAAACACTCTCCCCGTTGTGCTATCGCTCCAGCCCCTATTTTTTTAAAAGTTATTTAGGCCTTTTGGGTCAGACCCGGTGATGCTCAGGGGTTACTCCTGGCTCTGCACTCAGAAATCACTCCTGGCGGTGCTTGGGGGACCCTGTGGGATGCCAGGGATCGAACCTGGGTCTCCCGCGTCCAAGGCAAACGCCCTACCCGGGACCCCTCTATTTAGTATCTCCTTCTATCCCCTCTCCTCGGATGGGGGGGCTATCCGCAAAGTGGTCCAGCCCACCCCCCTTCCACTCCTCAGAGCCTTCTGCATCCCACAGCCAGGACGTGGCGGCTGCTGGGGTTCTCACATTGACAGAGGGCTTCCTGGGATCCCAATGCTTTGGGGCAGCCAAGGTCCCAGACACGGTAGGGTAGAAAGACCCACTTTATTCTTTTTTTGGGGGGGGTCACGCCTGGCGATGCACAGGGGTTCCTCCTGGCTCTGCACTCAGGAATCATCCTTGGCGCTGCTCAGGGGACCATATGGGATGCTGGGAATTAAACCCGGGTCGGCTGCATGCAAGCCAAATCCCTACCCGCTGTGCTATTGCTCCAGCCCAGAGAGACCCACTTTAGAGACGAAAACTTAAAAGGCCTAAATGAAAGCTCAGCAAGTCGAAGGGCTGGGAACCAAACTGGTGGGTTGGGGTGCAGAAGGGACAGGGCGTCTTTCCACGCCCAGGGCAAATTGCCAACCAGGACCCAGGGCGCGCCTGTCCCCAAGCCCCGGAGATCTCCAGGAAGGAGGGGCCCGTTCCCCTGACCCCACCCCGCGGCCACCCCGGCTGCGTTACCGTCTCGGGGTTCCGGGTCGACGCCGCGGAAGCGGCCAGCGGCGCGGGCGTCCACCAGCTGGAAGCGCCGGGCCGCGACGTTCTCCTTGATGTCCTGGTGCGTCTTGATGAAGGCGGGGTCGAGCGTGGCGCGGAACTGGGCGGGCGTGGGGCGGCTGGGGCCCGAGGCCAGCGGGAGGCCCAGGCGCAGCCAGTGGCGCAGGCCGCCGTCCAGCAGCGACACGGCGCGGTGGCCGAAGACGCGGAACATCCACCAGACGCGCGGCGCCGCGTACAGGCCCTGGTCGCTGGCGTCGTAGACCACCACGTGCGTGTCGGTGCCCACGCCCAGGCTGCCCACGTAGGTGGCGAAGTGCTCGGCGCGCGGCATCATGTGGTCGTAGGGCGAGTCGGGGTCGCTGCACGCGTCCAGGTCGAAGAAGGCGGCGCCGGGCACGTGCCGCTCCTCGAACTCGCGCCGCGCGTCGCGGCCCAGCTTGGGCAGGTACCAGGAGGCGTCGAGCAGCTGCAGGGCCGGCTGCCCGGCCCGCGGGGCCCGCAGCGCCTCGGACACCCACTGCGCGGACACCAGCGCACGGAACAGCTGCTGTGGGGCCATGGTGGCGGTGGCGGGGGGCGCTTGGGCTCCTAGCCTGGGGGGGGGGCGGGGAGGAAGGAAATCAGGAGGAAATCCAGGTGGAGGAGGCTGCGGCTGCAAGTTGGGACCGAAATCAGCTGGAGGGGCATGGAGGGACGCCTGAGGCCAGCATGCAGGCAGCCCCCCCCAGGGCAGAGAAAGCCAGAAGCGGAGTGCAGAGGCGATCAGCTAGGGCTCACCCCACTGGCCAGATTTGGGGCGCCCACCCCCCTAATGACAAAGCCTTCCCATTTCCCTAAGGTGCTCACCTTTCTATCTTTTACCCCCCTTTGTGTTTGGGGTAGCTTCCAGGTGGGGTCAGGCTTAAACCCGGCATGCAAAGCACGCACCCAACCTTTGGGCCATCTCCCTGGTACCTCAGTTTCCTTCCCAGTCCACCAAGACCCCTGGTGGAATTCATTCACTCCTTCCTGGAGCAATGCAGGAGCAGCTGAACAGTAACCGGGGCCGGGACGGACCTTCCTGTGCCCCATCCAACGCTCCAAAGACTGCAGGATGCAGCTTAGAGGTGCCCAGTGATGTGTGGAGGGGCTGGAGCGATGGTAAAGCAGGGAGGGGTTTGCCTTGCACATGGCCAAGCCAGATGCCATCCCCAGCAACCTATATGGTCCCCTGAGCCGTGCCAGGAGTAACTCATGAGTTCAGAGCTGGAAGTAAGCCCTGAATACCGGGTGTGGGCCCCCAAAAAACAAAAAAAGTTATCTATAGAGTGAGTAGCTCACGGTTTCACAGACAGGAGAACGTGGAAGCTCAAAGGAGGGCACTAAACTGGCCAAGGACAACAGCAGGGCAGCAAGATTCTCACTAGGGAGTAAGACCGCAGCACCCAGACTTTTACCCCGCTATGGTGTAGGGACTGGGTGCTGGCCAAGGCTAGGTTGATGGGCAAGGTTGGTTTGATCTCCAGCCTGAACCTTTCAGCTAGTGACAGCACCTGCCTCTCTCTTCCTTCCGCAGCCCTGCAGGGGGCAGCAGAGAGTAAACCAGCGTGTGGACAAGGCAGCTAAAGTCTGGCTGTGTGTGTGTGTGTGTGTGTGTGTGTGTGTGTGTGTGTGTGTGTGTGTGTGTGTTGGGGCAGGATGTTCCTGGTACGGCCCCCACCAGGACCCATGATGGGGTGAGTGCAGCATCACTCTGTTTTATCACTCTGTTTTGCGGGGTAGGACAAGCCATTGTCCCGCCGCAGAAGGCTCCTGTAGTCAGGGAGGAAGGCGCTCTGCTCTTGAACTTGAACCTGGTCCAGCTAGAATTCAACTCTGCAGGCAAGACGCCTCCAGTCTCAGATGGGGTCTGATAATCAAACCGCGTCACGCCCTACGCCCAGCACCGAGGTCTGTTCTGAGGCTGATTTAATCAAGAACCTGCTTTCCCCGTGGTCAGGCCCTGGGCTGGACACGGAGACACCTAGCTTTGCCAGGCCCTGGGGGCAAGGACAGGCCACTGGCCGTTCAGCAGACAGTGTAACAGGAATGTCTGGAGCCCATTGTGGGCACCAACTGCTTGCTTGGCCTGATGCGGGGGAAGGCTTCCTGGAGGAGGGGTATGCCAAGTGACTTCAGGGGGCTCTGGGGACCACTGCTGCACTTTGGAATACGGAGGCTGCCAAGGGGACACTGGGGCAGGGTGGTCCCAGTATGTGGGGGCTGTGAGTCCTTGAGGCACACTTCGGTGGGTCCTAACAACCCTGTTCCTTTTTCTCTTGAGTCCCTTAGTTTTTTTTGGGGGCAGGGAGGGAGGACTTCAAATAGTGCTCAGAAGGCACAGAGTCCATTTCTGGGGACACTCACCCTGGCTGTGCACTGGAGGGGGTCCTCGGGATCGCAGTCAGCACTGCTCAGGGTGGGGGATCATGGGGTGCCAGGAGTCCCCTAACCCCTGAGCACCTCCCCAGCCCTCCTGAGGTGCTTTTGTTTTTCCTCCAAGGATCCATTTAGAATGGAAAGGAGCCTGGTGGGAAAATGAGAGCCCCCCCCCCCCATCCCTGTCCGCGGCCCCTCCCCAGCCTTCACAGCCTCCCCTTAGCTGCATAACAAGCCTGGTGAGGGATGGCATAGGTGGGCACCCTGGGGTCGTTGCACCTTTTCCAGGGGCCCTCGGAGCCCCAGCTCTTAAAGGGGCACAAAATGAGGCCAGTGGGCCTGCGGTGGTCTGTGAGCCCTGCCTGGTCTCGATCATCACGAGAAGTAGCTTCGTGAAAACCCCAAACCTGGGGCTGGAGTGATAGTATCGCGGGGAGGGCATTTGCCTTGCATGCAGCCGACCCGGGTTCGATTCTCAGCATCCCATATGGTCCCCTGAGCACTGCCAGGACTAATTCCTGAGTGCAAAGCCAGGAGTAACCCCTGAGATCGCCAGGTGTGACCCAAAAAGAAAAAAAAACACAAAAACCCCAAACCTCACGCCCTCTCCCAGGTTGGCTTTGGGTCCAGGCTACCCAATCCACCATCCAAAAAAATCTAGAAAAATCGAAGAATGCCAGGATTGGGTGAGACTTAAAAGGTTTGGGGGAACTGTGGGAAACTGTCTCTCCTTTCTGATTTGGGGGGGTCAAGAAAGGGGGAGGAGGGAGGAAGATGGGAGGGGTGTGGGGGGAGAGAGAGACAGAGAGACAGAGAGAGACAGAGACAGACAGACAGACTTGGGGGTTCAATTGTGTTTAGCAGACCTGGACCCCGTGAGGTGGATGAGGACTCCACAGGGTGCCCCCAGACTCATCTTAGAGATGCTGGGACTCCTTGGGGTCAGGGAAGAGCCTTGTATAGGGCAACTCAGGACCTTCACCCAGTTTCCCCAAGCACTGAGGACTCCTGGGTAAATGCTTAACAAAGTTCACCTTTGCAACTTCCTCTCCAGATACAATTATTTATACAATGAAAAGAGGATACAATTATTTTTACAATGAAAAGAAACTTTGAAGCGGATGAGGAGAGCAGTGGGCTTCAGTAACCACACACAGGGAAAACTAGGCCTGCAGGGGTAGTGTTCTTGTTTGGTAGGGGGGTGGACAGCATCTTGCAAGAACCACCTGTTGGATTTCCAGGGATAATGGGGAGCTATCCTTGTTGAATCCAGCCACAGCTCAGGTCAGTGATAGCAACTGTAGGCTCAGGGCAAAGCAAAGGCCTTTTGCATTTTATTTGCGTTCTTTTCGGGATGAAGGGAAGGGGGATTGGGCTGCCTTCAGATCTGGGCTAGCAACAGCTCAGTGTCACGGGGCCTGGTCCGGCTTCTCCTGCCGGGAGTTTCTGGCCTAGCCTGCAGGACGGTAACCAGCAGGCCTAGACAAATGTCACTTTCATGTCCTGCCTGCAAGTTCTGTCACTTTCTCCTTCCTGGCCTGGGGGGAGCAGCGCTCTCTCTCTCTGTCGGGTTTTGGTCCAACTCCCTCTATGGTACACCGTGACCCCCTCACCCTCACTTAACGGCCGGCCCCCCACCCGGACCCCAGGAGATGGGCAGCCCCCAGGAGGCAGGGGGCGACCTCTGGGGTCGCACCTTCCCGGTCCCCTCCGCGGCTGCGGCCCACGCCGCGCGCACCCCGGCGATCCCTGTCCCCCTAGCGGGACGGCGACACCCCGGCGACAGTCACCCCGGTCCCTGCAGTTGGCGCGACCTCTCGGCGCCCCCCACCCTCCGCCACAAGACGCCCCCCGTCCCCGCGCCCCCAGAGCCCCCTCCTCCCGCCACCAACCTGCGACAGGCCACGGGGCGGAGTCTCGGGGGCGGCCCCCCGGCCGGCCACTCGGAGCCCGGCTGCTCGCGCCTTCCACTGGCCTGGCCGCGGCCGGGGGGACGCCCGCGCCGCCGAGCCCCCGCGCCGCCGATCGCTCGGCCCGCCCGGCACCCCCCGAGAACTCTGGGGGTTCAGGAAGGCCCCCGGAGCCCAGGGAGCGGCGGGTGGCGGGCGCGCGGGGCCCGGGGACGGGCGCGGCGAGGGTGGGCGGCGCGCGCTCCCCCCTCCGGGCCGCGGCGCGTTGGTGCGGGCCGGTCCGGGAGGTGCAGGTTCGGGGTTTGAACCCGGCCGCTCGGGCAGCGGGCCGGGGCGAGCGCCAGGGGCGGCGGCCGGGGCGGGTGAGTGCGCCCGGGTCGGGGCGGAGGACAGGTGACCCGGGAGGGTCGCCCGGAGTTGGACCCGCCACCTGCGAACTCCGCGGGGGAGGGGGGAGGCGGTGCCCGGGAACGCTGGACTTTCTCTGGGGCAAAGGGCGCCGAATCCTCGCTGGACTTGGGCATTCTTGGAAGCAGAAGGGTGGCAACAGAGGTGTGCGCGGGGGGGGGGGGGTGTCCAGGGAACCTGCGCCCCCTGAACCTCTTCCTCTGCCCTCCCGGTGCGATGCCCAAGGGGCCATCCCCGCCTGCAGCTGGGCAACTCTTAGCCGCTCTTGCCCGCCCGGATCTTGAGCGCCAGCATTGTATATTCCCGGGTCAGGTTCCGCCGGCTTCTGGGCCGACGACCCCCTCACGGGCGCCCTAAAAAAACCTCTAGCCTCGTCCCTTGGGAGCCGAGTCCCCCCACCCCGTGGGCGGGGCCGTGGGCGGGGTGCCGGGCGGGGTCAGCGCTGCCAGTGAAATCTACATGCCGGCGGTGCCCTCTGCAAGCTGAGCGCTGCTGACGCGGGGCTGGGTCGGTCTAGAACTCCCCGAACCCCCGCCCTTCCCGGCCCGAGCCCGGGGTCAGGGTCCCTCCCCTCTCCCAGGCCCCGCCCCACCCGGTAAGTTACCCTCACGCCCGTCTCCTGGTTCCCAACAGCCCGGGACGACACCAGCGGCGGAACCATGGTGCAGCAGGTGCTCTACCGCGCGCTGGTCTCCACCAAGTGGCTGGCCGAGTCGGTGCGGGCCGGCAAGGTGGGCCCGAGCCTGCGGGTGCTGGACGCCTCCTGGTACTCGCCGGGCACCCGCCAGGCCCGCCAGGAGTACCTGGAGCGCCACATCCCCGGCGCCTCCTTCTTTGACATCGAGGTGTGCCGGGACACGGCGTCGCCCTACGAGATGATGCTGCCCAGCGAGGAGGGCTTCGCCACCTACGTGGGCCGCCTGGGCATCGGCAACGACACGCACGTGGTGGTGTACGACGGCGACGAGCTGGGCAGCTTCTACGCCCCGCGCGTCTGGTGGATGTTCCGCGTGTTCGGCCACCGCACCGTGTCCGTGCTCAACGGCGGCTTCCGGAACTGGCTCAAGGAGGGCCACCCGGTCACCTCGGAGCCCACGCGCCCGGAGCCCGCCACCTTCAAGGCCACGCTGGACCGGTCCCTCTTCAAGACCTACGAGCAGGTGCTGGAGAATCTCAAGTCGCGAAGGTTCCAGCTGGTGGATTCGAGGTCCCAGGGGCGGTACCTGGGCACCGAGCCGGAACCCGATGCCGTTGGTAGGTGACGCAGTGAGGGGGAGGCGGTGGGGAGCTGAGCCCCCTGGAAGGATGGGGAGGAAAGGTCTGTGCGGTGCTCCCAATCACATCACTGCATCCCTATGGGATGTTGGCAGCAAAGGTGGCTGGTGGCATGGACCTGCCCCAGCCACGCCCCTCTAACGCCCATGCTGTGCCTCTCTCCCGAAGAGACCCTGTTTCTTAGCATCTCCCTAGGTCCCCCCAACTCCCGAGGACCCCTGAGCTTTTCCGTCTGATCGGCAGCAGCCAGGCCTGTCTGGAGATCCCCACCAGCAGCTGCTGCCTCGTTCATCCGTCTCCTCTGACCCAGCTAAAGGCCCTCATGTTAGAGGAACGGACTCCCACGCCAGGATGATGTTAGGGTCCTTGCTCAGTTAAATGGCAGGGCACTCCTTAAACTAGCGGGCTCGGAGCTGGAGCGATAGCACAGTGGGGGAGGGCGTTTGCCTTGCACGTGGCCAACCCGAGTTCGATTCCCAGCATCCCATATGGTCCCCTGAGCACCGCCAGGAGTAATTCCTGAGTGCAGAGCCAGGAGGAACCACTGTGCATTGCCCAGTGTGACCCAAAGCTAAAACAAACAAACAAAAAAGACCCTAGCGGGCTCGGAGGCAGGTGCTTTCCTCCTGCCTGGGAGGAGTCCACTACTCCGGGTGGAGTTGTCTGAGTGTCTCTCATCCGCCAAGGGGAGGCCTGCAGGGTCCGTGTGGCTGGAGCCAGGAGGAATCCTAGGAGAGGTAGAGCCCTAACACATCCTAAAGAGGTGCAGAGGTGTCCCGAACTCCCCTGTCTGGACACCTGTCGGCTAGTACCTCAATGCTCTCCTCGCCTCTGGGGGCCTGGGCTGGCCTCTTCCCAGAGGGGGTGAAAGTATTTCTTCCTCCTGCACCTGGGCCTCCGAAAAGAAAACTATGTGGAAACTAGGACACTTTGTTTTGTTTTGCTTTTTGGTTCTGGGGACACACAGTGTGGTTTCGGGGCTGGCTCCTGGCTCTGCATTCGGCGATCCCTCTCGAACAGGTTCGGGGAACCTATTGGGGCTCCAGGAATCAAACCCAGATTGGCCGCGTGCAAGGCAAGCACCCTCCCCGCTGTACTTCCGCTCCAGCCCCTGCAATACTGTTTGAACTAGAGGGCCAGTTCTTTAAGAACTCCTGGGATAGAGGGGCTGGAGCGATAGCACAGCAGGGAGGGCATTTGCCTTGCACGCGGCCGATCCGGGTTCGATTCCCGGCATCCCATATGGTCCCCCCCGAACACTGCCAGGAGTGATTCCTAAGTGCAGAGCCAGGAGTAACCCTTGTGCATCGCTGGGTGTGACCCAAAAAGCGAAAAAAAGAACTCCTGGAATACGGGGGGGGGGGGGGGGGGGGGCTGGAATACGGGGGGGAGGGGGCAAAGAAAGGACCAGGCCGGGCGTCTCCTGGTAACACGTTGGGCTGTTCCTGGCCATTTCAGGCCCTGCGTGTTTCTTGCCTAGTTTGCTCTCCAAGGCTGGGGGATAAAAGGTGGATTCAGGCTTTGTTTGTCTGCTTGCAGAGAAGCTGGCCCAGAACTCGGTGCCGGCCCTGGCTTCGGTTCAAGGCGCCTCTCTTTGGGACTTAGTCTCCGAAGGAATAGCTGGTTCTCACTCCCGCTTGTTTACCCTGTGGCGTACAGAGGACGCAGCACACATTGCCACCGCCAGATCTGCCTTTTCCCTCGTCCCCATTTCCAAGACCCGGATGCCGAGGCTCCACTCAGCCTGGCTGACCTGGCTTATCGTTGCCCGAGAAGCCTCCAGAAGCTGGGGGGTTCGCAAGTCCCTCCCCGCCCGCTCCAGGGCCCGGTTCCGGATCCCTGCTGGGAGGGCAGGAGGCCAGGAGCCAGCCGCTGACTTGGCCAGATCCCCAGTTCAAGGCAAAGGGCGCGGGGGCCGCACCCACCAGCTTGAGTTGGAGTTCAGGTCCAGAGCCTGGAGGGTGTTTGGGGAACCGCACGCAGTGGACTGTGCAGGCCTCCCAGGAGGCCCCCACCCCCACCCCCCCAGGGACGCCAGGGCCTACCGGGCTCTGCCAGGATCTGCAATGTTGGGGCTGGGATAGGCATCCTGCTGACCTCAGTACCTTAGGCTGCAGCTTCTCCGCTGGGGTGCTGCTTGTCAGGGGTGCTGAGTGGGACCCGGAGACCTGAATCCTTTCTCTCTCTTTTTTTTTTTTTTTTTTGAGGGGAGGCCGACCCAGCGCTGCTCAGGGCTTCCTTGTGGCTCTGTGATCAGGGATCACTCCTGATGGAGCTGGGGGACCATGTGGGGTGCTGGGGGTCAAAGCCAGGCTTGCTCTGTGCCAGGCAGGAGCACTGGATTATGTGCCCAACCCCCTTTCTCCGTAAGGCAGGGAACCTGACCAGCTGAGCTTAGTCTGGGTCTGGGGGAAGCCAGGGAGTGAAGTGGGGAGTGGGTGGGGGGTGGAGGCAGTCTCTTATATATATTTTGCAACTCAGGGGGGATTAAACTGGGGTCAGCTGTGTGGAAGGCCAGTCCCTTAGGCCCTGGGCTCTCTCTCCTGCCCTGCAGACCCCTTTAGGAACCCTACAGCAGCCGGGCCAGGGGCGCTGTGAGAGGGTCTCACTTTGCGGGTGGTGAAGCGAGAGAAGATTTCTTCGAGACGACCCGGGGGTCAAGCCCGGCCTGGTAGGCAGGCACTGAGGTGGTGCTGGGGGCAAGGGTCACAGATCATGCCAGTCCATGGGGTCGGGGTTCCCAGAGGGTGTGTGGCCCACGTGCCTCCCAGGGCCAGAGCTGGGTGCGTCCCCCTGGAACTGAGTGTGCTGTATTTCTTTGGAATCGTTGGGAGCAAACCCCAAAAGATTTTCTTTTTTTTTTTTTTAATCACGGGGGCCTTTTTTGGCTACACCCGACGATGCTCAGAAATTACTCTTGGATTTGTACTCAGGAATTGCTCCTGGCAGTGCTTGGGGGACTGTATGGGATGCTGGGGGATCGAACCCTGGTCGGCCACATGCAAGGCAAACACCCTCCCCACTGTGCTATCGCTCTGGCCCCAGCCCAAAAGATTTGTTTGGAAAGAAAAACACGAATTTCTTTTTATTTATTTTTTGCTTTTTGGGTTACACCCGGCAATGCACAGGGCTTACTCTTGGCTCATGCACTCAGGAATTACTCCTGACGGTTCTCAGGGGACCCTATGGGATGCTGGGAATCGAACCCGGGTCAGCCGGGTGCAAGGCAAACGCCCTTCCCACTGTGCTATCGCGCTCTGACCCCACCCAGAAGATTTGTTTGGAAAGAAAAACATGGATTTTTTTTCTTTTTGGGTCACACCCGGCGATGCACAGGGGTTCCTCCTGGCTCGTGCACTCAGAAATTACCCCTGGCAGTGCTCAAGGGACCATATGGGATGCTGGGAATCGAACCCGGGTTGGCCGCAGCCCTCCCCTCTGTGCTATCGCTCCAGCCCCAAACACGGATATCTTTGAGCCCCACCCCTGCCAGTGGCCCCCCTGATGGGGCTCGGGGGACCATCTGGGGTGCTGGGGGTCGAACCTGGGTCTGCCTCACGCAAGGCAAGCGCCCCACTGGCTGTAGTATCTCTCGGGCCCTGACGATGTGATTTTAATTTGCGAGGCTTTCTGTCCCTGCCGCCGCCCCTCCCTCCTTAACACTGTCCTTTCTGCCGCCTGTCCTGTCCAGGGCTGGACTCGGGCCACATCCGGGGGGCCCTCAACATGCCCTTCACTGAGTTCATGACGGCGGACGGCTTCGAGAAGAGCCCGGAGGAGCTGCGGGCCATGTTCCAGGCCAAGCAGGTGGACCTGGCCCAGCCGCTCATCGCCACGTGCCGCAAGGGTGTCACCGCCTGCCACATCGCCCTGGCTGCCTACCTGTGTGGCAAACCCGACGTGGCCGTGTACGACGGTTCCTGGGGCGAGTGGTTCCGCCGGGCGCCCCCCGAGACCAGGGTGTCTCAGGCCAAGGCCGCCTGAGTGCTGGGTCCCCCCTCCCTCTCGTCCGGGTTGGACCCCTGTAGCCTCCCAGTATCGCTGTGCAAAGCCCTGAACCCCCCTCCACCCCCCCACCCCATGCCCCCCAGAGCCCCAGAATAAATGCCTTTTTGTCAGTAGCGGTGCATGATTGCCTCTGTCTCAGTCCGAGTTCCTGCCTGGCCTCGTCTTTCCCTCTCCTGATTCCTAAGACCCCCCCGGAGGGCCCCCTCTCGGAAGGAGCACTGTTGTCCCATGCCTGCGCCGTGCCTGGGATGCAGGGTGCTGAGACACGGGCCTGGCCACGCTCTCTGGGCCCGGCCAAGAGGAGGAGGGGTCCCATAGACGCAGCTTCCCTGCCCCTCCCCTGGCTCTGAGCTTTTGCTCAAGAATTTGGCCAAAGTCGCTCCTCTCCTGAACAGCAGACCCAGAAGCTGGGGCCTGGGAGTTTCATCCCAATGCTCCCGGGCTCTTCCGAAGACCCCCCAAGTCTGGCCGACAAGCAGGTTTGAGCTGACGCTCGCTGTAGAAGGTGCTTGGCTGGGATCATCCTCCAGCCTTTGACACCTTTGGGGTCAAGGGCGAAGAGATCAGACTTGGGGGCTGGAGCAATAGCACAGCGGGGAGGGCATTTGTCTTGCACGCGACCGACCTGGGTTTGATTCCCGGCATCCCATAGGGTCCCCCCGAGCACCGCCAGGAATAATTCCTGAGTGCAGAGGCAGGAGGAACCCCTGAGCATCGCCGGGTGTGACCAAAAAAAAGCAAAAAAAAAAAAAAAAAAAGAGATTGGGGCGTCCCACGCCGCTCTAAGTCTTCTCCCAGGCCTGTGCTCCAGGGTCCCTCCACGGGCCCCCTGGGGCCGCTCACCCCACCCCACCCTCACCCCAACCCACACTTCAGCTCTTCTTCGCTCCTCACCTACGTTTCTGCTCATACACCTGAATGGACTTTTTTTTTTTTTTTTTGCTTTTTGGGTCACACCTGGTGACGCTCAGGGGTTCCTCCTGGCTCTGCACTCAGGAATCACTCCTGGCAGTGCTGGGGGAATCATATGGGATGCTGGGACTCGAACCCGGGTTGGCCGCGTGCAAGGCAAATGCCCTACCCACTGTGCTATCTCTTTGCTCCAGCCCCCTGAATGGACCTTTTGCTCTGGTTTTTTGGGCCCCAGTGCTTGGGGGCTGACTCCTGGCTGGGCACTCAGGGATCACTCCTGGCGGGGCTCGGGGGACCCTATGGGGTGTGAGGAATCGAGCCCTGGTCAGTGGTATGCAAGGCCAAAATGCCCTGCCTCCCTCTGTCCTGTCTCTCAGGCCCACTTCTGGACCTACAGTGCTCAAGTCCCCTCTGAAAGGCCCAACTCCAACGCACCCCTCCCTCAACTGACTCCCCGGAACCTGGGCTTCACCTTCCATGTGTGCAATAAAGCCTTCTCCTGGGGCCGGAGGGAGAGTACAGCGGGCAGGGCGCTTGCCTTGCACGCTGCCAACCCAGGTTTGACCCTGGCACCGCACATGGTCCCTGAACCCTGCCAGGAGTGATCCCTGAGCACCACCGGGTCAGGCCCCAAACAAACAAAACAAGCTAACAAACCATCTCCTTGTTCCCAGCCGTCCCCAGAACTTCCGGTCTCTGTGCTCTGCTGCTGGCAGCTCAGAGGGCATTTCCGGTGAGGACAGAGAGACGACAGTGCCCCCCTCCCCTCCCCTGCCCTGGCTTGCCCCGCTCGGAGACCCTCTGAGGTCACAGAGGGCAGGTTCCGTAGTTGCCCTGGTGACCCCAGTGAGCATCCCTGCTCCGTCTCAGGCCGCTGGCAGCAGTGGCCGCTGCCCCTGGGCTTCAGCTCACGCCTGATGCTCTGAAAGAGAGTGGAGAGGTAGAGGGGGTCTCCGAGGCCGGGTGGGGGTTGGGGGGGTCGCAGCCGGGCCCGGTCTCCATCCCTCTCTTCCCGCAGGCTGTGTGAGCACCCGGGCCTCCTTCCACGCCGGCCGGGACGACGCCTCTCGGCCTCTTTCCTTCCAGGTCGGACACTGGCCGAGCATCACTCGACTTTACTGTCACCCGGGTGTGTGGGTGGGGGGCGGGGGCGGTGGGCGCGAGTGCCACGGGCAGGCGGAAGGGGGGGTGAGGATGGGGAGAGTGAGGGGAGGAGCAGAAAGCTCCCTGGAGGAAACGGGGTGGGGGGAGCTGGGTTTCAGCCTCCCCAGAAGGAGGCCCAATTTCTGCCCCGAGCCTCAGTTTCCCAGTGTGCGAGAGGGGGCGAGTTCATCCTGCCTCCTCTGAACAAGATTTTCGCGGCATCGTCGTGAAGTCGGATGAACCCGCTAGATTAATATTGGGTGGCTTTGGCGCGCTCTCTCAGCCTTGATGAAGGACCCCAAAACTCACTGGTGTGCTTTGGACCCCAGAGATATCACAGTGGGGGATGGTGCTTGCCTTGCATAGGGCTCATCTGTTGCCATTTCCCAGCATACGGCATACGGGAGCGATCCCTGAGTGCGGAGCCGAGAGCACTGCCGGATGTGTGACTTGAAAACCGAACAAAATCCAAAACCAAACCAAAACAAAAAACACCCTGTACTTAAGAAAAACACAGGGGCTGGAGCAATAGCACAGCGGGGAGGGCGTTTGCCTTGCACGCGGCCAACACAGGCTCGATTCCCAGCTTCCCATATGGTCCCCTGAGCACTGCTAGGAGTGATTCCTGAGTGCAGAGCCAGGAGTAACCCCTGAGCATCGCCGGGTGTGACCCAAAAAGCAAAAACAAAACAAAACAAAACAAAGCCATAAAAAAAAAAGGCAGATGGACTAATTTCAAAGATGCCTTTGTGCAAAGTTAGCTCAGAGATGTCCCCAGTCTTGGCTACACTGTGTCTCTGCGTCCAGCATTGCCGCGCTCCCAGATAAGCTTGTTCGGGGGAGTCTGTGGTCCTGCAAACACCCAGCGCTGTCTCACACACGCCCAGAGACCCAAGCTGGTCACAGCCAGGGTCTGTGATGGGGGCTGGGGGCCACCATGGAGAGCTGGGACCCACACTGGCCGATGCGATGCGCAGGTTAGCCCCACAGGAAATAGCTAATAAACGGATCCTAGCGCAAGACTAAAAAAAAAATGGCGATAAAAGAAGAAAATGAGAGAGAGAAATGGCCTTCTCTGCCCCTGGAGGGAGAGGGCACGTGTACAGGCTGCTGGGGCATTTGAAGGGGCCAGCGGTGCCCCTCGCCGTCCACTCAAAAGCCGGTTTGGACAATCAGGCGGCTTGTTGCCAATCACTGCCTGCCACCTCCTCCGTGCTGGCCACGGGGGTTACTTCCCCTGAGCTTTCAGGATCTTTTAGTGAAATGGACAAGATCATCTTTGTGGGGAGAGGATGACAGTCCCCAGGATGGGGGGACTCAGGGGAGATGTACCCCATAACTAACTCGGACTCACAGAGGGGGCCAAAGTATGAAAAGAATTAATGATGAAGGAGGTGGAGAGCCCCGATGCCCTGGAGCTGCTTGGGGTGTGTGTGGGGTGATGGGCGTTTTCCAGAGCAGACAGGGGTGCAGGGAAAGGGACTGGCCGCAGCCTGGGGAGCCCCTGGTCAGGCTGTGCCGATGGCCAGGCTCCCCGTTCTGCGACCCAGCACCCCCTGCCCCCTGTGTCTTCTGAGACACAGACTGTGTTTTCCTCTCCACAGGACCTCTTGGACCTGAGTGAGGTGCCCAGAGCGCGCGTCCATGGAGTTGGGGCGTCAGGCAGGTAGGATGGCCCTGAGCAGGGTCCCACCCTGAGGCTCTGTAGGGGAGGGGATAGGGAATCCCAGGGTGCAGGGGGATAGCCTCATGCCCCCCCCCCCAGCCCTCTTCTGTCGGAGCGGGGATCACCTCTGGCCTGTAGACAGAGAACGTCACAATGGACACTGCCTACCCCCTTCCCTCTGCCAGGTTGGGGTTCCCCACCCCATGACAGTCTGGTCTCTGGGGGCCCAGAGGGGCTGCAGTGACCCTCACGTGCAGGGGTGAGGCGGGCGGGGGCGGAGGGGAGGATGGGATTTTGGCACACCTGGGTCCTGAGTGAGCCAGGAGTGGGGAAAAGAATGTTCCAGGCCAAGGCATGGTCTGGGCAAAGGTCGAGAAGGGTGAGGCTGTGGTTTTGGAGGCCAGGAATGGAATTCTGTTTAGCTTGAGAACTGGAGGGGGTGGTTGAGGCGTGGGGGGGCGGGGGCGTGGGGGGGAGGCCGGCCCCGCTGAGGACAAAGGCAGGCATTCAGGCCAGGAGCGACCTTGAGGCCAACTGGGGGCAGGGGCCCAAGAGCCGTAGGACAGTGGTGGACATTGGCGGTGCGTGGGGTGTGGGAGCTGGAACCAGGCCCCTGTGGGCAGTTTCCTCCCTAATCTGAGTGGCCCGGGGGCCTCCTTGTCAATCAAATTCGAGCCTCCTGGACTCTCCTCTTGCTTGGGGTCAAGCCCAGGAAGGACCTGGGAATCTGCATTTCTGCTGGCGGCCCAGCCCGGAGGCCTCTGACGCCTGGTCCTTCTCTGCCACAGCTGCGGGGGGGGGGGGGGAGGTGGAGAGGTGCCAGGGCCTCAGCGGGAGGGGGCAGGCAGGGTGGGCACTGCCGTGGGGGTCTCTGCGTTCATTCACTCAGTCACTCACTCACTCACTCACTCCCCGAGGACCAGGCACTGCACGGACCCCCAGTCATTGTTGCTCAATCACGTTGGTTTCACGTATTAGCTCAGAGCCAGGCAGGGGGCAGTGGGGGGGGGGGGCGGACCCCGCACATGGGTGGGCTGACGAGAACCTTCCGGCGCAGGGCTGAGCTTTCCTGGGCAGGTGATGGTTGTCTTCTTCGGGCTGATTCGCCTGCCCTGGGGTGCTCCAGGCCTGGCCGCCTGGTTTCGGGATGGGAACAGAGCCAAGAGGGCCGAAGGTTCTGGGAGGGTCACCTGGGGAAGGAGGTTTTCCTTCCGCCTTTTGTGTAGCCAACAAAGATGCTGGATGGGAAATGTCATCACTGTCCGGGCTGTGGGGTGTGTGTGTGTGTGTGGTATGTGTGTGTGTGTGGTGTGTGTGTGTGCTGTGGGTGGTGTGTGTGGGGTGTATATGTGTAGAGTGTGTGCATGTGTATGTGTTTTGTGTGGTGTTGTGTGGTTTGTGTAGGTGTGTGGTATGGTATGTATGTGTGGGATGTGTGTGGTGTGTGTGGTGTGTGTGTGGTTTATGTGGGTGTGTGGTGTGTATGGGGGTATATATGTGTAGAGAACGTGTGTGTGGTTTGTTTGTGGGTGTTATGTGGTTTGTGTGGTTTGTTTGTGGGTGTTATGTGGTTTGTGTGGTTTATATGTGGGCATTGTGTCGTTTGTGTGTGGGTGTGTGTGGCATGTGTGTGTGGTGTGTGGGGGGTGTATTTGTGTAGTGTGTTTATGGGGTGTGTGTGGTGTGTGTGTGTGATGTGTGTGAGGGTTTGTGTTGGGGGCTGTGAGTCAGGGGAAGGGCCTGCATCAGGGAGTTTCATCCTTCCCTGGAGCACGGCAGAGGCGTTAAGACTTGGGAGAAAGGGAGGTGGGGGCCTGGGATTCCCGGGAGCTGGACCAGGCAAAGATGGGCCTCAGGAAGCCGTGGAGGGCGGAGGGAGCGAGGGGGAGCATCACACACAAGCAGCAGGAGACCCCCAGTCTGGACCCCTGAGAATGGGGGGGCGTGGGGGAGGGTCTGGGTGGGGAGCAGGGATGTCTGGGTCCTACACTTGGATTTTCCAGCCCCCTTGGCCGCGCCCCACCCTGGCCCCTGGGTCCCCTCGTTTGGGGTTCAGGGTCAGAGGGCGCTAACCTAGAGCGGCAGACCCCGGCTCAAGGTCACTCATCCATCCTCAAGGTCAGATGAGGCCAGGCTGGACGGCAAAATCAGAACCATCGAGGGGTGTCCTGCGCCAGGGAGTCCCACCCCCGTGGTTTTCCCCTTTGTTTTTTGGGCCACACCTGGTGGTGCTCAGGGGTGACTCCTGACTCTGGATTTGGGGATCACTCCTGGCAGGGCTCGAGGGCCATGTGGGGTGCTGGGGATCGAGTCCGATGAGGGCCAGGCTGTACTGCCACTCTGGCCCCCTGGGGCTCTGGGCCCGTCCTTCCTGTCCATTCTCCCCCGGCCGCTGCCCACCTGTCTTTTTCCGACCGTCCTCCCTCCCTCCCTGCCCCTCTGCTCTGTGACAGGCACGACCACTCTGACCAGGCCCTGTCGGGGCGGCAAGGAAGGCCGGCAGGATGTGGAGGCCTGGGGCAGGACCTGCAGCCCCTTGGACGCCTCCAAGCTCAAGTCCCCGGCCCCCAGCTCCTTCCTGTGTGGGCCGGGCAGCGGCCGAGACAGCCCCGTGGGGCAGACGCCCCCGGATCAGGTCTCATTCCCGCCCTCGAGGGCCTCCACCTGCCTCAACCCTGGCTCGGACCCGCAGCCGGAGGCCCTGAAGAAGGGGGACCACAGACCCTCTTCCACGGAGAGCCACCCCGGCTCCCGTGAGGGGGCTCAGACGTGTGGGGGTCTGGCGGAGGAACCCGGCAGCCCACCCGTCAGCCAGAGGCCCAGTGTCATTCCTGAAAACATTCGCCATAAGTTTGGGAGCAGCATAGTGGACCAGATGGTATCGGAGAAGCAGGTGAGTGATCTGGGCTCAGGGTTGAAGAGCTGAGGGGCATTGTGTGTGAGGACTTTAAATGATGCCCCCCCCCAAACACCTATGAATCTGCTCTTGAGTACTCCTGGGGTGCTTCCAACTTTCCTGAAGTGATAGCATTGCTTGTGGTGTTTATTGAGCACTTACTAGGTCACATCGCATCGTTGTGGTTTTATTGACCACTTACTATGTTACATAACAGGAAACAACTTTTCTTTCAATATTCACTTCCAAATTTTTTTGTTTTGAGTCACACCTGGGAGTGTGGCTACTCCTGGTTTTGTACTATGGGGTCACTTCCAGTGGTGCTCAGGGGTATACATGGTGCTGGGGATTGAAATTGGAACTCCACCATGCAAATTCTGTGCTCTTGTTGAGTTTTCCCTCTGATGATCTCATAAGGACTCATCTGCAGGGCTGGAGAGACAGCACAATGAGCTGGCCTTGCACGTGACCGACCTGGGCTCGATCCCCAGCTCCACATACTGTCCCCTGAGCCCCACCAGGACAGGAGTGATCCCTGAGCACAGAGCCAGGAGTCAGCCTTGAGCACTGCTGGAATGACCCAAACACCAAGTAAACAAAACCCAGCCCATCTGCCAAGTCAGGGGACAGGCCGAGAGAGGAAGAGAGACCTATCTCACATTTGCAGCTTTGGGGGCACACCCGGATTTTCTAGCTTCTAGGCGTGGCTTCAACCACTCTGGCCTCAGTTTCTCCATTTATATGCAAGGAGAGAGTTGGCCCTGGCAAAATCAAAGGAGTCTCCCGGAGCCGGTCCGGGCTGTGGGGGTCCCCACCACTATGAGAACCCGCGAATCCCTGTCCTGAGGGTCTAATTAAAAACATGGTGAGACGCGGGGCCTCATGGGATGGGGGTGGAGCTGGCCCTTTCCTCCCCACCCCAACGAGACCCCGAGTCACCGCCCACGAATGGTCTCTCTGGCTCCTGATCAAGCTGCTTAACGGCCATGATCCCAGAGACTCAGGAACAAATCTCGGAACCCAGCAGGTTTTGGCAAGAAATCCCTCCAGATTTGCTTGTTAAAATTTCGGAATTTCAAAATCGTGTGGCCACTACTGCAGCCACGCGACATCATATGTTATTCATAACCAGCAATAGAAAACAAATTGTCTACTGTAGCCTTCTCGGCAGATCTGAGTGTTGGGGTAAAATCCCAAATAATAATGGTGGGTGTGGCATTGAAATGCTGAATGTAATCAAAGTATAGAGAGAGTAATTTGGAAATCATCTGCCCCACAGGTAGGGGGAGGGTGTGGGATGGGGGTAGACTGGGGATTTTGGTGGTGGAGAATGGGCACTGCTGAAGGTACGGGTGTTTCATTGTATGACCGAGACTTAAACCCGAAAGCTTTGTAACTGCTGTCATGGTGATTCAATAAATAAAATTATAAAAAATGGAAAAAAAAAAAGTAAGGTGGAGTTCATGCACAATTCAATCAGCCTAATCAATGACTGAATAAATAGCAGTACTCCTAGATAAAAAGATAATAAAAAAAAATAACATCGTGAGAGAGGCATGAATCACAGGACCGAGGGGAGGGTGCTGGCCTTGCACGCGGATGACCCGGGTTTGACCCACTGAGCACAGAGCCCGGAGGAAGCCCTGAGCACTGCTGGGTGTGACCCCACCCTCCAACAAAACAAACCAAGGCAGCAGGAACTGGCCTGTTTTATTCTTTTGGCTTTTGAGCTGCACCTGGCAACGCTCAGGGCTTACTCCTGGCTCTGGCGTCTCTCCAAGCGGTGCTCGAAGGGTGTTACAGGGATCTAACCCGGGTTGGCCGCGGGCAAGGCAAACGCCCTCCGCTCTGTGCTGTCTCTCCTGCCTGGGCACATGTTGCTTTGGAAAGACCTTTCCTGACGGGTTTGGACAGCGGCTGCCAGTACTCACAGGGGGGCACGTCCCCGGGCTTGGTGGGAGTCACCAGGGCAGGGCCGGGGGGACTTTCAGAGGAGACAGCAGCGCCTGACCCTGCTCCTCTGCCTCTGTTTCCCCCTCCCAGGCTCAAAAGGCCCTCAGCGATGCCCTGGAGGGGCAGAAGAACGCTAACTCGCGGCTTGGCAGGCCCCAGGGCTCGGTGCCAGGGTCCCCCAGCTACGCAGACTACTACGACTTGGGTTACCACTCTCGGTCAAACCTGTTTCAAGGTGGGGCCCAGGGCAGGGGAGATTGAGGGCCGGGGATGCTCACTTCGCTCCCGTGGGCTGCCTCTGTGGGGTCCCGGTTGAGGGTGTGATGTCCTGGCTGGTCTGTGCTCTCTGTACAGACCGTCGCCCCAGTGGGCACAGCCGCCGGGCCCAGGCATTGGTCAGGGCGGGCACTTCCGTCCTGCTGGGACTGGGGATCAACTCAGACATGTCCTGGGTGCAGCCTTAAGTGGGGTCCTTGGCCTCCGTGGTCAGCAAGTCTGTGGTCGGTGGGGAAGATTTTCCCCCACAATCCTGCTTGCCAACGGGTCTCTGGGAAGTGTGCGTGGAGGCACTCTTCTGGACACCAAGTCTATGCCCAAGGGCGTCTCTCTCTCTTTCCACTGCCTAGTGGTGCACCTTCTGGGAAGGGGGACAGAGATGGGCATTCAGGGTGCCCTGCCCATCTGCTGTCGTCAGTCTGTCTTGGGACACTCTGTGACGCCCAGCTCACAGAGAGATGGGACAGCATGAGCCCCCTGGTAGGATGTGCTGAGTCCAAATTCATCCTTTCCTTCTGCCCCCCAGACCCCATGGCCTTCAACCATCACTGACACCCCAATGCCCCCCTGGCCAGCTGTGAACCAAAAAGATTTCTGGGCTGGGGGTTCCCGGTCAGCAAGTTGGGGCTTCTCTCTGCCCACTCCTTCCTCCCGTGGCACCTCATGCCCAAGGCAAGGTTTTGCCCCTCCCCTCCCGCCCAGGGTGGACCATCTCCAGATGCCACCCCGGGCCTCGTCCCCCTGGTCCCCAGACCTTACCCCAGGAACTGCATCACTGTTGGTGTGAAAGTGGATTTTGCTGATGCTGTGGGTTCTTTTTGTTTGTTTGTTTTTGCTTTTTGGGTCATACTCGGTGAAGCTCAGGGGTTCCTCCTGGCTTTGCACTCAGGAATCACTCTTGGCGGTGCTCGGGAGACCCTATGGGATGCTGGGGATTGAAGTCGGGTTGGCCGCATGCAAGGCAAATGCCCCACCTGATGTGCTATCGCTCTGACGCCTAGGCTGTGGGTTCTTGAGAGTTGAGCGAAAGGTTTGCACACAGAGTTGGAGTCTGTTACCCAGTTTGGAGAGGGCTTGGCTTCTGGGTGTGACGACGCCCGCTTGTCTCGCTCTGGTCCCGGATGCCTCTCGTGTAGGATGATGGTCCTGTCCCCTGGCTGTTCTCTCCTTAGTGTGGAATATGTCCAGCTGTCACCCATGGCTCGTGGCTTGGGTCTGTTGCCCTGTGACCTGTACCTGGGCGTCACTCAGACTGTCCCCGGTTGTCCCCTGTCCTCCCAGTTTCCCTTCATCCCTGCCCGTGGTCTGAGCATGGCTGAGATCTCTGAGTCTGTACCTTGTCACTGTCCGGGCATGTGAGCCCTGCCTGGTTCCGCCATCTGCCTTGGCGTAGGTGAAGAGGGCAGAGAATGGGGAACGCGGCAAGGTGCAGGGAGGAAGGAGGAGAGAGAGAGAGAGAGAGAGAGAGAGAGAGAGAGAGAGAGAGAGAGAGAGAGAGAGAGAGAAGAGAGGAGAGTCAGAGAGAGGAGAGAGAAGACGAGAGAGAGTACAAAAGAGTGAGCGTGAAAGTTTTCTCCTCCTTTCCTCCTTCTCTGTCTATTCCTCCTCTTCCTCCTCTTCCTCCTCCTTCGCCTTCTCTCTTCTTCTCCTCTCCCTCCTCCTCCTCCTCTTCTTTCTCTTCCTCCTCTTTCCTCCTCCCTCCCCATCCTCCTCCTCTTCATCTTCTGGTCTCCCCTCTCACCTACAGCTCTGTGGGGTTAACCTCCTGCAGGCTGGGAGGGAGACAGACATCTGAGCCTGGGCTGAGGGTGGGTGGGCTGGTCACCCAGCACCGGCTCCTGAGCAAAGGGTTGGGGTTTCCTGGTGACCTGGCAACCGGACGCTCTTTTAGCCTGGGCAGCAGGGTCCTGACCTTGGGGACAGTGGCAAAGGCTGCACCCTCCTGCTCAGGCTGGGAAGGTTGGGGAGGGGCTCAGGGTGGGATGGGGGTGAGGTTGAGGGAACCACGGGAACAGACCGTCCTGGGAGACTTAGGGGGAGGGAAGCCCCGGGTGGGGTGGGGTGGGCCAGTGGAGGACAGCAGGGCGTTGTTAGGTTAAGGAGAGAGAATTATCCTGAATGTAGATGTGGGGGCTTGGGGACAGGAACGAGGGGGGGGGCAGGGAGGAGGTGGCTAGAGGCGTTTGGCAGGCAGGCATGCTGCGAGGTGGGACTGATGACCACTACGAAGGCCAGCGCTGTGATGCCCAGGTAGTCGCCTGGCCTAAGGGGGTATTGGGTGTTTGTGCAACGCTGAAAAAACAGGCCAGCCACTGGATCAGGGGCGTGTGCATGGGGCGTGGAGGCTGACCTGCAAACTGGCAGGAGAGGACTGTTTTGAGAGGGAGGGAAGGTTCCAGAAGGGAGGAGGGGTGGGGGAAGAAATCCTACTCCGTGCTGAGTCAGAGGGATAATCTCTTAAAGAGTCTCCCAAAACACTTGGTTTGCTTTTCACATTGAAGTTGCTAATCTACCGGGCGTGGATTTCTGGTTTCGCGTGAATCAGATTCCCTTTTAATTCCTCCTTTACAGGGATCACTATCTTTTTTTTTTTAATTCTATATTTGTATCTTAAGACGTTTTCTTTTTAAAAATTTCTATAGTTTTTATTTTTTATTTTTCAGGGAAAAAAACCTTTATTTTTATTTTTTGATTTTTAATATTTTATTTTATAAAGTAGCTCACAATATTTGATTACATTTAATATTCGAACACCAATCCCACCACCATGACACCTTCCCACCAACATATTTCGGATGTTTCCATCCTGAACCCCAACCCCTGACCTGAAGCAGAACCGAAATAATTTTGTATTGTTATGAAAAATCGCTGAAAATGCTACAAAAATAGTTCCCTTAGGGGAAAGAGTGTAAAGATTGTTGTATTTCACTCAGATGCCATTAAGCCCTTCTATAAGAGATCAGTAACATGTTGTTAAAGGTGGAGACTTGTGCGCTTATATAGATCACTGTATCACTGTATCAATGTCATCCCGTTGTTCATTGATTTACTCGAGTGGGTGCCAGTAACGTCTCCATTTGTCCCAGTCCTGAGATTTTAGCAGCCTCTCCTTATGCATCCTTCCCAACATATATATATATATATATACATATATATGTACATATATATACATATCTGTAAAAAATTATTTCCCTCTAAGATTGGTTGCCTTCTATTTTAAACCCCATCAAAAGTGGTGCAGTACTCTTGGAGTATAGGTGGTGTGAGGTCAGAGTTGTGTTGTGGCCACAAATGTGGTCACGTGGTCCGGGAATAGGTTCACTCGTGGGTGAGGCTCGGCCCGAGTGTGTGGAGAGTGGCCGTGAGCATGGCAGTGGTTGAGTTCTGGAGGTTTTTGGCTGCTGGAACTGGGTCCCTTGGGGTGGGGAGGGGTCTCACCTGCCCCCCTCCAGGGTGCCCCGAATGAAACAGCCTGGCAATGCGTCCAGCGGCATGGTGATGGCATGTCGGATTGCTATCTCTTATTGAAGCTCACTCCCCACCCAGGGCCAGCTGAGGTCCTAGGGGTCTGACCGGATCCACACGTCTGAATTACACTCTTAATCACCAGGAGCTTAGAAGTACCTGATGTTAGCTGGGCACACTCTCTCCTCACCACTGAAGGCTCTGACTCTTTCAAGTCTTTTCTTCTTTCGTGTACTAAATTTTAGTCCATTCCCATGAAAAACCCAGCCTTTGGATGGAATTTTGATTAGGATTTTAATTGGAATTTGCCTTGAGTTGCGCACTCAGTTTAAGGAGCTTGTCAGCTTTCCAGCAATAAGCTTTAGAACCCACGAAAGTGGGATGCAGCTCCCTGAATTTAATTTTTATGCAGCCCTATTGGGCTGGAGCAATAGCATAGCCGTACGGCGTTTGCCTTGTGCGCAGCCAGCCCGGCCGAGCCGGGTTCGATTCCTCCGCCCCTCTCAGAGAGCCCAGCAAGCTACCGACAATATCTCGCCCGCACGGCAGAGCCTGGCAAGCTACCCGTGATGTACTTGAGATGCCAAAAACAGTAACAAGTCTCATGATGGGGACGTTACTGGGCCCGCTCAAGCAAATCGATGAACAAGGGGACGACAGTGACAGTGACAGCAGCCCTATTAACATAAATCATCTCTCGAAGGCCGGGGAGAGAGAGAACACTTGCCTTGTGTGTGGCCTGGCCAAAAAAATGCGAATCTCTGGCACCAAATATGGTCCCCTGAGCACTTCCAGCGGTCACTACTGAGCACAGTGCCAGGAGTAGCACCTGAGAGCTTCCAACTGTGTCCCCAAACCAAAGTCAATCAATTTTCCCTGTACTATATGACGATAACAGTTTGTAACTTTTACATGGAGGTTGCATGGGTTTCAGTTCTATTTCTGGAGGACTTAGAGTTTTGGGTGGTATTTTTTTTTCTGTTTATTGTAAGCAGTATTTATTTAAAAATTACTTTAAGAGGGCTGGAGCAATAGTACAGCGAGGAGGGAGTTTGCCTTGCACGAGGCCGACCCAGGTTCGATCCCTGGAATCCCATAGGGTCCCCTGAGCACCGCCAGGAGTAATTCCTGAGTGCAGAGCCAGGAGGAACCCCTGAACATCGCTGGGTGTGACCCAAAAAGAAAAAAAAGAAAGCATTAAGCTTATTTATTTATTTTTATTAAAGTGCTGTGATTTATAGTTGAGTTTTAGACATACAAGAAAGAGAGCAGCACTGATGCCACTACCGGTGTCAACCAACTTCCCTCCACCAATGTTCGATTCCCAGCATCCCCTATGGTCCCCTGAGCACTGCTGGGAGTGATTCCTGAGTGCAGAGCCAGGAGTAATCCCTGAGCATTGCTGGGTGTGACCCAAAAAGCAAAAAAAAAAAAAAAAAGCATAAACAAATATAACAAATATCAAAAACTTAAAAAAAAGTTTTTACCAACCTGGGGACTCTTTCAAGGGGGGCAAGTTTTATTTATTTATTTATTTTGCTTTTTGGGTCACACCTGGCGATGCACAGGGGTTACTCCTGGCTCTGCACTCAGGAAGTATCCCTGGCAGTGCTCAAGGGACCTTATGAGATGCTGGGAATCGAACCCGGGTTGGCCCTACTCAGTGTGCTATCGCTCCAGCCCCCTAGGGGAGCAAGTTTTAGAACCAGCATCTCACCCGAGATTCCTGCAGATGCTTTCTCCTCTCTGAGTCCGTTCTCCTTTTTGTCTCCCAACCCTAGAGAGGGCCCAGTTTGCTTCTGGTTATACCAGAAAACTCTCCCCACATTCTGGCTGGGAATGTAGCTCCGTGGCTGCCAGAACTTCCTTTTTTTTTTTTTTTGCTGCTTTTTGGGTCACACCTGGCGATGCACAGGAGTTACTCCTGGCTCTGCACTCAGGAGTTAGTCCTGGTGGTGCTCAGGGGACCATATGGGATGCTGGGAATCGAACCCTGGTTGGCCGCGTGCAAGGCAAACGCCCTCCCCGCTGTGCTATCTCTCCAGCCCCTGCCAGAACTTCTCTTGAGTGAGTGAGGACCTGCGTTCGATTCTCGGCGTTGCACAAACCAAAGCTTCTAAAAGACACTTCCGCGTGAACCTGCTTCTTTTTTGTGTCAAGGATGCTTTCGCTATTTGTTTTGATTCTCCTTCCCTTCTCTTGCCTTTTCTGTTCTGGCTGTCATGTCTGGGGGTTGATCTCCCGGGAGAAGTTCGTCCACAGTCAGGTGTGGGGCTTGCACGTGCGTGAGGTACCAAAGAGCACACGCTTTTGCGTGACGAGGTGATGGGGCACGCTGTCTAGAGATGCTGAGATTGCAATGGAGGACGCAGAGTGGTACCAGGAACTGGGGTGGGAGTGGGGTGTGCACACAAGGCCACCGAGCTCCTGTTTTAAGAATGTTTCAAAGGGCCAGAACGATAGCACAGTGGGTGAAGTATTTGCCTTGCACAAGGCCGGCCCGGGTTAGATTCCCAGCAATCCCATAGGGTCCCCTGAGCACCGCCAGGAATAATTCCTGAGTGTCGAGCCAGGGGGAACCCCTGAGCATCACTGGATGAGACCCAAAAAGCACTGTAGCACTGTCCTCCCGTTGTTCATCGATTTGCTTGAGCGGGCCCAGTAACTTCTCCATTGTGAGACTTCTGTTGCTGTGTTTGGCATATTGAATATGTCACGGGGAGCTTGCCAGGCTTTGCCGTGTGGGCGAGATACTCTCGGTAGCTTGCCCGGCTCTCCGAGAGGGGTGGAAGAATTGAACCCGCTTGGCGGGGCCAGCTGGGCACAAGGCAAACGCCTTACCACTGTGCTACTGCTCCAGCCCAACCCAAAAAGCAAAAAATAAAGATAAAAATAAATTAAAAATAATGCTTCAAATATGGGGGCAGAGTGATAGTATAGCAGGAAGGGTGTTTGCCTTACATGTGACCAACGTGGGTTTGATCCCTGGCATCCCACCTGGTCCCCTAAACCTGCTGAGAGTGATCCTTGAGCACACAGAGTCAGGAGTAAGCCCTGAGCTCTGCTGGGTGTGACCCCAAAACAACAAAAACAACAAAAGCTTCAAAAAATATGCATCTTAGCACAGCGGGTAGGGCGTTTCCCTTGCACGCAGTCAACCCAGGTTCGATTCCCAGCATCCCATATGGTCCCCTGAGCACTGCCAGGGCTGATTCCTGAGTGCAGGGCCAGAAGTAACCCCTGTGCGTCGCCAGGTGTGATCCAAAAAGCCAAAAAAAAAATAGATGCGGAAATGCAGATTTCTCATAGTCTAATCATCCCTTTTTAGTTCATGGCCTTAGTTCATTCCTTTTCATTCTCATCATCAAAATATTGGGGGTTATTCTAACGGTGGCCTTTTTTGGTGATTTTGATGTCCACTGCGTTTTCTAGGTTGCTCTCTCCCTCCCCGGCTTATGTGTTTGGGATTTCTGGGTACTTCCTTCGTTTCTGGCCACTGTTTGTCTTTAATCCTGGTGTGGTGTGAGTTTTTACCTGTGACATTTCTCGCTGCACAATGCACTGATCCAAAAGTTTAGCAGTTACTTAAGCTCTTCAGAAACAATGGATCTTCAACGTTTTCACCTTGATTCTCCCAGACCCATCTCAGCTTACATGTTATTGTTTAACAGAACTCTAGTTCTGTGTAAACAGAATTCTAGTTCTGTGCAAATAAGTTGTTTAAACAGTGGATTCTGGGCCTATAGTGTGTCTAAGATTTAAGTTCACAGGCTCCGTGATCTTGGAGAAATGACTTCGCTTTTTTTTGTGTGTGTTTCTGTGACTCCACCCATCAGATGAGGCTCATACTCACCCCTGCTTCTGATGGAGGTGACCAGAAAGTTCTGGAAGCTCTGATAACCCCTCAATTCGTGGCCTATCTTCACAAACTTATTACCTTTCTTCATTATCATCATCATCATCTTCACTATCCTCATCTTCACAACCACACTTCTCCTCCTCCCTCCTCCTCCTCTTCCTCCTCCTCCTCCTCCTCCTCCTCATTTCATACCATAAACTAGACATTGATCTTTTTTTTTTCTTTTTGGGTCACACCTGGCGATGCTTAGGGGTTGCTCCTGGCTCTGCACTCAGGAATTACTCCTGGTGGTGCTCATGGGACCATATGGGATGCTGGGAATCAAACCCGTGTTGGCCGCCTGCAAGGCAAATGCCCTACCCGCTGTGCTATCACTCCAGCCCCTGTCCCAGTTCTTTCAAAGCAAACCCCAAACCTCTTACTGTCCCATGAACTGAACTTTTCATGGTGATATGCTTCGTTTTTGAAATCCTATGTGTCTCTGAAATTACGGTTAGCTCTGGGAAATTTCTCTCTCTCTCTCTTTCTCTCTCTCTCTCTCTCTCTCTCTCTCTCTCTCTCGGCTTTTTGGGTCACACTTGGTGATGCTCAGGGCTTACTCCTGGCTCTGCACTCAGGAGTTACTTCTGACAATGCTCAGGGGATCAAACCTGGGTTGGTCACATGTCAGGCAAACGCCCTCTCCGTTGTTGCACTGCTCTGCTGCTTTGGGCCCACCGGGCAGTTGTTTCATCATTGCTGATACTCTAATGTGACGGTTTCAAGCACGACCTCTGTTTCGTATTCTGGAATGTTTGGATCTTTGCTGTCTTGTGGGATTTGGTCCACTGATGTCCTCTGTCTCTGGGAGGTGTGTGTATGTGTGTGTGTGTGTGTGTGTGTGTGTGTACTTGACACAAAGAGGTCAATTTCCTGAAACAAGATCATTGATGAGAACACGCCAGGTGCTCCCGACTGTGTAAGGTCATTCCCTTCCCCTGAAAAGCCAAGACAGGAGCTTTGAGAGGCTCCGAGCTTGTCTGAGGCCAAACTGCCTATACACATTGCTGCTGGGGTCTGAGTACAGGACTGCCCTCCTGGGCCCTCCTCCCCTCTCCCCTGCCCTCCTGAGCCCTCCTTCCCACTACCCTGCCCTCCTGGGCCCTTCTCCCCTCTCCTTTACCCTCCTGGGCCCTCCTCCCCTCTCCCCTGCCCTCCTGGGCCCTCCTCCCCTCTCCCATGCCCTCCTGAGCCCTCCTCCCCACTACCCTGCCCTCCTGGGCTCTCCTCCCCTCTCCCCTGTCCTCCTGGGCCCTCCTCCAAACTCCCCTTCCCTCCTGGGCTCTCCTCCCCTTTCCCCTGTCCTCCTGGGTCCTCCTCCCCACTTCTCTTACCTCCTGGGCCCTCCTCCCCTCTCCCCTTCCCTTCTGGATACTTCTCCCCACTCCCCTGCCCTCCTGAAAGCTCCTGTCCTCTCCCCTGTCCTCATGGGCCCTCCTCCCCACTCCCCTGCCCTCCTGTGCCCTCCCCCCCTCCCCTGCCCTCCTGGGTCGTTCTCCCCACTCCCCTGCCCTCCTGGGACCTCCTCCCTTCTCCCCTGTCCTCCTGGGCCCTCCTCCCTACTCCTCTTACCTCCTGGGCCCTCCTCCCCTCTCCCCTGCCCTCCTGAGCCCTCCTCCCTTCTCCCCTGCCCTCCTGAGCCCTCCTCCCCTCTTCCCTGGCCCCTCGGGCCCTCCTCCCCTCTCTGCTGCCCCCCTACCCCCTAGTCCATCATCCACAGGGGAAGTGCACACAGGGATAACCCCTGGAGTGCCTCTTCTCTGTTGACTTGGGGTACTGGGACTTTCTTCTTGGGGTTCCACAGGGGCCACGCAGGAGGCGATGAGTCTCATGAAAGCCTCCTACACCCCAGAGGTGATCGAGAGATCGGTGAGAGACATCGAGCACTGGCACGGCAGGAAGACAGACGACCTGGGTAGGTGGGGCGCGAGGAGCGCCCATGGGCAGGGTGGACACCACCCCCCCAGGCCCCAGGAGGAACCAGAAGGGCACCCGGGACCCCCGGGTGGTCTGAGACGAGGGTGGATGCACGCAGGGGAGGGGGGTTGCCGAGACCCTCTGGTGATGGGGGCTGAGTCGCTCCCCGCCCTCTGCAGGACGCTGGCACCAGAAAAACCTCATGGACATGAACCTGCAGAAAGCGCTGGACGAGAAGCATGAAGAGAAAGGCAGGAGGAGCCTCAAGAGCTAGACACGGGGGGCGGGGGGGGGGGACGCCCGGCCGGCAGGGAACGCGCCAATAAAGGCCCAACCCAGGACTTCCCTGCTGTGTGGACGCCGCCCCTGCCACTCTCAGCCTGGACCCCTGAGCTGGGAGTCGGGGGTCACATGTCCAGTTTCCACTGGCTAGCCCCACCCCGCGGTTCTCACTATAAACGCAACACACACACACACACACACACACACACACACACAGAGTGATCACCACCGGAGCACGTGCAACCAAATGTCAAGGTTTATTACGTCCCATTCTCTGGGACACACATCACGGGGCTTCAGGCGGGGGGTCGGGTGCATATATTAGGGGGGACCCGGAGCAACTGCTCTGCCCGGGCTCCCCGACGAAAACGAAGCCGAGGAAAATTTCGACTCTCTGAGCCCCCATTGGCAGGAGGAGATGTTTGTCCCCTTGGAACTTTGCAAAATTGAAAGTGGGAGCCTTGGTCCAGGGAGGAAGTGGGAGGGCGATGAGGGGCTCTGTGGGACCCCAGGGGATGTGTGTGTGTGTGTAGGGGGGAATTCTGGTCAGCCAATGGGACAAACAGTGGCACCAGAAGGGAACATTCTAGAAAATCTACTGGTAAAGACACCCCATGGGATGCCCGAGCCTCACTTTGAATCGAGACCCTCTAGAGACGTCACCCTCAGTTTCTAAGGGGCAGAAACAATTAAGGAGTGACTGGAATTTGCTCTTAACCGGCTGAGCAGGCAAGACCCCCAAAACAAGGGCTCTAGGAAGGGATCCCGGCAGAGGGGCACCGAGGGACCCCGGATTAGCTAGATTACACTTAGCATCTTCCCAGTGTGAGAGAGTACTGGGTCTCAACATGGTCCCTGAGCGGGATTAGGGTCTCCTGGACCACCCCAGACTTTCTGGTGCAAAACAGACTCTCCCCTCCCTGCCCCCTTCCCCCCTCGCCTCACGAAATGAACATAGGCTTCCTTTAGTTCCCATCAAGAGGTCAACCCCTTCCGGGGACTGCCGGGAATCTGTCTGACCCTCAGGCTGCTGCCCCTTGGAGCCCTCCGCGTCCGGAGGGACCCCAGTGAACCCAGAGAGAGAGAGAGAGAGAGAGAGTCCTTGGCAGGGAGTTCCGTGACAGGCCAGTCCTAGCGGCCTCCAGGCCTGTGGCAGGAGCTTTGCTCCGTCAACCAGGGAAATCAGCGCGTCTGGCAGAGCGCCAGGGGAGAGTGCAGATTCCACAGGATTTCCAGAGAAAATGGGAGAAGCATGCCAACGAGGCCCAGGCAGGGGTCAGCCTGGGGTCCCAGGCCAGGCCAGGATCACCAGGGTGCTGCCAAGCCTCCCTGTTCCCCCAGTTAGAGAGCTAGAAACACCGGAACAAAAGACAGCCCGTGACCGCCGCGGCTTGGCTGAGGGTCACCCTGATACTGTGTGTGTGTGTGTGTGTGTGTGTGTGTGTGTGTGTGTGTGTGTGTGTTGGGGGGGGAGGTGTGGGAGAGGGAGTGGTCCTAGTTTCATGCAGACGTGTTTGATCACTGGCTATCAGAGGTCCGTGAGCACCACTGAGGGCCTGAAGTGTGTGGGGGGGATACTGAGAAACCCCTGAGCTGAGTGTCTCCTCTTGATTGCAGTCGGAGACCAGGACGTGGGTCTGATCTCCTCCAGGAGGTGGGAGAAGCCTTAATTGGGAACCTACTCCTCCTTGGGGGGGGGTCTGTGTCATGCCCCCCCACACCCCTACCAGCAGGAGGTCGATTCCCCCCGGGAAATGCATTTTGTTGCTAAAAATGCCCCATTCACAAGTAAAACTTCCCACTAGAAACCCGAAGAATACCAAGACACACACCTGGGGACGTTGGGAAGCGTTGGCATCGTGCGAGCGGGGCCAGGATAATGATGTCCGGGAAAGAGACAGAAGAAAAAAACTCGGGTGCTCTAGAACGTCTGACGCGGGCAGGGGGTATTTGCGGGCAGTAGGTGGGCAGTACAGAAGCAGAAATCCCAAAGCTTGTTATTTTGCAAAGCAGGTTCTGGAATAACCCCCTCAAGGCCATGCGCACCTTTGGCATGTCCTGGGCCCCCCCAAGTCACAAAGCAAGACGGACCATCTCCGGGACCTCCAGAGGGTGCGCCGGTCTCGGCTGCCTTGCGGTACGTCCTGCTCTCTCTCTGCAATCCCGCGTGGCGCGAATCCGTTGGAAATGTGAGTAGCCTTCAGAATCACAGGGTGGAGCAAGAACAAATCCTGTTGCCAGGGGAATGACCAGCAGGCCGACCCGGGTAAGAAAACGGGGTGGCCCACGTAGACCTCCGCAAGCTTTGGCGTGCGTAGACCGGCCAGATTCTGGGGGTGTTGGAGCAGGGCTGAAGGTCTGTCTTCTCCCGGTTGCTGGGGTCCAGACTGGCTCTGGCTGCAAGCTGGACTCCTGACAGCCGGGCAACGGAGTTTCCCTTCCACCCATCGTGTCTCTTCATCATAGTTTACTTCTACGGAACAGCACGTTACTGAAATTGTTTCCTTCCCCTCTGCTCAATACTACTAAATAATCATTGAAATAGATGAGTTTCTGATCAACGCTGCCGGTCATTTTTTGCATAAACCCAGAAATCGGCAAGATTCTTTTTCTCAGAACTCCGGATGAAGCAGCCCTGGTCCCCCTGGGCTCTGAAATGGGAAGGTCCGAGCGGGCAGGCGTTTCCTAGAGCAGCAGGGAGCTTGGCTTGCCTGCGACCGCCGACCCAAGTTCAATACCCGGCATCCCATAGGCTCCCCTGAGCCTCGCAGAGGTGCAGAGCCAGGAGGAACCCCCCGAGCATCAGTGGATGGGATCTTATCTTGCCTTTGATTTTCCTCCATGTCCAGGAGACGACTCTGAGCGTCAGACAGGGGGGTCCTCACAGATTCCCTCAGAAACAGGCAGGGCCCTGGTGGGATCCCCTGAGAGGTCACAGCCGTTTTCAGAAGAGGTGACCACCTCCTCCAGGGGCGGACAGCACTCAGGTCAGTGGGGACCGTGACTTTACCAGTTCCAATGTTGGCAGGGCCTGTTCTGCACCTTTCCTGGAGTCCAGCAGAGTCAAGAGGGCAGGGTGGGTCAGAGGTGAGCAGGCTGCAGGCCACCTGGGCAGGGAGCACCCTCTCCCACTTCTCTGTCACTCCCAAGTGGGTGGCATCCATGGGCCAGCGCAGTGGAAGGTTCCCAGCCACTGCTGAGTGATTTTCACCCGGCTGGACAGCTAGGAGCCAAATGCTCACTTGCAAAGCCTTGGAAGTTCAGGATTAGCGGGTAGCAATAGTATTTACTAAGCAGGGACGGCGTTTGCCTTGCACGTGGCCGACCTGGTTTCGACCCTAGTGTCCCCTAGGGTCCCCCGAACCAGCCAGGAATGATCCCCAACTGCAGAGCCCTGAGCGCAGCCAAGTGTGGCCCCAAAACAAAAACAGGAACTTAGAAGGATTTATTCGGGACCCAGGCTTGAGCACTCTCTCTTTTGGTCTGGGAGCCCGAGAAAAGTAGGATTTGGACTTTATCATTAGTCCTATATACAGCACGCGAAGTTCCCCTGGAACTTCGCATGTGATGATCAAAGTAGAAATGAATGGTTTGGGGGAGGAGGTGGGATGGGGGTGAAGGCACCTGCCTTATCTGGGTGTGATCCCCAGCATCCTATATGGTCCCCCTGCTGCCCCCTCCCCCCCTCCCCCCCGCACAACCAGGAGTGATCCCTGAGCTGAGAACCAGAATGAAGCCCTTGAGTGTCACTGGGTATGGCCCCAAACCAAACCAAAACAAAACAAAAAAGGAAGCCAAAACAAAACAAACTAAATGGCTGGGCATGACCACAGGTAGAGCCATTTCGTCCTAGGCAAGAACACCCTCAGAAGATTCATCGCGACATGGAAATGTTAAGTGTTGCTTGCTGAGGTTTGGAATAAAAGCAAGTAACTGAGAGCTTCTGGTGGATCGGAAACCCAACCCACTTTTTTTTTTAAATAACTTTTTGGGTCACACCCGGCAATGCACAGGGGTTCCTCCTGGCCCTGTACTCAGGAGTTACTCCTGGCAGTGCTCAGGCGACCATATGGGATGCTGTGAATCGAACCCGGGTCGGCTGCGTGCAAGGCAAATGCCCTCCCCGCTGTGCTGTCGCTCCAGCCCCCAACCCAACCCACTTTTAATTCTCTTTCTGTGTGCTTTGGTTTTTGAATCACACCCAGCTATTCTCGAGCATCCTCCCAGATCTAGGCTCAAGGATCACTCCTGGCAGGCGTAGGGGATTCTAGGGGGGCCTAAGGATCCAGCCTGAGTCGGCTGGGTGCAAGGCCAGTGCCTCCCCACTGTTATCTTGCTGGCCTGCCTGACCCCCTTGGAGACGGGACTTGAGAAGTTTCTCGGCCACTGCGCGCGCCCCGTGATGCCGTCTTTCCATCTGCTCTGATCACCCAGGGAGATGGCCGCCAAACTGTGGTGGCTGGACTGGTCCTTAACGAGTCATTCGGTGACTCTGTGGCTTGTGACCGGTCGAGCCACCACGTGGGGAGACAGCTGTGGTCTGGCTGCCTTGCCCCGTACGGATTTGGGGTGTAGGCACCGGCACACCCCGGTGCCATGGCAACGGAAGTGACACTTGTTCGGCTGAGTGTTTTGAAGGTCATCTTAGCATTCCTGTCGGAGGGATGTGGTCTGTGCTTCTCATATATGAGTGGCCCTCAGCCTCTACCCCCACAACCCCCCACCCCAGAAGTCGCGAGGGCTCAGATCTGACTTCTGGAGGTCCAAGTCCGTGGAAATTGTGCGAGTGGGTTTCTGTCTTGGCGACCCCCCAGGCAGGCTTTATCTCCAGATATCCCTGAACTTCTCCCAGCAGGGGATTATCTCGACTTCCTGCCCACAGTGCATTTTCACGCCTTCTCCTGTACAAACATCTGTCCCTTTGAGCCAATCGACCATTAAGTACAGCTTATCTCTGCCCTGAACCCTGGACCTATGTGACCAGGGGGACCATGGAAAGACAAATGAAAATCTACGTCGTCGTCCTCCTCCTCCTCCTCCTCCTCAGCTTGTCTGTCGCGCTCATCACCCCTTGCTGGGGTCTCCCCCCGTGTAGCATTCAGAATGACACCTTCAAGGGAAGGACAAGCGTTGGAGTTTAGGCCTGACAATCTTCAAGTACTACAAGGTACTGACACTTTCCTCGCTCGCAATAAAGTGTGTTTACTAAGTGTGTCTGAAGCAGACCACCCCGACTCTCCTTAAAAAAAAAACAAAACTGAATCCCCACGAATGACAGAGTTTTAAAGTTATTCATGACTGAGTTTCGGGTGTGCAACGTTCCAACACCCGTCATAACTGTCCATTTCTCCCCACTATTTCTCTCTCCTGTTTCCCCTTTGGGCGCCGTGGTTACTGATTGGGTACCACAGTACCAACTACGCCCATCACTGCGACTCCTTCCATTCTGCCTGTCCAGTTTGCTGGAGGCTGACTGTGGCAAACCCTAAGAGAGACCCCCCACTGCCACCCAGGTGAGTGGCTTGAGTCTTTCCAGAGAGGGAAGGTGGTTTGTTGGAAGCAATTCAGTGGATTTCACTCCCAGGCCCCATCCTTCTCTCAGCTGTGCCACTGTCTAGCTCACACGGACATGACGACGCTGAACAACGCTTTGGGACTCATCAATGCATCTTGTTCCAGAACCAAGTTGCTTGAGCACAGAAATCTAAAGCTGCTCGTATTTGGAGAGGGACAAAGGCAGAGACAAGAATGATATTGCAGAGGCGTGAGGTCCCCTTCATTTTGACGAGGTGTGCTCCTCCAGAAAGCACATTTCTTTTTTATTAGGAAGATCGGAAAAGAAGTAGTCCCCAGGGAGGAGGAACTTAGTCTAGGACTAAAGTGTCAGCCAGTGAGCCGAGAGCAGTCCCCGCGAGCTGCGGTTCCGACTTTCTCCAAGAGCTTGGTGTGAATGTGGGGTGCAGGTTAGAGGGGGGGTGCTGCTAACTGGGGGTTCGTCCTGGCCTTGTGACCAGGATATTTCCAAATCACTTGTTGAATGGAGTTGGGATTTTGCGCTAGTATATTCTTGGTTCGAAGGCTGACTGTGGCAGACCCCAACAGAGCCCCCCAGGATTTTCCTATTACTGATAGAGACCCCCTCCTTTGTATAGTCTCTTCACTTGACAAGCAGAAGTTGAGAGTTGTTTCAGGGTAAGAGGATATTCTGAGGTATAGGACTTGAAAGTGGCAGAGGAAAGACTTTTTTTCTTTTTCTTTTTGCTATACAACTAGCATGGTTCAGGCCTTACTCCTGGTTTTGTGCTCAAGGATCACTCCTGGCAGTGCTCGGAGGATCATCTTTGGTGCCAGAAACGAACCCGGGTCTACTCAGCACAAGGCGACTGCCTCCCCTGCTGAACTATTTCTCTGGCTTGAGTCTTTTTTATATGATTTTGGTGCCACACTGGCGATGCTCAGGGCTTACTCCTGGCAGTGCCCAGGGGACTTTATGGGATGCGGGGAATCGAACCAGGTCGATCGCATGCAGGGCAAACACCTTCCCCACTGTACTATCTCCCCAGCCTTCCAACGATTGGATTTTATGCGTCTGAAGAAGCTGCCACGTGTTGGCTTATGGAGGGAGACATGTGGCCAGGACTAGAGCTGAGAGCTGCCCAGGACTGATGGCGGAGAGAAACTTGCAGATATTATAAGGCTGCAAAGGGAGCAAGTTTTGCCAATAACGTGAAATGAACTTTGAAAAGGATCTTCCCCAGTTGGGTCTTCAAGTTGCGACTGCAGTCCAGCTTACACTTCGACATGCCCGTGAGCCCCAGCCTGGGGTCCTGACCCATGAGGACTGGGAGATAAAGCTTTTTAGGTGCCAACTTTGTGGCTGTTTGTCACACAGCACTTGGGAAACACATTCCCATACATGAGGGCCCCTACAGTAGTGTCCGAGTCCAGGACAGCTGGATGGGTTGGTCAAGAAAGAAAGAAACAGGGAGATTTGCTTTTTCTCCCAGCTCAGACAATAGCGCTCATTCTCTGATCTCATAGATAACACCACCACCATCTAAGCAGTTGGACATACACCTGCAGATATTTCAGAGAGAGAGACTGTGGCTCCTTTGCCCTTTCTCTTTTCGAGAAGCATCTGCAGACGTCCATTTTGAAGGGACACCATCCCAAATCCATCCAGGCCCATGTTCATTGACTGGGGCTTAGCCAAGGGGGGGATCGGGGGCCCGACACTTTCAGTTGTCCCTATCATTTCATCCAGTGACCTGGATGTCCTCCTGCTTGCCTCACTGGGCACCCAGCTTGGCAGTTAGAACATCTAGACTTTTGGCAGTTGGGACAGCCTAAGGTTTGGCAGTTGGGCTTGTGAGATGCTTGGCAGTTGGGAGAGCGAGATGCCACCTTCTATTGGCATCCAAGCTGAGCATCTCTGTGCCAGGCCCCTTTGGACCTCGGCCGAAGCCCCGTCTGTGGGGAGTCTCCACCCCAGACGTGCTCGCAGCTGCGTAGAAGTGGGTTTCCCCTCTCTGGCCTGAGAGAACTTTCAAGAATGACTCACAGCCAAGGTGGTCCAGTCCTACCCCAGTGTGTGCTACACTGGCTCAATAAACATTTCTTTTTCTTTTTTTCCAAGGCAGTATAACCACACAGCCTCAATCTTGCTGCTCGTGCTATTGTCCATGAAATAATTCTCAGGCAAATTCACTGAGAATCACGGCTCAAGGTCTGGATCTAGCCCTGGTCCAAGAGCTGCCAAGTCTCTGGCTTGTGTTGAGGACTGGATGTGACCTGCTTTTCAGACCCTGTCCCCCTACCACTGCACTTGCCGATACTCGGAGTCTTTGCTAGAGCTTTGAACACTGTGGCACGTTTCCCCTGGATGCAAATGCTTCCGTCTAATTTCTGAATATTTCTTTCTGCTGTTTCAAAAAAATTGAAACGAGATGAAAGAGAAAAAAATGTGAAAGCTCTCCCCAAAGAAAGAGAGTATCTTGCCATTTTCCTTCTTCTTTTTCTTCTTCTTTTTTTTTTTTTTTTTTTGGTTTTGGGGCCACACCCGGTGGCCTGCTCTGTGCCCAGGGATAACTCCTGGTGGGGTTCTGAGGAGCTGTACGATTGTAATAGCACAGCCCCCGCTGTACTATTGCTGTGGTCTCTTGGGATTTTCTTGATACTCTTTGACCAAGATACTCCTTGTTGAATCAGTGGATCGTCTGTTCCAGATGTTTAGGGACTCTGAATCAGGACCAGGTGAAGGAAAAGGATAGATGCTGTTGGGAAAGTCACCAAGGCTCAGGTTCAAGCTACAGACCAGGCTCCAGGGGCACAAAACTCCTCCCTGGGGCGGCAGGGAGGTGGCACAAAGGATCTGCACCCAAGCGGGGTCTCCCAAGCACCTCCAGGAATGCACCCGCCCACCGTAAAACTCTCCTTTCTGATTGGAGGAGAGCTTAACCGAAGATTCACCTACAGCTTTCACTCAATGAGATGATTGGTAGAGACTCTGAAGACGGACAGGTAGTCTGACCAATGGGGGAGTTGTGCGTGCGCTCCCAGGGAGCAGCCGTTGATGACCGGTTTCCCGGTGGCCACTGAAACCCAAGTAGGAGGGGGGACAACGCACGTGGCGCGAGGGGCTCCATCCCTGCGACGTTAGGCAGCGGCGGGAGAGCAGGTCTTCCTCCCGAACTTCCTCTGTGCTCCTGTTCCCTTGCTTTTGTGCCTCCTTGACTTCCTCCAGCACACAGTCTCCCACTGTCCCACTGTGCATGTTCATGCCTTGTCCTGTGCAAACATACTTTGAACCAGTCACTGCAGCTCTCAGCACTGCCCTGGGCACTGCATCTGAACGGAAGGACCCTGAAGAGACAAGCTGCCCCTCTCAGCTTGTCTTTTGCTGGGGTTTCCTTCCCTGCAGCATTCAAGGGTGCCATCTCCCAAGGGTGACGATTGCAGTTTACTGACATTTAGAAATTCTAAACACACACACACACACACATACACACACATACACACACACAGAAATTCTTACTGATCAACTTTCCTCCGCAAGGAAGTGTGTGTTCTAACTACATCTAAACAAACATACAAGCCAACCTCCTTTACTTACTTTAAGAAACATTTTCTGTTCTTGTTTATTCTTATAGGCATGCTAAACTTTTCTCATGTTGGGGCTGGAGAAATAAAACAGTAAGTAAGGTGTTTTCTTTGCTGCTTTGCATGTGGCCCACCTGGGTTTGATCCCCAGCACCACATAGAGTCCCCCACTCCCAGCCAGGAGTCATCCCTGAGCACGTAGCCAGGAGTCATCCCTGAGCACAGTCGGGTGTGTGGCCCCAAAACAAACACACCAAAAAATCAAGGTCACATGTGCACAGACCCTCCATAGAAGACCAGCTCTCCTCTGAAATCCCCTTACACACGCATACCTTATTTCATTTACTGTTTCTATATGTATACCTATATCACAGAAAACATTTTTAAAACCATTTTTTTTTGTTATGGGGCCATGCCCAGTGGTGCTCAGAACTTACTCCTGTCTCTATGCTCAAGGATCATTTCTGGTGGTGCTGAGAGAATCATATTTGGTTCTGGATCAAAGCAGGATCAACTGTGGACAAGACAAGTGCCTTAAACCCTCTACTATCTCTCTGGGCCCTAACCTATAACCTTTATTTTTTAAATTTATTTTTATTTTTTATTAGTGAGACACCATGTGGTACAGTTGTAGACTTACAAAGTTTTGTGCTTGGGTTTCGATTATACAATGATCAAATACCCATCCCTCCACCAGTGCCCATTTTCCACCACCATGGATAATATCCCTCCCACCCCCATCCCTCCCATCTCACCCTGCCTCTGTGGCAGGGCAATCCCTTGTGTTCTCTCTCTCCTCTTGGGTGTTGTGGTCTGTTGCCTACTGACCAAGTAAAAGAATGCTTGATTTTTCATCCCCCCTTTGTCTTGCTCAAAGCTGGGCAGCTTCCCAGTACAGGAGGTTTCAGTTTGGGAAAAATGCACCCTCGTAAATGATTTGTAAATGATGTACGAGGAACAGCACAGTCTCTATGGATATGTCAAAACTGTAACAAAGCAGGCCGCTCCGACCGGTAGCGTTAGGTCGAAAGGGTCACCAGGTGGCTGACCAACGGTGCATGGCTCTGCCCACTGTGACTGACCAACGGTGCATGGCTCTATTCATCGTCCCATCCACTTTCCCATGTCCCATCCCCTTTCCTTTCTTTTGGGTGGGTTGTGGAAACATACTTAAGTCTGTACCTGTGCTCTGAATAAACGCGCGCATTCATGCCATCTCCTGAATGACGGAACCCTGTGTGACTCGAGTGCTGATTTCACCCTGACGGCCCTCCCCTGGCTCGGCTCTGCAGTGCCGGACGCGGAAGTGGTCTGCAAAAGAGGCTTTGAGTGGCAAACATGTTCAGTCCATAGTCTACTTTCAACATGCATCTCCCCTCCTGGGAGGATCCTCCAAACACCCTTTATTTGGTGCTCCCTTCTCTATCTGAGCTGCCCTTTCCCCTAGAATGCCCGGCTGGCCTCTAAGCTATGGAGTAATCCTCCTGGTGTTGATCTCAGCTATTCTTGGGTATTAATCTCATATTTTGTTTCTTTAGATTCCCCAGATGAATGCAATCTTTCTATGTCTATCCCTCTCTTTCAGACCGATTTCGCTTAACATGATACTTTCCATGTAGTACCACTTGTATGTAAATTTCGTAACTTCATCTTTTTTTAACAGCTTAGCCTATCTTAAAAATAGTGCACTTAGGTTACACCTGACCTCTGACTAAAAAATATATTTTGGGGGGGCGCCGGAGCGATAGTATAGTGGGTAGGGCATTTGTCTTGCACATGGCCGACGTGGGTTCAATCCCTGGCATCCCATATGGTCCCCCAAGCAACACCAGGAGTAATTCCTGAGTGCATGAGCCAGGAGTAACCCTTGAGCATTGCTGGGCATGACCCCAAAAGCAAACATATATATATATATATTTGGGGGGGGTCACCCTCTGCAATGCTCAGGGATTACTCCTGCCTCTGCCCTCAGGATTCACTCCTGGTGGTACTCAGGGGACCATATGGGATGCCCTGGATGGAACCCGGGTTGGCTGCATGCAAGGCAAGAGCCTTCCCCGCTGGACGATCTCCCTGGCCACCTGCATTCTGATTCATAGGTGTATATTTTTTGTTCTGATGAACTGCTCACTGCTTTCTTGGATTTGCTCTCGAATGCCAGACACAGTAACAACAAAGTCTCCAATGGAGACGTTACTGGGCCCGCTCGAGCAAATCGATGATCAACGGGAGGGCCTTTACCTTTACCTTTACCTTTACCTTACTTTCCTACAACTAAGAACGTGGAACCTCTGGACTTAGCTAACAGCCTTAGCCCGAAAGGACTTTTCCTGCCATTATAAGGATCGACTCCCCCACACCCGCCTTCAAAAGCGACATCACAGTTTCAGGATGGGTTGCAGGACATAGCTCTCTCCCAGGTGTCTAATAAACTCCTCCTGGCTCAAGTTTCCTGATACGTTTTGAGGGGAGTGTTGGCATGTTAATAGGTGTTATGTGAAAAAGGGTCCCGTGGCCAGATGAATTTGGATCATGCAGCTTGAAAGGACACTGAACGGGTTTCTGTTGCACAAGACTGCTGAAAACCTGGACAGTGAGAAAGTTTATGGTCTCCCCAAGGGATTGCATTGGGTTCCCTTGGGCCTGCTTTGAGTCTCTTGGAGAAAGCAGCTGCCTGCATGTTTGTCTTACCCTCCTCTGGCCCATGTGCTAGGGGCACCTCTTGAGGGGAGTGGGAGGGTGGGGTGTCCCTGAGTCTTTCTCAGGAGAAAGGGGCGACTTTACAGCAATTATGGAGGAATTAGATGGGGGGGGGGCTCTCCCCCCTCCTGCTCCCTGCCCGGTGCTGGGGGCTTCCCAGTTTATGAGCAGAGAGGGTGAGCCACCCCCAGTCATGGCCAGGACTCAGAGACTAGGTGATTTCTTATTTCCTTTTTCAGGGAACACCTCTTATTGAGCGGGTGTGCAAAGCCAGGAGGGGAGAGAGGGCAGGCTGGGGGGTCTCAGGCAGCGAGGGGATTCTGGGAGCACTGATGAATGAGTGGGGAGAGGGGAAGAGAGGGTACAGAATGGGACCTGCGCCCCTCCCCAACCCTGGGTGTGTGTGTGGGGTGGGTTAGGAGATGCTGAGTCAGCAAATCAGATGATGGGGGGGGCGTGTCACTAGAGCTCTGGGTTGGTGGAGTCCTGGTGCGGAATGGAACATTCCAGATGTGGGGGAAGGAAATGTGGGCTCGTGGACCTGTTGGAGGTCAGGAGTGGAGAGTACCATGATTGCCAATTGTTTTCCCAACGGGTTCCTTTAATGCTTCCTGATTGGCCGTCTCAGATTGCAAGATTTGAAGGACCAGCAGTCCAGGGGTCAGCTTTTATAAAGAAAAATCACAGCGGGGTCAAAGAGGAAGACCAGGTTAGGGCTTGCCTCTCATGCGCTGAGTCTGGTTGGATCCCTGGCATCACAAGTTGTGTCCGTTGTCCCTCATTTTTTGTTTTTTTTTTTGCTTTTTGGGTCACACCCGGTGATGCACAGGGGTTACTCCCAGCTCATGCACTCAGGAATTACTCCTGAGTAATTGCTCAGGGGACCCTATGGGATGCTGGGAATCGAACTCAGGTGGGTCGCGTGCAAGGCAAACGCCCTCCCCGCTGTGCTATCGCTCCAGCCTCCTCCCCCGACTTTGAGCACCACCAGGAGGGACTTCAAAAGCTGGAGTTGATGCAACCAACCTGGGTATGGTCCAGCTCCTGACCCCCACCAAAAAGGAGCAAAAGAAAAATCTCCCCCAGAGAGAGTATTCTGCTACAGACTCAACCACAACATTCCCCATGGTAGGTATCTTCATGGGCTGGAGCGATAGCACAGCAGGGAGGGCGTTTGCCTTGCACGTGGCTGACCGTGCCGGCCTGGGTTCGATTCCTCCGCTCCTCTCCGAGAGCCCGGCAAGCTACCGAGAGTATCTCGCCCGCATGGCAAAGCCTGGCAAGCTACCCATGACATATCCAATATGCCAGACACTGTAACAACAAGTCTCACAATGGAGACGTTACTGGGGCCGCTCGAGCAAATCGATGAACAACGGGAGGACAGTGACAGAGACAGGGATCTTCATAGCCCCCATTTTACATGCCTTGGACACAGGGGTCCAGAGAGGCCCAATCACTGGCCCCAGGACACACTGCAGCTGGCGTTTGAATCCACCTGGTGCAGCTTCGAAGTCTGTGCTCCTCGCCGGGTGACCGTTCCATGGCCCTGGCAGTTTTCTAAGTAGCTGGTACATTCGGGGCAAGGCGTCTGGAGTGTTTGCAGAAAGAATGCAGAGGAGGAAGTTCCCACGGAGATTTCCATGCCGAGGCTAATCCTTTCACTGATGAGGAAATGCCAAGGGATATTTTGATTTTATTAATTTTATTCATTTGTTTATCATTTATTATTTATTTATTGGGCTGGAGCGATAGCACAGCGGGTAGGGCGTTTGCCTTGCACGCAGCCGACCTGGCCAACCGGAGTTCGATTCCTCCGCCCCTCTCGGAGAGCCCGGCAAGCGACTGAGAGTATCTCGCCCGCACGGCAGAGCCTGGCAAGCTCCCCGTGACGTATTCGATATGCCAAACACAGTAACAACAAAGTCTCCCATGGAGACGTTACTGGGCCCGCTCGAGAAAATCGATGAACAACGGGAGGACAGTGACAGTGACAGTGATTTATTTATTATTTGGTCAAGATCCAGAGACTATAAAACCAAGCTCCTGGAAGCACGTGGCCACATTTGCAGTCTAGTTCTCGCTCTCAGAGAACCCGGCAGGCTACCAAGAGTATCCTGCCCTCACGGCAGAGCCTGGCAAGCTGCCCATGGCGTATTCGACATGCCAAAACCCAGTAACAATGATGGGTCTCATTCCCCTGACCCTGAAAGAGTCTCCATTGTGGCACTTGCTAAAATCTCAGGGCTAGGACAAATGGAGACGTTATTGGTGCCTGCTCGAGGAAATCGATGAACAATGGGATGACAGTGATACAGTGATTAATTATTATTATTATTATTATTTGCCACAGTCAGTCTGTGCCTTGGGCTGACTCTGTGCTCTAGGATCACTCTGGTGGGGCTCAGGGGGTCCTTTGCGGTGCTGGGGACAGGATCCAGGTCAGTGACACGCAAGGCAAGTGCCTTCCCCACTGTCTTATCTCCTAGAGGGGAAAGGTCACTGCAGAGAGCAAGTTCCTGCAGGCAGTACCAGCAGAGGTCTCTGCCAGTCATGTTTCCAGGGGACAAGTGGGCAGCAAGTGGTCACCAGCCCACAGCTCCCACCTCAGAGATGAGCCCAAGAGCTGCGTTGTCCTCGCCTCTGCCTCTCCTTACTTCGCAAATGGGGAAACCAAGGCACACAGTGCTGTGTGTGACAGAATGCCTCCCACTCCCCATCCCCGTCCATGCTTTCGTTATCCTGGCCAAGGAAGCCTCTGTGGGCAGTGCCGGGACTCAGGTCTCTGAATTCTCCTCCCGATGCCGGCGGATGACAGCTTGAACCCACCCCAAGCTTTGTTGGAGCCGGTTCAGTCTCAAGACTTCCTCACAGGTGGTAGCAGGTTAAAAGGGTCCCTCAGTGGGACTGGAGTGATAGTATAGTGGGGAGGGCACTTGCCTCGCAGGCAACCTGGTTCGATTCCCTGACCGGGGTTCAATTCCCTGCACCACAGATGGTCCCCTGGGGCCGGCCAGTAGTGATCCATGAGCACAGAGCTGGGAGTAAGCCCTGAGCACAGCCAGGTAGGCACCCACCCCTCCACCCCCCAGAGTCCCTCAGTGGAATGAGTGTGTTAGGGTCTGCATAAGTGCCATTCGCCTGCGGTTCCCTGACTTCTGCTCTCCAGAAACTAGAGGAGAGGAAATTAGACAGGAAGGAACAGAGGGATGCTAAGGGCTGTCCCAAGGCCAGAAACCCAGTCCTTGCGTGTGACGGCAGGAGACAGATGCAGACAGATGTTGACAGATCTCAGCGGGGCACTAACTGTCCCCTTAGCGCCCCGGTCCGAATCAAGGGACCAGTCAAGTTCCCCTGAAGCTCAACCCTGGGTCTCTGGGCCTCAGACTGCGTCTCCAGCGGGGACCGAAGTAATGTCAGCTTTTGACCACCAGAGGGCAGCACCCGGCCGAGTGGAGGCCGAGAAGGAAGGGGGCGGGTCAAAGACTGGTGTCCTGTCTCCCCACCCCCACCCCCACCCCCACCCCCTTCCGCCTCTGCACCCTTAGTTCTGGAAGTGTGGAAATCGCCTAGGGATGATCGAATCCAGCCTTCTGAGCCTCTGCGCACATTTTTTTTGGGGGGCCAATTTCCTCCGCTTGTTTTTATAGTTTCCTTTTTTTTATTTCTGAAAATGATCTGATTGCACAGGTAACTCAGCTTGTGATAGGAAAGAGCGTAAAACCATCTCGAGTGACACTTTGGGGTTCCTTTTCCTTTTTAGGTCTGTAAAAGGAAGTCACCGGGGAGCATTGGAGGTAGGGAATGGGCACTGGTGGAGGGATGGGTACTCAATCATCGTATAACTGAAATCCAAGCACAAAGATTTGTAAGTCTACAACTGTACCTCATGGTGGTGTTTTCACTAATAAAAATTTTAAAAAAGAATACTTCACCCCCCCCCCCCCCCAAAAAAGGAAGTAACCGAATGTTCTGTTCACCATGTCCCAGAGACACTGTCTTCTTTGAATGTTTCGACACCTATTTCTTTTGTTTTTATTTTTTTTTATTTTATTTTTTTTTTGTTACTGTGTCTGGCATATCGAATACTCTCGGTAGCTTGCCGGGCTCTCCGAGAGGGGCGGAGGAATCGAACTCGGGTAGGCCATGTTGGCCGCTTGTAAGGCGAACGCCCTACCCACTGTTAGTGAAACACTATGACATACAGTTGTAGACTTACAAACTTTCGTGCTTGGGTTTCAGTTATACAATGATCAGTACCCACCCCTCCACCAGTGCCCATTCTCCACCTCCAATGCTCCCAGCAGCCCTCCCACCCCCACCCCATCCCCCCACCCCACTCCACCCCACTGTGTGGCAGGGTATTCCCTTTCGCTCTCTCTTTCCTTTAGGGTGTTGTGGTTTGCTATAGAGGTATTGAGTGGCCATCATTTGACACTTATTTCTTATAAATTCAAATAAAGACTCCAGTGCTTCATTCCCACCCCCCTCACCCCCAACAGACCCCCTTCTGCTCATGGTCTTCTGTAAGCTTACCCTCAGGTCTTGCCTTGGTTTTGGTTGATGGATTGATTCTGGTGTTTGGGCCACACGGAGCTGTGCTTGGGAGTTGCTCCCAGCTCAGTGCTCAGAGATGACTCTCAGCATCGCCCAGAGACCCACGCGGTGCCAAGTTTGGCTGTGGGTCTCCCTCACACTCAGCGAGCTTTTCAGACTCGGGGAGGCAGTTCTGAGGCTGGGCTCCAGCACGATCCAGAGGCTGGGTTCTGGGCGGGCTACACTTGGGGGAGCCTTCGGGAAACGCTGTCCTTCTTCCAAGCCTCATGGGCTCTGTGACTCCTTCCTCTCGTCGAGGGGCAAGTCCCCTGGTTCAGCAGCAGTTCGTTCTATCCATGCACTCCCTTTTTCCTTCTCTCAGCCTCTCTTGCTCTGGTTATATGGGGCGATGCTGAGGGCTTCCTCCAGGCTCTGCATTCGGGAATCACTCCTGGCCAGACCCAGAAGACTGCAGAGCACCAGGGATTGAATCTGGTCCAGGTGCAAGGCAAGTGCCCCGCCCACTCTTTGGCCCCTCGGTGTGGACACACAACAAGTCATCCCACTGGACCACTCAAAAATCACTTGTATCACTTCACTGTCGTCCCGTTGTTCATCGATTTGCTCGAGTGGGCTCCAGTAACATCTCCATTCTGTTGCATGCTAGCGTAGCCCAGTGGCGTATTGGGGGGCTCTTTCAGGGTCAGGGGAATGAGACCCATTATTGTTACTGTTTGTTTGTTTTTTTTTGCCATATCGAATACATCCCGGGTAGCTTGCCAGGCTTTGCCATATGGGTGGGATACTCTCGGTAGCTTGCCGGGCTCTCCGAGAGGGAGAAACTGCATTGCCCTCTTCCGGGAGTTTTATTTTTTTATAGTCTCTGGATCTTGGCTATTGATGAGATTACATGGTGCCGGGGAGAGTTTGTGGGTGTGGCTACCAGGCTACTCGAAAAATGGGGGATCTGGGTGGAGGGGGCCCAGCCCCGATCCGAGCAGGCCTGGAGATCTCAGACATGGGTCCCGCATACCTAGATCCCCCTCTGAGGTCCCAGCATGAAGGAACCGGCAGAGGAACCCACTCAAAAATAAAAAACAAAGCAATCCCACCTGGCAATCTCCATCTTTTCTCCCCGTCCGTGATAACCTGAGTAAAGCTGCAGGAACAGGGAGGTAGCTGAGCCCCGGGGGGCGGCTGAGGAGGGAGAAGCCGGGCTCCATCAGTCATCTGGGGACAAGGAGCTGCCGTGCAGTGCAGCTGCGCGAGACAAAAATATTCTCCCCGGAGCATGTGGAACAGCGTCGTCAGAACAAGCTCCTAATGGGACCCAATCTGGCCACCGGATGGAACCAGCAGGGAGGTGCCGCCGTCTCTTGGGAAGGGGCGACTTACTGCCGGAAGGCGGGAGAGACCCCACTCAGCCCACGGGCGCCCCTCACGCCCTCCTCACTTTGGTCTGTGTGCATCCCATCCCATCAGATGAACCCCAGGCAGGCCAGAGGGAACTTTGGGGTTCTTTTTGGTTTCTGGTTTTGGGGTCACATCCGGCTGTGCTCAGGGATCACTCCAGGAGGGGCTTGAGGGCACCCGAGGCAGGGTTAGGGACCAAAGCAGGGTCCCAGCACGCAAGGCCAGCACCTCGGACCCTGCACTATGGCTCTGAGTCCTTGGAGGGATCTTTGGGAATAGGGACACTTCCTACTTGGGCAGAAACAGAGCCCCCAACGCCTTGAAAGATGCTGTGGTGAGCGGGGACGAGAGGGAGAGATGGCTCCCTGACTCAGGTGTAGGCTGAGAACAAGAGCATCAAGAACGGACACAGTTGCCTGGGGGTGGTGGGCACGATGGGGGACACAGGGCAGAGATGGTTTGGCCCCACAGATCTGGATGGGCAGTTCATGGGTCATGGCCCAATTGTTGGGCCAGTTCACGGCGCTTTTATTTACATGCACAGATGGATACTAGGGCTTGGCCCCTGTGGAAGGCCCTGTGGACACTACCTGGCCAGGGGTTCCTCCAGTAATATATCCACAGGGAATGTCCAGGGTTGGGGGGAACACAAGCCCCGTGCAAGACCCCTTCTCAGAGGTACCAGAGCTGCTTATTTATTTATTTATTTATGGGCCACATCCGGTGATGCTCAGGACATGCTCCTGGCTCTGTGCTCAGGAATCACTCCTGGTGGTGCCTGGGGGGGAACCATAGGTCATACGGGGAATTGAACCCGGGTCTGCCTCATGCACGACCAGTGTCTTACCCCCTGGGCTCCCTCCCCAGCCTCTAACCCGGAAGCAGAAAGACTCCCGGTCCTGTCCAATTGACCTTCCACCTTGGTGCGTCCTTAGTGGGTTTTCCTTAGGGGAAGTTCTCTTCACGGAACCCCGAGCTCCCAAGAGCCATCGCCAGCCGCTCCTCTCCCACGGGAAGAAGGGGATTCCCTTTTCTTTCTGGGAACACCTTTCCTATTTCCTAAACAGCTCTGGGGGACGGTCCCCGCCTTCCTGGGAGAAGCTTGCTCACCGCCAGGAAGGAACCGCACCTGGTCTTCACCCCAAACCTCCTTCCCAGCCCTGGTGGAAGGTGAGGGGCTGCACCCAGGTGCCAATGCCTCTCTGGAGGGCAGAACAAAGCGGCTGTACCGGGACCCCAGGAGGGGAGAAGGCAGCTGTGACTGGGTGCCCCATCGTCTGGACCCTGGGGCTTCTATCTGGCGGTGCCAGGGGACATCTCTCGAGTCCTGGGCTAACCCCACTGATTCTGCACCAGCCCAGGGAGACCAGCAGGAGGCTAAAGGCAAACACTTAGCAAAAAAAAAAAAAAAAAAGGCGGGGGGAGGGCTGGAGTGATAGAACAGCGGGTGGGCGTTTGCCTTACACGCGGGCGACCTGGGTTCGATTCCCAGCATCCCATATGGTCCCCTGAGCACTGCGAGGAGTAATTCCTGAGTGCAGAGCCGGGAGTAACCCCTGTGCATCGCTGGGTGTGACCCCAAACGCAAAATAAATAAATAAATAAATAAATAAAGGTGAACACTTGCCTTGCATGCATGAGATCTCGGTGTGACTGCTTGATGACAAAACCCAGCAACCAACCAAACAAGCTCCCCCCAAAGAGCACCCAAGGACAACTGGCAGTCAGACTCGAAGGCTGACCGGGGTGGGGAGGAGGAAGGGCCCCACCTCCAAGCAAAGGACTGGTTGCTTGTCTGGTTCAAGACACCACCAACTGGAGCTGGAGTGAGGAGGGCATTTGCCTTGCACGGGGCCCACCCAGGTTCGATTCCCAGCATCCCATAGGGTCCCCCGAGCACCATCAGGAGTAATTCCTGAGTGCAAAGCAGGGAGTAACCCCTGAGCATCGCCGGGTGTGACCCAAAAAGCAAAAAAAAAAAAAATCACCAACTGCATGGCCCCTAGACCCCGGGGTATGACTTTAAAGCAATCTGTAATCTCTGTGCTATTTAAATAGTCCCAAACTGCTCCTTATTCAGCACAGCTACTCGTGTCCCTGGACATGGGGAGACATACGTGTCACTTCCTAAGAATAGGGGGGTCTGGGAAGTGGCTCTTGGGTGGAGAACGGGACTTGCCTAGGTGAGACCTTGGTCTGACCCCAGGCGCCAAGGGATCATGGTGGACAAGGTGGACAAGGTCCTTTCGGGAATGCAGGTCGGCAAGCTGGCCACTAAGCAGAAGAGGGTTGCAAGTGAGAGCTTAGAACAAAGAAAAAAGCCTGAAAAGCAAAGTCTCTCGGCTTACCCTGAACCAGAACGCCTGGGATTCTACCGAAAGCAAGAGAAAACTACAGCTCGTCCTCCACTTACCCGGGGTGATGGTCCCATAAGCACATTTGAAATTGAATTTTTTTTCCTTTTGGGTCACACCCAGTGATGCTCAGAGGTTCCTCCTGGTTCTGTGCTCAGGAATTACTCCTGGTGGGGCATGGGGGATCCTATGGGAAACCAGGGATCGAACCGGGGTCGGCCGCGTGCAAGGCAAACGCCCTCGCCGCTGTGCTATCGCTCCAGCCCCGCACATTCGAAATTGGAAAGAGCCTAAAGTGAAGAGCTGTTTGTGCGCGTGTTTGAGGCCACACCTGGTGGTGCTCAGGGCTTCCTCCTGTGACTCACTCCAGTGCTCGGCAACCGCTGGGGAATTTCACCAGCTCCCTTGAGGCTCGGTGGAAGATTTTACTTACCCTTTCCTGCTCGTATCAAGATTCTTGAAAGAAGGTTTTATTTTTGGATTTCCCCCCTCCCCCCCGAAATACTTGTGCACCTTTGCTTTGGTGAAATGCTCCAATTCAGGAAAATTGATGACGGTTCAGAATGATGTCCGGGAGACTTCAGCTCCACCAGAAGTGAGGCTTTTCAGACTCCAAACCCTGTGTGCATGGGCGGGGGGTGGGGGGGGCGCTGAAGGCAGACACCCCGGTCTCCTTCTGATTATGCCGGAATTTAAAAATTCGTGATATTTTAAGCACCCAGCTAGCTCAGTCGAGGGAGCGTGAGATGCTTAAAATACACACCCCTTGACAGCTTCCTCAAAACTCTCAATTCAAGATTGCAAAGGGGTGCTTTGTGAGGGTTTGATTTTTTTAACTTGGCCTCCCATAGTCCCCCATCCTGAAAGATAGCAAGTGTGTGCGGGCACACACACACACATGCGCGTGCATGCACACACACGCACACACATGTACACACATGTACACGCACACACATGCCCACACACACACGCGCACACACATGTATGCTCACACATGCACAACATGCACACACACGCACATGCACACATGCACACACACGCACACGCACACACATGCATACATGCACACACACATGCACACATGCACACACATGCACACACACGCACACACATGCACACATGCGCACACATGTGCACACATGCGTGCTCACACATGCACACAAATGCACACACATGCACACGCACACACACATGCACATGCACGCACATACACACACGCACACATGCGTACATGCACACACACGTGCGCACACACACACATTCTAAAGATTAACATGGTCGAGAGAGATGGTACAGTAGGTCCCGAGCACTGGAGTGAGTCGCAGGAGGACGCCCTGAGCACCACCAGGTGTGGCCCTCCAAGCAAACACACAAACAGCTCTTCAACTTGGGCGCTTTCCAACTCCGAATGCTTTTATGGGACCATCCCCCACCCCCGGGGTAAGTGGAGGACAGGCGGGCGGGCGGTAGTTTCTCTTCCTTCCGGTACAGATCGTAGCACCCCAGATGAAGCCAGCCCCTCCTCCCGGCCCACCCCTCACACCCTCCCCAGGTGGCAGCCACCGAGACGTGTCCGAACTCCATCCCCTCTCCTCGGTCGCCACCACCCTTGAATGGTCCTCCTTGTCTGGGTCACTCTGCCTGACTTGGGGGTGACAGAGCCCAGACCAGAGGCATGATGTCACCGAGGTAGGACAGACCTTTGGGGGAGCCTTTCCCTGAGGGGCGGGCTTGGGGGAACTGGGATGTCCCGAGACGTGTTTGTCACCTCGCGTTTGGCGCAGGCTCTGCTGGGGCCCTCTCGGCTCCTTCCCAACAGGACCAGGCGGGCAGCTCAAAGGGCTGAACCACAGCACAGCGGGGAGGGCGTTTGCCTTGCACGCGGCCGACCCAGGTTCGATTCCCAGCATCCTATAGGGTCCCCTAGCACCACCAGGGGTAATTCCTGAGAGCAGAGCCAGGAATAACCCCTGTGCATCACCGGGTGTGACCCAAAAAGCGAAAAAAAAAAAAAGGGAGGGTGCGGCAGACCCGGGTTCGATCCCCAGAACCCTAGAGGGTCCCCTGAGCACCTCCAGGAGTGACCGCTGATCCTGAGAGTGGGAGTTACTTCTGGGCACCGTGGGTGTGACTCGGGAGGAAGATGAAGTCCCTCCTCATCCCGTGGCCCTTCTGAGGGACCCAGAGAACAATGCTGTCAGGCTGGAACCCCACAGAGAGGCCAGAGACCAACACTGACGCGTGTCTGTAGGGGCACAAGGAGGAACCATCGGTTTCCCAGGTAAGGGAGGTCAGGGGTCGTGCCTAGAAGCAGTGAGGGTGGGGCGGGGGGCTTGGGTCAGGGTCTCGGTCCCCCCTGGGGTCGGGGAGATGTCTTGCAGGTTTCTAGAAAATTCTAGGAAACCTCAGGCCCCTGCTGTTACGGCTTCATTTGGTTTTCGCAGATCAAGATGCTGCTGGTGGCGGCTCGCAGGTGAGTCGGGACCTGCCTCGGGGCCCACCTGCTGCCCTTCGGAGACCCCCTTGCCGGGGGGTGGGGGGCCGTGTGGAGGAGGCAGCTCTGGTAGCTTCCACATCTCCTTCCTCCTTCCTTTTGCAGCGCCCGTCAGGGGAGCTGGGGACTGAGAGGAGAGAAGGCGAGGACGCTCTCTGGGGACCTGCTAAGACTGTTCGCGCCCTCCGGGAGAGGCTCATTCACCTCATTGCACGCACCCGGCATGCAAACTCTGCCCAAAGCTGCTGCCCTCATAGGCGGCCCACAGTTCCTTGGTAAACCCCCTTCCTGCACACTCCCCTCCTCCGCACTGACTGGGGGGTAATCCTCCGCCCCCCGCCCATCCAGGGCATCCTCTTCCTTCCTTCACATTCCCAGAGGCTCAGCAGGGGTGCTCACTGCTGCCCCGGGCTTAGTGCTCAGAGGTCTCTCCTGACAGTGCTCGGGGGTACGTGGGGCTGGGGGTGGAGCACTGTGTCCGCCCTCCCCTCGCTTGGCCCCGGCTCCAGGCTGGTCCCCTGGGCCTAAGCCAAGGTCCAGGGCACAAGGCTCCGCCTCCTGTCCCCTGAGGGCCAATCAGTCTTGGACCAAAGTCCCCGCCCTCCTCTTCCCGGGTCCTCTCTCCCTGCCCCTCCCCTGCGGGCCGGGAGTGCTCCTGGGGCTCAGGGGCTGCTTTGGGGCTGAACGGAGAAACTTCTCCCCCTACCCCACCAGGTTTCCCCACTCCCACCCACATGGGCCCCTCAACACAAAGGAAAGTCTAGAAGCTGTGAGAACAGAGTGGGGGTCCAGTGCTGGGGCTTGGAGCTAGAAAGAAGACAGATGGAGGGTTCTGCAAGCCCTCAGGCACAGGAAGCACCCCAGCCCTCCCCACACAGATACACAGACACACACACTCACACTCACACAGACACACATACAGACACACACTCACTCACACACTCACACTCACAGACACACACATATGCATACACGCTCACACAGAGACACACAGTCACACTCACAGACACACACATACACACGCAGGCTCACCTATACACAGACACTCACACAAACACACACAAACTTGCAATCACACGCACACACACTCACACACAAATACACACCACAGACAAACACACAAATATGCAAACACACAAATACACAAACACACATGCTCACACACAAACATACACATACACACATGCTCACACACGTGCTCTTTCTCTCTCTCTCTCTCTCTCTCACACACACACACACACACACACTCACACAGTCACTTGGCAAGCACATCCCAGCACAAGCCCCAAGGCCTGTAGGGAGCCCAAACAAATTCTCAGGGGCCAGCTTGTCTGGGGCACACAGGGGGAGCCCGTCCTTTATTCGACCGCACGCACAGTGGACACATCGCACCCTGGCGGGCAGGCCAGGGCTCCATCCCACGGCCCCGCGCCTCCCCTCCGCAGGTCATCGGGAAAACGGTGAGCACCCCCAGGCGAGCACTCACAGGTGGGGCGTGCCCCACCCGGGGAGCCCAGTGGCAGGCAGGTGAGGCGGGGGTCCCTGGGTCCCCGGAGTTCCAGGCCTTCTCTGGCGCCCGAGAGGCAGAGACTCAAACTCGCCACTGTGTTCCTGGGTTCCAGGCGGGGGCCCAGCCGGGGTGGGGGGTCTTTCGGGGGGGGGGGGCAGCTACCGTCTGGCCAAAGGCCCCAGAGTGCAGGCTCCTTTGCTCAGTGCCCTTTCTCCTCGAGGGGGCCGGGTGGGCTCCGAGCATGGCTTAGCGGGCAGGGCCCCTCCAAGGCTCCTCGCCGCTGGGCCTGCGGGGCTGAGCGGGAGTCGAGGAGGCAGTGCGGGGTACCTGGGCCACCCCAGCGGGACTCACAGGGTCTCTGGGCTGCCCCTCTCGGCCCTCCCCCATGGCCTCAGGCGCATCCTTGACCACATCGGTGGCACCCAGGGACAGAGCCTGGTCCCAGAACGCGCGCCCCTGACCACCCAGCCACCTCCCAGCACCCCCTTTTCTCTGATGGGGCCGCTGCCCCTAACTGTCGTAGCCTGGATGTGGGTTCTAGATCTTTTTTTGGGGGGGGAAGCACCTCTGACGATGCTCAGGGGATCCTCCTGGCGGTGCTCGGGGACTTTATGGAACGCTGGGGGGCGGGGGATTGGGCCTGGGCTGGCCACGTGCCAGGCAAACACCTTCCCCGCGGTCCCATCGCTCCAGTCCCGGATTCTAGATCCTTCTCCCTGAGCGGGGAGCTGCCCCTTGCAGCGCCCTGAGGCTGCCCCAGCGGCCCCCTGCCCCCTCCTGCCCCAAGGCCTTGACAGGCCCTGCCCGCACACCTCACCCCTGCGCAGGGCCTGCTGAGGTCGGGCGGGACATGAGTCTGAGAGGGGCTGCTGGCGTGGCCGTGGGGTCTTGGTGCAGAGCCCGAGTCTCATGGAGGGTACATTCGTGGATGAGGAGGGAGAGAAGAGCAAGAAAAGAAGGCAAGGAGTTCTGGAAGGTTCTAAGAGGTCAGACCTGGCAGCAGGGGAACTTGGAGGAAAAGACGTGTGTGTGTGTGTGTGTGTGTGTGTGTGTGTGTGTGAGTGTGTGTGTGTGAGAGAGAGAGAGAGAGAGAGAGAGAGAGAGAGAGAGACAGAGACAGAGAGAGAGACAGAGAACGAGACAGCGAGACAGCGAGACAGAGAGGGGGGAAAGGGAGAGTGAGAGAGAGAGAGGGAGGGTGAGAGAGAGAGAGAGAGGAGAGAGGGAGAGAGAGGAAAGAGGGAGGGAGAGAAAGAGGGAGAGAGAGGAGAGGGAGAGAGGGAGGGGAGGGAGAAGGAGAGAGGGAGAGGGAAAGAGAGAGGGAGGAGAGGGAGATGGAGAGGAAGAGAAGAAGGACAAAGAGAGCGGAAGGGAAGGAGCTGCTGACGGAGGAGGATCTCCCGGACCATATTGGGGTGCGGGCTCCGTGCCTCAGTGCCCCTCCTCCAGCCTGCCACCGTCCCAGACGGGCAGGGCCAGGTAGTCCTGCTGCTTCAGGGCCTTGAAGAGCTGGATGGCCGGCAGCTGGGGCGTGGGGGGGCCCTGCGGCTTCTTGCTGGGGACAGCCTGGTCCTCTGCATCTGCATCCGACCTGGGCGCGGGTGGGGCGGCCGGGGCCAGGTCTGGCAGGAAGCAGTAGTCGCCCACCTGCTGCAGCACCAGCAGCTCTTCGGGGTGTGGGGGCGCGGGGCAGGGCTCCCCAGGGCCCGGGGGACTGGGATTGAGCAGGGGGGACCCCGGAGCATGGCCTGAGGCCGGCGGGAGCTCCACGTAGTCTCCGAGCCCAGGCTTCACGGGGGCCACCCCCGGGCGGGCTGGGACTGAGGCGGGGGGCTGGGTCTGAGGCGGGGACCCCCGGGGGAGGACAGAGGGTCAGCTGTGCGCCCGTGACATAATCGGGGGCCGGTTGCCTGTCCTCCGGGGCCACCGCAGGGCGACTGTCCGGCGGGGAAGCCCCTGGCCCCAGCGAGGGCCCCGACTGTCCCTGCCCCCCGGGGGGCAGACACAGATAGTCCAAGGACCCTGCCGGCCGCAGATGGGGGGGGCGCTGGAAGGTCCCCGAGGCTGGGCAGTGAGCGACTGTGAGGCTGCCCCAGGTAGGGGCCGTTGAAGTGCAGGCCGAGCGGCCGGAGGCTCTCAGGGGTCCCGGGGCTCTCGGGGATCCCGGGGGCCGGTTCGGCGGGCGCCTCCCGGGCGCCTCTTGGGTCCTCGGTGGTGAGGGGTGACACCTCGCTGCGCCCCAAGTCTCCAGAAATCACCCTGTGGGGAGGGAGGTGCGGAGTGGGACCCTGGCCCCCCCTGGGGGCTCAGTCCTCATTCCTGGTACAGTTTTTGGGGCCCCCTTGGCAGTGCCCCAGGGGCTGGGGTCTCCTGGCAGGACCAGCCAACAGGCCTGCTGGCTCCAGGCTGGGGGGGCGCGCGGGGTGACTGGGGTGCTGGGGGCTCACTCTGCCCCTGGACCACAGCCCACCCGGCCTGCCCATCCCCCCCTTCTTGCTCTTACCGGCTGCTCCTGAGGGCAGGGCGGCCCCCACCACCCCTAGAGCACCAGGCTGTACCCGGCAGGGCCTGGGCAGCTGTGCAGACCCTCCCCCTCCGCCCACCCTCCCTCTGGGGGGGCCCTTTGCTTCCGTGCAGACCCCACCCGGGATCCCCGGTCCAGCAGATGCCCCCAGGGTCTCTCCCGGCTCCCCACGCCTGCCCCCAGCCCCCACGACCACCACACACTCACCCCTGTAGCGGGGAGAGCTGGCCGGGTCCCGTCCCCGGGTGTGGGGGTCGCCGGTTGGCTGGGAGCCGCAGCCCGGCACCCCCGTTCTGGAAGGAGAAGGGCAATAGTGTCGGGGGTCCTGCGGAGGGGGTATTTGACTGGGGGGCCCTGCTCATCTGAGCCCCCAGCACAGGGGCTGCCTGCCTCCCCCTCGGGGGTCCCGTCTGCACCCACAGACCTTCTGCTCAGAGGCTGTTCCTCCCGGCACCCCCAGACCCTCAGGGGCTCCCTGGCCCCGCCCCCCCGCCCCGACTCCCGGGCCCGTGTGGGGCCAGGAGCCCCCCTTGGGCCCCTACCTGGAACAGGAGGCTCTTGGCCGGGTTCGGGATTTTCTCCTCCCACTTCCGGTTTAGCCTGCAGCGCGGCCGGAGTAGGGGTCAGGCTCATGCACAGAGGGGAAACTGAGGCTCCTGGGTCCCGCAGCCCCGCCTGCCCGCCCGTGGTGCCGCTCACCTGTACCCGTAGACGCCGCAGAAGCGCAGGGCGGGCACCAAGGCCAGGGTGAGGAAGACCAGGACGAGGACCAGGCCCCAGGTGGGCAGCGCTGTGAGCCGGGAGGGAACCAGCATCAGTGTGTGTGTGGGGGGGGGCGGTCTGCGGGCGGGCTGAGCACCCCCCCAATGCCCAGTGCTTGGGAGAGGGAGACACGGGGCTCAGAGGCTGCACACGTGTGTGCATGTGCTGGGTACACGCACACATGTATGGCCGAGGTGCTTGTGTGCGTCTGTGTGTATGTGTGACTATCTGGGTGAAGTGCGGGTCTATGTGGGTGTGTGTATTTGTGTGTGGACGTACCCACATGGAAAGCGTGTGTCTCTATGGGTGTGCATGTGGTGAGTCTGTGCATGTGGCAGGCTCCGGGAAGCCTGGGGGGAGCAGTGGTTGTAGGCTGAGGCAATCCTGGGGACTTCCTGAAGGAGGCAGCACATATTTGAGACCTGGAGGAGCTGAGCAGGGTCTGAGGCCTCAAGAGCAAAGATGTGGGTGAAAGAACGAGCAGGCCCAGTGGGGGGCCTCCAGCACTGCACTGGGTGGGCTGGGGTCCGAAGGGCTCCTCTCCCCTCACCCCCTCCTCCTTCTGGTCCCTGCTGGTGCAGGGCTGCAGGGAGGCATAGGAGGAGCAGGAGTAGGAAGATGGGGGAGCCGGAAGGTGCACACGACCTCCAGTTCTGGGTTCATCTGGGCTCCTGCCATGGGCACGGGACCCGCCGGCCGAGTGGTCACTGGGCAGTGGCTGCCCCAGGTCATATCACAAGAGACAAAGCGCCAGCGAAAGGGAGGTTGGCGGTGAGACCTGCCCCCCGCTGTGCTCGCTGCCTCGTTTTCCTTCGAGGGCAAGATACTCAGGGCGGGGGTGGTCCCGTCTCCACGCTCTGGGATGTACCCCCGGGGGGGGGGGGGAAGACGTACCCCACTCAGTGTCCCAGACGCTCTCTTTGCTCCAATCGCTCCAGACTCCGTCGTAGCCGCCGTTGGTGGGCTTGACCCTGACCCGGGCCTGGTAGCGGGTGCCGGGCTCCAGCCGGGGCAGGGACATGCTGTGTGCGTTCCGGAGGGACTCCGATGCTGTGTCCTGGGGATGAAGGGCGTGACCCCCTCAGCCCCAGCTCTGCAGGACCCCAAGGGCTGGACCTGTGTCACCCCCAGGAGCCTCCCTGCAGCCCCAGAGGGATAGCTTGGGCTTGGCGACACAGGCCGACTCTGTGACCCGGCCCTGAGCAGCGCCCCGCCCCGCCCTCTGGGAGACCCCTCGGCCCCCGCTCCCTGGGGGCAGCCGGGCCCCCCATGCGGCCCTCCGAGGAGAGCAGGGCAGGATGCCTGGCACTGAACTTCAGCCCACTGCAGCCGCCTGCAGTGAACCTCAGGGCTGCGCCGCCTCTCCCTGCCTCAGTTTCCGCAGTCCTACCCCAAAGCTCCGAGACTGGTTCTAGGTTTCTGAGCTGGGCCCTGTGGTTGCACCCACAACCATAGAGGGCTGCCTGGAAGAAGAGATGACGGGCCCCGGGCCAGGGCTCTGCAGCTCTAACCGAGAGCAAGTCTGTTCAGTGGCTGAGTCCTGTGCGTCCAGGGTGCAAATCTTCTGGGAAAATGTTCCTGGGACTTCTTGGCTTTGCGGACCCGTCACCCCTCAGGCCCTCAGCCCCTGCCTCTGGACATCACTGCCCCTTGGTCACTCGGGGTAAGCCCTGGTGGGCTCAGCCGAGTCACATGACCTCACTGAGGTTAAGCACCTTCACCGCCCGCACAGCGTCGGGCTCTCTGACTTCCAGGGACCTGTCCTGAGGGGTCCGTGGCTGGGACCCAGGTGCCCGCAGGACTCTCTCCTGAGTGCTCCTTGCGAACCCTCACCTCCCACGAGGCCTCTTTGCTCTTGTACTGGACCTGGAAGGTCCAGCCGATGTGCTCGTACTCCATCCTCTCCGTCGTCCAGTTCAGGCTGTAGCTGTCCCCCACCTTGGTCACGCTCAGGGTCGGCCGGGCTATCTGGACTGGAGCGGGGACATTCAGGGGCCTCGTCTCCATCCTGCTCCCTGGGATGCCCCCCAGGGCCCCTCTGCACCCCAACACACAGCGGCACTGCCCTGCCCCGGCATCTCTGGGGATGCTCAGACGCGCCTGGCCGGGATGAGGGAGAGTGACTTCTAGGGGCGCCGGCCCCAGGGCGAGCCCCGCTCGCGTCTCCCTGCTAGAGCAGCATCTGCGTGTGAGGAACATGGAGCGTGTCCCGGTGCCCTTCTGTGTGACTCCCCCCAGCTGCGGAGGGAGGGGCAGGTGGGACCGGTCCGCAGCGGGCAGGCACAGAGGCCCGTGTGGGGATGGAGGGCCCTGACCCAGGGGCCCAGGAAAAGGTCCACACCACCCTCGCCACCACAAGTCAGGCGGGGTCCCCACTGCGGAGCAGAAGTCCGGGACGGTCTTGCGGGGGACTAGCCCGTGCCCGCGTCCTCCTCGGCCAAAGCAGTTCAGCCTTCAGCGCTGCTGATGGCTAGAAACACCCGCCGGGCCCCACACTGCAGCCTGGCAGGAGGGCCAGAAGCTGCAGGCCCAATGTCTGTGGGCAGTGGTCCTGCGGGCCGGAGAGGGCTCTCTCGAGGAACCCCGTCCTTCTCCTCCTCCTCCCCCTCTGCTCCTGCACCGCTGTACCCCGGTTTTTCCTACTTCAACAAGACACTGGAAGGGGCCCTGCCCATGGACTGTGTGGGGGACAGTGACGCCCCGGAGACTGGACCGTGAGGAGCCCTGCATTCACATGGGACACACATGAACCAGGCCATGGCAGGCCCCCAGCACAGGCACACACACATATGCACACGTGCAAACACACAGCCACATTTACACTGTAACAAAAACACATACATGCCCACACACATACACGTCTACACGCATGCATATGCATAAGCACAAATGCACTCCGTACAAACACATGAGAGCACAAATGCATGCACACTCACCAACACGTCAGTGCATGACCTCACACACTATACCTGCAATCCGCAGATACACACATGCACATGACATACAGACACACCCACCACACATACACACACAAACACACACATGCATACACATGTACACAATCTATGTGTGCATAAAGCAGACACACAGACTTAAGCACGTGCACACACATGCACTCATGCACGCACACACACGCATGCGCGCATGCACACACGCACACAAGGCATGTACACACATGCACGTACACGCACACACACGCACACACACATGTATACACACACGCACATGCATGCAGACAAGCACACATGTATATATACGTGCATGTACACACATGTACACACGTAGGCAAGCATGTATACACACATATACACACGCACAAGCATACAGACAAGCACACGTGTATACATATATGCATGTGCACATAGTCATGCACATGCATGTACACGCAGGTGCGCACACAAGCACGCATGTTCACGTGCATGCGTGTACACACATGCACACACAGGCATGCATGTATACACACACGCACGCACACAAGGAATGTACACACATGCATGTACACTCACGCACACACATAGGCACACATGTGTGCAGACAAGCACACATGTATACATACGTGCATGTACACACATGCACACACGTAGGCAAGCATGTATACAAACAACACACACACGCACAAGCGTACAGACAAGCACACGTGTATACATACATGCAGGTGCACATAGTCATGCACATGCATGTACACGCAGGCGCGCACACGAGCACGCATGTTCACGTGCGTGCGCGTACACACGTGCACACACACAGGCACGCATGTATACACGCACGCATGCACACAGACGCGCGCGCACACACGCAAGCACGCGCCTGCAGCGCCCGGGCCGCACTCACTGTTGTTCGAGCTCTTGATGAGCTTCTCCTCGCCGCGGGGCCTCACGGACACCGTGTACCGGCTCTGGGGCTCGGGCGCGGGCACGCGGATCTCGCAGCGGTGCCGGGTGTAGCCGCTGCCGCGCGGCTCCCGCCACACGGGGGCGCACTCCTCCTCCCTGGGGAGCCGGGAGTGAGGGTGCGGGGCGGGGGCCACCCCCCCCCCCCCCCCACCCGGGCCTGCAGGAGGTGGCGCGGGGCACACTCACGCGGCGCCGGGGCTGGGTGTGTAGAAGAGGGAGAAGGGCAGGGAGCGGGCCACCTCGGAGTGCACGTCCCAGGAGCAGCGCAGCGCGTGCGCCCCGTCGAACAGGCACTGCAGATTGTGGGGCTGCGCCGCGTCGCCTGCGGGGAGACCGAGGCCTGCACCCGGGCCCACCCCGGCCCTGCCCCCCGGGGGCATCCCGCTCCCGGGCTTTGGGGTCCGGCTGCAGCCCGGGCCTGCCCGCGGGGTCTGGACAGGGCAGAGACTGACTTCTGGGGAGCTCGGGGCTGAGTTTCCGTGTCGGGGGCTTAGCATGAGTGATACGATTGCACGGACTGTGTCATTGTCCTGGCAGCACCAGGGTCGAGGTCACGGCCCGGCCAGGGAAGGGGCATGGAAGATTCTGGAACCCCGTAGTGAGGCCTCCCAGCTGGTGGTTGAGTGGAGGGACTGTCCCCCGGGGGCTTGGCCCTGTTGCCTCCTTACCGAATGGAGAGTCCCAGGGCACCTCGGCACTCCACCTGCTGGGCTGTCCGGAGAACCCCGAGCCGGGGGCCAGCTGGGCGCGCACTCGGGCCAGGTAGGTGCCAGGGGGCAGGAGCTGGCGTGCCAGGACCGCGCGGGAGGAGCTGGCATAGATGGTGGAGGCGTCCTGCGGAGAAGGCGGTTGGAGCAGGTGCTGTGTGCAGGGGGTCCCTGGGCTCAGGGCGCCAGTGCCCAGGGGCTTCCTACCTCCCAGGAGTCCTGGAGCCGCCGGTATGCCACCTCGAACTGCAGGTTTGACAGCCAGGGGCTCTGCGTCATGTTCCAGGTTAGCAGGAAACTGTCCCGGTCAGCACTGACCTGGAGGTCCGTGGGTGTCGGGGGCTGCACTGCAGGGGTGGGGAGAGGGCTCGTGAGGGGCTGAGTAATGCAAGTACCTGCACCGCAGCCTGAGGGCGCCCTCTGAGACTGACCGGCTCGCCTGCAACCTTCTGGCTCTAGAACGTGCACCTGACCCAGAACCCCTGCACCAGGCAGCGTGCAGGACTGAGGGTCCGTGACGCTGCCTTGCGGCCTCCTGCCAGCAGAGGGCGCCGTGGCCCGCGTTTCTCTCGCCGCACACCTGGCTTCACCTGCCTTCCGAGCATCCCAAAAGGCTCCGTCTCCCGCACCTTCTAGAATAATTGCCTCTCCAGGCTGGCCTCTTTGCTTTTGTTCCTCTCCTCCACCTGGGAAGGAACTGGAAGGAACTTGTGGGTGGCCCGGTTGGATCTTTGCATTAAATAAAACTTTCTGCAATCTCTCTCTCTCTCTCTGTCTCTGTCTCTCTCTCTCTCTCTCTCTCTCTCTCTCTCTCTCTCTCTCTCTCTCTCTCTCCTTTTCTCTTTGGTTTGGGACCGCACCTGGAGATGCTCAGGGGTAACTCCTGGCTCCACCTTCAGGAATCACTCCTGGCGGTGCTTGGGGGGGGCATATGGGGTGCCAGGGGCTGAATCTGGGTTGTTGGGGTGCAAGGTTGTACCATCGCCATTGCTCCAGCTGCACAATCTTTTTTTTTTCTTTTTGGGTCACACCCAGCGATGCACAGGGGTTACTCCTGGCTCTGCACTCAGGAATCAGTCTTGGCAGTGCTCAGGGGACCATATGGGATGCTGGGAATCGAACCCAGGTCGGCTGTGTGCAAGGCAAACGCCCTCCCCGCTGTGCTATCACTCCAAGCCCCCCACAATCTTTATTTTTTAACTTCACTTTGACCCCCTTCCCCAACCCGCCCCCCTCCCCCCACCCCCCAGCGACTTCTCAGGGTTCTGGGGTTAAGAAAGAGAACACAAGGGGCTGAGGCTTGCGGCTTGGAGGAGGGGACAGCCCCTTTCTGGGAGAAGCCCCCGACTTCCTTATGTTGATCTGGAGAGACAGCGTCTTAGGAATACTTGCCCTGAGCGGACCCCAGGCCCCTGTTCTTGGAACCTCCCGGCCCGGCCCGGCCCGGGGACCCCGTCTCACCGTGCTGGGCCAGGGTCACGTTGAGCTGCGCGCCCAGCGGCCTGTTGGGCTGGAAGGAGAAGTAGTCGTAGTCGGCCAGGACGAACAGCTTGCGAGGGATCTCACACTCTCGGGACACACAGCCTGGGCACGGGGCCCCCGTCCAGGACAGGTCATCGCTCTGCTCACAGGACACGGGCTGCGGGGGGTCACTGCCAGGGGGCGGCAGGGTTAACCAGGAGCTCGCATTCGGCCTGCCCGCTCCTGAGACTGCCAGGGGTGATCCCTGAGCACTGTTGGATGAGGCTCCACCACCAATCATACCACCTCGAGGGCTGGGCAGAGGGTTCAGAGGGTGAGTGCACAGGCTCTGCTTGTGGGGGCCCAGGTTCGATTCCCAGCACTGTCTGATTCCCCCCCCAGGACTGCTGGGAGGGACCCCCCCAAGTTCTGAGCGTCAGAGCGTTCCCTGAGCATGGCCGGGCGTGAGAAAATATGCTGAGTGAAAAGGAAAGTACTGGGACTGAGTAGTTGCCAACCAGCAACGGAGGTTGGGAGCCCACAGGGCCTCCTGAAATGAGATGTGGGGTGAGGGCAGGCAGGTTGGTAGAAACTAGGACATTTGAGCGGAAATATGAAGGGGGTGAGGGAGGGAGAGCCGTGGGACTCGGGCAAAGGAGACTTCGGGTCCTTTCTGGGAAAAGCATGTGCCAAGGCCCTGTGGTGGGCAGGCAATGGTTGAGTTGTGGGGTGACAGGAAGTGGGGGACCAGGGAGTGTTGAGTGGTGGGTAGGAGGGTAATGGTTGAGCCGAGGTGCTGGGAAGCCCAGAGCTTGGAAAGATTTAGGGAGTTTGGGTCGGGGACGAACTCTTGTGTTTGGGCCGAAGCACAGGGGAGCTGGGCTGGGCTGCAGGCCGACTGGAGGGCATTGGTGGACGTGCTTCTGGAACATTCCTGATCTGCATGTGGCTCGAAGCATGGGCCGACCACACGCTCTCTGCGCTTGCTGATAGATGGGGCTGAGCGAGGAGGGGCTGAAGGGTGGGCGAGCCGGGAAGCATCAACCAGACCCTCGGAATGTTTGACTGGGCCGCAGACAGCGTCCCCCAGTGGTGGGAGGTGGGACTGCGGGGACAGAGCCCAGATCTGGGTTGGGGGGTTTGGGCCGAAGGGGCCTGTTGGGAAGGCCGAGGGGGGCGGTCTGGGCAGGAGGGGGCAAATGAGAGCCCCGCTGACCCCCTGCCCCACGCCCCAGTCCCGCCCCCCGTGTCCACTCACGCGTTGAGCCTGCGCAGGAGGGTGAGGCCGAGGAGGCTGCGGGCCCCGGGGGACTCGGCCCAGCGGCACCGGATGCGGCTGGTGTAGTCGTTGTAGCAGCGGAGACTCTGCAGCGGGGACTGCCCTGCAGGGACCCGCCGGTCACTCCTGGCCCCACCAGCCCCGCCCCCGCCCCCGCCCCTCCTGGTCCTGGCCGCGTGTGGCTGCCGGGCGGAACCCCCAGGGGCCAGGGTGGGGTCCTGCTAGGGGGCTCCTGGGGTGGACACCTTCTTTGGGGCACACGCCGACTTCTAGACTCCTCTCAGCACCCCCTGAACCCCGCTGGACCCTCCCTGGTGGGTCTGGACCCCCGGGAGCCTGGGGGCGCCTCTGCCTCACCTCCGGGGCAACACCCGAGCCCCCGCTCTGCTAGGGGGTCCCCGGGGGTGGGGGTGGGGAAGGGGATGTGGGACCGAGGTTGTCCGAGGTCCCTGGGCTCAGTGACTCAGGACCCCGTCGCCGGCACCCACTGCCAAGCAGAAGGGGGTGTTGGGGGTTGGGCCGGGAGGGGGCCCCAGGCTGACTTAATGCAGGAAGATGAGAACGTGAAAGTAATGGGATGGGGGTGTGGCACACAGAAGGTTCTGGAAGAGTCAGTTTGGGATTGGGGGCTTTGAATGGCACCCAAGGGGAGGGAGGTCCCAGAGTCAGAGAGAGCGGAACTGGCGGGAAATAGGAGGGGGGGATGGTGAGGGACAGAGGAGGGAGGAGGGAGGTGGGAGGGAGAGGGGTAGGGGTCTGGGGTCTGGGAGCTTCCTGGGGACCTAGAGGGGCCAGGCGGGAGCTGGGGGGGCTCACCTTGGGCGCTGGCCAGGAGGGGCCCCCAGCATAGGGCCAGCAAGGCGCCGGGCAGCATCGTCTCCCTCAGGGTCATCCTGGGACGCGTGGGGGGTGCACAGGGTGACGCGGGGTCCTCACTGCTCTGCCGGCGCTGGGGGCCAGGCCGGAGTCATGTCTGGGTGCCTGCGAAGGGCCCAGCACCCCGCGTCCTCAGGCCGGCGGGAGGAACGTCAGCGCACCCCAGAACAGGCTTGCGGGGCGGGCCTGGGGTCCCAGAAGGTCGGGCACGGGGTCCCCTGGCCAGGTGACCAGACTGGACTGTCCTACGTGGCTCTGGGTGGGCTCCCAGAATCCTCTCGGGCTGAGCACGTGGCCTAGGGCACACACGGCCCCGGGCGCAGCCTCCCACCCCCCTCTCACTTCCCTTTTCTTCACAGCCGCAGCTGGGGTTCCGCTTTGCACTTCCAGGCCCTGGGAAGTACCTGCAGAGTATAAGGGCAGATGCTGTGTGGACACACACAGGTACACACATGCACACACACTCACACATGCACAAATTCACACACATGCATGTACACACATTCACACATGCACACACATTCGCGCGTGTACACACCACACACACGCACACACTCACATATGTGTATACACATTCACACGTACAAACAAGCACACACATGCATGTACACACACGCATGTACACACACGCACACATTCACGCGTGTACACACTCACCACACACATGCACACACTCACACACATGTGTACATACATTCACACACAAACACACATGCACACACATGTATGTACGCACATGCACACATTCATGCATGTACACACTCACCCTACACATGCGCGCACACTCACACGGGCACGCACACACAGACATGCTCACATGCACACACATGAGGACAGACACATGTATACACTCACACACATGCATACATATGCACACACTCATACACATGCACATACATGTGTACACTCACACATGTGCACAAACACACACACTCCACACACTGACACAGTCACACTTCATACACACATTCACAGTCTCCCCCTCCCTCCTCTCCTCCCTTCCTCCCCTCCTTCTTCCCACCTTCCAAATATCACCCAGGAAGCCCGGAAGCCCCCCTCCCTGCGATTCACCCACCAGGCTGGCAGTTCCGTGCAAGTTCCTAAAGACACGGTGCTTGGGCCCCGTGGTGTTGGGCATTACCCAGACCCTGCTGGTGAGTTCTGGGGCCCCCAGGACTGCACCTTGTGCAGCTTGGAGGACTCTGTACTGCTGGGAATTGGACCAGGAATGGTTGCATGCCAGACATGCACCATAACCCCGAAGCTATCTCTCTGCCCTGCTGCCTTTCCTCTTTTTTTTCTAACCTGCAACTGATAAATGATGGCTGGAGCTGCAGCAGCTGTTTTGGGCCCTTGAGAACGGAAGTCATGTACAACAGCAAGAGAAGGATCTGAATCCCTTTCCTCAGCGTAGGACATCAGGACCTCAGAGACCCTGCCTCTAGCCGCCTTCCTTGAGGGGAAAGTGGGTCTCTCCAGCGAAAGTCATTGTTACAAGGGGATCTTTTCATCTGATACATTTGATACAATTGAAAACAGAGGAAATGTCTCCCAGCCCCACAAAAGAGACAGTCCGCTGAGCAAAGGGCGTGATTCATTTCTCTTTAGCAGTAGCAGAACTTTCACTCATCCAAGAATAAAAGGGAACAAACAAGGTGATTTTCTTTCTTCTTTTTTTTTTTTTCCTTTTGGCCACACACAGTGGTTCTCAGAGATTAGGCAGCGCCTGGGGCAGCCCGTGTTGTGCCGATCACTCCACGGTCAGCCCTTACAAGGGAAGCACCCTGCCTCTGTCCCGTTTCTCTAGTCCTAGACCATCGGAATGGAACCAGAACAGCATAAGTTCCCCCACCCCAAGGAACAGCAAATGCTAGTTAGAGAGCGAAGTCGGAAAAACACTCGACTCAGAGGTCTAAACCAAGCATCATGGCATGTCAAAAGTCAAGCTTCTGGGCTGGAGTGATAGCACAGCGGGTAGGGCTTTTGCCTTGCACGCAGTCGACCTGGGTTCGATTCCCAGCATCCCATAGGGTCCCCCAAGCACCACCAGGAGGAATTCCTGAGTGCCTGAGCCAGGAGTAACCGCTGTGCATCGCCAGATGTGACCCAAAAAACAAAAACCAAAAAGCAAAAACGTCAAGCTTTCTTAGAAGTTGTGAACACATCAGGACAGAGAAGACATTCCAAAAATTCTTAAAAAAAAGAAAAAAAGATGGAGGCCAGCCGCACATGCTGGGGGAAAAGGCAGCTTAGAGAAGGGAGCACCAAATAAAGGATGTTGGGAGGATCCTCCCAGGATGGGAGAAGCATGCTGAAAGTAGACTACAGACCGAACATGATTGCCACTCAATGCCTCTTTTGCAAACCTCAGCACCCAAAAGGAGAGAGAGAACAAAAGGGAATGCCCTGCCACAGAGGCAGGGTGGGAGTGGGGCATGGGGGGTGGGAGGGGTACTGGGATCAGTGGTGGTGGAGAATGGGCACTGGTGGAGGGATGGGTACTCGATCATTGTACAACTGAAACCCAAGCACAAAAAAGTTGTAAGTCTACAACTGTACCTCTTGGTGTTTCACTAATAAAAATTAAAAAAAAAAGTCAAAGAAATGACTTTAGGAGATGTTCCAGGGGTTGAGTCCCAGAGGGGAGAGACTGAAGGTGGTGAGCTATAGCCGGGGTGAGCAGAGAACCCACAGATGCTAGAGAAGGAGGAGGAGAGGGTCCGGGATGCTAACGCCAGACCCCCCCGTGAGGGCTGACGCGTTTCACATGCAGCTTTGAGGGCTCCCGTGAGCTGGGAGAGGAGGTCGCTGCCAGCTCCGGAGAACATCAGGGAAGACGGCAAAATCTGCTGAGGACCTGGTGGTGTTCGGATGCTTAGCCTTTGATGGTACCCAGGGGTGGACAAGAAGTGTAAGTGATGATGATGTGTTATGTGGATGGAGTGAGAAGAAATGGGGGAAAACATGGGCCATAGAGTGGGAGGGGGCAGGTTGGGGGAAAAGTCAGGAGAAGGAGAAAGAAGGAAGCAGAAACATCTTCCCACTCATCACAATTCTGCCAACTCCCCAAAGGATCCTCCCCCCGCCTTCATTTTGGATGGCACCCAGTGATGCTCAGGGGTTCCTCCTGGCTCATGCACTCAGGAATTACTCCTGGCGGTGCTCAGGGGACCCTATGGGATGCTGGGAATTAAACCTGGGGCAGGCTGCATGCAAGGCAGATGCCCTCCCCGCTATGCTATCGCTCCAGCCCTCCCCCATAAAGGATCTTTTTGATGGGGCTTGGCCAATGGTTGCCCAGTGAGAACGAATCAAAGATGAGTGACTGGCTCTGTAAGGTTCCAGGACCAGGGGAGCAGATCGCTGGACTGAGCACAGCAAGGAAAGACACACAGCAGGAATCTGGGAATTGTCATGGTACCAACAGCGATGTCAAGACTGTTGGCTGCTGAGTTTCGAAGCTGGATTGTTACGTAGGACCCCTCCTTCCAAACTCCAGGTGAAGCAAAGCCGTGAAAGTCCAAAGTGAGGGGCTAGCATGCGGCCGACCCGGGTTCGATTCCCAGCCTCCCATAGGGTCCCCTGAGTATATCCAGGAGTGATTCCTGAATGCAGAGTCAGAAGTAACCCCTGAGCATTGCTGGGGTGCCCCCCCCAAAAAACAAAAAAACTGTCACGGTCACAGTCCTCCCGTTATTCATCGATTTTCTCGAGTGGGCCCAGTAAGGTCTCCATCGTGAGAACTTGTTGTTACTGTGTTTGGCATATTGAATACGTCACGGGGAGCTTGCCAGTCTTTGCCTTGCGGGCGAGATACTCTCAGTAGCTTGCTGGACTCTCTGAGAGGGGCGGAAGAATCGAACCTGGCTTGACCAGGCTGGCTGCGCGCAAGGCAAACGCCCTACCCGCTGTGCTATCGCTCTAGCCTTAAACAAACGAACAAACGAACGAAACCCATGCTAAAGAGAACAGCTACGGGAAATCTGCCAGAATATTTCCAATATATGGAACCAATTGCTAACAAGTCATATTAATGTGCAAACGACAAAGAGCGTGTCAGACCAAGGGACAGAGGACATTTCCCGGTTCTGCCCGAGCGGGAGGGAGAGGCTGGTGAGCATATAAACAACATTGGCTTCCCTCCTCATCAGGGAAAGAAAAACCTCCGAGCCAGAGAGAGAGCTTTCGTATTCATTATCTCGACAAAATGGAAAGAGCGAGACTTTCCCCAAAGAGAAATTAGCCCTTTTAAAGAAACAATCCTTGGGGGTGGGGGGGAGCGGGGTGTGTGTGTGAATTCGGCTCTTTTGAGGATTCTTTCACCAACTCTATTAAAATTGTCAAAGGGCAAATCTCTTGCCCGGTACTTTTGCTTCCAGGAAACTGGGCTTGTAGCAGTGTTGTTCCGGCGTGGGAATAGCCTGAGTGCTTATCAACACGAGTTCGAGAAAGCTATGGGGCTGATAAACACCACAAATTTCCTGGGGTTCATCAATGAGCTCAAGTTTAAGTGAATTCCTAAGAAAAACTGTCCAAAGCGTCTTGTTAAGTTACAGTGCAGGGGCTGGAGCCATAGCACAGGGAGGAAGGCATTTGCCTTGCACACGGCTGACCTGGGTTCGAGTCCCAGCATCCCATATGGTCCCCCGAGCACCGCCAGGAGTAATTCCTGAGTGCAGAGCCAGGAGGAACCCCTGTGCATCGCCGGGTGTGACCCAAAAAGAATAAAAAAATAAAAAAGGAAAAGGAAAGAAAAAAATGTTGTAGTACAAGCTACACTTCTATTATGCACACAGAAAAACTCTAGGGGGACCCCTGGGAACAGCTCTGGGGCTCAAGCCGTCACCTTGGAAGTGAGAGGCCTTGAGTGGGATTCCTGGTTACCCCCACATGTGCCGGACCAGGTCCTGGTGGTTCCGCTGTGTGCCCCCCCACCCCCCAGCATGTGTGCAAACATCATCACGACAGTAAAAGTGAGCACTGTGAACTCTGAGACAAAAGTGGGTGACAAGTCTTCCCAGAGCACTGTGGCGGAAGGTGTGAGCATCCCACTCAATGTGGAGACTCCCCCAGAGAGGGAAGGAAAGAGAAGAAAGAAACAAGTTTTGGGGGAGGCGGGAAGGGGCCTCGGGGCGCCCCGTGAGAGGTGTGCCGCATTCCTTTGAACATTCACTCTCGGGGGGCCTTGCCGGGTCATGCTGATCACCACTGTGACAGTGCCGTGACCAACCCGGACGGCCCGTGGGTCTCACATGCATAAACAAAAACCCACTCATGGGGCCGGAGCCATAGCACAGCGGGGAGGGCATTTGCCTTGCATGCAGCCGATCCGGATTCCATTCCCGGCATCCCGTATGGTTCCCTGAGCACCGCCAGGAGTAATTCCCGAGTGTAGAGCCAAGAGTAACCCCTGTGCATTGCCAGGTGTGACCCCCCCCTAAAAAAAAAAAAGAATAATTTCTGGGGCTGGAGAGATAGCACAGCGGGTAGGGCATTTGCCTTGCACGCAGCCGACCCGGGTTCGATTCCCAGCTTCCCACATGGTCCCCTGAGCACCGCCAGGAGTAACTCCTGAGTGCAGAGCCAGGAGGAAACCCTGAGCATCGCTGGATGTGACCCAAAAAAAGCCCCCCCCCCCAAAAAAAAAGACATTACTTGCGAGAAAGTACAAGCGGGCCGGCTTTGCTCCCCTCTAAACTCTCAGTGAGGGGGGAAGGACGGTGCCCAGAGAGCAGTTCCTGGAGTTCTAGAACGTCAGCAGCAGCCAGTGAAACAGCACTCAGCAGCTCTGCCCTACAGGGACCTCGGGAGGCTGCCACCCTGGGGCCCACACAAGCACCTGCCTTCCTGCCACAGGGCGAGCGCCTGTCCCCACCCCAACACAGGCGCCCCCAGATGCTCACCCATCTGGCTTTGGGGCCAGGCCCAAGTCCCCGGACTCGAGCCCAAGTCAGGGAGGACCTAGAGTAAGAATGATTTTTCTGGGAGAAGAGGTTGCCCCGGCAAGGAGAGGCTCAGCTCGTCCCCTGCGCTCCAGCCCCTGAAGTCACCAGGAGTACCCAGCACCTCATGGGCACACACTAGCTACAGGCACTCTGCCCCATGTACAGACACACACGCACACACACGGACACACATACGCACACACGTATGCACACATACACACGCACACACATGCATACACACATTCTCTCTATTCCCAGATGCATGGACACACACTCACATACACACTCGAAATTCTAGGTGTATGCTCTCTCTCTCTCTCTCGCTCTCTCTCTAATTCCAGATGCATGCACACACACACAACACATACACACACACTCTCTCTCTAATTCCAGGTGCACACACACATATACACACACGCACACACTCTAATTCCAGGTGCACACACACACACACTCTCTCTCTCTAATTCCAGGTACACACACACATGCACACACATGCACACACATGCACACACATGCACACACAAACACACACTCTCTAATTCCAGGTGCACACACACACATTCGCACACACAACACTCTCTCTCTAATTCCAGGTGCACACACACACATTCGCACACACACACTCACTCTCTCTAATTCCAGGTGCACGTGCGCACACACACACAGACACACACACACACTCTCTCTCTCCAGGTGCCAGGGTGTGTGGCTCTTCCCACTGCAGGCCCTGGGCACCCAGCCCCACGGCCACCAGTGAGGGACCAAGCGGGACAGACGGGAACTCGGGTGTGCGGCTTCCACCGCCGCCCCCCGACACACTTTACCCCAGCGACTGGGCCTGAACCCCCGGAGTCCCGGGCTCCCCCTCCGCCCTCCCAGACTCCCGCAGCCCCTGCTCCACCCGGCTGTTCCCCTCACCTCTCCAGGCTGGAGCAGCAGTTTCCTGCCAGAGTCTGGGGCGCTGGGGAGCCTCGTTGCTTTCTATTCAGCCGGCGCGCCCCGTCTTGGGAAACAGACGCAGAAAGAGGAAGTGACAGCGCCAGGCCTGTCTCTGCCCCCAGAGAGTCTTCCCGGAGCACCCCCAGCCCCTCAGAATCGGGCGCATCCACAGGGCTGTTGTCCCGAGGGCCCGGGAACCCGCCACTGTGTCTCTGCTTGTGTCTCTCCCCTCCTGCCTGCTCCTGTTTGTGATGGTGTGTGTGTGTGTGTGTGTGTGTGTGTGTGTGTGTGTGTGTGTGTGTGTATGTGTTGCAGGCAGTGTGGGCAGGAGCCCCTGGGACCTGGCCTAGACCACCCGCTGGGCCCCCACTCCTACTCAGACTGGTGTGGGAGGATGCTTAGTCGACGTTCACACCCTCCCTGCCCCTCAGGTCAGCTCCTGGCTGTGACCTCCGTGAATGTGTCTCTGGACATTCTCCATGGACGTGTCTACACAGGCAAGGGGCCCTGGTGATGCAAGTGTTAATTTCTGCTGCCTGGAATTCCTGGGTGTGATGATCTGATGCATGGAGGGTCCCTCTTCCTCGGAAGACCCCTCGGAAGATTCACAGTCTCTGAATGCATTGTCTTATTGAAGGGAGGTGAAGGAATTCTCAAACACCCCCATACAGATTAAAAAAAAGAAAAATGAAACCCAAACCAAAGACCATAAAAAGTGACCCAGGGTCTGAAAGTCAAGTCTGAGCAAACAGGAAATGCAGAACTGCATTTGCTCTTGGCAAACAAAAGGAGTTTGTATTTTTTTTTCTCTTTTGGGTCACACCTGGCGATGCACAGGGGTAACTCCTGACTTTGCACTCAAGAATCAGTCCTGGTGCTCAGGGAACCCTATGGGATGCTGGGAATCGAACCTGGGTTGGCTGCGTGCAAGGCAAACGCCCTCCCCGCTGTGCTATCCTTCCAGCTACAAAAGGAGTTTAGACCACCTGGAGTTTTAACAGTGGGAGGGGGGGACAGGCGACTGCAGGTTCATCCCTGTGACACCAGGCCCTGGTGGGGGCTGTGACATCCATTCCAGGGCTGTGGGTTCTGCCTCCCAGGTGAAAGAAACTCCCTGGGGAGGAACGTCCGTGATTTCTGGTCCAGGTTTCTCCTTGATTCACTCCCCATCAGGGTTGGGCAAACTCACAGGGAAACCATCCTCCACGGAGAGATGCAGGGAAGTCCCGAGTATAGAAGCAGATCTACGGGCGTGATTGGATACTGGTATGAGAGAAAGATGCCCAGGAGCCCACAAGCAGAGGAGCAAGAAAGAGACAGCAGCACACACACGCACGCACGCACACACATACACACGCACGCACACGCACACGCACACACACGCCACAGAGTCCTACTTGGCTCTAAGATGCAATAATGCAAATTGCCCCTGTGGGAATGGATCCAGAGGCGATCATGCTGAGATCAGCCAGAGAGACCAAGACCGACCGATCTCTCTCCTATGTGCAGTATAATGAAACATAATTAAGGGCCAGGACGATGGGACAGCAGGGAGGGCGCTTGTCTTGCATGTGGCCGACCCAGGTTCAATTCCTGATGCTTCATAAGGTCCCTGAGACCTGCTACAAGTGATCCCTGAGCACAGAGCTAGGAGTAAGCCCTGAGCACTGCCAGGTGTGGCCCCAACAACAACAACAACATAATAATAATAATAATAAAGACACATAATAAGGGATCAACAATTGGCCAGAGTTCATGAAACTTGGAGTCGGCCTAAATTATAAATAATTGATCTGCTGAGGGGACAGAATGAGAGGGGACCCACAGACACCAGGGAGGGTCACTGAGAGTCTGGGGGTATGTAAGTGAACACTGCATGCTGTAACCATGAGCAGTACAGTAAATCAGGGTGATTAATTAAGACTTGAAAAAAAAGAGAGGTAGGAGTGATAGCACATCGGGGTAGGGTGTTTGTCTTGCACGCGGTCGACCCGGGTTCGATTCCCGGCATCCAATATGGTCACCTGAGCACCACCAGGAGTAACTCCTGAGTGCAGAGCCAGGAGTAACCCCTGTGCATCGCTGGGTGTGACCCAAAAAGCAAAAAATAAATAAATAAATAAAAAATATAAATAAAAAAGAGGGGTGGGAGCAATAGCACAGCGTGTAGGGTGTTTGCCTTGCACGCGGTCGAGCCGGGTTTGATTCCCAGCATCCCATATGGTCCTCCGAGCACCGCCAGGAGTAATTCCTGAGTGCAAAGCCAGGAGTATCCCCGAGTATTGCCAGGTGCTACCCAAAAAGAAAAAAAAATACTGATATTTGCAGAAAGAACAGCAGAAACCTCTGTTGGACCTGGGGAGAGAGCCAAGTGGTGAGATAAAACTGGACATGCCCAAGGCCCTGAGTTTGATTCCAGCAAAAAGCTTGGGAGAAGCTTGTGGAGAAGTCACCGCCTCACTGCCAAGCTCACCTCTAAGTCCCAGGGATTGTCTTAGTGATGTCTCAGCCCTCGTCCTTTGCAGCAAAGGACCAAGGCTGCCTCTGAGGACCCATCTTTGCAGCCTCAAGAGGAGCCCCAAGAAACTGTCAACTCTGTTTTCTTAGATGCATGCAGGTCAGGCATTTCACAAATGTCTCCTGATTCCTGGTTTGTCCGATGACTGCGTGTCATTGGATTGGATCTATTTTTGGTTTTTTTTGCTTTTTGGGCCACACCCAGCCATGCCTCCTGGCTTTGTGCTCAGGAATAACTCCTTGCAGTGGTTGGGGGACCATATGGGAAGCCGGGGATTGAATCTGGGTCAGCTGAATGCAAGGCAAACGCCCTCCCCACTGTACTATCACTCTGGTCCAAGTGTTATTGGATCTAGATGATTCCTTTTTGGGGGCAGAACAGAGAATTGGTGCTGGAATCATCTGGAAGCCCCCACTAGTCTTCAGTTCCCATCGGTCCCGGTTTGGTGCTGGTCCCTCCAGTTGCTGATTTAGATGGAGACGGGCCAAGTGTGTCCATTGGGATGTTAGTGTTCCCCCAACCCTCTTCCAATGAGTGAGCATTTTGTGGAGATGTCCTTTGGGAGTCTGTGGGGTTCCTTGTGCGACACCCACACCCCCACGCCTGGTTCTGGGGCCCATGACACCCATCACCAGAGGAACCTGACTGTGCAGTTGCCACTAGGAAACTCCTCGTCACTTCTGCAATCATCGCACGGCACCCCGTCATCAGAAAGGGCTTTGGCCCGCCCCACGTCTTCCTGCCCATCCATGCAGGCTCAGGAGCGCCAATTTCAGGAAGTGGGTGGTCACTAGTGACGATTCATGTGTGTCTACAGCTTTGAGTCACCCACATTTGCCTCCCGTATCCTTGGTATAACTGGGCACCGTTCAGGAAGCCCTTTCTCATTCTCTTTTTTGTTTTTTTTTTGGCTTTTTGGGTCACACCCGGCGATGCACAGGGGTTCCTCCTGGCTCTGCACTCAGGAATTACCCCTGACGGTGCTCAGGGAACCAGATGGGATGCTGGGAATAGAACCCGGGTTGGCCGCGTGCAAGACAAACGCCCTACCCGCTGTGCTATTGCTCCAGCCTCTCTCATTTTTTAAAGATTTATTTTCATGTTGGCAAAAGTCACAATTGTTGATACAGTTCTAGAGTTGAAACTGATTAGATAACAAAGATATTAACATCAAGAAGTTTAAAAAAATCAAATTTTTTTCTGTGAAAATTGTTATACCTGATCACAGGTTGTTAAGTCCTTGTTGAAGAATTTCTTAAGCTATTTGTTGCTAGTTGAGTTATTATTAGTTGTGTTATTATTAGTTGGGTTCAGCTGATTTCTCCTCCTCCTCTTCCTCCTCCTTCTCCTCCTCCTCCTCCTCCTCCTCCTCCTCTTCCTCCTTCTTCTTCTTCTTCTTCTTTTGCTTTTTGAGTCCCACCCAGCAATGCTCAGGGGTTACTCCTGGCTCTGTACTCAGGAATTACCTCTGGTGGTGCTCAGGGGGACCCTATGGAACGCCGGGGTTTGAACCTGGGTTGACGGCATGCAAGGCAAATGCCCTCCCTGCTGTACCATTGCTCCGGCCCCTAGTTGAGTTGCCTCTGATGCTACTTTCCCATCTAATTTGTTGTGCTCCTACTGGAATTTCAGTATTGAGGAATTAGCAGGTGTTCAGAGACATCACGGTCTACAGTCTGGGCCAATGAATGAGTAGACATGGCGGCAACTGTGTGAGGGGCGTGGCTGCCGGGTTTCCCAAGTATGGGGGCTTGTGGGGAGGCAGCACTTCAAGGCCAGACGAGGTCAGCTGGCTCTGGACCCTACAGGGAAGACAAAGGTACCAAAGTTTCAGAGGCACGTAGATGGCCTCTGGATTGAGCTGTGACAGGTGACAGACTCCTCCTGGAGACTTCGGTGAGGGGTTAGGACCCTGTGTGGGTCTTGTCTGTGAATGTGTCAACACGCAAACTCTATAAACCAGCCCCAGAGTCTCAAAGGTGAACCTCCTTTTCCTCCTAGCTTCCCTGCCCGACTCCCTTCTTTATCTCCTCGGCACAGTCAATCTGGCCTTGATCCGCACCTTCCCCGCTCACCGCCTCTCCTCCCTCACCTCCCTCCTGCCATTTGTCCTGGACTTGTGCACAGTCTGCTCCAGTAGAAATGCAGGCTTTGCTTTCTCCCATCCCATTGGCCACCCTTCATCCGGATCTCCAAGATCTCCAAGAGTTTTTCCTTGGCTGGTCCAGCCTTCACCCCACTGGGCACCGGCCCTTCCTTGTGGGGCTGCCGGGCCTCCACACACCTGCAGGGGGCGCTCTGCACGTGGGGCTCTCCAGGGGAGTGAGCTGAGTCTCTGTCGGGCACGGGTTCCCATGTACCTGGGTTTTCCCGCTGTTCCGCTCTCCAGTGAGGTTCATCCCGTCTTGGGTGACCTCACTGGTTCTGCCTGATTTATTTATTTATTTACTTGCTTTTTTGGGCCACACCTGGTGATGCACTCAGGAATTACCCCTGGCGGTGCTCAAGGGACCTTATGGGATGCTGGGAATTGAACCTGGCTCGGCCACGTGCAAGGCAAACACCCTCCTTGCTGTGCTATTGATCCAGTCCCTACAGCTCTGGTTTTTTTTTTTTTTTTTAGCTTTTTTGGGTCACACCCAGCGATGCACAGGGGTTCCTCCTGGCTCTGCACTCAGGAATTACTCTTGGGGGTGCTTGGGGGGGATCCTAAGGAATGCCAGGCATGGAACCTGGGTCTACTGCTGCAAGGCAAATGCCCTCCCCATTGTACTATCGATCTGGGCCCCCCACCCCTCCATTTCTTTTTTTTTCTTTTTGGGTCACACCTGGAGATGCACAGGGGCTACTCCTGGCTCTGCACTCAGGAATTGCTCCTGGCGGTGCTCAGGGGACCCTATGGGATGCTGGGAATCGAACCCAGGTCGGCCGCGTGCAAGGCGAACGCCCTCCCCGCTGTGCTATTGCTCCAGCCCCATCGGTTTGTTTATTTTCTGATGGAGAAACAGGCGTCCCATGCATGTCCCTGTGTGTCCCCTCGCCGGGCTCCACAGGGTGAGCCTCTGGGCCAAGCTGTAAAGCTGCCCTCTGGGCTCTGTCCGATGGACACCGCCGACAGCCATGGAAGAGACACCTGTCTCTCTCTTTTTTTTTAATAATTTATTTCTTTATTGAATCACTGTGGGAAAAGTTACAGAGCTTTCGGGTTTAGGTCTCAGTCATGTAAGTATCAATCACATTTCCCTTTACCAATACTTATTTTTAACCGTGAACCCCAATAGAACCCCACCTCCCACCCCTCCCAATTCCTGTGTGGCAGATGAGTTCTAGTTAATACTCTATCTACTTTGACTAGATACATTGTTTCGATAGAAGATGCACAATTATTGTTTAGAGTTTACGACCCCCCCCCCCAATCAGATATGCTGAAACAGCGTTGTGAAATGATTTGCTTTCTACAGCTGGGTTTAAGAATAAAATGATGTCGCGCGGCCGCTATTGCAGCCGTGCGGTTTTGGATTTCTGCTATTTTACTTATTAACCCTGGAACTATTTCTATTAAAAGTTAGATAGTTAAGAGCTTGGTTTCTGTGCTCTGGAGTCGTGGCCGTGCCGGAGAGCCGCTCGTGGGGGGCAGCCGGTGACCTCGGTCGGGCGTGAAGGACGGCCCAGAACGCCCCCCTTCCCATGAGGCCCCTGCTGCCCCCCGCCCCCGGCTCAAACCTGCTGTCCACAAGGCTCCCGTGCGGCCGCCATCTTTCTTTCCAGAGAGGAGCGGGCGAGCGGGACAACACCCTTTCCCCTCCGGGCAGGCATGCTGGCGCGGTTTAACACATAGTCCATTTGCTTTTCTGCTCCAAGCGGGTGGCTCTCTGTGCTAAGTCCTTGTGCCTCCGGGGCCGTGGCCGTGCCGGAGAGCCGCTCGTGGGGGGCAGCTGGGGACCTCGGTCGGGCGTGAAGGACGGCCCAGAACGCCCCCCCTTCCCATCGAGACACCTGTCTCTTACCCTGGGGACACCCCTCTGGAACATTCCATTCCTGGGCAGGCCGAGCTAAAACCCCAAACACCCCCAAAGGCAAAAGAGGATGTTTGGGGGTGAACAGAGGGTTCAAGGCGTAGAGCACAAGACTCGCCTTGTGTGAGGCTCAGCAGGTTTGGGGTTTTATTTTGTTCGTTCAGGGGCCTCCCCTTGGGGCTCAGGGCTTGCTCCTGGCTCTGTGCTCAGGAGTCACTCTGGACTCAGTGCTCAGAGGTCCCGCTACGATGCAAAAACTGAGCTGGGCTTGACTGCACACAAGGCAAAACACTGTTTAGTCCTGTCCCATCTCTCCAGTCTCTGGGGCTCCAGATGTGGCCCCTACTGAGTGACACCCCATGTGGCCTCCACAACTAAAGCAAACAGGTGGTCTGCATGGAGGAGGTGGCTCAAAGGACCTCATGAGGCACACGTCTCATATGTCCAGGGCACTGGGTTCAATCACGGGCACTGCCTGTACAGTCCTGGTGGTCCCCCGCAACCCCATCCCGCACCTCTGGATGTCGGCTGCTTTGAACTGTGGGTAGAATGTCCCTTGCCATGGGCCCTGGGGTGCCCGGACTCTCTCTCGCCCCCTCCTGGACCCCGACATGGTGCAGCTGTGACGTCCGTCCACCCACCCCTCCGGTGTCCCGGACCCCCGGAGGAAGCCTGTCCTGGGGGAAGTTGCAGACGAGCCACATGGGGCAGATGATGGGTGGCCGTGTGGTCGCCATGACCTCTGCGGGCAGCTGCCCTTTGGGCGGAGAGCGGGGCTGGCCAGGCCCCTGTCCTGTCTGGGGCTTCCCCATCCCTCCGGCGTCCACCCGCTTGTGGTTCCCGGTTCTGGTGGTCACCGCGGGGCTGGGCCTCTCCCCACAGGACCCTTCCTAGAATGAGAGGCGGAGAAAGGGAAGTGTGACTTGGCGAATGTCTGAGAATTCTGCCCCTGGAAGCAGCTGGTGGACGGGCCCCTGCTTTGGTCTGGGAGCGGGAGGGAATGCTTAGCCCCTGCCCTGCTGAAGGAGGGTCTTGGATGCGATTTGGGAGGCCCATGGGTCTCCCCAGGAGGTACTTTTGTAGGAATGTTCCTGGGTGCCTTTCCTGGGTCCCCGAGTTTCCTGCCAGGTGGAAGTGGAGCCCAGGAGAGACACCCTCTGCCTCGCTCCTCCAACCCCTCACCAGCCACGCAGGGCACCCCATGCTCTGAGCTGTTCCCCTGGACTCTCAGCCATGACTTGACTTCCCGTCTAGGATCTTAAGTGAAAGAAATGTCTTCGCTTCCTCTTTCAAAGCCCAAAGTTCCAGGGGGTGGAGGGATGCCCTGTCTCTGCCTCTCGCGACTTTCGGGGTACCTCTGGGGATTTCAATCTTGCTCCAGCCAGCTCCTATCCCCACTTCACCCCACCTTCCTCTGGTCTCCAAGTGCCCCCCTCAGTTTCTCCTTGGGGACCCTGTTTTTAGATTTGGGGCCCGCTTGGATAACGGGGTGATCTTATCTCAAAATCTTTAACAAATTCCATCTGACTAAGCCTCTTTTATTATTTTTAATTTTTTAATTTTCATTTTAGGTTTTTTTTTTTTTTTGCTTTTTGGGTCACACCTGGTGATGCTCAGGGGTTCCTCCTGACTCATAAACTCAGGAATTACTCCTGGAAGTGCTCGGGGGACCCTATGAGATGCTGGGAATCGAACCCGGGTTGGCCACATGCAAGGCAAACACCCTACCCGCTGTGCTATTACTCCAGCCCCTAAGCCTCATTTATTTATTTATTTATCTATTTGTCCACACGGTCACTGTCACATGCTCTGGGGACCAAGACGTGACCCTTCTCAGGGATCAGTCACTCTCACTCGTGGCATGGTGTATTAATCAGCGCACATTCTTCGACCTACAACAACGGTGGAGCAGACGGAGGTAGACAGAGAGGGCGTCTTCCATGAGTCTGCCAAAAGTAGTAAGACCAAGATAGGGTTTCAAGAAGTTCCCCTTTCATTCACCCTAAAACTGTTGCATGCATAAAGGCCAGACCCATCTGTGGACCGGAGCCCCGCTCTGATAAGACTCTCAACTGTGGCCAGCACGGAGCAGAGAGGGCTGAACCCCCCCCCCCCAAAAAAAAAGCAGAAGCTCCAGCAGGAACAAAAGCCTGTGAGAAGAACCTAGAGGTGGGCGGGAGAAGTCCCAAGCTCGTCCCCCCACAACCTCTGAGCGTCAGACTCTTATCTACATAGAAATCCCCCCACCCCACACACTCCCCCACCACCCCGAGATAGTTTGGGAACAAAACCTATAAAACTAGCATCACAGAGGCAAGTAAGATGTATTCTCTAGCTTGGAGACTCACCGTGTATCTGCAACGGATGATTCATTCGCTGCAAAACCACAAGCCCCCGCCCCCCGATTTCAGAGAAGGGACGTTGCCCAACTTCCCTTGATGGAACCATGGTTGCAATTCCTTGTCTTACGATGCTCTTTGTAAGTGCTCTTGGATGCCCTGGTCCCCAGTCAGTAGCTTTCCAGTGCTTTGCCTAGCTGGGAGCCTGGTCTGGCCAGCTGGTGTCAAGAATCCCCTGATTTTCCTGCCACATCTCCATCCTGCAGTGCTTGGTTAAGAGAATTTGGGTTTTTTTTGTATTGTGTGTTTTGAAGAAACCACTGAGAATGCGCCAAGGAACTTTCCTTAGGGGAGAGTGTGTGAAGATTGTTGTTTTTCACCCAGGTGCCATTGAACCCTTCTACAAGAGATTAGGTATATGTTGTTAAAGGCTGAGCCTTGTGTTTATATATATATATATATATATATAATTAAAAATTATTTCAGTTCTACTTTGGGGCAGGGGTTGGGGTTCGGGATGGAAACATTCAAAATATGATGGTGGGAATGCATCATGGTGGAGGTATTGGTGTTCGAATATTAAATGTAATCAAATATTGTGAACCACTTTAGATTTCCAAGCCTGCTCAGATCGGGACTGGGCCTCCTCCACCCAGATCCCTCATCTTCTAGTATGTAGGCGTTACACCCACCAACTGCCCCTGGCGCCATGTAATCCCATCAACGGTCAAGACCTAGAGACTATAAAACCCAGCTCCCAGAAGAGAATAGCGCAGAGTCTCCTGCCTCCGCACCTGGCTGTCCTCACAGGGGCCCCTTGGAGGAGGGCGAGTTGAGTTTCCCTCCCCGCCCCGAGCAGAGCCCTGGCAGCTGAAGACCTCCGGTTCCAGCCACAGCCATGCTTAAGACCACTTTCCACATGTTCAGACAAGCCTCACTCATGAAGGAACCAGCAGAGGAACCCAGGTGTGCGGGACCTGGCGCTGAGATCTCCAATCCTGTTCAGATCAGGACTGGGCCTCCTCCACTCAGATCCCCCATCTTCCAGTATGTAGGCGTTACACCGACCAACTGCCCCCGGCTCCGTGTAATCCTATCAACGGCCAAGACCCAGAGACTATAAAACCCATCTTATTATCTAGTTCTTACTCTGGAGAACCTGGCAGGCTACCGAAAGTATCCTGCCTGCATGGCAGAGTCTGACCAAATCCCCGTGGCATATTCAGCATGCCAAAAACCAGTAACAATGATGCGTCTCATTCCCCTAACCCTGAAAGAGCCTCGAATGTGGCACTTTCTAAAATCTCAGGGTTAGGACGAAGGAGACGTTACTGGTGCCTGCTGGAGGAAATCAATGAACAACAGGATGACAGTGATACAGTGATCACAATCATCCTGTTGTTCGTCGATTTCCTCGAGCAGGCACCAGTAACGCCTCCTTCTTCCTAGCCCTGAGCTTTTAAAAGAGCCATTTCCATGCTCTTTCAGGATTAGGAGAATGAGACCCATCATTGTTACAGGTATTTGGCATATTGAGTACGACTCGGGAAGTTTGCCAGACTCTGCCGTGCGGGCAGGATACTTTTGGTAGCCTGCCGGGTTCTCCAAAGGAAAAATGAGATAATAAGATGTCCAGGAGCTGGGTTCTATAGTCTCTGCATCTTGGCCGTTGATGGGATCAACCTGGCACTGGCAGCAGCTGGTGGGTGTGACGCCTACCTACTGGAAGATGGGGGGTCTGGGTGGAGAAGGCCCAGTTCCAATCCGAGTAGGCTTGGAGACCTCAGCCCCAGGACCCGCGTGCCTGGGTTCCTCTGCCAGTTATTTCATGCATGAGGCCTGTTCGGACGTGTGGAGAGTGGTCCCAGCATGGCTGTGGCTGGCTCTGGAGGTCCTCAGCTGCTGGGGCTCTGCTTGGGGCGGTGGTGGGGGGGAGAGAAATTCAACCCTCCCCCCTCCAAGGGGCCCTGGTGAGGACAGCCAGGCGTGGGGGCAGGAGACTCAGTAATACTTTATAACAATAAACTAAAATTTTTTTAAAAAGAGAGAATTTTGGTTATTGCCCAGAGCGATAGTACAGCGGGTGGAGTGTTTGCCTTGCGTGTGACCATTCTCTGGCATCCCATGGGGTCCCTAAGCACCGCCAGGAGTTATTTCTGAGTGCAGACCCAGGAGAAAGCCCTGATTATTGCTGGGTGTTGTCCCCAAATCAGACTAAACAAACAAACAAAAAACCCTTTTGGGGGACCAGGGAGATCTCTGATTGAACGTGTTCCCTCTTGAATGTGTCTGCGATGCTCTCTCTTCCTTTCGTTTCTCATTTCTCTTAATGTCTAAATAAAACGGTTTCACTTCACTATTCCTCTCCTCCTGGAATTCTCTTTCAGAGAAAGACAGAGACATACCTATAAGGAACCCGGGGCTGGGCTTAGGACTGATTCCCGTTTTCCTGCAAAGAGCACTCCTTCGCGTGTCACTCCTACGAACTCTGGGAACATGTGGGCCAGCCTGGATCTCTGAGCCCTCCCCAACTGTGAAGGCAGGCTGCGGGGTCTGTGGGTCCCTCCACTCACTGCGGGAGATCCAGACTCCTGGGTCCTTCTTGACCACACCTTCACCCCGGATGCCTGCAATTTCCCGGCTGAGCTCCATGTCTCCTCCCTCTGCCTTTCCTCCTCCTGCAGGGACTGGGTGTGGTCCCCAAACCAACCAAACAAACAAAAACTCCATTTGAAGGTCCCGGTGAGATCTCCAAGACCCCAAGGAGCCCAAGGTTAGTGAGTGAATGGGTGGGGGGCGGATAGGTGCCTCCATCCCCTTCCCCCCACACACACACACTGCTCCCTTGGTCCACTTTTTGCAGAAGGAAGAGAGCAGCTTGGAACGCCTTCAAGAGCGTCGAAGAAATAGCTAAGAGGACGAAGAACCTCCGGCTCCAGGCACATCTCTTTGATTCCACTGTTCTTCTTACATTAACATACACCTCAGAGACCTGGGCCCTACAAAAACAGGATGAGAACGCTATTCGGGTCTCCCAAAGAGGAGTTGAAAGAGCTATGCTTGGAGTATCACGCTTCGCTCAAGTGAGAGAAAGAATCCGGAGTTCCGACCTCCGTCGACGATGGAGAATCAGGGACGCTGTCTCATTTGCCAAGGCGTCAAAAATCAGATGAGCTGGACATGTAATACGATTTGGAGACGACTGCTGGACTAGAGCCGTTACAGACTGGATTCCACGAGACATCAAAAGATCGCGTGGCCGCTACCTACAAGATGGCCAGACTTCTTCGTCAAGACCCTGAACGATCGGTTTGAGGCTCTTCATATTCCTGGAGCGAGCAGACGCCATTGGGCTACACTAGTATGTGACAGGGACGAATGGAGACGTTACTGGTGCCCGCTTGAGCAAATCGATGAGTAATGGGATGTCAAGTGATCAAGTGATTTCAGGGCCACAGCCAGCAGTGGGTTTAGGGCTTACTCCTGACTCTGCACTCAGGAATCCTGGCAGGGTCCGGGGATTGATTCAGGGTCAGCTGCGTACATGCAAGGCCAGCACCTTCCCCATTGTCCTGTCTCTCGGACCTGCTTTGTTCATGATTTGGGTTGAACTGGTCCCTAACCTGCAGAGCCTCTGAATGTGACCCCACCTGGGGACAGTCTTTACAGATGGAATCGAGTCTGAATAAGGCCTGAAAGTAGATAAAGGACCAAACGTGACGGCCTCTCAGTATCTGTATTGCAAACCATAATGCCCCAAAGTAGAGAGAGAATATGGGGGAAGTTGTCTGCCATAGAGGCAGGGGGAGGGTCGGGTGGCGGGGGATACTGGGGACATTGGTGGTGGAGACTGTGCACTGGTGGAGGGATGGGCGTTCGATCATTGGGTGACTGAAACTCAAACATGAAAGCTTTGTAACTGTAGCTCAGGGCGAGTCAATAATAATAATAAAAAAAAACAGAATGTGGGAAAAATCACTTAATCACTTAACTTCCCGTTAGTCGTCGATTTGCTCGAGCGGGCACCAGTAACGTCTCCATTTGTCCCTGTCGCGTGCTAGTGTAGCCCAATGGCATCTCTTCGCTCCGGGAACATGGAGGGCCTCAAACCGATCGTTCATGACCTTGACAAAGAAGTCTGACCATCTGGTAGGTGGGCGGCCACGCGGTCTCTTGACATCCCGTGGAATCCAATCAGTAACAGCTCTAGTCCAACGGTCGTCTTTAAATCTCATTACGTGACCAGCCCATCTGATTTTCGACACCTTGGCATATGAGACAGCGTCCCTGATCCTTGATCGTCGACGGATGTCAGAACTCCGGATTCGTTCTCTCATTTGAGTGAAACGTGATATTCCAAGCATAGCTCTTTCTATTCTTCTTTGGGAGACCTGAATGGCGTTCTCATCTTGTTTGCGTAGGGCCCAGGTCTCTGAGGCATATGTTAATGCAGGAAGAACAGTGGAATCAAAGAGATGTGCCCGGAGCTGGAGGTTCTTCGTCCTCTTAGCTATTTCTTCGACGTTCTTGAAGGCGTTCCAAGCCGCTCTCTTCCTCCTGCGCAGCTCGGGTGCCAGGTCATTTGTCATGTTGACCTCTCGACCTAGGTACACATAGCTGTTGCATTCGGAGATGGTCGTTCCATTGAGAGCGAATGGGGCGTCAGGAACAAGGCTGTTTCTCATAAACATTGTCTTCGTAAGATTCAGCTGTAGTCCTACCTTTCCACACTCACGGTCAAAGTCGGCCAGCATTTGTGCCGCTTGGCTGATGTTTGGTGTTATTAGAACAATGTCATCAGCAAAGCGGAGGTGGTGTAGTCGCCGACCATCTATCTTCACTCCCATTCCTTCCCATTCCAGTCGTCGCATGATGTTCTTGAGGGTGGCACTGAAGAGTTTCGGTGAAATGGTATCACCCTGCCGCACCCCTCTCTTGACATCAACGATCACTTCTTTGTAGAATGGTGAGATCCTGGTAGTGAATCCGCAATACAGCTCACGGAGGATCCTGATGTATTGGGCTTGAATGCCCTGATTGGCTAGGGCTTCAATGACCGCTTCCATCTCAACAGAATCAAAGGCCTGAATAAGGTTATTGTGAGGCAAATGAAGACAGAAAGGGCCCTTATGCCCTCTGGCTGGGGCCGTTGTAAAGGCACAGACAGAGTGAGCATCACTTGGACACAGTTACAGCCCACCGGAGCCAAGGAGACACACTTGGAGACACCCCCTTACCCCCCTGACGCCTCCCAGCTGCCCCCCCCCAGACAGGGAGTCACCTGTAGATCAAGAGTATGACTGACAGGGGCCAGGACCAGCTTCCAACCCGGCCCATAGTTGGAGGCTTGCCAAAACTGTGTGTGGGGCGGAGGGCAGTTAGGGCAGAGAAGGGAGCGGTATGGCGGTCATAGAAACGATCACTGTGGACAAGAACTGAGTGCAGAAAGTGGGTACAGGGATATGCACGATAACTTTCGGTACCTGTTTTGCAAACCATAGTGACCAAAAGGAGAGAGAGAGAGAGAGAGAGAGAGAGAGAGAGAGAGAGAGAGAGAAAGGGAAAGGTGGAGAGAGAGAGAGGCAGGGAGAGAGGGAAAGAGAGGGAGACAGAGAGGGAGACAGAGAGAGAGGGAGAGGGAGAGAGGGAGCGAGAGATAGGGAGAGAGAGAGAGGTGCCTGCCATAGAAACAGGCGGGCGGGTCGAGGGGTGGGAGGGAAACTGAGGACACTGGTGGTGGGAAATTGAGAAATGTGCACTGGTGAAGGGACAGCTGATGAGACATTGACTGGAACCCAATTATGAACAACTTTGTAACTTGTAAACTGTGTATCCATAGTGATTAAAAACAATCAATGTAGAGTAAGGCAAACAAACAAAGAAACACCACATCCCCCCATCAAAAAAAAAAAAAGTATGGCTGAGGCAACTGGCCAGCCTAGGACCAGTGCAGTGCATCTGAGGTTTTGGGCTGAACAGAGCTAAATGCCAGACAGCTGACAGGGGATGGGTAAGACATGACGGGAGAGGAGCTGGGGTGATAGCACAGCGGGCAGGGCGTTTGCCTTGCACACGACCAACCTGGGTTCGATTCCCAGCATCCCATATGGTCCCCTGAGCATCGCCAGGAGTGATTCCTGAGTGCTGAGCCAGGAGGAACCCCTGAGCATCGCTGGATGTGACCCAAAAAGAAACAAGAAAGAAAGAAAGAAAGCAATGACGAGAGAGGTGAGAAATGACCAGGGACCCATCAGGGAGGGGGCAGGAGGCCCTGGAAGGACAAGCAGACCCAAGTCACTTGGCCCTGTTCTGAGGATGGAGAGCCTGGGGAAACTGAGGCATGGGTCTCTCCTTCAGCATCTTGGCCTCATGGCATGGAACCTCCTGCCAATCAGAGTACGTCCCCGTACCGGGCCTCGATGGCTGGGAGCATCTTGCCTGACTCGGGGAGAGAGTCTGGCCTGAACTCACCCCCCGCCCCCAGGTGCTTGCAGCCAAGCTTTGTGCTTAAACAAATCCTTAGGGGCCAGGGCCGAGGGGAGGGGGCAGGGTCTGGCCTGGAACTTCTGGGTCTTGGGGCTCTGTTCCTGGCCAGGGGTGAGAGGAGGAAATGGCAGTTCCAGTCACAGCCTCACAAGCCGTCATCAACGCCAAGAATATTCCCCCAGGTGCCATAGCCTCATTGTCCGAGTGGAAGGAAAAATTCTCAGGACTCTAAAATAGAAACGATGCTCGCCTTTCATGCTTCCATTGTAGATGCCTACACCCTTAAGGAAACAGTTCCTCTGCGTGCCATTCTCATTGCAAGTGAGTGCTAGGAACTAAATTTCTTTTTTTTTTTCTCTTTGGGGTCACACCCGGCAATGCTCAGGGGTTACTCCTGGCTTTGCACCCAGGAATCACTCCTGGCGGTGCTCAGGGGACCATATGGGATGCTGGGAATCGAACCCGGGTTGGCCGCGTGCAAGGCAAACGCCCTACCTGCTATGCTAGCTCTCCAGCTCCTTCTTTTCTTTCCTTTCCTTTTCTTTCCTTTCCTCTTCTTTTCTTTTTTAATTGAATCACCGTGATGTACAAGCTTTCATGTTTGAGTTTCAGTCAGAGAATGATCAAACACCCATCCCTCCACCAGGGCACATTCTCCCCGACCAATATCCCCAGTATCCTCCCCCCATCCATCCCAATCCTCCCCCTGCCTCCATGGCAAACAATTTCCCCCATACTCTCTACTTTTGGGCATTATGGTTTTCAATACAGATACTGAGAGGTTATCCCGTTTGGTTCCTTGTCTACTTTCAGCACACATCTCCCATCCCGAGCGATCCCTCCAGCCATCATTGACTCAGTGACCCCTTCTCCATCCCAGCTGCCTTCTCCCCCAGCTCACGAGGCCGGCTTCCAACTATGGGGCAATCTCCCTTGTCTCTACTGTCCTTGAAGCTAAGTTTCTTTGATTTCTTTTATCCTTTTGGAGGTCCCACGTGGCGGGTCTCAGAGATTACTCCTGGCTTTGTGCTCAAGGGTCACTCCTAGCTGTGCCCAGGGACCCCACGGGATGCTGGGGGGTTGAGCCCGGGTCACCTGCATGTAAGCCTTACCCATTGGACTATCTACCCATTGGACTATCTCTTTGGCTCCCCGGGGATAGAATTTTTCACAGAGATTTTTTTTTTATTTTAAAAGCAGCAGATCTGGGGTTGTTTGATCACCTCTCCCCCCCGCCCCCGCCCATCCTGGAGAGAGGCTCAGGAGGGCAGGGCTGGACTCTCCAGCAAGTGTGAGATCAGCGTGGTCGGGTCACAGGGGAAGCTCAGCAAAGGCGCCTTCTGGTCTTCCCAGAGAGAGTGCTCAGCGGTCAAGGCACTCGCCTTGCATGTGGCTGACCCTGGTTCTATCCCCAACACACTTATGGCCCCTGAGCACCTGTAGGAATGAGTGAGCCCTGAGTGCAGAGCCTGAAGGAGCCCCTGGGAGCACCAGGTGTGACCCACCTCACTCTCCAAAAAAACAGGCGTATCCCTCTTCTAAGGGACACAGACATCCCTGGGAGCCAGGCCAGGATACTGTGGCAGAGATGCCAACAAGTGCTCGGAGACACCCCATTCTTGGCTGGGGGTCAGGTAGGGAACGACCCTTGACACATTGCACACTCACAGCTCTTGGAAGCCCGGGACATTGGCCTTCAGAGCGGGCACTGCCTGCAGAGGACAGTGGGCTTTCCCCAAGAGGCTGATTTTTTTTTTAAATTTTTGGGTCTGCAGCAGATATTTGAATAAACTTTGCTGCAAAGAAAAAAAATTGTGGGTCTCAAGAATTGCTCCTGGGGGTGCTCAGGGGATCCTATGGGATGCCGGGGATTGAACCCCGAATCGGCGGCGTGCAAGGCAAATATTCTCCCCGCTGTGCTATCGCTCCAGCCCCATGAGGATGATTTTCACACGAGGCTGAGCATTGGGATCAAGGCCTGGCACCCAACACCGGAAATGGTCAGACTCAGTGGGGCCTCGCTCTGCTCCCCATGACCCACAGCTACCAGAGGCCGGGATGGAGCCCCCGGGGAGTGGATGGGAGGGAACAGTGACCAGGCCATGAGGGGGAAAGAGGGGAGGGACAAGGGGGTCAGAATCCCACTGGGGACGGTTTTGTTTGCTCTGGTCCTCATGGTCTCACCCTTCCAACATGGACACAGACCCCCCGGTGGTTGGAAGCTGGCCACAAGTATGTCTGGGGGTGGGGAAGGGCAGTTAGAATAGAGAAGGAACCAGTTTGATAATAATAGTTGGAAATGATTATTTTGGACCGGAACTGAGTGTTGAAAGTGGGATAAGGGATATATCTGATAAGCTTTCAGTATCTGTACTGCAAACCAGAAGGCCCAAAAGGAGAGAGAGAGAGACAGAGAGACAGAGAGACAAAGAGAGAGGGAGACAGAGAGAGACAGAGAGAGACAGAGAGAGATAGAGAGAGGGAGAGAGAGACAGAGAGAGGGAGAGAGAGAGGGAGAGAGAGAGTGAGAGAGTCAGAGAGACAGAGAGGGAGAGAGAGTGAGAGAGAGGGAGAGAGAGTGTGAGAGAGAGCGAGAGAGGGAGAGAGAGACAGAGACAGAGAAGAAAAGTGCCTTCCATAGAGGCAGGCGGGGAGGGGGCAGGAGGGAAACTGGGGACATTGGTGGCGGGAAATGTGCTACACTGGTGAAGGGACCAGTGCTGGAACATTCCACAATGAAAACCCAACAATAAAAACAACTTTGGAACTGTGAAAAAACAAATTAAAAGTATTGGGTAAAAGCAAACAAACAGAGCATCGGCATGGACCCCCAGAGAGCAGAGGGCTTGGGGTTAGGGGTGGGGGGTTCAAGGGTAGAGACAGTCCAGGTCTCAGGTTTGAGGCTGGTTCGAGGAAATTCGGAGCTGGATTCAGCACCAGAGGCAGAAGAGCCGTGGGTGAGAGCTGGTTGAGAACGTCGAGAGTATTTGTCCTTATCCTACAGGAAAAGGAGATCTAGGGCCAGGGAGATAGTGCAGTGGGTAGGGACTGGCCTTGCCCTCGGTCCAATTCCCGGAACCCCACAGGGTCCCCTGAGCCCTGCCAGGACTGACTTATGAGCACAGAGCCAGGAGTCAGCCCTGAGCACAGTGGGCGGAGGCTTCCTCGAAGCCATTCATTAAATTAAATAAATAGAAAGGATAAGAGGTTAGAAAGTTTCATCAGAAATCTGTATTTGCTCTAACACCAAGAAGTGTGTCTGGGGGGGTGGGCTGGAGCGATAGCACATCGGGTAGGGTGTTTGCCTTGCATGCAGCTGACCCGGGTTCGATACCCAGCATCCCACATGGTCCCCTGAGCACAGCCAGGGGTAATTCCTGAGCGCAGAGCCAGGAGTAACCCCTGAGCATCACTGGGTGTGACATAAAAACAAAACAAAAAAAAGAATGAAAGAAAGAAAGAAAAAACACTGTGAGTAGGAGCTTCTCTGTCCTCTCTCTCTCTCTCTCTCTCTCTCTCTCTCTCTCTCTCTCTCTCTCTCTTTTCTTTTTGGGTCACATCCAGCAATGCACAGGGGTTACTCCTGGCTCTGCACTCAGGAATTACCCCTGGCGGTGATCAGGGGACCATATGGGATGCTGAGAATTGAACCCGGGTCAGCCACATGCAAGGCAAACGCCCTCCCCGCTGTGCTATTGCTCCAGCCCCCAGCTTCTCTGTTCTCAAACCCCTCCTGTGGGCAGGCAGGGAAGAGTCTTGCTCTGGGGCCGTGTCTGCCACCCTCTAATAACCCGGTGGTCGGGGATGGGGGCGTCCCTTCACGCTCCACCCCTCTACCCTCCTTTGTTTGGGAGACTGCAAAGACACTTTCACCGTTGCAGTGAAACTCTCGGATCAGCAGCGCTCAGGCTGCCTTTGGCTGCAGGAAGGACACGTGCCCTGGGCCCGCATCGCTGTGTGTTCCAGCAGATAAATGCTGGGTTTGAGATATCATTTCGAAGACAAATGGGTCAACAAGCCGATTGCGCCTTACAGGAAAGCCGCTGACGAGTTCTTGTAAGGCAGAGAGGAAAAGCCCACTTAACAGTGATGACAGCGCAGTTCCTGAATGGCGTGTTTTTGGGGCCAGACTTCTCCCTCGGAGGAATTATTCCAGGATGGGGGTGGCGGGGGGAGGGTCAGGCCGTGGAAAGGGCTGATCCAATGTCTGATATGTTTTGCCAGACTAAACTCTCAGCTACGCAGCCCCTTCTCTGTCCGCCCCCCCCCCCCGCCTCAGACTTACAGTTCCTTGTGGAAGCTCTGGAGATTTCTTAGGGTTCCTTCTTGTTTTTTTCTCCCCCCCAAAAGTCTAGCACTTAGGGGATGGATGCTTTATCCAGACAACGCCCCAGATCAACGTCCCGATTTTCACAAAACCTGTGACAGGGACAGAAAAGATAGTATAAGGGTAAGACCTTTTCTGTAGCCGGGTTCCATCCCCGGCACTGCATAGGGTTCCCTGAGCACTGCTAGGACTGATTCCTGAGCACAGAGCCGGGAGCAAGACCTGAAGGATGCTGGGTAATGCCTTCCATCCAAAGCAAACAAAGAAAGTCTTATTACAAAGGAAGGTGTAATTTAGTGCAGTTATCCTCAGTTTATGTCATGTCATAGAAAGAAGTTAAGTCTCTTACCCAAGTGGTCAGGCTGGGAAATGATAGGGAAGGGACGCCTGTTTGTTTGTTTGTTGTTTGTTTTGGGGGGGGGTCATGCCCAGTGATGCTCAGGGGTTACTCCCGGCTCTGCGCTCAGGAATTACTCCTGGCGGTGCTCAGGGGACTCTATGGGATGCTGGGAATCGAACCTGGGTCTGCCCCGTGCAAGGCAAATGCCCTACTCACTGTACTATCACTCCAGCCCCTGTTTTGTTGTTGTTTGTTGTAGGAACCAGGGTCCGGCAGACCCGGGTTCGATTCCTCCGCCCCTCTCGGAAAGCCTGGCAAGCTACCGAGAGTATCTCGCCCACATGGCAAAGCCTAGCAAGCTATCCATGACATATTTGGTATGTCAAACACAGTAACAACAAGTCTCACGATGGAGACGTTACTGGGCCCCTCGAGCAAATCGATGAACAACGGGAGGACAGACAGTGTTTCTGTCTCTGTTTTGTTGTTGTTGTTCGGGGCCACACCCAGCAGTGCTCAGGGTTCACTCTTAGCTCTGCACCTAGAGACCACTCCTGGCAGGCTTGGGAGATCATATGGGATGCCGGGGGTTGAACCCGGGCCACCTGCGTGCAAAGCAAGCCCCCTACCTACCCGCAGTGCTATCACTCGGACCCAGCCCCTGTGCTATAATCTCCAGTTTCCTTGGCTCTTCTGGGAACAGATGTGGTGGAAGTGGCGATTTTCTGAAAGATGAGGGTGAGGGATAAGAGGGTAGATCATGAGCCCAGATGGAGAAGGAAGGCTAGCCAGGGCAGGCGTCCAAGACAGCAGGGACCCAGGGTCACGTTTCCTGGACTGAAATCTTAGGGACTTTTTCCACCGCTGGGCAAAGCTTCATGGCTCTGAAACCAAGGCAAGAGACTGGCACGAAAACTCTGCTTTGGAGGTTTGCCTGTAGGGCAAAGCAGGAAGATGGGGGTAGCGAGGTGTGGGGAGAGAGAGGTGAGTGCCTGCTAGGAAGGAGGAGGTGGGGAAAAGCAGGAGAGGTCACGTGACCCGTGGCAGAGACAGGCGTCTCTGAGGGCCAGATAGCACAGTGGCTAAAAGGTGTTTGTCTGCCTTGCACATGGTCTACCCTGGTTCCTAGCACTGCACCGCACTGCACTGCTAGGAACACGTCTCCATTTTTTTTCCTTTTTGTGTCACACCTGGCGATGCAGAGGGGTTACTCCTAGCTCTGCACTCAGGAGTTACTCCTGCGGTGCTCAGGGGACCATATGGGATGCTGGGAATCAAACCCGGGTCGGCCGCGTGCAAGGCAAACGCCCTACCCTCTGTGCTATCTCTCCAGCCCCACGTCTCCATTTTTGAGACTTGTTGTTACTGTGTTTGGCATATTGAATATATTGAATACGTCACGGGTAGCTTGCCAGGCTTTCTCGTGTGGGCCGATACTCTCGGTAGCTTGCCGGGCTCTCCAAGTGGGGCAGAGGACTTGAACCTGGCTTGGCCAGGCTGGCTGCACGCAAGGCAAACACCCTACTGCTATGCTATCGCTCCAGAAACAAAAAATATATACAGACCCACACAAAAGAGATAGGTCAGAGGTAAGGCCCTTGCCTTGCATGTGGGAGACCCTGGTTCTATCCCTGGCACTGCATATGGTCCCCTGAGCACTGCCAGGAATGATTCCCTGAGCAGTGAGCCATGAGTAAATCCTGAGCCCTGTTGGGTAAGACCCAATCCCTCTCTCCCCACCTAATCTGCAAAAATGATTTCAAGCAAGGAAGGAACCAATGCTTACTTTGTAGAATGGATCAAAATAGTCAATTCACAAAAATAAAGACTGTGAATGGAAGAATAGGAACCTTCCATGGAAAACACTTCAGAAGTGTCACATTTCATAAAAAGGACAGAATAAAGTACCCGAGACCCAGGCACTGAAACAATTGCCAACTGGCCATCTCTACCCACATCTTTCACCTCCTACCAGAAGGAAACCCTACTTCGAATTTTATACTTGCTATTATTTTGTCCTTAGTTTTTGAGCTTTGTGAAACTGAAAGCACGTAAAACTAAAAGGGTGTTTATGTGTCGAAAGAAACGCAGACAAAAATGAACAGGCACTCGACAGAATTGGAGAAAATACCTGCACGTTACACATTAATCAGATCAAGGACTAATATCCACATATATAAAGCACCCCAAGTGCTCAACCAAACCAACGATCTCATCAAAAAATGGGGAGAGGAAAGGAACAGACAATCCCTCAATGATGACACACAGTCAGCCAGGAGGTAGATGAAAAAGTACTCATTGGTGCCTGTTACCAGGGAAACGCAAAAAACAACAATGAAATATCATCTCGCACTCGTGAGAATGGTAATATCAGAAAGACTGGAGACCGTGTCAGTGGGGACGTGAGGGAAAAGGCAGTTTAGTTTACTCTCCATGGAAAACAGTATGGGCATTTCTCAAAAAGCTAAGGAGAGAGTTTCCATATAACCATGAATCCATTTCTTGACTTACACCTCCAAGAACTCAAAAACACTAACTCCAGAATTGTGTGTGTATGTATGTATGTATGTTTGTATTTGTCAAGCCTAAATTAATAACACCACCGAGTACAATAACCAGGATAAGGAAACAACCCAAATATCCAACAACGGATGATCAGATAAGGAAATTATGGTCTTTGTACACAGTGAGACCTACTCAACTATTAGGAAAGAGCGAATATTGCAGTTTGCTGTCACGTGGATGGATCTGGAAGGCTCAGTTGTATTAAGTGACATATAAGTCAGGGGGAGAAGGACAAATACCAGGTGATGTCACTCACCGGTGCTGTGTAGAGAAACAAAACAAGGGAACAGAATAGGACAAAATAAGAAACTATCAAAGAAGGACCAGTGCTTTGCCTTGGAGAACAAAATGGAGATTACTTAGGAGTGTGAGGAGTTGGGGTAGGAGGCGAGGAAGAGGGGGACTAGAAGGGACGGGAGGACAGTGATCCAGGAACACTTTGGTGGTGAAAATGCGACACCTTTGTTCATCGAAGTCATGACAGCGAGCACTGTGATAAGCATGTCACCTTATATGCCTATGAAACGACAAGGGGCTTTGAGACAAAAAAGAAAACAAGAAGCACGTCTTTGGGGACTTGATTTTCTCCATTCATTTACGATTTTAAAAATCACTCGTGGTGTCACGGCTGCTCCACCATTGTGCGGATACTAAGGTAATATTTCTAATGAGTGCTTGAGTTACTTACATCTGTGAAAGTTCACGTCCAAGGAGCTGCCTTGAATAGCCTTGCCAGTGGATTCTGGCTCCTTGCAAGAGTTTATTGAAGAACTGGGGCTGGAGCAATAGCACAGCAGGTAGGGCGTTTGCCTTGCATGCAGCCAACCTGGGTTCAATTCCCAGCATCCCATATGGTCTCCTGAGCACTGGCAGGAGTAATTCCTGAGTGCAGAGCCAGGAGTAATCCCTGTGCATCCACCTGGTGTGAACCAAAAAGAAAAAAAAAGAGTTAATTGAAGATCACAAAATGTACCAACATTCAACTTTCTAAAATAATGCCCAGTTTTCCCAAAGACTTTGAATTCATTTCTACCCCTCATTAATGTTGGGTGTCTTTCCATGCAAGGCAAACGTCCTTCCCACTGTGCTATCTCGGAGTGATAGCACAGCGGTAGGCCGTTTGCCTTGCGTGCTGCTGGTCCGGCCGAGCCAGGTTTTATTCCTCTGCCCCTCTTGGAGAGCCTGGCAAGCTACTGAGAGTTTCTCACCTGCACGGCAAAGGCTGGCAGGCTACCTGTGACATATTCACTATGCCAAACACAATAACAACAAGTCTCACGATGGAGACGTTACTGGGCCCGCTCGAGCAAATCGATGAACAATGGGAGGACAGTGACAGTGACAGTCTTTTCATGCACTTATTTTCTTTCCATGTTGGGTCTCTCCAAGGGTGGATTTTGCCAGAGCTATGCCGTTAACCATTTCTGTCCACACGCCACTCTTTTTTTTTTTCCCCATCCCCTACATGCGACTCTTGTTCTCTGGACCTGAAGGAGGATCTAGCTGGCCAGAGCCTGAGATATGCTTTCCAGTTTTGGCTTCCCTGGGGACTCTCCCCTCCGTTGGGAAGAAGCAGAAGCAGGGTGGGGTATGTATCTCTAAGGTTCTTTCCTTGCAAGGTAACTTTGGGCCAACTGTGTCCACTGGGGTGACCCTCTCTGCACTGCTTATTCCTCTCAAGAAAGAAAACGTTCTTTCTTTTTTTTTTTTTCTTTTTGGGTCACAGCCGGCAATGCACAGGGGTTACTCCTGGCTCTGCGCTCAGGAATCACCCCCGGCGGTGCTCAGGGGACCATATGGGATGCTGGGAATCGAACCTGGGTTGGCTGTGTGCAAGGCAAACACCCTACCCGCTGTGCTATCGCTCCAGCCCCAAGAAAAGTCACTCTTTCTTCTCTGGGTCCTACAGCTCTGGAGGGCAACCTCTGGGTGTCGCATATGGCTTTCCTGCACACTGCTTCTATCTTTGCCTGGGTTGTTTCTTAGCTGAACCCTCCTGGAGTTATTTTCATTTGAGGACACAGTGTTTTTTTTTTTTCTCGTGGATGTTTAAGGATGAGGATGTTTGAGCAGCAAGCTCAGGGATCTTCAGTGTCAAGGCAGCATCACCGTTGCCTCTTGTCCAAATGACCCAATGGCTTTGATTTCTACCTAAGAAGTTTGCTTTTTTTTAACTTTTTGGGTCACACCCAGTGATGCTCAGGGGTTACTCCTGGCTCATGTACTCAGGAATGACTCCTGCCGGTGCTCGGGGGACCATATGGGATACTGGGAATCAAACCCAGGTTGGCCGCATGCAAGGCAAGCACCCTACCCGCTGTGCCATTGCTCCAGCTCAAAGAAGTCTGTTTTTAGTTGGGGAATCTATCACCAACACTTGCAAATTGCCCAAGACCCGTTAGTAGATCATGAACACACGTCCTATTGCCAAGAATATTTTGTCTCTGTTCATGATCTCACTGGGATCCCGGCAGCTAGTCTACTCCTGACTATATTCAATTCACTTCAAGTGACTTCAAGTGACTTCTTTCTCCATGATGCAAAGAACTTATGGCAGATGACTCAGAGGTCAGCTTATGACTTCCGTTAACTTTATACTGTGGGTGAGCACTTTTTATTTTTTTGGACAGGAATAAAATTTGATGTCATGGCCTTCTCATCAAAATGTCTTCAAAACCTCAGGGGCAAGTTCCTGTTTCCATGGTAGAGAGTCTGTCAAACCTTGGCAGAGTTTGACTTATCGGCCCATTCCCAGCACTGACACTTGATAAGTGGCATTTTATAAAACAAACTTTCAGGGCGTCGTGAAAACCCCAAGCTCTGCCAATAAAGCAGGTGCAACGGTCTTAAAAAATAAGTGGGTCCAGTCGCCTTCTCCTCTCTGGAAAGAAAGATGGCGGCCACATGGGAGCCTTGTGGACAGCAGGTATGAGCTGGGGGACTGGGGGCGACTAAAACCTCATGGGAAGGGGGGCGTTTCGGTCCGCCCTTCACGCCCTACTGAGGCCACCAGTTGCCCCCCACTAGCGGCTCTCCAGCACGGCCACGTCTCCAGAGCACAGAAACCAATTTCTTAACTATCTGACTTTCAGTAGAAATACTTCCAGGGTCAATAAGTAAAATAGCAGAAATCCAAAACCAACATATAATTCTTGAACCCAGCTGTAGAAAGCAAATCACTTCACAATGCTTTTTCAGCATGTCTGATTTGGGGGAGGGGGGTAAACTCTAAATAATAGTGGTGAATCTTTTATTGAAACAATGAATCTAATCAAAGCAGATAGAGTGTTAACTAGAATTCATCTGCCTCACAGGGACTGGGAGGGGTGGGGGGGTGGGGTTTTATTGGGGTTCTTCATGGTAAAAAATAAGTTTTGGTAAAGGGAAATGTGTTTGATATTTGCATGACTGAGACCTAAACCTGAAAGCTTTGTAACCTTTCCCACGGTGATTCAATAAATAAATAAATAAATAAATAAATAAGTGGGTCCTTTGTTTTCAGTGATTAGCGGAGAGGCACAGGTCTCACTAGGGAAACGCAAACAAACACATCACGAGGAGTTCAGGAAGCAGGTGAGCTCAGTAGTTTTCCAGAAAGGATGAAAACATCTTCCAATTTCTCTTTCCTGCCCCACCATGAGTGTTGTTTGCCCTGATGGCTTTCAGTGGTGATTTTTTCCCTGATTGCTGGAGCTGTTTGGTTGGCATAATCACGGACACAGAATTGTATACACCTTTTCAGATAAGACTAGATTGGGGCCTTTCCCATTGAATTGGGGCCGTATCCTGGGGACCTGCAGTGCGCCACCCTGGGGTTGTCAACAGGGCCTGACCAATTTCTGGCCCTCCTCATCCGTTCTGCAGAACCGTTTTATTTCTATTGTTAGACCAGGGTCAAAGTGTTCATCAGACAACAGTCCCGAAAGGCCACTGAAGCAATTTCCAGGAGCTTTGTCACCAGCAGAAGCTTTTTTTAAACTTCTGTTTTTTGATATGTCCTATCTGCAGTTCGACAAAAAAGCCAAATACCATCACCTCTCACCCTCCCCAAGGCGACGGAATGTAAAGGAACCGCAGTGACTCCAGAAAGGGTCAAGATTTGCCAATAAATGTGTTGAGCTACACCAAGTTGACACGGAAATAGGTTGTGATTCTGCTGACATTGCAGCTGATTTTCAGTTGATAGTTTCCCGGAGTAATTTTGCGTAGGTTTTTCCCTTTCAATATTTCCATGGAGCTTGGGTTTGATGCGAGTCTCATGTGTATATCATACATAAGTGAATGTATTTTTTCCCTTTTACACTGGTTTATTTTCTTTAAGACCCATCTGATGGCAGGGTGGGATGGGGGAGGGTGGTGGGAGGAATACTGAGAGCACTGTTGTTCTCGATTGCCTCGAACAGGCCCCAGTAACGTCTCCTTTGTCCTAGCCCTGAATTTTTTTTTTAAAAAGTGCCATATTCAAGGGTCTTTCAGGGTTAGGAGAATGAGACCCATCATTGTTACTGGTATTTGGCATATTGGGTACACTACGGGGAGTTTGCCAGACTCTGCCGTGTGGGCAGGCTACATTCGGTAGCCTGCCATTTTGTCCAAAGTAAGAATGAGATAATAAGATGTTGCGCGGCCGCATTTGCGGCCGCACGGTTCCAGGAAGTGAATTATATAGTCCCTGGATCTTGGCCGTTGATGGGATTACACAGCGCCAGGGGGCCAGTTGGTGGGTGTGACCCCTGCCTACCGGAAGGTGGAGGATCTGGGTGGAGGATGCTCAGCCCCAATCCAAGCAGGCTTGGAGATCTCAGCCCCGGGACCCGCATGCCTTTGTTCCTCTGCTGTCATCTTCATGCGTGTGGAGAGTGGTCTCAGCATGGTGGTGGCTGGTTCTGGAGGTCTTCGGCTGCTGGAGCCCTGGAGGTGGAGAATGAGCACTGGTGGAGGGATGGGTACTTGATCATTGTACAACTGAAACCAAAGCACAAAAATTTGTAAGTCTACAACTGTACCTCATGGTGTTTCACTAATAAAAATTAAAAAATAAAATAAAATAAAATAAACAGAAAAAACCCATCTGACAATATTCTTCAGTCATTGAATCCAACATGCTCATGATATCAAGATGATTGAAGTCCTGGAATTTATTTTTGCCGACTAATTTTTTTGCTTGTGACATTTTTTTTCTCCTGTTTGCTCCTTTTAGTGGATTTCCTTCTCCCCACCCCCACTTAAATTTTTTACCGACATATTAGAAAATGCGTGCTTCTGTGTCTCCTCTTTGAATGATTTTCATGGAGACTTTACCACGCACGTCAAATTTGGTGGAATCAACTGTAACAACATTCAACATCGCTTATGAAAAACATAAACACCTGAGATTAAATAAGCATTTTATTTCCACCTTCCCCCACCCCCATTTTATTTCCACCTTCCGCCCTGCCTGCTACACACACACACACACACACACACACACACACACACACACACACACACAGAGGAACTGAGTTCTGCCTTTTTTGTGTGTGTGTGGTTTTTTTTTGTTTGTTTTTTTTTTTGTTGTTGTTTTTTTTTGCTTTTTGGATCACACTTGGCGTTGCACAGGGGTTATTCCTGGCTTGCTGGGAATCGAACCTGGGTTGGCCGCGTGCAAGGCAAAAGCCCTACCCACTGTGCTATCGCTCCAGCCCCATGAGCTCTGCCTTTTTAAAACTCTGCAAATTAGACATGACTTTATACTAAAAAGTTTTGTTTGAAATTCTATAAGTGGTCATCAAAGAAGTAGAATAATTTGGGAAGGTATAATGAGAGAATTACTGTCCTCTGTCCCTATCCTCCTGTTGTTCATTGATTTGCTCGATCGGGCCCAGTAACGTCTCCATTGTGATACTTGTTACTGTGTTTTGGCATATCAAATACATCATGGGGAGCTTGCCAGGCTCTGCCGTGTGGGCTAGATACTCTCGGTAGCTTGCCAGGCTCTCCGAGAGGGGTAGAGGAATCAAACCCGTGTGGGCCGGGTCGGCCTCATGCAAGGCAAATGCCCTACCCACTATCCTATCACTTCAACATAAAGGGTTATTTTATTTTATTTGGTCGAGGGGGGCAGAGAGGAAATGAGCCACATCAGAGCCCAACCCTGGCAGTGCTCAGAGACCACACCTGGCAGTGGATAGATTCAGATGTCACTGTGGCTGCCACCGCATACAAGGCAAGTGCCTCAACCTGTGCACCGCCGCTCTAGCCCAAGGAGAGGTTCATTTTGAAGGTTTGACCTCCCTCGGCGACGGGGCTGTCTGCTCTCGGCATGTGAGAGTTGTTCAAGGTCTGTGGCGTTTGCTTCAGGTCTGCCACAGGAGAAGCACTTAAAGGGGAAGAAACCAGGGCAGGTGTGAGCTGGGACCTCAGGGTTGCTCTCACAGCACCCCAGCACTCCAAGGAAGGAGGTCTGTAGAAGAAATGCTGTCTTTCTTCTTTTTTTACAAAACATTTTTTTAAAGAATGAAATCAGGGGCTGGAATGATAGCACAGCGGATAGGGTATTTGCCTTGCATGAGGCCGACCTGGGTTCAATTCCCAGCATCCCATATGGTCCCCCGATCACCTCCAGGAGTAATTCCTGAGTGCATGAGCCAGGAGTAACCCCTTGAGCATTATCGGGTGGGACCCAAAAAGCAAAAAGAAAAAAAAAGAATGAAATCACTGTGAGATATGCAGTCATACAGTTGTTTGTGATTGGGTTTCAGTCATACAATGTTCCAACACTCATTTCTTTACCAGAGTAGGTTCCCAAGTTTCCCTCCCTATCTCCTGCCTAGCCACTATTCTTTTCTTCTTCTTCTTCTTCTTCTTCTTCTTCTTCTTCTTCTTCTTCTTCTTCTTCTTCTTCTTCTTCTTCTTCTTCTTCTTCTTCTTCTTCTTCTTCCTCTTCCTCTCCTCCTCCTCCTCCTCCTCCTCCTCCTCCTCCTCCTCCCCTTCCTTTTGCTTATCATTTGTAATAAGCAAATCTTATTACAAATAAGATCTGACAGGGAGGGCAGCCCTCTTGCTGAAGCACAGGTTTATTTGTTTTTTTAAAAAAAATTTATTTTATTTTATTTTTTACAAAGTTGTTCACAAATATTTGATTGCCTTTAATATTCAAACACGAATCCCACCCCCATTACACCTCCCCACCATCATATTTCCATCCTGAATCCCTAACCCTGCCCCCAAGCAGAACCAAAATAATTTATTTTGTACTGCTTTTTGTGAATAATCTGTTAAAAATTATCCAAAAAAAGTTTCCTAGAGGAAAGTGTGTGAAGATTGTTGTATTTTACTCAGGAGCCATTAAGCCCTTCTATAAGAGATTAGTGACATGTTATTAAAGGTTGAGGCTTGTGTGCTTATATATATATATATATATATTTGTATGAATATATGTCCCGGGAACATGGCCACACAGTCCAGGAATACGTTCACTCACGGGCGAGGCTTGTCCAAGCATGTGGAGAGCAGCCGTGAGCATGGTAGTGGTTGAGTACTTGATTGAGGTTTTCAGCTGCTGGGGCTGGATCCATTGGATGGGGAGGGGACCTCACCGGCCCCCCCTTGAGGTTGCCCCAAATGAAACAGCCCAGTGTGGGGTCTGGAGGCAAGGCTATGGTGTACCATGAACAACGGGTTTAGAAGACGCTTCCGGTTTCAGATCTCCGTGGCCCCCTTCCCAAACCTGTCTTCATTTACCCTCACAAAGGAAAGATTGCTTTGAGGCTTGTGTCATTCTTAAATAAAATGTTCTTTTATTTTCTACCAAAAAAAGTTATAATTATATTGACTTCAACTTAAGAAGTGCTGTTGTGGGGCTGGAGAGATAGCACAGCGGGGAGGGCGTTTGCCTTGCATGCAGCCGACCCGGGTTCGATTCCCAGCATCCCATATAGTCCCCTGAGCACTGCCAGGTGTAATTCCTGAGTGCAGAGCCAGGAGTAACCCCTGTGCATCACCGGGTGTGACCCACCCAAAAAGCAAAAAAAAAAAACTGTTGTTGTTGTTGTTGTTGTTAAGGTAAAGGTAAAGGTAAAGGCCCTCCCGTTGATCGTCGATTTGCTCAAGCGGGCCCAGTAACGTCTCCATTGGAGACTTTGTTGTTACTGTGTCTGGCATATCGAATACTCTCGGTAGCTTGCCGGGCTCTCCGAGAGGGGCGGAGGAATCGAACTCGGGTCGGCCATGTTGGCCGCTTGTAAGGCAAACACCCTACCGCTGTGCTATCGTTGTTGTTGTTATTATTATTATTTTGGCTTAGGGGCCATGCCTGGAAGTTCTCAGGGCTTCCTTCTGGCTCTGCACTCAGGGATAGTGGGTGCTGGGAATTGAACCTGGGTCATCTGTGTTCAAGGCAAGTTGTCCTCCCCACCGTACTACGGTCAGGAAAAAGAAAAGTCCATTTCGGTGATCTCAAGTTCTCTGACAGCTCTGAAATTCTCTTTGATTTGGGGGCAGCTGTATGCTTTCAAAATGCCACGGGCCACTGTTCATTTATGCTGCTTATTGTAAATTTGACTTCCTCCGTTTCCAGCTCGGCAGCTGCCCTTCTTTCTAAACGCTTCCTCTTCTCCATTCTGTTGTCTCTCTCTGAGATTCTGATCTTTTTTGGTTCTCACATTTATATCTCTGACCTTCATTTTCATATTCCCCAACTGCTCTCCCTTTGTATTATATCTTTGGTTTCAGCTTCCAGTTCCTTCCTTCTGTTTTCGCCTTTGGGTCCAATGCTAACTCTTGCACTGACTTTTTGCTCTTGACGGATGCTTATGCATGCCTTGGTAACGTGTACATGAATATTCCGACTCTCCTGAGAATGCCTCATTTTATCTTGTCTGCGCATTAATTCTTCTTTTTAAAATAATGTAGGAGTACTATTTGCTCCGTCATTGATTAAGCTGATTGAATTGGGCATTAACTCCACATGACTTTATTATTATTTTTTGAATGCTATCACCATGAGATGCAGTTACAAAGCTTTTACGTTTGAGATTCAGCCATACAGAGATGAAACACCCATCCCTCCACCAGTGCACATTTTCCACCACCCACTTCTCAGTCTTCAGCCTGCCTCTATGGCAGGTAATTTCCCCAATACTCTCTCTCTAATTTTAGGCATTATGTTTCGCTCGAAATTTCCCACGACCATTCAAGCCTACCTGCCAGGGGCAGATGCTTAATCACTTAATCACTTAACTTCCCGTTAGTCGTCGATTTGCTCAAGCGGGCTCCAGTAATGTCTCCATTTGTCCCTGTCGCGTGCTAGTGTAGCCCAATGGCATCTGTTCGCTCTGGGATCATGAAGAGCCTCAAACCGATCGTTCATGATCTTGACGAAGAAGTCTGACCATCTGGTAGGTGGGCGGCCACGTGGTCTTTTGACATCCCGTGGAATCCAGTTAGTAACAGCTCTAGTCCAGCGGTCGTCTTTAAATCTCATTACGTGACCAGCCCATCTGATTTTTGACACCTTGGCAAATGAGACAGCATCCCTGATTCTTGATCGTTGACGGATGTCGGAACTCCGGATTTTTTCTCTCATTTGAGTGAAACGTGATATTCCAAGCATAGCTCTTTCTATTCTTCTTTGGGAGACCTGAATAACATTCTCATCCTGTTTGCGTAGGGCCCAGGTCTCTGAGGCATATGTTAATGCAGGAAGAACAGTGGAATCAAAGAGATGTGCCCGGAGCCGGAGGTTCTTCGTCCTCTTAGCTATTTCTTCGACGTTCTTGAAGGCGTTCCAAGCCGCTCTCTTTCTCCTGCGCAGCTTGGGGGCCAGGTCATTTGTCATGTTGACTTCTCGACCTAGGTACACATAGCTGTTGCATTCGGAGATGGTCGTTCCGTTGAGAGCGAATGGGGCATCAGGAACGAGGCTGTTTCTCATAAACATTGTCTTCGTAAGATTCAGCTGTAGTTCGACCTTTCCACACTCACGGTCAAAGTCGGCCAGCATTTTGTGCCATTTGGCTGACGTTTGGTGTCATTAAAACAATGTCATCAGCAAAGCGGAGGTGGTGTAGTTGCCGACCATCTATCTTCACTCCCATTCCTTCCCATTCCAGTCGTCGCATGATGTTCTCGAGGGTGGCACTGAAGAGCTTCGGTGAAATGGTATCACCCTGCCGAACCCCTCTCCTGACATCAACGATCACTTCTTTGTAGAATGGTGAGATCCTGGTAGTGAATCCGCAATACAGCTCACGGAGGATCTTGATGTATTGGGCTTGAATGCCCTGATTGGCTAGGGCTTCAATGACCGCTTCTGTCTCAACAGAATCAAATGCCTTCTTTAAATCAATGAACGTTAAAAAGAGCGGCATCTTGAACTCCCGAGAAACCTCAATGAGTTTGGTTATTGTGTGGATATGGTCGATGGTGCTGAATCCTTTGCGGAACCCAGCTTGCTCGCATGGTTGTCCTTCATCTAGTGTTCTGCCAATCCTATTTAGGATGACTCGAGTGAACAATTTGTAGATGACAGACAATAGGCAGATCGGGCGATAGTTGCCGATGTCATGGATGTCTCCCTTCTTAAACAGTAGTACGGTCCTGCTGGTTTTCCATTGGGACGGAACCTTGCATTCAGACAGGTAGCGAGTGAAGAGCCGAGCCAGTGTATTGATGAGTACTGACGGCAGGTTCTTCAGGTGTTCAGGTCTGACCTTGTCTGGGCCGGGTGCTGTTTGTTTCTTTACCGACGAAATGGCGTGTCGGATTTCAAAAGGGAGAACGTTGGGAACGACACATCCATCCTGTGGAATTTGGTATGTCGGCAAGTGGACATGGCTATCGAAGAGATTTGAGTAGAAGTCATGGATAATCTTCTCCATTGCCGTTCTGGAGGATGTGATGGATCCATCAGGACGTCGGAGGGCAGTCATCTTGGTCTTGTAGTTGGCGAAGGACAGGCGGGTGTTATGAATACTTTTCCCAGCTTCTGCCGCACCTTCCAGTACTTCTGCTCTTCTCTCTTTGAGGTCTTCCTTGATTGCATCTCTGCACTGCTTTGCGAGCTCGGACGTTAGCTTGCGGTTGCCTGAGGCATGCGCCAAACCACGCTGGCGAATTAGCTCAAGAGTTTTTGAAGACAGGCGTTTTTTTGTGGCTATCTCTCTCTTGGAGTTCCTCGCACATTCATGGAGGTGCTGAAGCAGTCGATCGTATTCCTCGTCAATGTTGTCAACAATGGCATCTTCCCATGTTGCCGCAATAGTACCAAAGAGTTCCCAGTTGGTGGTCGTTCTGGGAGTTCTCTTTTTGAACTTCGCAGCCCTTTCTCCCCGCTCTGTGAAGTAGAATTTTGCACGAAGGAGAGGTGGTCCGATCCCGTTCGAAATTTTGGGACAACAGCGACATCAGTCAGGCAAAACCGTCGATTGAATATGATGTGGTCTATTTCGTTGTGGAATCGTCCACCGGGAGACTCCCATGTCCAACATTTAGATTCTGCCTTCTGGAACTGTGAGTTACCATGGATGGTCTTGGTCGACATGATGAACTCAGACAGTCTCTCACCCTGTTTGGGGCAGATGCTAGATCATTTATTTTCCATTGCTCATTTTGAATTTTATGAGAGCTCGCATGGCCACGATTGTAAAAAAAAATGTAAATTTCTAGACTGTTAATAGTTGGGTTCCAGAGACATCTCTGTATGGAACTGATCCATTCTGGGATACAATTGGGAGTCTCTGGGCTAGGGCTGTTGGGTCCTGAAACCCACATACCGGGGGTGGTGGGGGGCTTCCTCATGGAAGCTCTTGGTCACTGAGATTCCATCTGGAGTAGGCAGGGAGACTGCACCTGATCCATCTGGGGTGCCCCAGTGAAACTGGCCCAGCATGGGGCCCAGAGAGATCTCTGGCACTGTGGTGTCTTCCGGGACTTGCTGCTGTGACTCTGGGCCAGGGTGTTGGTGGCTAAGATGGAGCCCAGAGGCAAATTGTGGGCGTGACGGCCAGTCTGCAAGGTGGTCAGGGACCTGGGGAGGGACAACTCTGGTCCTCTCCCCCAGTGAAATTTGCTTATCAAGTTTTAAGATTCCATTCTTGAGACCTGATCGAGTCTTGGGCTGGGGTTGATTGTACATGCATAGGAACTGGGTGACTTTTTTTTTTCCTTTTTGGGCCACACCTTGTGGTGCTCAGGGGTTACTCCTGGTTCTGTACTAAGAAATGACTCCTGGTGGTGCTCAGGGGACCATATGGGATGCCAGGGATCGAACCCGAGTCAGCCACGTGCATGGCAAATGCCCTCCCTGCTGTGCTATCGCTCCAAATTGGATGATTTTTGATTCTGAGCCTTTTTCTTCATTCTAAATTTTTTTTTTTTGGTGGGGCTTGTAGGGTCACACCCAGCGATGCTCACAGGTTACTCCTGGCTCTGCCCTCAAGAGTCACGCCTGACGGTGCTCGGGGGACCATGTGGGATGCCGGGGATCAAACCTGGGTCAGCCGCATGCAAGGCAAACGCCCTCCCCGCTGTGCTATTGCTCCGGCCCCTTGCTTCATTCTAATGAGTGGCTTTTATTAGTCTAAACTGGAGACCTGACTCCAGAGGAGATGTTTGTGTGCTTCTCCAAGGAGCCAGGGAGATCCCGTTTAAGATTCTCCCCTGCTCTCATCCTCGGGGCCAGCCTCTACCCTTCCTGGGCTCCCCGGGGCTCAGTTTTCTGTCTATCATCCCCACAGCCCAGTCCAGACCTGCACAGCTCGTGGGTCCTGTCTCTGAGGCAGAGCGGGGGAGCATCACTGGAGAACCCCATCTACCTGCGATTCTTCCAAAGGTGGGTCCTCCACGGAGTCTACCTGTTCTGTAGTGACCTGAGCTCTCAGCCAGTCTGGCCACACACACAAAGCCAAGCCACTAGGCTTGTAAGAATTCACAGCAAGGTTTAGTTGTTTCTCTTGTGCATTTGTTTTGTTTGGAGTTCACACCCAGTGATACTTGGGGCTTACTCCTGGCTCTGCACTCAGGAATCACTCCTGGCAGTGCTCGGGGACCCTATGGGATGCTGGGAATCCAACCTGGGTCGGCCGCATGCAAGGCAAACGCTTTACCTGCTGTCCTATCACTCGGGCCCGGTTTAGTTGTTCCTTAAATCGATATTTGCTTGCATCTGTCCAGGCATGGAGTGCATCCCTACCTCCCCAGTCCTCTGCAACCACTGCCTCCAGAGATCCTTGATCACCGACTCCTGGGCATTCAGAATGGGGCTACGGATGGAGTTGGGGCTCTCGCAGAATAGTCTTCAACCTCATCTGAATGAAGCTGCCGTGGGGGCTGGAGTGATAGCATAGCGGGGAGGGTGCTTGCTTCACATGCATCTGACCTGGGTTCGATTCCCAGCATCCTATATGGTTCTCCGAGCACAGCCAGGAGTGATCCCTGAGCATAGAGCCAGGAGTAACCCCTGAGCACAGTCAGGTGTGGCCCCCAAATAACAAGAACAAAATAAAGGGGGTAGAGTAGGCCCTGACTCAGAGCGTGGACACTCCGGGCAGGCCCCAGAGGCCCCTAATGTGGTGCCGGGGATAGAACCAGGGTCAGCTGCGTGCAAGGCAAATGCCGTAAACCCTGGATTATCTCTCCAGCACCCCGGGATTACTATTCACCCCAGTCCCTCTCTCCATGAAAGACTAGGCCTGGGGCTGAAGGGATAGCACAGTGGGGAGGGCATTTGCCTTGCACTCGGCCGACCCGGGTTCGATTCCCAGCATCCCATATGGTCCCCTGAGCACCACCAGGAGTGATTCCTGAGTATAGAGCCAGGAGGAACCCCTGTGTATCCCCGGGGGTGACCCAAAAAGCAAAAAAAAAAAAAAAGAAGAAGAAAGACTAGGCTTTCCCAGCCTGCCCGTGGGCATGAGGGACTTTATTGAATTCAGACCAAGCATGGGACCCACAGAGCACAGGCAAGTCCGGGATCCAGAGGCGGTTCTGAGCCTGGGGGGCGGGTCTATCTTGGACCCCGCCCGGTCCCACCTCCTTGGGGCGCGCCAGGCTCTTGCCCACGGGGCGGGGGCTCAGGGTGCCGTGTTGTAGACCTGATAATCGTCCTCCTGGGTGATGTGCAGCTTCCAGGGGAAGAGGCGCTTCTGGGTGGGGAGTCCCTGTGCCCGGCGCACCATCAGCCCCACGTCCTCATCGGACAGCAGGCGGATCAGATCCCCCTCGGTGTCGCGGTAGTTGAGGGCGATGTCGTCCCTCTGGAACTCCCGTCTGCAGGAGGAGCTGGGGGTGAGGGTGGTACCCGGGGCAGTGGGGCGGGACAGGGCGGGGCAGCAGGACAGCTTCCCCGGAAGTGTCCCCGGTGGGGGGACAGAAGGGTAGGGCAGGGAACAGAAGGGAGAGGGATGTTCAGGATGTTCAGGGGGACAGTATGTGAGGGACAGAAATGGCCCAGGGAACTGCTGAGGGTGAGAGGCTGGGACTGTCTGTGGGGTGCAAGGACAGTGACACAGGGGTGCAAGAGACACCGCAGGGTCACTCTCCCCCCCCCTCCAGCTGACAAGCACGGAACACTGGCCGACCTGTCCACAGGCTACTGGACAGAGAGGTGACACGCAGAGTTAGACTCAGCAAACCTGCGGATTGAAAATTCACTTCTAGAAAATAGTCCCGGGGCCATCAGCCACCAAACACGTGACTGCAGCCGGGTCTGTGGTGGGCAGGTGGCACGGATGCCACCAGCCACAGGTGCTGGCCGTGGTGACCACAAAGGCTGGCGCCACCCACGGTGGGCACCAACCTTGACGACCACATGGGCTCAGTGTCAGTGATCATGGGCCCCAGCGGGTACATCCACAGGGCCCAGGGCCTGTGAAAGTCATTTCCACGACTGGGTCAGGGGAGTCTCAGTGAGGCACTGCTAGGAGTTAAAGCAAGAGGCTGTGTCACCTCCTGCCTTGCTGTGATTTCTGGGTCTTATAAAAATGCGGGATGGAGCGATAGCACTGCAGGTAGGATGTTTGTCTTGCATGCGGCTGACCTGGGTTCGACTCCTCGGTCCCTCTCAGAGAACCCGGCAAGCTACCGAGAGTATCCCGCCAGCTCGGCAGAGCCTGGCAAGCTCCCCGTGGCGTATTCGATATGCCAAAAACAGTAACAATAAATCTCACAAAGTTGACGTCACTAGCGCCCGCTCAAGCAAATCAAACAGGAGGACAGTGCAACAGTGCTATAAAAATGCACGCAAGGGGGCCGCTTGTCTTGCGCACAGCCAATCCGGGTTCGATCCCTGGCACCCCCGCAGGGTCTCCTGAGCACCGCAGGAGGAATCCCTGAGTGCAGAGCCAGGAGTCAAGCCCTGAGCACCACTGGGTGTGGCCAAAGAACAAAAACAAACCCTTAAATGTGCACAGTGATCACTCAGAGGTGCCGCAGCTTTTGTCCTCTGAGGCGAGGAGGCCACGGATGGTCTCTGTGTGGACCAATGGACGGTGTCTGGGGCGAGACGGAGGGTCTCCACTAAGTCTGCAGCTTGCAAAGACTTCAGGGATGTAGCTGAGTCCAGGCCACCAGCAGCGCGACCTCAGACGGGCAGCCCCCTCCTCCCCCCTCCTGCCTCCCTAACACGGTGCTGCTGACCCCCAGACTGCTGGATGCGAATGGAAGGTGAGGGGGGATGTGTGGGCAGCCGCCAGCCTCAGGTGTCTTTCCCCAGGCCCCGCCTTTTCCCATGGCTCCGCCCTTTCCCCAGGCCCCGCCTTTCCCCAGGCTCCGCCCTTTCCCCAGGCCCCGCCTTTCCCCAGGCCCCACCTTTCTCCAGGCCCTGCCTTTCCTAGGCCCCGCCTATCCCCAGGCCTCACCTTTCCCCAGGCCCCGCCCCCTCCACAGGCCCCGCCTTTCCCCAGGCCCCGCCCTTTCCAGGCGCTGACCCCGCCCCTTCCCCGCCTCCTCAGGGCACTGTCCCGCCCCTTTCCCTGCCCCTCACCGCATGAGCTCCAGCAGGTCCTTGTAGAGGGGCGTGCTGCTGAGGTCCTCCTCCACTGCGATGTCCCTGTGGGGGACATGGGCACCTCGGGCTGGAAGGGGACTTGGAATGGGGCTGGCCAGTGTAGGGGGAGGCTGGGGGCGGGTGGCGGACAGGCAGGGACTCGGGCAGGGATTGGGACAGGGGTGGGAGAGGAGAGACCCCCTCTCCCCAGCGGGCGTCTGCAGGCTACTGACTTGATGGTGGTGCTGATGCTGTTCTCGTAGTAGTAGCAGCGCAGCCAGTTGGTGGGGTCCTCCTCCTCCGGGAAGTCCTTGAGGATTTTCACAAAGGACACAGGGAAGATACCGGTGGTCCCTCGGATGGTGCCCTAAGGAGGACGCAAAGGGCTGCCCTGTAGGGGTGGAGGGGGGCCGTGGCCTCCCTGCTGCCCCCTGGCCGTTTGATGAAGATGTGGATGGGTGTCAGAGGGAGACTGAGACCCCTCAGGGAGAGGAAGGAGCAAAGGGGCGATCGTGGGCCTGTTCACCCTCGTGGGGGGTGTCAAAGGGTCAAGCCATGCCGGGTCCTTCCTGCAGCCCTGCACAAAGGTGGCGCTGAGGGCTGCAGGCCCGGCCCCTGCCAGGCACCGTGAGGCTCCTGAGCACTGTAGGTGTGTCCCCCAAACCGGAAACCAACCTCCCCGCCCCACACTCAGACTTGGCCATTCTGGGGGCTCCTTGCACCCCGAAAAACAGAGGCCAGGGTTGTAGGAGGCAAGTGAGGTCTGTACAGGGGGGCAGGTGGGAGGCTGCAGGGGTGAGGCAGGGAGGGTCCCACTCACGCCTCTTCCCACAGCAGCAGCCCTGGGCCACACGCGCTCTGCCCGCACCTCTCACGGGACACTTGCTGGCAACGTCCTGCTCCCCACCCCATAGACACAGAAACTGCGGCTGGAGAGAGGCCCCGGAGCACCGTTCAATCTGCGGCCAGATCACGGACGGTGGCCAGGCTCTGCAGAAATCGGGGGACACACGCTTCCTGTGTCTGGACCGTGGCCTTGTGATCCCTGGACGGAGCCTCCTTCAAACACACTCCCCAAGGAGCCCTCAGGGCCGAGTGCTGAATGGCTGCAGGGGGCAGTGACCCCCACCTTGTTACCGCCCCTCTGCGTGCTGGGGGTCACCCCGGATTCCCTTGGCCAGGAATTGCTGGTACATGTGTGTGCGTGTGTGCATGTGTGTATATTGCATGTGCATGTGTGTATATTGTATGTGCGTACATGCATGCACTTGTGTGCGCACATGTACGCATGTGTGTGTGAGCATGTGTGTGTATGTGTGGGTGTGTGCGAGCGTGTGTGTGCATGTGTGAACATGTTTGTGTGCATGTGTGTGTGTGCGTGCCTGACTCAGACAGCTGCAGTTGTGGGCCTGTTCTCCGGCCCCTGCACGCACACACCACGCACACTGCCCTCCACAGCCGCCCTCCTCTGCTCCCCGCTTCCTGGAACCAGTGAAGAAAGGGCTCCATTCTTGCCACTGCAGCAAAGGAAGTGGGGAGGAGCCCTTGGGTCTGGACGCAGGACCGGGCTCCGTCCCTCCTCGTGCCTGACCTCAGGACTAGCCAGGAATTCAGCCGGGGGTGATGCCCGTGCCCCCCTCCCCAGGCTGGATGTCCCGAGATGGAGGGGTGTGACTGCTGCTCTGGGAGAGGAGGAAGCTGCGAGCACCCCCACACACTGGATGGGCCCACCCAGCCCAGAGCTGCTGCACCCCCCACGCCCCCACAGGGAAAACCTGACCGACTTACTCGGCTCCCGGAGGCCTTTTGGAGTCAGAATCACAGGCACTGGGAGCCCCAGGGCCTCTGCTCCAGCTGCACCCCGTCTCCCGGTAACTGTCCTCTGGGCCCTCCTTAGGTCCGTCTCTTCCCGGAGTACCCCAACTCTCTCCAGCCCCCACAAAGAACCAGGCTCAGGCAACCCTGTCTCCAGCCTCATCCCAACCTCACGACAAGCCTCACCTCAACCATTCTTTTTTTTTTTTTTTTTTTTTGCTTTTTTGGTTCACACCTGGTGATGCACAGGGGTTCGTCCTAGCTCTGCTCTCAGGAATTACTCCTGGCGGTGCTCGGGGGACCCTATGGGATGCTGGGAATCGAACCTGGGTCTGCCACGTGCAAGGCAAATGCCCTCCCCGCTGTGCTATTGCTCCAGCCCCACCTCAACCATTCTTACCTCCAACATCATCATCCTCACCTCCAACCATCCTCCTCTCCATCCTCACCTCCAACCATCCTCTAGCCTCGCCCCTAACTTTACCTTCAACAATTCTCCCCTCCAGCCTCACCTCCAGCCATTCTTTATTGACACGGCCCAGGAGGAAGATGACCTCGCCAGCTTTGAAATTCAGCTCAAGCTTGCTGTTCCCAGTGAAGTCAAACAGGGCCTGGAACCGGGAGGGAGGGAGGGGGGGACGTGTGGATTCGGCCTTCTGGGAGCACATTCCTCCCTTGAGCATCCACCCCAGGACCCCTGGGCGGGGAGGATGAGGTGTCAGGCCAGCCCCTTCCCTGGGTGCCCAGGACCACCCCCGAGCAGAGGCCCCCGGGCTGCCTGATGGTGGGTCTAGCCTGGCCGGCAGGGCTACCTCGGCTCGGGGAGCGGCAAAGCGGTCCAAGCTGGCATTCTGTGGGCGGTCATTCTTCCTGTGGGAGAGAAGGGGAGGCGTTGGCTGCCCTGCTCCCTACTGTGGGGTGCAGAGGGGGCCGTCCCCAGGGGCAAGAGAGGCGAGGGTGGTGCCAAATGCCCCCCCACCCGTCCCCGACCCCCCCCCCAGTGAACCAGATCCGCCGGGCTGCTGACCCCTCCCCCCATCCTCTCTCCTCCCCATGCCCCTTCCTCTGTCTTCTCGCCTGTGCCAGGGCCACCTGCGGGGTGAGGAGGGCACACAGTGGGGCTGCAGGGTGAGATGGGGTTCAGGGGGGGAGGCTGGACTCAGGGTCGTGGACTCTGGGGTGCCTGGCCAGCTGCTGTCTCATCTTTTGGGAGCCTGACCTTGGCTTTTCAATGATCATTTCCAGCCTACCGGGGGGGACCAGAACATGCTTGGGGGGCCCTATGGATTCTGGGGAAGGTGGGAGCGTCCCCGGGGGGCCACCAGAACCCAGACACACCCCTGGCCACACCTCCCAGGGGCTGCGGAAAGGGAATATCTGGGGATCCATCAGCCACTGACTCCTGTCTATCGACCCCCGCCCCTCCCCCATTCCTTCCAGAACCCCCAGGCTGGGATCAGGCCCTCCCTGAGTTGTCAACCTGGCGGCTCCCAGGAGTTGTGCCGACTCCCGTCCTTCCTGACCCCGATTCCAAGCTCCACCCACAAACAGAGCTGGGGTGGGGGGCGCTGGGAGGACACCTGGGGGCTCCTTTCCTTTTGGTCGTTGTTTGCTTTTGGGGTCACACCCGGCGATGCTCAGGGGTTACGTCTGGCTCTGCACTTGGGAATAACGCCTGGCGGTGCTCGGGGGGACATGCAGGATGTTGGGGATCAAACCAGGTCAGTCGCATGCAAGCAAATGCCCTCCCTGTTGGATTATCGCTCCCACCCCAGTCATTTTTTTTCTTTATCTTTTTTTTTTGGTCTGTTTGTTTGGGGGCTACTCCCGGTGGTGCTCAGGGCTGACTCCTGGCTCTGTGCTCAGGACTGACTCCTGGCTCTGTGCTCAGGGCTGACTCTGTGCTCAGGGCTGACTCCCCACTCTGTGCTCAAGGCTGACTCCTGGCTCTGTGCTTGGGGTCACTCCTGGCTCTGTACTTGGGGCTGACTCCTGGTTCTGTGCTCAGGGCTGACTCCTGGCTCTGTGCTCATGACTGACTCCTGGCTCTGTGCTCAGGGCTCTGTGCTCCTGGCTCTGTGCTTGGGGCCCACTCCTGGCTCTGTGCTCAGGACTGACTCCTGGCTCTGTGCTCAGGGCTGACTCTGTGCTCAGGGCTGACTCCCCACTCTGTGCTCAAGGCTGACTCCTGGCTCTATGCTTGGGGTCACTCCTGGCTCTGTACTTGGGGCTGACTCCTGGCTCTGTGCTCAGGGCTGACTCCTGGCTCTGTGCTCAGGGCTCTGTGCTCAGGGCTGACTCCTGGCTCTGTGCTCAGGGCTCTGTGCTCAGGGCTGACTCCTGGCTCTGTGCTCAGGGCTCTGTGCTCAGGGCTGACTCCTGGCTCTGTGCTCAGGACTCTGTGCTCAGGGCTGACTCCTGGTGGGGTTCGGCGACCATCTAGGGTGCCGGGGATCGAACCCCAGGTGGGTTGTGGGTAAAGCCAGCACCCTGCCCGCTGTGCTGCCTCTCCCAGGCCTACGAGATGGCTGTGACCCCGAGACCAAGGGAGGGGAGTCCCAGGGCTCTGCCCCTCCTCCCCCGGCCCCTTACTCACATTTTCCGGGTGGGCGGGCGGAGGCGGCGGAGGGCCTGGGGCACCTGTTCGGAGTCATAGGGTGACTGGTGGAAGAAGAGACGCACGTCCTCGTCCAACAGGACCCACACGGGCAGGCTCAGGAGCTCCTGGGGGGGGGGGGGACACAGGCCAGGGTGGGGACACAGGCCAGGGCTGTGCTCGGCCACACAGTAGGACACCCCCTTGCTCCAGGCCCGCCCCCACGCCGGCCCCCCTCACTCCTCAAGACGTTCCCTACCCGGTCACAGAAACAGCCTCGATTTCCCTTCCGGCTTTGGTTTGGGGAAGTGGACGCCCCCCTCCCCCCACCCCGGTCAGTGCTCGGAAGTGACTCCCAGCTGGATGCTCCGGGGTCAGGCCGGGACTCCCGGGGGTGCTATAAAACCACAACCCCCGGGACCCCCTTTGCAGGAAACCAGGCCGTGGAGGGGCTGGAACAGCCTGGAACAGACGGGTGAGCGGGGAGGTGGCCGAGAGGCGGCTTCCGGGACAGATGCCAGGCCAGGCTAAAGGCGGGTCTGAGGCCAGGCCTGGCGGCCAGCACCCCTGGGTGGTCTCCTCAATGAACCGGGTGCTGGGAGGGCCAGGTGCCACACGCCGGGTGGGTCCACGTCACACCCACTCTGGGTTCCTGCCTCCAAGACCGGCTTCACTCCCTTGGCACTGCCCCCCACCCATGCCTGAAACGGGCCTTTCCTGCTCCCCTCTCTGTGCTCCCCCCAGCTCCTTCCCCTCCCTCCTCCCCCCATGTTCCCGCCCTGGGCTGTGAGGGGCAGCACTGGGCCCGACCCACCTCCACACCAGAATCCTACCCCCAGCACAGATACCACATGGTCCTTTCAGAGCAGGCCTGCATGGCCTTCCCCCACTGCCCCGCCCCCTCCCGGGACCCTGCTCAGGCCCGTTTGTCCCCCCAGCCCAGGCCCGGCCTCAGGTGAGCAGCTGAACCACCCGGTACCTTCATGTAGGCGTTGAGAGGGGCGATCCGGGCCTCGGCGATCTCCTGCTTCACCCCCACGTAGACTTTGGCTGAGGAGGGGGACAGGGCTGCCCATCCTGGTCCAGGCCAGACCCCCCAGCTCCCCCGACACGCTCGGCGCCCACCCCCAGACCCCCCGCTGGGACCTCCCACCGGCGACTTGCAACCGGGACCACCTTCCAACAGATACTTCTAACAGTTCCCGGGCAGCTGGTCCTGACACACACAAACACGCACACACACGCACACACACATGCACATACATACATACATACACTCACACACTCACACAGACACACATACACACACGCACACACACACCCAGGCGCACATGCACCCATGTACACACATATACCTACACACACAATACACACACATGCACACACACATGCACATACATACACACATACACTCACACAGACACACATACACACATGCACACACACATGCACACACAACCAAGTGCACACGCACCCATGTACACACACATACCCACACACACAATACACACATGCACACACATGCACGTACATACACACATACACTCACACAGACACACATGCACACACACACCCAAGCGCACATGCACCCATGTACACACACATACCCACACACAATACACACACATGCACACACATGCACACTCATGAACGCATGCACCTCCCACATGCACCCACATACACACATACACACATGCACAAACACATACCCACACACATACGTACATACAAACATACTCACATACACTCATGCACACGCACATACCCACATATACACGCATGTGCACACATGCACATACATCTCCACACACACACACATTTGCAGCCGACAGACCACAGGACCTTTGCTCTGCTCACAGCGGCTCTGCCCACCCCTAGCTGGTCCCTGCACCCTGGCTGGACTGTCCCATCACCCAGACTGTGATTCTGCGGGGCCTCAGGATGGGGCTCAGCAGGGAACATTCGAGGCCTGAGTTTGGTCCCTGCACATCCCCCAGGCTCGGACAATCTTTAGGCCTGCAGGTCAGTCCCTTGTACCAGCCAGCCCACCCACCCCAAGAGCCAGAGCAAGGAGATGAGGGACCCCAGGGCCGGGCAGGAAGCCTCATCCCAGAGGAAGGAGACGGCCCCCGGCACCCCACTGTGTTGGCACCGAGGCTCTTCCCGAGAACCAGGCCTGCTCACATGGCCCAGACCACGTGTTGCGTGGCCGCGTGTCTGACTACCAGTGTCTGGACGGGGTGAGGAGAGATAAGCCATTGTCCGCCTGCAGCCTGGACACGGGAGCTGGGGGGACCTTCCGTCCACTAAGGGGGTACGGCCTGCAGACCAGATGGGCCCTGCGCTCAGAGCGGACAGACACTGCCCCCAGGCATGTGCTCGTGACAGACAGACAGCTGGGGGCGCAGAGGGGGAAACACTGGGGAGGGGTCTCACGCGGGCTGGGTGTGGGGTGTGAGGGAGGGACAGGGGGCGAGTGGCGGCTGCAGGAGGGGGTCTGTTGGGGCAGGGGGGCCGGGGGAGGGGCAGAGAGGGCATGGGATGGGCTGGAGCAAGAGCACCGCGGGGAGGGTGTTTGCCTTGCATGCCGGCGACCTGAGTTCGATCCCCAGCATCCCATCGGGTCCCTTGAGCACTGCCAGGAGGGATTCCTGAGTGCAGAGCCAAGAGGGACCCCTGAGCATCGCCGGGAGCCCCTCCCCGAGCTAAATGACCAGTTGTCCGTGGGCTGGAATCGGGTGATGGACGGGCCCACAGTGGGGAGAGACGGGGGTGCAGCCCTGTGGGGGGTCGGGTGTCTGGGACCCCACCTGGCAGGGTGGGCAGGGTGCAGAAGAAGGGGTTCAGCTTGTTGTCGGGCCCGAAGCGCCCCTCCAGCTTGCACTGGAGCGCGTAGAACTGGCGGTAGCGGCGGTAGATGAGGTACTTGGCGCCCCCTTTCGTCTTCACCTCGATGACGAAGACCTGGAAGCAGAGGAGGCGCCGTGGGGTCCTCCGGGTGGGTTGGTGGGGGGGCCAGGCAGAAGGCAGAGGGTGGGATTGGGGACCCCAGGGGGAACATCTTGAACAAGTTTTCTTGATTCAGGATTCTCTTTGTCGGGGGGGGGGGGGGTCTGCTCTGACCATTGTGGGGTCATTTGATTTGATTGATTGATTTGTATTTGATTTGATTTATTTATTTTCTTTTTGGGTCACACCCGGCATTGTACAATGGTTCCTCCTGGCTCTGCACTCAGGAATTACTCCTGGCTGTGCTCAAGGAATCATATGGGATGCTGGGAATCGAACCTGGGTCGGCCGTGTGCAAGGCAAACGCCCTCCCCGCTGTGCTATTGCTCCAGCCCCGATCCCTCACTTTTAATTAAAAATTTATTTTTGTTGTTTATTTTCAGGTTTGGGTGACACCCAGCGGTGCTCAGGACTTAGTCCTGGCTCTGCATTCAGCAGTCACTCCTGACAGGCTCGGGGGACCCTATGGGGTGCTTGGGATCGAACCGGGGTCGACCGCGTGCAAGGCAAACGCCCTCCCCACTGTGCTATCGCTCCAGCCCCTGTTTTGTGTCTTAATTTGGGTGTGGCATTTTTGGGGGCGGGGTCACACCCTGCGATGCTCAGAGCTTACTCCTGACTCTGTGCTCAGGGGTCACTCCTGCTGCTGCGGGGGTGGGTTCCTACGTGGTGCTGGGTCTGAACCTGGGTTGGCCACGTGCAAGGCAAGGGCCCTCCCCACTGTGCTCTCTCTGGTCCCCAGAACTCTGGGGTGTTAAGGAACACCCCTGGGACCCACCCACTTGATGCCAAGGGCTCCACACTTCCAAGTTCCAAACCCAGGTGTTCGGAGGTGATCTGCTACCCTGTGTAACGTACCCCTGCCCCCGAGGGTGACATCACCCGCTGAGGACCACCAGGACAGAAGCAAGGTGCTTCGTGAACTTGGAGGGTCAAAGGTCATGTGTCAGAGGTGGGGTGTGGCGGGCGGGGGAGAAGGTCTCTTACAAAGTGGCTGGTGAAACCTCTCTTCTCCTCGATGTCAGCGATGTTGGCGGATGTGGCCACATCGTCCGGAAGCTGCTCGAAGTCGCTGAGGGTGGGAGGGAGGGGAGGAGGGAGAGAAGGACCCTGGTTATCCCACGCCGGACTGAGACTCTCCCCCCTACTAAGAGACCCCCAAACCAGGCTGCAAGGTGGGGCTCGAAGGAGGGTCCCTGGGCATCACACAGTACCGGGGTCCGCTTAGCACTCCCAGGAAACCCCGGGCTGTTCGCCCTGTTCACATCAGGAAAACAATCAGTCATGTGTCCTCAAGGTGACCTGACACACCTCGACCCCAGTTTGGCCCCCGGAACTGCCCACGGTCCCCTGAGTCACACTGGGAGTGACCCCTGAGCTCAGAGCCAGGAGTAAGCCCTGAGCACCCCCAGTGTGGCCCCCTAAACCAGCAAAGTGCCAAGTACTTAGCCCCCCCCCTCAATCCCTGCCCAGCTCACCTCCAACCCCAGGGTCTGTCCCTAAAAGCCTCGGTGCATCTGACTCAACTCCCACCCGAACAGCCCCTTGGGGGGCTCCGAAGAGAGAAGCCCCCCCAGCTGGGATGGACTGCGGACCCCCGAGTCTCTGCAGCGCCCACTAACCTCTGCGCCCTGTAGTGGCCCCTGTCCTGCCCTGGCCAAGAGATCTGACCATTTGGTCATGTCCGGTGCCAACCCACCTCTCTGGCCCCTCAAGGTCCAGAACCCCCAAGGCCCCTTCCTAATCTGCCCTCCTCAACACCCCTGCCAGGCCTGACCTGTTCCAGGATCTTAGACTCTGATTGGGCAGACAGACTCAGAGGTGGAGACAAGAGAGTGACAACGGAAAGGTCCAATCAGAACCTGCGATTGCACACAGGGCGGGCCTTCCAGGCAGCAGGAACAGAATGTGCTAAGGGGGGTGGGGTCAGCAGGGATAAGACGAACTCAGACACAACGCTTAGCTGGGGAGTGGGGTGGGGTGGGGACAGGGTCTCCGGCCGGTTTAAGAAAGGGGGAGCCCCTCCTTGGGGGCTCTGGGGGTGGGCGCCGAGTGTGTCCGGGGAGCTGGGGGGTCTGGCCTGGACCAGAATGGGCAACCCTGTCCCCCTCCTCAGCCAAGGTCTACGTGGGGGTCAAGCAGGAGATTGTGGAGGGAGGGAGGGAGGGAGGGAGGGGGGAGGGAGGAGAAAGGAAAGGAAGAAAAAAGAAAGGAAAAGGACAGAAAAGAAAGAGGGGCATAAAGACAAAATAAATGAAGAAAGAAAAAAGAAAGAAGGAAGAAGGAAGGAAAGTGAGAAAGAGGGAGAGAGGGAGAGAAGGACAGAGACAGAGAGAGGGAGAGAGTGGAAGAGAGAGGGAGAGGGAGATGGAAAGAGGGAGAGAGAGAGCCCCAGTTCCTCACTGGCCCCCATGACCTGGCCTGCCTGGTCTCGCGGTGTCTGGATGAGTTTAGGAAACCCCCCCGCTCCGCCCCCCCAACCCCAGAGCATTGGGTGGTTGCCTGGCAACCCGCCCCAGCCCCACCCGACCTGGTATTGCTCCCCAAGAACTTCCTCCTCTGCAGCTGCGTGTGGGGGGCAGTGTGTGGGTAGGAGCACCCTGGGCTGGCTGAGGGTCCGAGTCCCCCTCTGCTCCCCTGAGGAGCCCCGGGTGCAGCCACCCTCCCCTAAGGAGGGAGACGAGGCCAGGGAAGGCGGGAAACTGAGATCCGACCCCAAACTGTCTGTCCCCTCGGGCCTGGCCTGGCCCTAGCTGGACACTCTCAACTGTCCTGGCTGCTCTGTATGTGTGTGCATGTGTGTGTGAGTGTATGTGTATATGTGTGTGTGCACATGTGTGTATATGTGTGTATGTGTGTGCATGTGTGTATGTGCGTGTATGCATGTGTGTGAGTGTATGTGTGTATGTGTGTATTGGTGTGTGTATGTGTGTATACGTATATGTGTGCGTGTGTGTATGTGCATGCAAGTGTGTGCACATGTGCGTGCGTGTGTGTGCATGTGTGTATATGTATGTATGTGTGTATGTGTGTGCATGTGTGCATGTGTGTATAACTGTGTGTGGATATGTGTGTGCCTGTGTGTGTATATGTGTGTGGGGGGGTTGTGTGTTGGGTATGTGTATATGTATGTGTGTGTGCATGTGTGTGTGCATGTGTGTGCATGTGTGTCTATGTGTGGGTATGTGTGTGCATGTGTGGATATGTGTGTATGTGTGTGGGTATGTGTATATGTATGTGTGTGTGCATGTGTGTGTGTATATGTATGTATGTGTGTGCGTGTGTGTGTGTGGGTATGTGTGTGGGGTGTATATGTATATGTGTGCGTGTGTGCATGTGTGTGCGTGTGTGCATATGTGTATATGTGTCCATGTGTGGGTATGTGTGTATGCAGCAAGAGGGGTTTTCCCGGTGACACCCCTAACTGCCCTCCTCCCCGTCCCCTTCCTACACGGGGCCTTGGGGTCCCCAGTCCCTGTTTGCACGTTCCACCCCCACCCCTGACCAGGCCAGTGTGAGCCCTCAGTGGCTGGGGGCCCTGCGCCCCCTTCACACACGGGCGCCAATGGTCTCTGGCAACCGCACCGGGGGCAGGGGACAGGTGTGGGTCCCGGGGCCCCCCAGCTCACAGCACAGTCCTGCTGTCCAGAGGACGCCCAGACGGCGGCGAGGGGCTGCAGGGAAGGCACTGGCCCCACGCAGCCCACCCGGGCATCTTCCCAGGGGGTCCCCAAGCCCACCGGGAGTGATCCCTGAGCACAGAGCCAGAGCCGGCCCGAGGTGCTTGGAAACGCTCCCCCCAGCAGGCCCGAGCCCCCTTCCCGGCCCCCCCACTCCAGGCTTGAACTCCTGCCAGGCTCAACCCCACCCCCAGGGCATTCCACCTGGCCTCAGTTTCCCCTCTGTACAGGGCCAGGAAGGGAGTAGATGTAGTGAAGAGCACCTGCAGCCCTGAGAGCCGAGGGCCAGGGCGTCCCGTTGCATTTCCTGAGAGCGAGCCCTCTGCGGGCTCCCAAGACCCAGAACATTCTCCCCAACCTCCTGGCTTCTAAGGGCTGGGTGCAGGACGGGGGGTGGGGGGGGAGGTTTGTAGATAAAGAATACAAACAAGTTTAGCATATTGTGCCAGTCATGGAAGCCCCCTCCTACCCGCTGCAGAAAAAGGAACTGGGGCAGAGGGGTCCCAGAGCCGGGGAGGGCGGATTGTCCTGGAGGACTTCCCAGAGGAGGTGACGTTTGTGGCTGCCTAAGTAAAGAGGAAGAAGGAGCTGAAATCCAGCGTTCTGTGTGGGGAGACGACAGAAGTCGGGCGGAACACTCTGCAGCCAGAGCCCAGCCACCTGGACCTCAGCTGTCCCGGCCCCCCTCGGAGTCTCGGCTTCTGGGCCTGCACCTGGTGAGCCGCAAGTCCAACTTCCTAAAACACATCTGAGAGTCTCAGAGTCTCGTTTCTAAGTGCTGACTCAGCCTCAGAGGGCGAAGGGGGCTGCGGGGGGTTGCGGGGAGGTGGGTGTCGGCTTCCCCCACCCTCACCCCGCCAGCCCGCAGGAAGCCCTACCCACACTCACCTCTCAGCCCTCAGCTGGGCCACGGCCATGGCCTCCGTCCCCCGGGGTCCCCCCGCGGGCCAGCTGTGTCCCAGACACCCACCCTGCGTCTCCTGCCCGCTGCGGTGGGTCCCGGGGCTGCGGATGAGGCCCCTCCTCTGCGCACCCGGCCTCACTTCCGCCCCCCTCCCTGCGCGGCGATGGGGAAGTTCTAGATCTGGGGCTCGGGTGACCTTGGGGGTCACGTCCCCCATCTTGGCTCATTCAGCCTCGCCCACTGCCCCTCACTGCAAGTGTCAGCCTCCCACACCTCCCCAGCCTCCTGGTGTGTGTGTGTGCGTGTGTGTGAGTGTGTGTCTGCTTGTGTGTGCATGTGTGTGTGTGTGCATGTGTGCGTGTGTGCTTGTGTGTGCGTGTGTGCTTGTGTGTGTGCTTGTGTGTGCATGTGTGCATGCGTGTATGTATGTGTGTGTTAAAGTGTGTGCGTGTGCGTATGTGTGTGCATGCGTGTGTATGTGTGTATTAGTGTGTGCGTGTGTGCTCGTGTGTGTGCCTGTGTGTGTGTGCACATGTGTGTGTTTCAGCCGTGCCGCTGCCTCCGGGGAACTGCCACATGGACAGAGGCAAGTGTCCACCCTTGGCAGAGATGGGCACATCTGTACAGGCGTTGGTGGGCAAGTGAGTCTCCACCTGGAGGGCTCGCGGTGGCAGGCTGACCCCGGGTGACACTTCCTTGCCGACACAGTTCTTTCTTCCCCTCCTTTGGGGCCACACCCAGTGTGCACTAAGGGCTGACTCAACTCTGCACTCGGGGATCCCTCCCGGCGGGCTTGGGGGACCCTACAGTGTTGGATATGAACCCTCAGTGTTGTTGCTGGATATTAACCCTGAATGCTTTCGGTCATCAGTGAATCACCCCCTTTCCCTCCTCCCAGCGAAGCTTACAGTGCTCTTGCGAGCACCCCTAATCCCCTGAGTTTATCTTCAACCTTCCCTTTGTGTTTTACACCTCATTGTCTCAGTTTCCCCAAGTCAATCTTGGTTACTTATAAGCCACAACTTTCTGGGAATTCTAGATTTTTGTATCTGTAGTGAATTACCTGTTTTCCTCTTTCCCCTACGGCCTTTTTCATATTTCACTACAGAGCAATGTTCTTTGCTAAAACACAGAAAGACCATTAATGCTATGATCCTAATATTTGGGAGTTGATTGACTCGGAAATATAGATACTCCTGGGCATCTGTCATAATTATTTGACTCAGGCTCCGGTTGCTGTCATTCCTAACACCCCAAAAGGGAGGTCCCGCCGTGGGACTGGGATGGACCCGGGGAGAGTGGTGAAGCTACTATCCCCGGCATTGGAATGGGACAGTCTAAAAGCATAAATGCATGGTCTTGATGCAAGCTGATATGACTTAAGAGATAGGACCCCCGTGGGGAAGGAGAAGCTGAACTGGCCTTAGTCTGGGATTTACGGTAAAAACCTGGCTTGCTCTCGGAGCCCAGAGGACTAAGTTTTAGGATCTTTATCTCTTAGAGCGTTTATCCAAATGACTGCAAGTATGGGTCACACTGTCACTGTCCTCCCGTTGTTCATCGATTTGCTCGAGCGGGCCCAGTTACGTCTCCATTGTGAGACTTGTTGTTACTGTGTTTGGCATATTGAATACATCACGGGGAGCTTGCCAGGCTTTGCCATGCAGTAGCTTGCCGGGCTCTCCGAGAGGGGCGGAGGAGTTGAACCCTGCTCGGCCGGGCTGGCTGCGCGCAAGGCAAATGCCCTACCGCTGTGCTGTCACTCCAGCCCCCAAGTATGGGTAGCACTGTAGCACTGTCCTCCCGTTGTTCATCGATTTGCTCGAGCGGGCCCAGTAACGTCTCCATTGTGAGACTTGTTACTGTGTTTGGCATATCGAACACTTCACGGGGAGTTTGCCAGGCTTTGCTGTGCTGGCGAGATGTATGGGTAAGAAGTAGAATTAAATATACATATATATTTATATTTATATATATATATATCTCACTAGAGGGAAAGAGAAGCAAATTTTCTGGGGGCCTGGTGATCGGTGAGTACATTGAGCTGTTGGAACCAAAGTGGGTGCGTCATGCCCTGAAGCACGTGTGTGTTTATCTGAGGGCACCCAGAGGACCATGAGCACCTCCCTGATCCTTCCGCTCGCTGTGAAACAGACTCTCTGAACAGAGCTGTCGTGAGGAGAAGGGAGGAGTTTCTGGAAAGTGCGGAGACACGGAAAACTGCCTCGTTCTTGCTCCAAGTTTTCCGCGTGTGTGCGTGCATATGTGTGCATGAAACGGTGTCCATAAGTGTACACGTGTGTGTGTGTGTGTGTGTGTGTGTGTGTGTATGAGCATCCGTGTGCGGTGTTTCAGCTAGAAGCCTAAGACCAGAACCTTGACCTTCTTCATCCTACCCCTGGCTGCTAATTCTGTGGGGGGAGAGGGCTGAGGAGGAGACCACTCAGGCGTGTCCCCCTGTGGCCCTCCCCCGCCCCCCCTCCCTCTTGCCTGCCCCAGGGTTCTGCTGAATAGGGGTATTTCTCGGACTTGGGACACCCAACACCTGCTAATTTTACTCTCTAGATCTGATACAGTGTAATTTGAGGCCAGGCTCGCTGTCAGCAGCGGCTCCTCCCGGTGTCCTGCTGGGGTAGGGCGGGGTTGTGGCCCCAGAAAATCTCTTGGCTACCGCCCCCCACCCCCCTTAAGCAAGTGCTGATGGAGCTTCCCAGGGCTGTGGCAAAGGGATGCCCAGGGAGGTCTCTGCGCAGAGAACTGCCAGGGGCCGGCCCAGCCCTGCCCGCAGCCTGTGATTAAACCCTGAAGCCAGGGATGGTCCCCAAGGGAGCCAGGTTCATGCATTAAAGCGCATGTTTTATTCATGGAAAGAACCCTTTGGCCTCTTTTCCTGGCAGCTTATGCTGAGAGACCCTCCCCCCCCCACACACACCCACCCCAGGCTCCCTGCTGAGAGAACCAAAGCACCCAGTCCTGGGGGCAGAGGTTTCTGGAAAGCCCCCCTCCCCGCCCCCCACACTGAAGCAGCCTCTGAGTTCAGGAGAAACAGGCGCGGGTCCCTCACACAGCTTCTTTCTTCTTGGTATGGCGGGGACACACACCCAGCGATGCTCAGGGGTTTACCTGGCTTGGCACACAGGAATCACTCTTGGCGGCGTCCTGGGGGAGGTCTGGGATCGAACCCCGGTCAGCTGCGTGCAAGGCATCGCTCCAAGCCCCTCAAACACAGCTTGGAAAAGAGGCTCAAGTCCTTCAAGGCCTTGAAGGGGGGGAGGGGGTGGAGTCTGAGACAAAATGAGGGGAATGTCACCAAAGCACAAATTCCGCCTCCCCCTCTCCTGATTCATTCGGGGCGTGGGGGGAGGGTGTCTGTGGAGTGGACAGGCCACTGCATGTCCCTCCTAGAGGCGAGCGAGTGACCTCAGGAGCCCGTGGCCAGGGCGAGGTGCAGGCGGCCAGGCATGGCTGGGAGCACGGCCGTGCCAGGAGCTCACTCTGGGGACTTGGCAGTGCTCAGGGCCCGAGTCAGCAGCTCTCCTGGGGAAGACGAGGAAAATCCCAGATTACCCAGAACAAGATTCCTGGGGCTCCCCGCTGCCCCGAGCTCCCCAACCCTGACCCACATGTGTCTCTCCTGATAATTTACGAGGGGAGCCACACCGGGCCTCATTCGCCAGCCGGAAATAGCCTGGCTGGAAGGTTCTGGGGCGCAGAGCTGCACAGGGTGTGTGCGTGGATGCCTAAGCGTTGGGTGTGTATGTCGGTGGGTTTGTGTGTGCGTGTTTGTGTGCATGTGTTCATGTGTGCATGTTTGTATGCTTGTGCATGTTTATGTATGTTTTTGTGTGTTGGTGTTTGCATATGTGTGTGTTCGTGCGTGCATTCAAGTGTGCATGTTTGTATGTTTGTGTATGTTTATGTGTATTTTTGTGTGTTGGTGTATGCATATGTGTTTGTGTGTGTGTTCATGTGTGCATGCAAGTGTGCATGTTTGTGCATGTTTATGTGTATTTTTGTGTATTGGTGTTTGCGTATATGTGTGTGTTTGTGTGTGCAAGTGTGAATGTTTTATGTTTGTGCGTGTTTATGTGTATTTTTGTGTGTTGGCGTATGCATATGTGTGTGTGTGTGTGTGTGTGGCCAGTGAAACAACAGGCTCCCCAGGGACAAAGAGACACCCTCTGAGCTGGGGCTGGAACTTGGGTACGCAAGTGCCCCCCAGACCCTCTGTTTCCTCGCTAACTGCTCTCAGTGGAAGCGCCAACATTTCCTCAGTGCACCATTGACTTATCCGTGTTATTCCCAATAAGGGTCTGACACCTTCCGTGTCCCCAGCTCCAAAAGTCAATCGCTGTCCTTGTGACCAGACCCCCCAGGGAATGCCAAGGGCCTGGGGTCTGGCCTGACTCAGGGTGGGAGTGGAGGGTCAGAGAGTCACAGGGGCTAATGCTGTCCCCACGGCTGACGATGCCCGCGCGCGGCGTGGCTGGCTCTGCCTCCCTGTGTGCTCCTTGTCCCTTGACCTGTGAGTGCGAGGTCATTTTGGATTCTGGTGTTTTCCCTCCTCTGTCCACCGCGGGGCGCAGCACTAGGGACCGGGGCTCTGGACGGAGTCGCAAATAATGACCGCCGCCGACCGCCAGGGGGCGCGCAAGCAAGCAGCCCGCTCCCGGCTCTGCAGCGCCACCTACGGGCGAAAACCGAAAGCTCAGCCGGCGGCGGCGGCCAGCCCGTGCTGAGTGACCGGGAGAGTGACCAGCTCGCCCGGCGCCTCCAGCCCGCTGCAGCCGGCCCCGTCACTCAGAACCCGGGCGGGCCCGGGAGCAGGTGCCGCAAAGCTCGGCATCCCGACCAGGGTTATGATTCGGTAACGGCGGGGCACGCGCTGTTCCCCAGGCAGCCGGGTCAGCGTTGGCACTGCCCACGGGACAGGCTGACCCATGCAACGGGACGCTCATTATCACGGTTTTTCATCCTCACCCCAGCCCACATCACGGCCACCACTGCAGCATGTTCCTGCCCCTGCTCAGGAGGCCAGGAAACTGCAGAACTAGGTGACCCAGCTGAAGTGTCTCAGGGACAGATGGGGGCGGGAATGGTGAGCTGAAAGTTGGCCCACCCAGGACCCTAGACCCACAGGGGCCTCTGTGCTCCCCAATGCACCCATTCTGTGGCCCCCGTGCCCCGAGCATTCCTGCAACCTCCGCTCGGCCCAGGACACAGCGGAATCGGGCACATACCCGACGCCCAGGCTACTCACGCTGACTATTGGGGGCACACGACAAACATGCATGTACACACACACACACACGTCCAGCCACACCCCACCCCTTCCACTTCTCTCATTTAGGGCTGCGTTCAGCAACACTTACGGAACTCCATGGTGGTGATGAAACTCTGGGCCTCCCCGAACTCAAAGCATCCCGTCTCTGGCCCTTCCCGAAAACATGAGCTGAGTTTGATTCTGGTTTTGTAGGCACAGTTCCAAGGGTTTTTTTTTTTCTGTTGCTTTTGTTTTTCTTTTTCGGTCACACCCGGCAATGCTCAGGGGTTCCTCCTGGCTCTGCACTCAGGAGTCACTCCTGGTGGTGTTTGGGGGACCCTATGGGATGCTGGGAATCGAACTCGGGTAGGCTGCGTGCAAGGCAAACGCCTTCCCTGCTGTGATATTTCTCCAGTCGCTCCTGTTGCTTTTGTTTTGGGTCACACCCAGTGATGCTCAGAGGTTCCTCCTGGCTCTGCACTCAGGAATTACTCCTGGCTGTACTTGGAGGCTGTACTTATGGGAGGCTGGAGGTCGAATGGATTTGGCTGCATGCAAGGCAAACGCCTTCCCCACTGTGCTATCGCTTGGGCCCAAGAAATTCTTTCTTTCTGAGCCATGTGAAGGGACATCAGAGACTCATCTTCCTCTCTGTTGGCGTTTTGCTCACCTCTGACCCTGATCTCTCCTGTCAGTCAAAAGGGAAAAACAGAAGTGAAGGAAATACCTTCTCCCTTTGAGGCACAGACAGGAATCTGTAACCCCCTCCCCCGCCCGGCCTCGTTCCCCAAACACACACACACACACACACACACACACACACACACACGCACGCCACAACTTGGTCACGTCATCTCTGGGTGCCATTGGGGATACTGGCACATATCACCTGGACCAGGATAGAGATTTAACTATGACTTATGCAATTGGATCACCAGAGGCCGAGGGGACCATGGATTCTGGCGGGTTCTAGGTGTTTGGGATCAAAAAGGAGCAAACCACGGAGAAAGAGAGGGAGAGACCGAGGGGCTGGAGCGATAGTACACGGCTGACCTGGGTTCGATTCCCAACATCCCATATGGTCCCCTGAGCACTGCCAGGAGTAATTCCTGAGTGCAGAGCCAGGAGTAACCCCTGTGCATCGCAGTGTGTGACCCAAAAAGAAAAAAAAAGAGAAGGAGTACCGGAATATAACTGGTCACAAGCCCCTACTCATAGATGTTCATGATACAAGACACCTCTTCTTCTTCTTCCGCTCCCAAGGATTGATCGAAACCCCCAATGGCATCAGGCTCCCCATTGAGATTCCGTTGACAAAGAAAAGGAGGGTCCGAATGATCAGATGAGCCTGTCCCCAGGTCCGTCCCGGTCCCCATCTCCCTCAGCCGTCCTTCCGGCCAACCAACAAAATGAGCTGAAAACTAAACTTACTGCATTTCCTCCTCCTCTGGGTTCTGCCCTCTGTATTGGAGCGGACGGGGTGGGTGGGGGGGGGAGGGGTGATAGGGGGAGGGGAAGGACCTCCCCTCTCTCATGCCCCCAATGTGGCAATAACCACTGAGCAGCTCCACCACCCTGGGATTGCACACTCAGGAACTGGGCAGCTTTGCGACATCAGGGTCTGGAAATTTTGCAGTTGCCCACAGTGTTCTCAGCTCTTGGAAATCTCCTCCCACCCGAGGCCCTCAGACCTCCTGTTTGGAAGGAGGGCTGCCTCCTAGGGTCCCTCCTCCAGGTCCGGTCTCTGCTGATTCCTCCTGGGCTCCCCGACTTGCTCCCCCCGCCCCCCACTCCTCTGTGTCTGGGTCACCTTCTCAGGTCCCCTTCTTACCCTGCACACCCTCTCTTGCTGTGGCGTCCCTGTGCCAGCCCTTGTGGTCACAGTGGCAGACCTGAACGCAAAGCAAAAGGAAGCCAGAGCACAGGGGGGAGGGCGCTTGCCCTGCACGCAGCCAACCTGGGTTCGATTCCCAGCATCCCATAGGGTCCACCAAGCACCGCCAGGAGTCATTCCTGAGTGCAGAACCAGGAGGAACCCCTGAGCATCGCTGGGTGTGAACCCCCCAAAAAATAACAAAAACCAAAGGGAAGATTTGCAGAAGTTTGGGCTGCCAGCAGATGTTTGGGGGTGGGTTTGGGGGCCGGGAGACCCAGGGAAAGATTTCCCATGAGTCCCCTGTTTTCTGCCTCTACCCCTGCCTTTGGCCGTGCCTTGGGGTCCGAGTCTGCTCTGGAATATCTCTAGGAAGTTCTGAGTTAAGCAAGCCCTTGGCTACTGGCTGGGCTCCAGCCTCCCCCCTCCGTAACACCCCCTGATCCCCACCCCCGGGGTCCAGGACCTTGTTGGCATCCTGGAAGCTCATTTACTTCCTCTGCGGCACTCGGAACAAATCCTCGCTCTGAAAGTGTTCTGCAGATTTCCCTCCCAATGCTCTTTTCTATTCCCTTCATCCTTGGGAATTTAAACTGTTTCTCCTGTTTTTTTTTTTTGCTTTTTTTTTGTTGTTGTTTCTCTATCCCACCAAGAAGTGTCTGGGGAGAGCAGAGAGGCCAACTCCTCTTTCTTTCTTTCTTTTTTTTTTCCCCCAGCAGTTTATTGCTCTGCGTCTGTAGAAATGCCTTCAATCAACGCTGTGCCCAGGAGGCCGCGCCGCTGTCTCGAAACGACGAGAAACTTAATCAAGGTCTGAGAAACTCATCTGCTCCTCACTCCTCCAGGACCCGGGTGGAACGGGCTCTGAGCGGCTTTGGTTTGTTTGTTTGTTTTTAATTGGCTGTCTGTACCTCTTTTTTTTCCCCCTTCTTCTTTCCAGATTCTTCTCCTTTCCTAGCAATTGAAGAGGAAGTTGCCCAAGGTCACAGCGCGGGACTGACTGGTACCCTAGTTCCCTTCCCGGGCAGCACCCACCCTCGACCAGAGCGCAGGGGACGCACAGGTGAGGGGCTCACTCTGCATTCCTGCAGCCAGCCACGCGGGGGCGCTACAGCCTCTCCTCACACCCCAGGGAGCTGAGCTGTGGACCCCTGGCTAACCCCTCTGCAGCCAGGGCCCCCTTGGCCGCTTCCTGCCTCTCCTCTGGCAGACCGTCCTGACCGTCCAGAATTCCAGATGCTTTCCCTGGGTCTGCAAATCCAGCTTGCAGGTGGAGGTCTCGGGGTTGCCCTGGGTCTTGTCTTCACCCCCTGCTGGCTGTGCACCGGGGTCCCCGGGACCCCATCCTGGGGGTGCATGAGGAACCGTTAGACTGGGTGACCAGGCCGTGTCAGGCCAGTATCTAGTGGGCAAACCTGGGGGTTGGGGGATGGGTCATGCACTGCTGTCCCCGCTTCATGGCAGAACGGTGGGCAGCAGGGTGGGGCCTGGGGAGGAGGAGGAAGAGGAGGGTGGGGAATTAGCGGAGTCAGGCCAGTGTTCAAACAGGAGACAGTGAGGAGAAGGGAAAATACAAAGCAAACCCCATCAAATGTTGGGGCTGGAGCAATAGCACAGCAGGGAGGGCGTTTGCCTTGCACGCGACCGACCCGGGTTCAATTCCCAGCATCCCATACGGTCCCCTGAGCACCGCCAGGGGTAATTTCTGAGTGCATGAGCCAGGAGGAACCCCTGTGCATCGCCGGTGTGACCCCTTTCAAAAAAAAAAAACAACAACATCAAATGTCCTGATGTGCTCCTGTGCCTGCTGGTTCAAGGGCCCCTCTAAGACCCCCTGACGGTCAGGAGGTTTAAGTGTCCAGGAGCATCAAGAAGCCCCCGATAAACGCTCCCGGACCAGACAGCTTCTGTGACAGATTGGGGCGGAGGGAGGTCGGTCTGTCAACGCCTGGTACTGCTGGAGGGACCATATGGGGTGCTGGGGATCCAACCCGGGTGGGCTGTGTGCATGGCCAGTGCCCTAACCACTGTCCTATGTCTCTGGGGTTACACATTTTGAACATGACTCCCACGGGGAAGGGTCAAGGGCACCAGCAGGCAGAACCGGCTCACACCTTAGCCAAGCTCTTCAGCGCCCCCTGCAGGCCAGGCCCTGGGAATCAGGAGATTCAGTTCTGAGTCAGGAAGTTGGGGGGGTGATGGGGGGGGGCTGGCAGGGGTTCTTCAGTCTGTGAAGGAAACAGAATGGGAGGAAAGAGAGGGGATGGGAGTCAGCGAGAGCAAAGCCTGGGGGCGTGAGAGGGGGCTTGTAAATTATACGAAAGAATATGAACTTCGGAGCTGGAGCTATAGCACAGAGGGTAGGGCGTTTGCCTTGCACGTGGCCGACCCGGGTTCGATTCCCAGCATCCCATATGGTCCCCTGAGCAATGCCAGGAGTAATTCCTGAGTGCATGAGCCAGGAGTAACCCCTGTGCATCACCGGGGAGTAACCCTGGGCATGACCCAAAAAGCAATATATATATATATATATATATATATATATATATATATATATAAACTTCATCCTCTTTGGGGTGGGGGAGATAGTGGTCGGTTCCCTAAGGGTGTCCCCAGGGCTCTATCTGATGGTGCTAGAAGATCACACGATGATGCCAGGGGTTGGAATGCCAGCCAAGGGCTTCCATCAAGATGAAGGGCCGGTGCTAGGGTGAAGAAATGAGCCTAAAGGGAAAGAAAACGCGGAAAGCTACCGGCTCAGGTGTGCGCTCTCTGGCGCCCCCTAGTGGTCCAGGAGTGGGTTTGCCCAGCCCAGCGCCTCACTCGCCAGCAGGGCTCTGGGGAGGGGCTGAGATGCTGGATCAGATAACCTCCTTGGGGGAGGGGGACTCTCCAGGAAGTAGGCCACACAGCCTGGCGCAACTCCCAGAGCATAATTGAGCCAGCTGAAAACTCTTTTAGAAGAAAATTCTTCTTTATTTAATATTTATTGATCATTGACCACACGGCAAGCCCTGGGCTGGGTACTGGGGGGAAGGGGGGGAGAATTGGAACCCAAAAAAGGTCCTGGGCACTGAGTGTTCCCTGCCGGCTCATGGGAAGAAGGTTCACACCAAACCATCCTGTTGTTGCCTGCGGGCAGCAGTGCTGACCCGTTTGCTGGGGCGCCATCGGCAGACGGGGCGCTCACCTGGGCGTGAGCTAAGGAAGGTCAGGTGCCCGGCCCCAGGTGGACCCCAGGGGTCCTCTCCAACCTTCCTTTCATTCTCCTCATCTTGGCCATTTCTCTGCTTTACTGAAACTAACCCCCAT